>NC_090446.1:1112411911-1113040949 GCF_031143425.1 Pleurodeles waltl
ATCCTGGACAGCAAACTCACCATGAAATGGCAGATCAGTGCAGTCGCCTCCGCTTGCTTCCACACCCTTTGCCTACTCCGAAAGATCTTCAGATATCTTCCTGTCGATACCAGGAAAACCGTCTCCCAAGCCCTAGTCACCAGCCGACTTGACCACGGAAATGCGCTCTATGCAGGAATCGACACCTAACTCCTAAAGAGTCTCTGGACAATACAGAACTCAGTGGCCAGACTCATGCTCAGCCTCCCCAAACGAGCCCACATCACCCCCCCACCCCACCTTAGTAACTACCACTGGCTCCCCATCCAGAAAAGATGTCAAATCAAGTTGCTGCTGCACACCTATAAGGCGCTCCATAACCAGCATGCATCAACCACCACCTGACCTCCTACCAACCCTTCAGACCCCTCGCACCACCTTCCTTGCTCACACACCCCCACATCTGTCAAAGCCACAGCGGTGTATGCTACTTCCCCTACCTCACTACCAAGTCCTGGAACGACCTTACCCTCCATCTCCGAACAGAACCCTCTCTCACAGAATTCAGGAAAGGAATCTATACCTGGCTCTTTAACTGATCAGAGCAGGATCCTAGCACCTGGATACCTTCTCAGGGGATTAGATGCGCTCTACAAAAACAGATTGTTAGGATAGGGGCAGACTGCCTCAGTTAATCAATTGTTGTGACCTGTTACTGTGGTTTCAGTGATATCTTCCTAAGTGTGCCATTTGGGTTGACAGCCTGTAAGGGGAGAGAAGTTAGAAGGTTTGTTATTAAGGAGAAGGAATCTTCTAGGTAAGTCTGCCCCTCGGTCTCTCTTCAGAGAACTACTCCATAAGGATGATAAGAGGGAGGTGCAGAATCTTTACACTCCATTTGGCTCATGTTTTGGGTGCTTCCTTTGAACCCAGCATTATCACTATCTGCAGTGTGAGTGATCACCTTTGACAAAGAATGTGTATGCCCAGAAGGAAAATTATTTACAAAAAGGAACCACTGTAAACTGTTTTTGGGATGTTGATAATGGGATCAACATCCCTTTTCTGAAAAACGTGTATAAATGTGGGACGCAAACTGTCCCTTTAGTTCCAGTTCTAAGTTCATCACAGGCCAAGGAAGAGCATGCTCTGCAGAGTGTTCAAACAACTGCGGTATCCAAGGCTGGTATCTTTGATAGCCAGACTCCCAGAGCTGAGGGCATATTAACTGTAGTCTGCAGATTTTGTTGTCGAGTTGTGGTGTGCCCGTGGTCTGGCCTGCTAAGAGACTTCCTTTTAAACAGGCTTGTGTGTTTTTTCTAGTTGACTCATTTTCCTTTTCGTTAGTTGCTGAAAGGTATTTTTTGCTTAGGATGGAGAATTTGCCTAGCAAAAGAAATTTCAGAGTAGAATTATGATTTGTATTTGTTATTTTAATCTCCGGTACTCAGTTACCTGCTGTAGTATATATAAAAACATGGTTCTGTGTCCCCTGTGTTTGCTCAGTTTTAGCTGATGCCATCACATCAATGACACAAACTTATCCTAGATTATGATATTGGTAATAGAATGCTGCATAATAGTACTTGATTCCTCGATTAGGTGCATTGGAGAAGAGATAATCTACTTTGACCGAAGGAGTACTTGTTAGACAAATTTGCCTGAGTCACATGATAGCTCAGGTGTTTTATCTATTAGGACTGAAAGCAGAATCGAGAGGTTGCTTGGGTCATTATTAATATTTATGGTGATTTTACCATTGTATAAATAGCATAAGATATATAAAAAAATGTGATCAATTGTGGAAAAACAGAGGTTTCTCTTGACCAATTAAAATTGCCACAAACTGCTCTAGTATCTTATCTGTCAAAGATAGCCAATTTAAAAGTATCCGTGATTTGAAGCAATGAATATTTTGGATACAGGAAAATGTACTAGAACTAGCCAGAGCAGTAAATTGAAGAAAACATTTGGTGCAAGATAGTAATTACTACTTAGAAATCCTGTTACGCTGTAACCAAGAGGAGGGAATCAGTTTCAAAATGTTTGTTTGTTCTAGCTAATTTACTTTTGTTTACTTCAAGAAAGAACTTAAAAGAAACAGAAACGTCTATGGTGTGAATATAATTAGGATGTGATTTTTGACTGGATATATCCAGAATAAATCTGAAACGTCATTATTGTGATACACCAACAGCAGCTAATAAGCTGAAACAAATATCAGCACATGGATCACTTGACTTTTGATTGGTCACAACAAGGATACATAGTGTTAGAGGTTTGAAGCAAAATAACAATGTGTAGAAAAGCTGTTTTTAATTGGATTGGTTTTTGAAGTTGCAACAAGATATTATTATGGTGTGCCCCATTTTGAAGCACATTTGTTTGTATGAAACAGTAAATTGCTTTAATCCTGAAGAAATGTTTATCTAGAAATGCATAGAACGTTTAGACGTATTTCACTGCATAATGTAATCTACCAATACAATCATTTTGAAGTTCTAAAATTATTGCAGTGAATTTATAAATGTCTTGAATAAAATTGTATTGACAAATATGAGAGAATTAAAACATGAAATTATTTTAAAAATATTGTGCCTATTGCACTAAAGTGGTGCTTTCCTTTTTTGCCAACACTGTACAATGGACTAATAATTATTGATCGGTATGTTGCCATCTACTGCAGTTGTAACCCTGATGTTCTCCACAGCTGGTGGTCCATTGCCCCTATTCTTTTGTCCAGGGTTTTTCTAATTGCTTTGGAGGCTTCTGTGATCATCTCATTAAGGTCTGGGAATTTCTTCTTTTTTAGCCTCCGTTATTTCTGCCAAAGCCCTTTCAGGATTTGTGTAAAGAAATATAATGTTCTGCCCTGGAAATATGATATTGATGTCTTTGGATCCTGTTGATGTAGCATTTGTTTAGTTTGACTGTTTTAAAGAATCATTCTCTTTGTAGTAGAGACATTGATTTATAGCACTTGAATCATATTGTTTAAGATCCTTCCCTGTGGTTCGTTGTAGAATAGCATCTTTGCCTACTTCATAAAAAGTAGAAATACCAAAGACAGAATATTTACAAATGCACTAAATCTACATGGACTTAGTCACAGCAGCATTTAATACTCTCAAAGATCAACTTAATTGCAGCTAAGGCAAAAACACACATTTGCTGTAAAATGGGCAAATTTACAGCTTCACAAAGTTGCTGATTGCAAGCAGTCAAGCATAAAAGATGCTTTCTAAGAAAACTAGTGAAAAACGTTCACTTACTTAAGTTTTAAAACGTAAGCTTGCATTCCATATGAACCAGTGACAACATCATAATGGCTGATCCTGAAGTTATTTTTTTGTGCTTGAATCATTTTTATTGGTATATTTAGACAAAAACCAACAAGTAACTAACATAGGGACCAGGGGATACACTTAGTTGGAAAATAACATGAGAAACTCACATTATCCATGTACATATTGTATATAAATTAACCAGAGAGATATCAAGGTTGACGTAAGGATAGATCTTATATACGTCTAGGTCAAGGTAGAACAACCATTGCTGACATTTGTAATTGTACACGTTCTAGAATGATTACTACATGGAGGAATGTGTATCCGCTAGTCATACTGGGGATGATATCAACTTAGGAGAGAAAGGAAAAGAGAGGAGGAGGCAGGGCGAGGGCGATGGTATATATGAGTAACTAGTTATGACTAGTGTGGTTGACCTTTTGAGGTATGATTGTATAGAAGCAGTAAGATAGGCACTAATTGGGTTTCTCTTCTTTTTCCATAAAGTGGTCTAATGTTGACCGTATATTCGATGTCTTATGAGAGCATGTGGGCGATTTGAGTAGCTTATTAGCTCCTCTTAAATATGTTACCCATGCCCACCATGTATGAGGGGAAACATGTTTGAGGGATTTCCAATCTGCTAATATAACCTTAATTACAATGGCTAGAAGAAGATCTAATAAAGCCATGACACTCTCATCATGATTGAGTCTATTTGAGATACTCCAAGGGCCCAATATAATTAGTGTGAAATTTAGGGTAATTGATGTCTCAAACATGTTGTTGATTTGGTTTTAGATATATGACCAAAAGAAAGATATTTGGGGACATTGGAAGAACATATGTTTGTGGGATCCAGGAGCAGTTCTACAGCTCCAAAATTTGTCGTTGTCTCTGAGACCCATCTTGTGCAGCCTAGCAGGAATCCAGTGGAGGAAGTGTAGGGTAAAAAATTTAGATTGGATCAGCGAAGGGGAAACTTTATTTCGAAGAGCATATTACCCTATATTAATCCAGTGCTTCTCAGAAAATCTGTATCAAGTCAAAACCTCCTAAACGTTTACACCATTTAGACCATTTAGACCTAAGGGGTGACATCTCCTGTGAGGTAGGCGTCTCAAGAGCTTTGTATATCTTGGAGCAGATATGTCCTGAGTAATGCCATAGTTTATAGTCGTTTGTAGCCCAATCTAGTTTAGAGAGTTTAGCTTTAATTTTTAGAAAGCTATAAACATCGATTGGGGGGAGTTTGTGTTAAGCAACCAAAAAAGCGAAGGGCATAGGTTCTCTGATGACATCATATAGGTCATGAAATAGCATGGATGTTTTTTGAGGCCCATGAACGGTGTAGTTAATCTGTAGTGTCCAGTTTTATTCTGGTATTGCGCCACAGAGAAGCCATTAAAGATCTTTGTAATGGGAATTGTGAGTGTTTATCTAATACTTTAATAGCGGTAGCAATGTCAACAAAAATCTCTTGCGAGATAGGGGGTCTGAACTTTTTCGTGCAGAGATATGTGGCGAGGGAGAAGGGTGAACATATAGACTTTTTAATTTTAAGCCATCTTGGGGGACCAGGAAGTTCTGAACAACTCTTGCTGGTAATCAAGAGATTCAAGAGACCTACTGAAGCCGAACAACCTATTTTAAATGAGCTGAAGAAAGGCCCACCTCAATTTAATCATATGAGTACAGCTTATGGCACCCTTCTTGTGGTGTGAACTCACACTTAACCATGCCGAGGCTTCGAGTGATGACATTCTTTTGTTCTCAATCCCAAACTGGATTTGTGAACTGAAAATGGTTTGTTAGAGACACTTAAGAGAGCTGCATCCACCTCTCTGCCGTCTGTCTTAGCTCCTCCCTTGTGGGGCATAGGTGTCACCCATTTTGAGCACCAAGTAGAGCACACATGTTGTGTGCTGTTAGTCCTGCCTATTTCTTCCTCCTTGTGATACTGAATCTGCGGAGCCCTATTTTAGTTATGAAACAGAGTGCTAACCTCTCTTTATGGATACACTGGCCTTTTGCCAAATGGCCAGTTTAGAGGGAGTAGCCAACAGCAGCGCCCAGTGTTTTTTTATTATTTTTATTTTTAGGTCGAGTCTAGGCAGCGTGCAAGCGCTGTCTCTCAACATGTTGTAATCTACATCTGTGGGCTTGCAACACACACACATCTCACCCGTCACTTTCATTCGTTGCTTTGCCTGTTTTTAAAATTCCCTTGATTTTGTAGGTAAATGCTTTACGTTTGTCCCGCCTTGAGGCTGCTTTGTTACTGCCTTGGAGACTGACCTTGTTACATGGATTACTGCACGATTAGCTGCATACCTTAGTGTGCGCACTGCTTTTTTCTTTTGCCTCACCTCTTCGCGCTGCGTGGCCATATATTGTTTCTTCCTTTTCCTTGTTTTAGGCATGCCGCTGTTTCTTTGTGGTGTCTGCGCACAAAGGCTGCAAGCTGGAGGGGGTTCTTTTTAATGTATTTAATATTTCTTTAAAAAAAAAAAGATTAATATATTGCAAACTCAGTCAGAGGCGCACTTTACATAACTATGTGAAGTTTCATATAATGTAACCGTGATCTGAGGAGTGCTTTCCATGAGTACCACTTAACAATTTGAGCAGTTGAAGAAATATACAAACTGGAGCATTTAACACAGGAAAAGAAAACAGAGAAATTCTCAAAGCGTCTCTCCCGGCACAGCGGGAGAGCCAAAACTAAAATATTCACTGCACTCTGGAAACTTGCCCCATAATACTTTGCGAGGCATTCCTTTTTCAGAACATTTGTGCACATAACTCAGCCTTTGGTGGTCCTACAACAATGGGACTACCACCAAACCGTTCAGCACAACACACTCCTTCTATCCAGGCCATTTCTGGGTCCTCATACTAGGTTGGGAGAGGGGTGCAAAAGAGTAACCACTCCCACCATTCGATGTCTTTTTATGCTCTGTCATGTCTGGAACCTTTGTTTTACAGCTGCAAGTAGTTTGTGTTTTAAGGGCCTTGTTTGTAATAGTATTGCAGTAGGTCTGCTAGGCCTGAAAATCGGACTATATCGTTAAATGGCAGTGTTTCTTACAAATGTTATTTTTATAGTGATGCCCGCTACGGGCTGTTCTGAACATTACGGTCAAGATACTACAATATTCGCTGCACTCGAAAGGTTGTACTTCGGATGCCTGTGTTGTACCTGTTTTGTATTAGAAAAGCAACTTGTTCTACCTGGGCTCTATTTCTTCTCTGTGTGGACGAGGGCAGCAATGCTGCTGCCCACATGATGCTCAGAATATTTTTTCACAAAAGAAAAATCATTGCATTTTAAGTCTACTGTGGGTGTGAATAACCATTGTGGTTTTTTTTTCTGTTACAAAGGAGGGATGCTAGAATCTTTTTACTGTTACTGACCGAGGCGTACATTGGTATTTCAATTTATAGTATTTACTTAATGGTAAACTGAAGGCTATGGAGGGTGAACCTTAATGGCAGTAAAGCTTATTTGGAAAAAAAAAACTTAAAGCCAAAGAGCATCAGACTTAAACTAGGAAGAGAACCAGCAACAAGGGGGGCAACCTGCAGTGGATGTGGTAAATCTCCTGTCTAAACCCCAGTGCAAGTTAAGCCTTCTCTTTGCATCTCTTCCTTTTAACACAAGATTCACTGTTTGTCATAAAACGTATCGCTGTATGGTTACTGGTTGGCCAGTGCTTCTTAACTCTTCTATCTTAACCCCCAGTTGTCTAACCCATTGATTTCTTTTGTATCTTCTCTTTAAAGAATCATGGCAAGAGCAGGAGGAAAAAGCATCAACCTGAGGGACAAACTTGATGGCAATGAGTTGGATCTCAGCCTGAGTGACCTGAATGAAGTTCCAGTCAAGGAGCTGGTTAGTAACAGTGACTCACCTTCCTACACTGCCCCCACCTCCCCACTGAAGGCCCCCTTTAACATTTTGTCTACTATTTGCCTTTGAGGGGATGTCTGGGTTTTTCATATGTACAACCAAAATTAAGAGGGCCAGGTGGGGATTGGGACTTTTAAACCTTATCCTGATCCATATACCACAACCTATCCCCTACTTTCTCTAAAATCATCAAGCTCCCATACTGTTGGCACAGTCAACTAGCTTTTTACCCAGAAACATCCCTTGCCTATTCCCTCATGCAGCCCCTCTCCATTCTATTTCACCTGCACATTGTCTATATTCCCAACCCATTCACTGCTTAACCACCATCTCAAACCATCCACTATTTAACCACTGTACCAAACCAACCATTGGATAACTACTTACTAATCCATCCATTGTTTGTCCAGGATGTCAAAATCCATCCACTAGCTAGCCACTTCAGTGGATGAAACAAAGACTTGCTACTATTGCAAACCTCTAAGTGGCTACCCCACTCCTCCCTTTTGCTGCTTATATTACATTCAAACCTATCCACTCCCTAAACACCTCCCTAAACATTCGTCTATTAAGTGACCACTCCAGAACATCCAGTAGAAAGTGACCACCATGCCGTCCACTTGCCTTGCCAACACCTACAAAGCATCCACTGCCTGTTCACCATTCCAAACTATCCACTTCATAACCACAAGGACAAAACATTAACTGCTGGTCCCGATCACAACAACCATCCACTAAGTAGTTGCCTTACCAAACATACACATCCTTCCCAATTTCCAAACCACCGACTGCCCAGGCGTCAATCCTAACCTTCAGTGCCAAACCCCCATCCCCAAACTTCCATTACCTATCCCTCACTCTAAACCGCCCATCATAGCCCTCACTGCTAACCTTCCACTGGATAGCTCTCATTTTTATTTACCCACTGGTGAACCACCACTCTAAACCACTCAATGTCAAGTAACCCCTCCAGACCTCGCACATGCCTTGCCACTGTTCTCAAGCACCCATTGCCTAGCCGCAACCCCAATCCATATAATGGGATCGGGCAGCGGGAGACGAGGGAATATGCGTTAGTTACTTTGTGCCTTTTTTCTTTATGCCAGGCCTTTTCCCCCTCAGGTGTCAGACCTTTTTTTTGGCTACTTGGGGCAGTTCGCGCTTAGGCCCTCATACCTTTTTGTCCACATAAGCGAGCCACGCCAAATTTGGGTCCTTTTTTCCAGTATCTCAGGGATTCTAGAGGTACTCAGAGTTTGTGGTTTCCCCTGGAGGAGACCAAGAAATTAGCCAAAATACAGTGACAATTTTTTTTTTTTTTTTTTGTAAATGGAAAAACGGGCTGCAGAAGAAGGCTGGTGGATTTTTTCCCTGAAATTGGCATCAACAAAGGGTTTGTGGGGCTAAAATCACCATCTTCCCAGCTTTCAGGAACAGGCAGACTTGAGTCAGAAAACTACATTTTTCAACATAATTTTGGCATTTTACTAGGACCCATTTTTACTATATTTTGTACTTTCAGCCTCCTTCCACTTAGTGACAGAAATGGCTGTGAAACCAGTGCTGGATCCCGGACAGCTAAACTTTTCAGAAAAGTAGACAAAATTCTGAATTCAGCAAGGGTCATTTGTGTAGATCCGTCAGGGTTTTCTTACAGAAAGTAACAGCTAAAATAAAAAAATATTGAAATGGAGGTGAAAAATATCAATTTCTCTCAATGTTTAATCTATAACTTTTTCCAGCGATGTCAGATTTTTAAAAGCAATATACCGTTTCGTCTGCTGGACTCTTCTGGTTGCGGGCATTTATAGAGCTTGTAGGTTCATCAAAAACCCTAGGTACCCAGAGCCAATAAGTGAGCTGCACCTTGCATTGGGTTTTCATTGTATACCGGGTATACAGCAGTTCATGTGGTGAAATATAAAGAGTGAAAAATAGGTATCGAGGAAACCTTTGTATTTCCAAAATGGGCACAAGGTGTTGAGAAGCAGTGGTTATTTGCACATCTCTGCATTCTGGGGTCCTCATACTAGCATGTGAATTACAGGGCATTTCTCAAATAGACATCTTTTTTACACACTGTCTTACATTTGGAAGAAAAAAAATTAAAGAATGACAAGGGGCAATAATACCTGTTCTGCTATTCTTTGCTCCCACAAGTCTCCCAATAAAAATGGTACCTCACTTGCATGGGTAGGTGTAATGCCCGCAACAGGAAACGCAACATGGACACATCACACTTTTACATTTAAATCTAACGTGTTTTATGGAAAGTGTCTAGCTGTGGATTTTGGCCTCTAGCTCCGCCGGCACATAGGGAAACCTACCAAATCTGTGCATTTTCTAAAACTAGACACATAGGGGAATTCAGAATTAGGTGACTTGTGGGGCTCTCACCATGGTCTGTTACCCAGAATCCTTTGCAAATCTCAAAATGTGGCAAAAAAACACTTTTTCCTCTCATTTCGGTAATAGAAAGTTCTAGAATCTAAGAGGAGCCACAAATTTCCTTCCACTTAGCATTCCTCCAAGTCTCCCGATAAAAATGGTACCTGACTTGTGTGGGTAGGTCTGGTGCCCGCGACAGGAAACGCCCCAAAACG
The DNA here is from genome assembly GCF_031143425.1 of Pleurodeles waltl. Classification (NCBI taxonomy): domain Eukaryota; kingdom Metazoa; phylum Chordata; class Amphibia; order Caudata; family Salamandridae; genus Pleurodeles; species Pleurodeles waltl. Next base: position 1,112,421,694 of record NC_090446.1, read on the forward strand.
CAACATGGATACATCATTTTTACATTGACAACTGTTGAGTTTTTTTAAAAGTGCCTAGCTGGGGATTTTGGTCTGTAGCTCAGCCAGCATCTAGGAAACCTACCAAACCTGTGCATTTTTTAAAACTAGACACCTACGGGAACCCAGGATGAGGTGACTTGTGGTGGTCTCACCAGGTTCTGTTACACAGAATCCTTTGCAAACCTCAAAATGTGGCAAAAAAAACACTTTTTCCTCATATTTCGGTGATAGAAAGTTCTGGAATCTAAGAGGAGTCCCAAATGCCCTCCCACCCAGCATTCCCCCATGTCTCCCAATAAAAATTGTACCTCATTTGTGTGGGTAGGGCTAGTGCCTGTGACAGGAAATGCCCCAAAACACAATGTGGACACATCACATTTTCCATAAGAAAACAGACTTGTTTTTTGCAAAGTGCCTAGCTGTGGATTTTGGCCTCTAGCTCATCCGACACCTAGGAAAACCTGGACATTTCTGAAAACTAGACATCTAGAGGAAGCCAGGATAGGGTAACTTGTGGCGCGTTCACCAGGTTCTGTTACCCAGAATCCTTTGCAAACCTCAAACTTTGGCAAAAAAACACTTTTCCTCACAGTTCGGTGCTGCAAAGTTCTGGAATCTGAGGCGAGCCACAAACTTTATTCTACCCAGTGCCCCCCAGGTCTCCTGATAAAAATGATACCTCACTTGTTTGGGTAGGCCTAGACCCCGCGACAGGAAATGCCCCAAAACACTATGTGGACACATCAAACTTATCAAGTACAAAACTACCTGTGTTTGCGGGGAGAGGGCACCTGCGTTTTTGGTCCTGGGCTGAGCAGCCATCTAGGGAAACCTACCAAACCCAGACATTTCTGAAAACTAGACACCCGAGGGAGTCCAGGGAGGTGTGACTTGCGTGGATCCCCCAGTGTTTTCTTACCCAGAATCCTCAGCAAACCTCAAATGTAGCTAAAGAATCACATTTTTCCCACATTTCTGTGTGGGATCACTGCACCAGCACAAATTTCATACCGCCGAACATTCCCCTCAGTCTCCCGGTAAAAATTATACCTCACTTGTATAGGTGGGCCAAGTGCCTGTGAAAGGGAAGAGCCAAAAACATGTAAAAAATGAGGTGGAACCAAAATGGGTCCAAAAGGGTAGTTTGAAAAATAACATTTTTAGGCTTACAAGTGGGGCAGAATTTTTATTGGTATAGATACGGCAATGCTGGGTAGTAGAGATTTTGTGGATTCCTGCAGATTCCGGAATGTTCCATCACAAAAATGTGGGAAAAATGTGTGATTTCAAGCAAAGTTGGAGGTTTGCAGGGCATTGTGAGTAAGAAAATGGTGCGGTGCATGTGAAGCACACCACCCTGGACTCTCCCAGATGTTTAGTTTTCAGATGTGTCTAGGTCTCATAGATTTTTCTAGATGGCAACGTCCTGAAGTCCAAAAGGTACAGCCCTCACGATTCCAAGTGGGAGGATTTTGAGAGTTAAGACAAGCTCTCATGGCCCATATGTAAAAACAAAACCCAAAATAATCAAATGTCCTTGTGCTTGCCATGAGGTAAGATGTTTTATTGTGCGGGAGGAAAGCTGAAAAACTGTTATCCCCTTAAGTTAGGGTGGGGGATAACCATACCCATACTGGTTGGTAGCTGCCACCCCCATTAATTTTTATTTTTTATTTTTAGTTCCCTGGCATCTAGTAGGCTTTCTGTAACCCCCCCTGCCAGGAGTGGATGGGGGGTAATTGCCCCATCTGCCTACCGGTGGGCAAAACAACTTTATCCCCATTTATTTTAGGTGGGGGTACGGCCACACCACCACAGTCTTTTTTGGAGAAAAAACAATCCCTGGTCTCTGGTTGACTTTCTGACCCTCTTGGGGGCAGATGGGCCTTACAAAAATAGGCTGATCTGCCCCACAGGGGGGCAGAAATACCCTAAAATAAAATTGCCCCCCAGAGGAGCGACTCTTGCCTAAGGGGTCGCTCCCCATCTGTAAAAAACAAAAAACAAAAAAAATCCCTGGTGCGTGCTCATTACTGCCCCCTTTGGGGGCTGAAAAGGCCTAATAAAAAAAAATGCCCCCTGGGGAGCGACCCTTGCCCCCTTATCAATGTAAACAAAAAAAACAAAAAACAAAATCCCTGGTGTCCACTGGTTTTCCCCCCCTCCCACTCTCCCCGGGGGCAGAAAAGGCCTAATAAACAAATTGCCCCCTGGGGAGCAACCCTTGCCTAAGGGTGTTTTGCTTCACTAATGACCGAGCTGGAACACTCATGCACTGACAAAAATCTCTGGAATGCGCTTCTTAGTCCAAAGAAGACATTTATTATTTCACTACGCAAGGTTCCTAAAAGGAGAATAGCAGGCTGAAAGCGCATGTGTAAAAATGGTCACATCAATGAAATGAAAGAATGTGCACATGATTCTCCACTGCAATATACACACCAAATATATGTATCTATATTATAATGCTAAGTATATAATGAATTTTAAAAAATGCATCACCATGAGGCAAGGGCCAAAACTGCTTCATCTCCCTCCTGTTCAGTATCAGATCGCCAGATCCCACAATCGATCGAGGATAGAGAGATCAATTATTCTCACGGGAAGGATGACACACTCCAGCGTCCTGGATATGCCTGAGATCTGCAAACACTCTCTGTCCCTGGTCCATCTGGTCTCGGCCTTTTACACTTTGAACAAACAAGAGAGGAAAATGTTAGAACCTCCCTCTCCCTGCAGAAGTTTATTTATTAAGCAAAAATGCTGATTGCTTTAGGCCAGCTTTGAAAATAATACGTCAGGGCTTGGCCACAATCCCAAGGTGCCAATTCAAAACAAGACAGTCCATGCCGTCTGACTACATTCTCATAAGCCTAAGCCCTTGGTGGGAAAAGAACACAAAAAATAAAACATGCACATCGTACAATGTGGAAGACTACTTGCAGCTTTTAACGTGGCAGTGGCTAATGCTAAAATAAAATCAATAGGCAAATTGAGGTTGGTGGTCACTAATGTGACGGTGTACTGCTAGGCTAAGTGCAACGTGGAGACAGTGGTCAGAACTCACATATCATTCCATCGGGGTCGCTCCCCTTATCAATATAAAAAACAAAAAAAACCCTGGTGTCTAGTGGCTTCTGCCACCCCCTGGGGGCAAAAAAGGCCTAATTAATATAGGTCAATCTTGCCAAAGGGGTCGCTCGCCTGATGTCAATTTCCTAAAAAAATTCCTTGTGTCTAGTGGGCATTTCTGCAGCCCTATCGCTTCACAATTGGGCTGCAGAAATGCTCAGAGAGACATAAAAGGAAAGGCCTTTACTTTGCTTTGATGCCTCTCTCGCCTCCAGCCCGAGATCGTAAGAGAAATGTTTTTGCATTTCTCTACCGATCCGTGCTGCAAGCTCAAGCTTCCAGCGCGGTGGGGGCAGCCTCTGATGAGGTCAGCGCGCAATTGTGCGCTGACGTCATCAGACGTCACGGGGGGAGGGTAGGGGAAGGCTCAATAGGAGAAACGATTCCCCTTCCACCCCTGCCCATAGAAGGGGGGTGCCAGGCCCGCAGAGGGAGCGCTAGCGCTTTCCTCGAGGGCCCATACCAGGCCGTTACGGTTACGTCCTCGGCACTCGAGCGGTGCAGCCGATGATGTAACCGTTACGTTCTTGGCACCCAAGGGGTTAAAATTCAAGTGCTATTGGAAATAGGTTGGTGATAAAAACAAATACAAAAATCCATTTATATAGTCCATTTTAAATAGTTGTTTTCTGACAGTATTGTCAGGCTGCACTGTTACATCTGTCTGGTGCGACCTAAAGTTGAGTTGTTGATTTGTCTTAGATAACATCTTAGGCAAAGCATGGGGTGATTCTGCTACTCAAATGCTCAAAGTCCTAGAGATGCCTTAATTATTTTTTCCCTTAAATATAATTTCATTCTACAGTGTTTATGGTAAACTAAATGATTTTATTCATTTTTTTTTTATTTTTTTTTTTATCTCGATCATATGAAGGTGGTCATAACTGCAAAAGGCCACCAACCCAATGCAGCTATTCCATGGCCACCACTCTTGACCATCCTCTGCCTGACCTGTCCTACCACGTACCATCAATTGCCTGTCCACAATGCCAAAACATTCAGTTTTCTCTCTCTATTCATAACCACTTCCTCGAGCAACTCCCCACACAGTCACCTTCTTAGCGAAGCACTGCCAGTCGCCACAATCCCACATCATCCAATGTCTACCCTGTCTAGCCTCTCCCCCAGAAATTCAGAATCATCTATTTACTAATAACCAGCCCATACCATCTACTTCATAACCACCACCTCTAATTATTGTCTTCCTAACCTGTTTTGTTCTTCATGACTTCAAACTATTTACTGCATATCCGCAAATTGCCCTTTGTACTACCCCAGGCCTTTCCCTGCAACCCACCATCTCAGCTGTGTAGCCACCACCCTGAAAGATCCGCTGTGTGAGCTTTTTTTCTAAATGATCCACTGTTTGTCTACCTTCCTAAACATTTTACTTTCTAGTCACCTTCCCCAAACCAGCCACTGCCCAACACCTCCACTCTCACTACCATACCTCCTGATCCAGCATATTTCATAGCCCACTCCCCACCTTTCAAATTCTCCACTTTCTAGTCTTTCCTGCCGATACTACTGCCCAGCCACCGCCGTCACATCAGTTGTCTAGTTGCCACCTACATACCGACTGTCTCTCCACCAATAGTACATCCACTGCCTAACTACTAACCAGCATCCGATTCCTCATCCAATATTGCGCATTGACTTACCCCATCTTGCACATTTTACCTGTAGGTGCTGTCCAAAACCATGTACTGCCTAGCTTCCACTCCAGTTCATTTACTAGCCACCACCCCAGACCATCTGCTGTCTACTCACCATTTCAAGATTTATCTTGTGGCCCCAGCCAGAGCTATTGGTAGCTTGTTTCTGGGCCACTTAGAGTGCACTTGTGTATTCATAAGTCCAGAGCGAGACTCCTCTGCCATCCAGACATGCTAATTTTAAAAACCGCACTGATTTTCCTCAATGTTCTCTTGGCTCAAATTCATTTAAAATTTAACCTTGTGGGCGGTGTTACTTTTTTGACAATTCTGCCAGTTAAATTACTATACATACAATTTTCTCGCGAAAGTCACATTAATTTATGTCAAACTTGAATCTTTATGTTCTAGTTACAAAGAAATGTGAAAAAAGGAGGAAGTGTCTTTTTAAATGACAGATCTGACGACTGCAAGCAACACTTGGAGACAAATCTGTTTTTTATATATTTTTTATGTGTGTGCATGCCATGCTGTATGGTTATCCTGACATCCTGATACCCTCACTATATTCTTCTGTTCCCCTTACATATTGAATCGTGCTTTTAAAAACTCACAGAACCATGCTTTTGACTCTCGACTTTCTTTTTGCAGGCGGCCCTCCCAAAGGCCACGGTCTTGGACCTGTCCTGTAACAACCTGACATCTCTTCCGGTAAGAGTGATGCCCTTGATGTAGAGTGGCATGAAGGTTGCTGTAGTGCAGACTGTAGGGATTGGTGTGGTAAGTGGCTAGGGATCTTAGAGGGTAAACGGGAAGATTAGAGGAGATAATAGGAGGGTTTGGGATGGGCTCTGAAGAACCTGAAGGGGGTGTTGTGATGGGGATCAGGAAAGAGGAGAAAAGGAGTATGAGATTCAAGGACAGCCTAGAGGCGTTTTTAACACCTAACTTACGTATATAGCTTCAGTTACATTGGATTTAGGCTAAAAGCCAGGTTCTTTGTACGTTTTTTCTTGTTCTGTAAAGTTCAAGTTGTACTTGAAATAGGTTGGTGGTACAAGGATATAAAAAATGTTTTTACAATCAATTGTAGATATTGGTGTACTAATCGTATTGTCAAAATGCACTGTTCCATCTATCTGGTCGGACCTAAAGTTGACTTTTTGATTGGTCATCTCCGATAATGTCTTAAGAAAAGTATGAAGTAATTCTCTGCTCAAAAGTCCTACAGATGCCCTAATTTATGCTTCTCCAATAAGTAGCTCGTGAGCTACTGGTAGGTCTCCAGTTACTCCTGTGTACATTGCAACATACTAAATTAGAAGCTTATGCTTGGTTGAATTATTATATGTATGGTAAATTTGAAAAGTGTGTATTTGAGATTAATATGTGTGTATTTTCAGAACTCTTAAGCTGATGTTTAGAGAAAAAAGGTTGAATTTCTAAAATATACTTAAGTTCATATTTTAGTGATCAATCATGCTGCTTTGGGCAGTCATTACTTATATCGGTACATTTGTGCTAGTGGCATTGCAAGTACGGCTGTTATGTATTACCCATGTAGAGACATTCGCAAGACTCTGTTTTGTACAGTAGAGCATGCCTATCAATTACCATTTCTTGGCTTGTGCGGCACTCTTCTTTACAGCCTCGTAATTAGTCTCTGCAGGCCAAACATTATTTTTGTTCCTCTATGTGGAGCAGGGATGAAGCACTGATTGAATCAACTTAAACAGTGCCCGTTCGCTGCACCTGACATGATTGATGTATTTTTTTCTTTTTTAACTTATAGTGCCCTGCAAATAGAAGGCTTGTGAGTGGCAAAAACAGGTCTAGCAGTACAAAGAAAATTGCAAAGTTTTAATTTTTTATAGCTAACTTCCTTTGATTTTGCCAAGTCGTCCATTTCTCATTTTGCAGTCATGTTTTCTTTTAACGTGCTCGTGGGTGCTGCTCTCAAACAATGACGATTTGCTTGTTCCAAATATTGTAAAACAGCAGTGTATCTTTATTATGTGTAATTTCTGAAATGATGCTTTAACACGTAATTGTGCAGCACATCCCAATCCAATTAAATCTACTCCAACCCACCCTACTCCATTCCTCCCAACCCACCCCAGTCTAATCTGCCCTACTCCAATTCACCCACCTCCAATCCAAACCAATCTGCACCACTCCAAAACAATCTGTTCCACTCCAGTGCAAAACAATCTGCCCTACTCCAGTCTGTTTTACTCCAATCCAAAACAATATGCCCGCTCCCACTTACCCCACTTCAATCTTCCCCATTCCAATCCAAAACAATCTGCCCCACTCCAATCCAAAACAATATACCCCACGCCCCAAAAATATGCTTGCTCCTATCTACCCCACTCCAATCCAAAACAATCTACCCCACTGCAATCCAAAACAGTTTGCTGCACTCCATTCCAAAACAATCTGCCCCACTCCAATCAAGAACATTCTGCCACACTAGTCAGCCCCACTCCAGTCTGCCCTACTCCATTCCAAAATAATCTGCCCCACTCTAATCCAAAACAATATGCCCCACTCCAATCCATCTCACCCTAATTCGATCCATCCCACCCCATCCCAATTCACCCCACTCCAGTGCCATCCAGTGCACCCCACTCCCATCTAATCCACCCCACTTCAGTCCAGTCCACCCCACTTCAATCTGCCCCACTCCAGTCTGTCCCACAGCAACCGGCCACACTCCAATCCAAAACAATCTGCCCCACTGCAATCCAGACAATCTGCCCAACTCCAATCCAAAACAACCTGCCCACTGCAATCCAAAACAACCTGCCCCACTCCAATCCATTTCAATCTGCCCCACATCAGTTCAAAACAATCTGCTCCACTCCACCCTGCCCCACTCCAGTCCCAAACACCCCACCCCACTCCAAAACAATCTGCCCCACTCCAATCCAATCCACCCCACTCCAGTCCAGTCTTCACCACACCAATCCAGTACCCCACACCAATCCACCCCAGTCCAGCCCAGAGCAGTCAACCGCACTCCAATCCAATACACCACACCCCAATCCAATCTACCCCACCCCATTCCGGTCCAATGCACCCCACTCCAGTCCAACCCACTTCACTCCAGTCCACCCACTCCAATCCACCCCACTCCATTCAAGTTCACTGCTACCCAAACCACCTCTCTCCAGTCCACCAACACCATCCCACTCCAATACAGTCCACTTTAATTCACCCCACTCCAGCCCATTCCACATTAATCCACCCTACCACAGTCCAATACACCCCACTTCAAGCCACCGTAATCTATCCCACTCCAATCCAGTCTACCCCTCTCCAATGAATCCACCCCTCCAGTCAATCCACCCCACTCCAATCCAGTCCACCCTACCCTACCCCAATCCAACCCAACTCACTCCACTGCAGTCCAATCCACCTACCCCACTCAATCCACCCTACCCAGTTCAATCAACTCCACCCTACCCCAAAGCAGTCCACCCCACCCATTCCACCCCAGTCCAATCCACCACACTTAGTCCAATCCACCAGACCCAATCCAATCCACCACACTTAGTCCAATCCACCAGACCCAATCCAATCCACCACACTCAATCCAGTCCAATTTACTCATTTCAGTCCACTTCACCCCAAATTGGATCCACCCCAATCGGAACCACCCACCCCACTCCAATCCACCCCACGCAATCCACCCCACTCCAACCCCACCACCCACTTCAATCCACCCACCCCAGTCCACCCCACCCCATTTCAAACCATTCCAGCCCATTCCAGTACACCCATTCTCTACTCCAATCCACCCCACTGTACCCCAATCCAATTCACCCCACCCTGGTTCAGTCCACCATACTCCACTCCAATCCACCCCACTCCACTACAGTCCAACCCACCCCAGTTCAGCCCACTCCACTCTGTCCACCCCACCACCCCATCCCTCTCCACTTCACCCCAATCCAATCCACCCAGATCCAATCCACCCCACCCAGATCCAATCCACCCCACCCCTGTCCAGTCCACCCCACTCCAATCCATCCCACCCCACTCCAACCCATCCCACTGCAGTCCACCTCACCTTACCCCAATCCACCCTACTCACTCCAATCTACCACATTCTCATCCACCCGCTGCACCCTACCCCAGTCCAAGTTCAGTCCACCATGCTTCAGTCCAGTCCATCCAGCCTACCCCACTCCAGTCCACTCCACTACAAACCACCCCATCCCAGTTCTAATCCTCCCCAATCCAATCCACCACACTCAATCCAGTCCAACTCACTCATTTCAGTCCACTCCACCCCAAATTGGATCCACCCCAATCAGAACCACCCACCCCACTCAAATTCACCCCACTCCAATCCACCCCACGCAATCCAACCCACCACATGTTAATGCAATCCACCCCACTCCAACCCCACCACCCACTTCAATCCACCCACCCCAGTCCACCCCACCCCATTTCAAACCATTCCACCCCATTCCAGTACACCCATTCTCTACTCCAGTCCACCCCACTCTACTCCAATCCACCCCACTGTACCCCAATCCAATTCACCCCACCCTGGTTCAGTCCACCATACTCCACTCCACTACAGTCCAGCCCACCCCAGTTCAGCCCACTCCACTCTGTCCACCCCACCCCTCTACCCCATCCCTCTCCACTTCACCCCAATCCAATCCACCCCACCCAGATCCAATCCACCCCACCCCACCCCTGTCCAGTCCACCCCACTCCAATCCATCCTACCCCACTGCAGTCCACCTCACCTTACCCCAATCCAATCCACCCTACTCACTCCAATCTACCACATTCTCATCCACCCGCTGCACCCTACCCCAGTCCAAGTTCAGTCCACCATGCTTCAGTCCAGTCCATCCAGCCTACCCCACTCCAGTCCACTCCACTACAAACCACCCCATCCCAGTTCTAATCCTCCCCAATCCAATCCAACACACTCCACTCCAGCCCATCCCACTGCAGCCCACTACATCCCAATCCAATTCACCCCACTCTCCTCCAATCTACCCCACTCTACTCAAACTTATATGCACTACCCCAATTCACCCCACCCCAGTTCAGTCCACCATACTCCAATCCATCCAGCCCACCCCACTCCAATCCACCCACCCCATCCCAGTTCAGTCCACCCACTCCACTCCGTCCACCCCTCCCCACCGCAGTCTAACCCACTCCATCCCACCCCAATCACTTCCACTCAGTCATTCCACCCCAAGCCAATCCACCCCACTCCAATCCAGTCCATCCCACTGCAGCACACCACACCCCATTCCAATCCACCCCACTCACTCCAATCCACCTCACTCCACCCCACCCACCCCAAGTGCAGTCCATCACATTCCAATCCAATCCATCCAGCCTACCCCACTCTAATCCACTCCAATCCAACCCAGCCCCTCCAAGTTCATTCCACACCACTACAGTCCAATCCATCCACTGTACCCTACCCCACCCCAATCCACCCCATCCCACTCCAATCCACCCCAACCCACTTCAGTCTAATCACTCCCACTGCAGCACACCACACCCCAATCCACCCACTTTAATCCAATCCAGCCGCTGTACTCCAGTTCACCCCTCTTTCCCAATCCACAGCACCCCATCCCAGTTCAGTCCACCATACTTCAATCCAATCCATCCAGCCTACCCCACTCCAATCCACCCCACTCAAATCCAATCCAGTTTGTCCACCCCAATCCAATTCACCCCACTCCAATCCACCCCATTCCAAAACAGTCCATCTCACTGCAGCCCAATCCAATCCACCCCACCCCATGTTCAGTCCACCATACTCCAATCCAATTCATCCAGCCTACCCCACTCCGGTCTACCCACTCCAATCCATGCCCCTACAGTCCACTTTATCCCAGTTTAGTCCAGCCCATTCCAATCGATCCACCCCACCCCACCCCGATCCACCCCAGTCTAATCCAATCCTACGACACCCCACTCCAATCCAGCCCACCCCACTGCAGTGCACCCCACACAATCCAGTCCACCCCACTTTGTCCCAAATCCACCTCACTCTGTCCCAATCCACCTCACTCTGTCAATCCAATCCACCCAGCCTACCCCCATTCCAGTCCACTCCACCTCACTTCTCTCCAATCACCTCACTCCAATCCAGTCCATCTCACTCCAATCCAACCCACCCCACTCCAATCCACCCCACTACAGTCCAGTCTAACCCACCCTACTCCATCCCACTCCACACAAATCCACGCCACCCAATACAATTCACCCCACCCCAGTCCTATCACTCCAGTACAAACCACCTGCCCCAATCCATTCTAACCCACTCGAATCCACCCCATCCAATCAACCTTAACCCATTTCGATCAACCCCACTCCAGTCCACCCCACACCAATCCACCCCACTTCAGCCACCCTACTCCACCTGACTCTACTCCAGTCCAATCCACCTCATTACCTCAGTCCACTCCAGCCTATTCCACTCTGCTCTCTACCACTGAACTCTACTCCCTTCTACTCAACTCTACTTCCCCTGCTCTACATTACGACACTCCAACAAATCCGCTCTACTACACACTACTCCCCCACTCCGATCTGACTCTCTACACCATTAACTTTTACCCATGCCAAGCCAAGAATTCTGTTTCTAAGGTGACCTCCAGTAGCTGCAGAATGCTTTCCCACCCTACCTTGAGATTTGTATTATTAGTCCACAGAGTATATTGCGGTTTTTAGGTTGAGCGCGCAAGCTATTGACCTGTTGTAAGTGTTGTGGGCTTTTAACCATGCTCACCTCACGCCCATTACTTTCACTCGTTCTTGGGCTTGCCATGCAAAAATCCCTTGATGACATTGGTAAATGCTTTACGTTTGTCCCGCCTTGGGGCAGTTTTGTTACCACCTTGCAGACTGACCCTGTTACATGAATTACTGCACGAGTGCCATATGTTTTACTGTGAGCAAACTCCTTTTTTCTTCTTTGTCTCTCCTTTGCACTCATGCTTTTGGCAGCCATGGCGCTTTGAATCAGCTCGCACTGCCCTCCCGCAAAACTTCGCGCCTGACCCTGAGTTTACTGTTCGTGTCTGCCCGTCCCCACCACCCCTCTCTCGTAGTTGCTTGTTTTGTACTTTTTCTTTTCTTTTTTTTAAGCTTTTACGTCGTTTTGAAGATTCGATTACAGTAACTACTATGTGCGCACTGTTAACAAACATTCCTTCCATGTGAAACGAGAGACTTGCAAGATAGATTCAGTGCTTCGGAATATGTAGATGCTTCTAAATATTTGTGCTATTTTCGCACCCCCAATGTACAGGGAATTCAGGCATTGGGGCTGCATCATTTTTCCACGTTTTAGAAACGCATCTGTGATCTCTGCTGGTTCTAAGCGCATGTAGAGCTTGTTAGACTACTGTCCCTACTATCTAATTCAGCGACACTCGTGTTACTAATGTTGATTTCTACAGTTGCAGTTTGATCATGGGTTTTCTTTGCTGCTCACATACATATGTAACAGGTGCAGTAATCCTTTTAGCTGCTTCGTCGCCATACGTCTTGAATGAAGTCTGAAATACCCCAATGAAAATTGTAGCGGGATATTAAGAATGCAGTGGACATGATGGAAACGTCTGTGCCTCTGAAATGTTTTTTTCAGCAAACTAGGTGGCACTGTGGCTTAATAACGTGCAGTTATTTGTGGAGTACAGTTTGCAGCAAACGAGTGCATGGGCGTGTGAGTTAGTAATTGAAACGACCCTCAGTATGAGCATTTATCGGAACATCTTATAAGAACCACACATCACAATGCATTACTAACTTTGCACTTTTGGATTTGTTTTTAATAATGCATATAACCGACACAAACATTATAATACAAGGACGTGTGTAATAACCGTATAATGCATGTTTCTGTCATAACTTTGTACTTGTGATCTCACCGTTCGACTTTAAATGAAAAAAATATTGTTTAATAAATTGTCACTGGTTCTGATAGCAGTATTGTCATATCACACACAATTCAACTGTAATAAAGTGTGAAACACACCTTATTGAGCAGAATTACAACTATTTAAACAATAAAAGCCAGCCTAGCCCCTCTTTAGTCTTTACTATTTTTCTGAAAATTCAAGGGCATGAGCTGTTAAGGAGGCCTTATGACAGAATGTTTATTCCACTTCAGGAGTTTACAGCCTATCTGCATGTTATCACCTATTCTAACCTGCAGCCGTTTTAAAAAAAATAACAGATGAAACTGCTTTAAATATGTTTTGAAATCTATTACAATTTGAATATGGGCATGCTCATTCTCAAGTGCAGCTTCCACATTTATTATACATAATTGCAGACGTACAATTGAGCAGAATACCAAAGATTTAAAAGAAGGCTTTAGGAAGGATGAAGATATGAGCATATATTGAAAGTAGGGCCCTCGGTTATATGTTTTATTTTTATTTTTTTTATTTCCGTCTGTAATTATCCATACCTATTTGCTAAATTTATCTTTGGCCATAAATATTTCGTATTTGTTTGAAAGAAAAAAATAAAGCTGAAACTACTTCCCACGTTTATTTAATCAAATGTATATTTCTTTTTGAATGCACGACATATTTGACATAGATTATAAATCAATACACTCGAATGAAAACCTGCACATTTTAGTATCGACCTTATGCAAAAACTTCAGTATCATTACTACATTTTTTTCTCTTTTTTTAACTCCTTTATCTGTCAATTCGCACAGCCGTGGCAGTTGCGTTTGACAGCATTTGGTAGGTTGGGGGGGGGACTCTAAAATAATGAAAAAAATCTATAATAAATAATAGCAATATTTTCAATTTTTGCTGTAGATAGAGAAAGAAGGTAAATGGAAGTGCTTTTGTTATACGCAGGCCCACTGGAATTATGTGGCAGAGAGGCCCAAATTATGCGGCAGGGATGACCAATTTACGTGGCAAGAAAAGTCCAGTTATATATTTACAACACCAATAGCTCTAAGTCGAGCAAATGAGAGACCTATTGCATTGTTGGACCGCTAGAGTGATTTTGCCTGTAGGTGGCAGCAAAGAATGACGAACGGTATAGAATGCGAACTGAGGGCCGTTTGTAAGCCAGTGAGATATATAATAAATATATATATAATGATGATTGCAGCTGTATAACACATAATTAAGCCTTTTTTGATTATTTTGTAATGCATTCTGTTGACTGGGGTAGTTGTAAACCTCTGTAGAAGGATTATTCCACACAGAAAAGAGTTCACAAGTGCTAATTAAAAACGGGTTAAGATATAATTATACGTATTTTCAAATACGTTAGTGATGCAGCTTGGATAAATATGTATTAGTGCACAGTAGGAGGGAGATTTTCTTCAGCCATGCTCTAGCTCCATCAGCATTGGAATGTGTGGGCAGTTGTAATGGAGACTTTCTAAGTGTTTTAGAAGCGGCTTGATATTTACTAAAATGTTGCATGTTAATGAGCATACAGTATCTCGTGTACACTGTCGCGGAGTGAGGAGACCGGTTAGACCCCTAGGTGTTGTGATAGGCGGAGTGCTGTGGTGAGAGCAAGGCAGCATGGGTGGGGAGGGAGGGTTGATGTCAACCAAGGAGAACTGCGTGAGTGCCATTCATGCGTGAAGAAATGGTAGCACAAAGTACTGCACTCACAAACTAGTTTAAGGAAGGTTCATTGCAATTTGATGGCGTAAAGAGTGTTTAAACATTGATTGTATTCATAATGGGGAGTATATTATCCCGGCCTCAAGTCTTAGATGTAGCATCGCCTAGTATGCTGGAGGCCATCTACAGAGAACTAAAGATTTTTCCTGTTTATAAAGAATAGCCCCAGAGGTGCAAGCAGCAGATGGGGCACATCTACTACCATAGTCTTCTTCAGCCAAATTGCAGAGGTTCAGAGGAAGTAGTAGGGTCCCAATACATGAGGGAGAGAGGAGAACAATACCTGTATTCCTGGAAGTATCTTCCTCTTGAGGAGGTAAGCTCCCCTGAGAATGAAGATGTATATGTAGTTAAGTATTTCTTCCTTGTGAGACTTGTCGTGCCGTTGCGTATAAAACCAAGTTCCACTGTAGAGTCACAGTGCAGATTGAGGAGAAGGTTGATGTTCTCATTGAGACTTTGTCTCTAACAGTGTAAAACAACCAGCATTTATTTTTGAGGACTATTCAAAACTGGAACCCCCTTGTTTCTTAATGGGTGGGAAGGAAACTGAAGGCTGCACTACAAGGTTTAATTTACCTCCTTGGCCATTTCCAGTTTGACTTTATAGTTTACCATACAGCTCCAAATCTTGCTTTAGAACCAGGGCCTCGGATGGACCACTTACGGTCAAATGTTGGATGCAGCATGACATATAAAGGTCATGGAAGCAGTCATGAATCGTCATGTCGCCAATTTCCAGACACTTTTGAGCAGATATAAGAGGTTCCAGTAGGAATAAAGAGAAGACCTGCTTCAACATCTATCGAAACAGCATAAGAGACCTCAGAAAATTGTCTCTGAGGGAGAAGAAAAAGGCTATTTCATACGCTGGTTTTCGTTGTACCTTTGATGTGTGTGCCACTTCTTCCAGGCATAAATATAAATTGTTTATTGTATAAGCATCCATGGCTTAGGGTTTCAGGATTTCCTTCTGAGGTCCAGACACATTTCCTGAACGTTTGTTTTGTTGGAGAACATTTCTATCGCTCCATGGCAGCTGAGGTGCTAGAATTCTTTTTTTAAAAGAACAGTGTGGTAGAAAAATTGATGCGTGCTTCACCACAAGACACACCATGCAGCACCCCGTTGGGGCCTTCAGACTTTTATCAACTATTACCACAGCTGTGGCCGCAGCCTCAGCAATATTCCATAGGTACCCTCTGAAGCAACACTCAGTTCTAAATTCTCAATGAAGTTTCTTCATACTGCGACCAGTGACTGCTCCCTCCTCCCCCTCTGACCTCCTTACACAATTTGGGGGAAGAATGAGGTTGTTTCATCTCCAGTGTGAGGAAATTAAGTTGGATTGGTAGGTACTTACTGCTATTAGATCCCAGTACTGCTTCGAAATCTAAGACATAACTTTATCATCATCTAGATTTTTGTTATGCTATGTAGATTTGTATGGCGCAGCTTCTCACCCTTGAGGGTATCCAGGCACTAGAGCAGGAGTGTAGGTCTGGAGGTGCTCCTAGTTGAACATCCAGGAGTGGTGTTCCTGATATGTAGAGGGAGTTTGTTCCAGGTTTTGTCTGCGATAAAGGACAAAATGCGACTTACTGTCTTGCTTTTGCGGCTGAGGGAAATTCGTGCAAGGGAGAGAGAAGCGCAGCATAGACATTTGGAGTGTTAGTAGAGTTGGAGTCTGTTGTTGAGGTAGGTTTGTCCTTTGTAGGCGTGGATGAGAAGCTTGAATTTGAAGTGCTTTTGGATGGGTAGCCAGTGCAGTTTTGCGAAGTAAGCTATGATGTGTGCGCTTCTGGGGATGTCTAGGATGAGTCTGGTGGCGGTGTTCTGGAGGGTTTGCATGAGTTTGCTGGAGATACTGAAATATAGTGCATTGCCATAGTCGAGTCTGCTAGTGATGAGGGCCTGGGTGACTGCACATCTAGTGTGTGTGTGGGAGTCATTTGAAGATATTACAAAGCCTTCTGAGAATGTGGCAGTAGGATGCAATCCCAGAGTTGACTTGTTTGTTAATCTAGAGCTTGTCGTCTAGAATGATGCCAGAGGTTTCTGTGGGGGAGTCCCAGGTGGAGTTCTTATTTCCGAAGATCAGGATCTCTGCTTTATCCGTTTTGAGTTTGAGGCAGTTCTCTTGCATCCAGTTTGCTAAGTCAGACATACAGGCAGTGAAGTTGTTCCTGGTGGTAAAGTTTGGCGATGAGGGTGCTGTGGGAGACGGTGTTGAATGCTGCCGAGAGGTTAAGCAGGATGAGTGCAGCAGTTTCTCCTCTGTCCATGATTGAGCGGCTGCCATCGGTTGCTGCCATGAGGGTGTTCTCAGTGCTGTGGCTGCTGCGGAATCCTGATTGGGCGGAGTCATGGAGGTGGTGCTTTTGAAGATGAACGGAGAGCTGCTTGTTGATCTTTCTCCAGGACTTTTGCCAGGAAGTATAGGAGCGAGATAGGCCTGTAGTTGCTGAGAAACTTGGGATTAGTTGAGGGTTTCTTCATCAGAGCAGTGATTTCTGCATGTTTCCAGCCGTCCGTGAACAAGATCATCACAGCTCATTTATAATGTCTTTTGGAAAAGGCTGCAAAATTGATGAGCAAAAGAGACCGAGGAAGTTTGCTATTAGAATGGGGGGGAAATAGTGTACATCTTCCTCTCAAAAAATGATGGAATGCTATGTACCATCCTATGCCTGCAAGCTCTGCACCACTATTCATGTCTATGGAGTAAATACTTCAGGATGACCGCCTTGCAAGAAAGCATTGCTCTGCTCCAAATGGGATTTCTCAATGTAAAAGATGCCTATTTCCAGATACAAATGCATCCTCTACTTCAAAGTGTTTAAGGTACATGGTAGGTAGTAAACATTGCCACTTCGAAGTTTTCCCTTTTGGGATAAAGGCTACTCAAAGAGTGTTTACCAGATGTAAGTAAGCCACCACCAGAGACAGACAATGGCAGTCTAGTGTAGCCATGATTTATTAGTAGATTAGTAACTGGCGAAGCCTTTTCAGCAGTGCCAGACAAAAACAAAGCCAATTATATAGTAGCTGCACAAGCAGTGGTTTCAGAATTGCTTCTCCAACCATTACCTCTCCAGAATGTTTTGGAGGCAGGCAATGGCAAAAGTTTACACACACTGTAACATTTCAGGCTTTCTGAAAATGGCTTCTCTTTACATGACATCACAGTCATGTGACAGTTGGGCCTGATGGTGCCCAATGCAAGTTTGCACATGCAACCATTGTTGGGTAGTCCATGTTCTCAAGGTACTTGGAGATTCTAGTGTTAGTTGCACCCGGGGTTCAGCAGAGGTTTCCTTGTTGGAACAGGCACAATCTGTTACCGTACAGTACCAACTAATGGAGTAAACCTGTATTCCCCAGAACCTGGGTGCAATATATAGTACAGAAAATAATGGTTCAGATGGATCTGCTCTTGTAGTATTTCACAACGAGTTGAAGGCTGATTAAGTCCTCTCCGTGAGATAAATCATTGTAAACAGTCACCTTTTTGCCCAGTCGAGATCAGAGGCACAGCTGTCTTCACAATCACTGCGGTTGAGCATTGAAAATCTTGTGGATCTGTTGACCATATGTTTGCTGTAAGAGGAAGTAAACACACATCTCTTTCAGTAATCCTCCATGTTAGTGACTTGTTTTTCCAGTCTTTGGACAGTGCATCTTTTAATTTGTCCTGTGAATACCCTGTTTTATAAGGTGTTTGCATTTGGGTAGAAACTTTGATGATACGTGTGTTCTCGCTCTACATTAAATTTATATTGATGGGGCATTCAGGACATATGGGAAAAATACTATTGTTTTTCTTTGATTGCCTATTGCAGTCAAGATCTCCATGTTTTTGAGTTAATTATCTTTTCTACATTACTTCTGTCACTGCTCATGGACAATGCATCATACAGTCTTTTTCTGTATGGAGCACTTTGAATGTATAAGTTATTTTTCTTTCTATAAAAGAAAATATTACTGATCTGATCTCGACTGGGATTAGTTAATTATTTATAATATAATGATTACATTTACTGAGAGGGCCTACCTAGCCTCTGACATGTTGCAAAATACTACAAGAATTGACCTGTAGGAACCATTGTTTTCCGTATTATACATTGTGTTACTGGGCAGACCCACGGCACAGGTGACCATAACCAGATACGATGGGGACCTCATGAGGGCTCCATCAGTACAGGGCAAGTTAACTTGAAGGAGCCTCTGCTGCTTAAGGGGCTGGAGCTTAAAGGGAATCATTGACAATGAAAGCTTATCATGCCTCTTTGTCCCACATATTTGTTAAGTCTGTCATTGTCAACACTACTATGCACTCTGTACAGAAACTGGAAGGCACACGTTTCACACTTATTTACAGGCGTACAGGAAATTTAGCACTGGGCTTAGGGTGGCGCAAGCATCTCTTCTAAGAACACCTTCGAGGAATACACATCATCTTGCAGATTTGAGCAGAGGCCTCCGTGAACAAAAGCTCTTATTTTCAAATTTGATGGTTTCTATCTACCAATATCAGTATTTGAAATTTCAGTTTTTTTCCTTACTTTTAGGGTTACCTACATGTTTCATAATCCTTATTTTTAAGTCGAGCTCGCAGGCGCTCTGACGTGTTGTAATCTATCTGTGGGCCTTTATCTATGTCCACCGCACACCCATCACTGTCACTTGTTCATGGGCTTGCCTTTCAAAAATCCTGTGTCATAATTGGTAAATGCTTTACGTTTGTCCCTCCTTAGTGCGGTTTGATTACTGCCTTGGCCATCGACTCTGTTAAAGGGATAATTGCAAGTTTGTCAATACGTTTGACTATGAGCAAACTTCTTTTTCCTTTTGTTTCCCTCCTTCACGCTCACGGATGCCGTGACGCTTTGAATTGACTTGCCTATGTCATCTGTATTACTTTTCATTTTCAATTTATGTGGCAAGAAAAGTCCAGTTAGGAATTTACAACGCTAATAGCTCTAACTTGAGCAAATGCGAGACCCATTGCATTGCAAATACTTGTTTGATCTGGGGGTATTTAGAAAATAAACAGCCATTCAGAAAGACTCCTTCTTTTAACAGTGCCTTTTTATTTGGATTCCATTTAGCGTTTGAGAAACGAGATGTGTTTAGAAAGGAGAACGGCTCTGTATGCATTGCTTTTACTCTCTTTGTGGGGCTGTACAACGGTGACAGAGCTTGGGTTTGCATACTTTCTGCAGCCCATGATCACAACTAGGAGCTAGCTGTGGTATGACGCCTGACATACAGTGGGTATTGTGACATAAGCTTATGCTTTCAGTCTTCTTTGCTATTGATGAGTTGTTGTCACTTTATGTAACCTATAAAGTGGACAAGACTACATCAGTATGTGCAGATTCAATCGTTTCAGATCAAATGTTTTATATAGCGCAAACTTGACCTGAAGGTTTTGGAGTGCTTTACATGAGCACCAGTTATATTACACAAGGATACATTATATTCTGTTTTTTTAGACATGGAGAGCGGTTAAGTGATTTGCCCAGAATCACAGGATGTTGAGCTGATGCCAAGACTCGAACCTGGTTTCACAGTTCCCAAGTCGGGAACTTCGGCCAGTATGCCACATTCTGATAGCATAAATGTCTATTTCTGCATTTCTTCATTAGCCTATTAGGGTGAACATGTGTAGTTGTGTCAATGAAATGCTGTCAGAATGGGTATTCAGTCCTCTTATGTATTGAGATGTTCAGCGTCATAAAATGATCATTAGACTTCTGAATACACTTACTTCTCTTTTCCATTCTCATCCTTTAGGGTATCCTGGTCTCTGGTAGCAGGAACACACTGTTTCTAAAACTGTTTTCTTACTGCATGCATTAATGCATAAGCCCCCTATTGCAACTACATTTTCTCACCTATCGATGTAAATGCCAATCAAAGTATCTTTAACTCAGCAACATTTTGTGCCCATTTTTCATCACAGTTTTTCCCTCTGTGTCCTTTTTTCCTTTAGATGGGGTAGCTAGCATTGTAGTCCCCTGGGTTGACGACATATGCACCCTACTACCCATTTGCAGCAGCAGACCTGTATAGACTCTGCATCTAATACTTGGGCCAATGTCATACTCTGCTGCATTCAGAATAGGCCCTTCTAGAATGGCATGACTTGCAAAGAGTGATGTCATTAGCAGGAAGAAGAGCAGTCCCAAACTCTGTTCTGCTGGTACTCCATCATGGAAGTCATCCTCACTGGCCCTCAGTAAGTGGTCCGAGTAACTCATGGGAAGATGAATGCGCATGTAAGGCCCTCCTGATGACATCTTGTTGTCCTGGTTGAAGGGCAGGAATTGAAGCACAGGGGGGCAGAATTCTCATTCTGGATCAAAACACCCTGTTCTGAACTATGGTGCACCGCTGAGTTGAGCCAGGTTCCTCATATAGCCATAGAGGTTCCAAGCCGCCATTTCATCAACTGGACTTGTTTCTCTTCAAGAGCACGGCGATGCAAGCCTATTGTTCCTAGAAATTGAGTGAAAGGAGAGCACCACCCACTCAGTGAGTTATGAGCCGTGGTGCAGGAGGCATGTCTCCTGTGGTGCTCAGACAAACAGAGACTACAATGAAGCATAGAAAGAAGTAATCTTGGAGATCACCCCAACACTGGGAGCGCACTGTATAATAGAGTACCTGACCCTACCATCTGCTCTCTCAGTCCACTTCCTTCAGGAGCAGTTCTAAGTTCCAGTCTTTCTTTATTGTGCATAATATGCAAAATCATTGATAGCTTAAATCTTGAAGTTCATATAATCTTCTACAAGCCAAATAAAACCAAAAGAAAAGTATTACCATAACCTAGCACATCAATACAAAATTATAGAACATGTCCCAGTTGTGTAAAAAAAAAAAAAGCCTTTTGTAAATACCCCATTTACAGTTAATGTGCCTGTCTGTTTTCTCCATCATAAACAAGTCAAAGAAATCTGTCAAGCATTGCACTCTTCCATTCATATGGCAAAGTGGAACTACTGCTGAGCTATTTTAATGCACAGACTTCTGTCCATTAACAAAATAACTCTTACTGCCCACTCTCTAACCTCTGTTACACTTCACAAGTCATTCTGACAGCAACCCCTGTTGAATTGACCGAGTGGGTATCAGTTAGCTTGGAATATTGTAGGGTGAACATGGAAGGACCATTTAGTCTTCTTAGTATTACGATAACTGGGTAATCACTTCAACATCCACTTTGCTCCCTTGAACAGTATGACCAACATAACCCTGACATCAGAAAATGTGAAGGCATAGCCCAGTTTGAACTCTGAATTTAAATCATCACGGTATTATAACATACCTTGATGGAACAGTTATCCATACCTGAACAGCCCCACCTTATTTCAACATGCCATATATGTAGATCCTTAAATACAAAAGTCAGCAACTGGTATCCAACATATGCATCTCTGCACTGATACCTTTTATCTTCAGTACCTTAGATAGGTCCCATCATACGTTTAGCGCAGCATATAAAGTCTTGATTCTAAAACAAAGATGGTAGAACTTCAAACTAGAAAGTCTATTCTTTTTCTGCCCAAAATAACATTTTCAATTTGGGTAAATTTAATTTTCGTCAGCCTTCTTAATTGTTGCTTGTAGTTCTATACTAATGAGCTAATGAACAAATGTAGTTTTTGACAGAGCAGAGACCTGTACAAACACAAAAAGCATGAAAGTAGGTCGATTTTAGCTAAATTATAATTACTGATAAGTGATGGGAAGGTTTGGTTCTTGCATGTAAACCTTAATGATAATATCAAGTTCTGCCAGTAATATCAGCATTCTTAACTTCTAGCTAATTCTCGCATCCAAATCTCTCTGCCTCTGTAACTATGGTAGGATAAACAATCACCACGTATGCTTTATACAAATCTGTGCTTGACAAAAGCTGTGACCCTGAGCCTACCAAATGTATTAATATTAAAAGATATATAAATACTAGTAATAATTGATACTACAAAGGGCTCGAAAAAATTAACAAACCAAGCAGGCGACCAGGGGATCCCTTGACTAACTCCCTATTGTCGAGATATACAATGGAGTGGCTACATTTTAAACAACTTTTATCGAATTTAAATACGTTACCATATGTGCCATAAAATAATGGCCCAAACCATGTTATACATTGCTGTCCATAGTTGTGGCCAATCCAACTGATCAAATTAATTTAGTTTGATGTTGAAATATTTATAAAGTGTGTATTTAATCACTGACCCGAAAAACCTAATTAAGGTTTGGGACAAAGTGGGTATTAATAAGCCACTGTGGGGGAAGATTTGGGGAATACGCCGCAATTTTAAAGTATCAGAGGTACTTCTTCATCCAGTATCTTTATAAATTCTCTGCAACGATGTCAATTGTGTCTGTAATAGTTAAAATTGAGAACCTCCATTAATACTAAGGGTACTCTCAATGATCTTTTTCTACAGCAGGTTTTTCCATGTCCATCTCATTGCTTGTGCTTGCTGAGGGAGTTTATCGGTATCCTGTAAGACAGGAAAGATGATCAGAAAGTGATAGGTCCATGGGAGGGCAGAATAGAGTTCCAGTTTAAGGAAACCTTATAGGGCAAAATATGGAATGTTCCATTGCGTATATAACTTCCAGAACGTACTGAACCAACCCACATGCCTCAGTTGTTTTCCTAGATTGTTGGCTTTGACTTCATTTATGTCCGCTGTAAGAATAATAAAATCCCCTAAAATAATCAGTGTTTGCCTACTCGCTACTAAGCGGTCAATCAAATCATATACTTCCTACCACGACAGCTTATCTAATTTTGGCGGACAATAAATAGCAGAAAATGTAGTCTAGTTTCAACTGATAAAGCACATCTGCATGTCAGTGCTTGGAAATGACCGTTGGTAACTGTGTTGATAACAGTAAGGTTCCAGTTCTCTCTATGACTGATGGCTGCCCGCTCCCTCGACAGCCCATGCATGATTTTGTATTCTTGGGCTATTGAGCAACGTAACTCAGGAACTGAAGCCTTTGATAACAGGTTTCTGTTAAACAAAAAATCCCACTTCTCCTTTCCCAAATCATATACTTCAACTGTATGAGCAGGGATACATCTAGCATCAAGTAAGCCTGCTTCAACCAGGGCAGTTGTACCCTCCTCCGCGAACACTTCCGGGGACAGAGGTACTTGTGGGAAAGGCTGCATCCTGTTCAAATCATACTCATCCGCCTTCTGACCCATTTTCTCAAGAACTTGGGCAATGTTATGAGATAATATAGTTTTGTTATCCAAGTTTAATAATAAATGTCTAGGGTAAATTAATTTACCACTAATGGATGATGTTTTTAGAGGGAGCAGAATCCAGCACTGGCTATGTGGGCTTAGCGCTGATGGGTGGTGATAGGTGTGCCTTTGGCGCACGGGCACGCAGCTTGTGCCTTTATATCCTTGTCCATGGGCCTGCAAAGGCTCAGATGTGTTTGTAAAGCTAAAGCGCTAATCCAGCAGAATGGCTCTTTTAGTGTCCCAGGATAAACAATCCCTCTGCTCAGTCAAGAGGTGATGGCAGACCGGAAAGCTCAGTAGATACAACTAACAAAATCCTTCTAACGTTAGATGTAAAACTAACCTATGAGTCTCACAATCCAGCTAAAAAAATCTAATACATCCCTCCACCCCCAAATTCCATAGCCAGTAGTAAATAAACTGCAGAATAGCACCCTGTCCATATAGTGTGTAATTACAGTTAGGTGCCTGTGCTGTTGTTTGCCTATCACGATTGGCCCAGTCATCTATGTTTGTCAGACAGCTGTTTGTGTCCTTTAAAGCAATGATTCCGGGTGTGGGTTTGCTAAGGCCACCGTTTCTAGATGGATAACATCATGCATCGCCCATTGCTACTCTGGCTATAGCCCCTTCTTCTTCTGGTGTCCATCAGGAATAATATAATCTCAGGCGCATTCTTCAGGCATGTGCCTATCGGAGGTATCCATGATTCAGCTACATGGCTACCCCCACATGCATTCTACCAACACTGTTCTATTGGTTTCTTTGCGGAGAGATACAGAGTTTGGCCTGGAAGTTCTGTGAAACGTGTTTGCATAGGCTGCCTGGCTCTGCCTTCTTTCATCACTTTTTCATAGTCATTTGCTGTGGAATACGAATGAGCCAGAACGTAAGAGCAGGTCCGTTTTACATTCTTGAGTACTCCATTGCTGTTCGCCTGTAGGCTCTGCCATAGCCTGAAATCACACACTGGTTTTCTTCTTTTTCAAATTGAAGAGAACAGGCAATGATGCTTGCATGCGTAGAGATGGATGATGCACCTTGTATGAAACATGCATGCACAGGCAGTACTGGCACACAAAGCTGTGGATTAAACAGCTTTGCATGTATTTTCTGGCCCAGCCACTAAGTAGCATGAATACCCTGCTGATTGATAATAGAAAGTAATCGATGGACTAAGAGTAATCGAGTCATAATGCAGTTAAAATCATCATTGTTGTCACTGTTGATGCAGGTTAAATGATCGTGGCTTATCCAGAAGCTTAGTGGACAGTTCTGCTTCTGGTTCAAACATATAATATGGTGCTGAAAAATAATGTTTTCATTAAATGAATTAAAAATGTAGCTTATTAAAACCATTACAAATTTTCTAACACACCTCAGAAAATTGCAATTGTAGTAAAAACACTGACTCAGATAATTCAATCTATCACAAGGTTCGTCCAGTACATAATCTTTAAAAAAAAAGACTGCCTTTGAAAACACTTTAAGATCTGTATTATAAGAGTGCCACATAAATCTTGGCCATCAACTCAGGATAAAGTAGTAAATGAACAGTGATATTATCAAGAGTATTTTCTTACTTAGAGCTTGAATAGAACATCGTGAAAAAATCCTTGGGGACTAGATATATCATTCTAACGAAATAGACTTTTGCCCTGATCTCCCCTGAAGAACTGCACTGAAGCTGAAAGTATATATGCCGATGTATGCGTGTTGTCCAAATACCACAGAACCACCATTGTGTATAGTCAATGTTCGTGGGTATTAAATGGAGCTCTATAAGTGCTGTAGGTTAACAAGAGGTAAAGTTCTGTAGTGAATGGAGGCTGAAAAGCACACCTCTTTGTTTACATTTGTGCTTGTGGAAAATAGGCGACCATCCAACCACATGGAAACTAAGCGATTCAAAGGTGAGCACACACACTCTGGCTTCTGTTCAGATGCTGAGGTGCAAGATAGCCTCTTTAGTGGAAGAGGTCATCCTGGCTTATGATTGAGGAGATGTCGGTACATAAAATGGTATATGCGACAGCTGAGTACATTGGGACACAGAATACAAGAACATTTCTGTAGCTGAAAGTTAGGATTGCTGTTGTGCTAAATATTGTCAATGTTTTTCTTTTGCAGGCGGAGTTCTGTGCCCTAACACACCTAGTAAGGCTCGATCTCAGTAAGAATCAGCTCCTACAGCTCCCTTCTGACTTTGGCCGTTTGATCAATCTGCAGCATCTTGACTTACTGAACAACAGACTGAGTGTCCTTCCTGTCAGCTTCTCCCAGCTGAAGGTAATGCACAGCCTCCCAGAGCTCTAAGAAAAAAAACAAGTTATTCATTTAGTAAACCACAAACTCTTTTTATTTAGGCTTCATCTACAGACACCTATAGCTTTTGTTAAAGACCTATTTTGAAAAATACAATAAAAAGAGTTAACTTTGAATCAGTCATTTGCACGCGCTTGGGATGGCTTTCGTACCTATGTCAGCCCCATCCTCCTCGAGATTAGCTTCTTTGCCATCCTTTTTTTTGGATGAGTTGTATTCTTCCGCTGCTGAAATGAGGAGCTACTGTTAATTTTTATCACACTCCATTGGGAGTGCGTAGCTTTTCCCTGTCTGCTTACCACCCCTTCATCCCTACCCTCCTTCTACCCACTCGCAAAGGGTTGCTCTCGCCAATGTTTTCTATTTTTACCTCTCACTTTCCCACTTGTCTGATGCTCCTCACCTCCCCTTCCTGCCTCTCACCCCACCAACTCTGTAGAGTGAAAGAGATGAACGTAACTATTAAGGATAATGTGAAGTTTCCTTGGGAGGATTGCAGCTGGGATGACCAGGCCTGGCTCTTCCAAAAAGTGTTTGTGACTCCCTGTGACTGATCCAGATTAAACTACTACTGCTTACATCATCCTTCCTTTCTGGATGGCATACAGTCAGTTTCCACCCAGGCGTCCAAACACCTAATCATACCAGTAGTGAGGGTGGGCTTAAAGAAATTCAAAGTTTGTTTCAGGGAGACACATGTTATACAGTTATTAGTTCAAAGATTCCAGTTAAAAAGGAAAGGTGAAAGCTGCTCAGGAGTACCAGTATAGTAACTCACTTTGTATAGTTATAGTGTATATTGTCAAAGAGGGGGTTGCATATGTATCCTAAGTGTATCTAGAAGTTGTGAAACACCCTCTTAAGCTGGAACAAAGATAAAGTGTTTCCCAGATCAGATACACAATGTTGTGGTTGTTTAGTTAATTTACTTGGGAGAATCTTGGATCTTTTACATTCTTTTAGAGAGATGGGTGTCGATCATCTAGCCATGATTGTCCACCAGTGTTATTATGACCACAGGCACATTGAAACTACCAGAGGTAGGTTTGCCACCCAGAATATGACTTGCAGTGTCCTTCAGTGTGATATGGGGAAGCATTTGCTTAGTGCCTCATAGACCAGAAAACCAACAAACTCAGTTCTCAGTTAAACAGTAAAGGATGTGTTTGCTTTCCTTCTTGAAAGGTCTAAGTAATGTAGGGTGGCCCTAACATCACATATCTAATTGACTAGTGCTTCTGGCGACTTAGCTACAATCATCAGACAATCTCTTAAGTACAGGGAATTGTGTATCCCTTGCTACATATTTTTGTCCTTCACTGCTTCAGTAACCTTCCTCAGAACTAGGGTGGAACGCAAAGCAAAGGCAGCATAGGTAAGGAAGCCCGCAAAGGGAAGGAAGTTCAATTGTGGTCGCTATTTGCATGAATAGGACATAGTGTACATGAAGCAGACCTCGGTTTCAATCTCTTAACTGCAGGTAGAGAAGGGATTTCAGTCAGCATCATTACTTTGAACCTTTTCATGAGAAGATGCTGGCTGAAACTGTAAAAGTTGAGGCTTTTTCGCACATACCTTCATTTAGCTTCTCCACTTGGAGAATCTGGAAATAAACTTCAGACCTATTTCCATGGTGAGCGCTTTGGCCTCAAGCAGTGCTGTGAGAATGCACAACCTTACTTGGAGTCGTAACAGAGGGGCTGCCCTTTGCACTGAACTGCATGTGGCCGCACAGAGCACCCAAGCCTAATTTGTTATGCTGCGATAGGTACACGTCCCATCTATCATCAAGATTGAGCACCTTCAATATCTGATGAAAAAGGGTAGAGGATACAAAAGCATGGTCGTGTTCTAAAAGGGCTGTGTTAACAGGCTGCCTTTCTCTCTGCAGAGCCTGAAGTGGTTGGACCTGAAGGACAATCCATTGGATCCAGCTTTGGCCAAAATAGCTGGAGATTGCCTTGATGAGAAGCAGTGCAAACAGTGTGCTACTGCGGTACGGTGGAGTGTGGTCACCTTGGGGTTGGGGAGGGAGGTTTGGGCGGAGGGTGATGTTGAGATGTAAATCGTGCACTGTTGGAATGTAGCTGCTCTCTTTTCTTGCACTGCTCAGCTTTCTGTGTCGAGTTTACTCAGGTTTTCCTCTTTCTTTAGTGATAATGCCACCTCTCTGTCTCTCATATTTTTCTTGCTGTTTATGTGCCCAGCTCCATCACTTGTTCTTCATCTCTTGCACGTCTTAACATGTTTATTTAGAGAATTTGTAAATCTCTGTGTATCACCTTACAGTTAATTAAAAATGCTAATGTTACGGTTTACTTAAGGTCACCTTGGGTCATGTTCACTTATGTCTTGTTCTTTTTCTCTCACATTTCACTTATTTCTTGCTCACTGTCATGGTCAGGTTGGCACGTTGTCTTTTACCGTTTTGCTTCCTTTTGTTGGGCTTGCGTGTTATTTATCAGGATGGCCCCCTTTCTTTCTCTATCAGACTTATTTAATTCCCGTTGATCTGCCTTTGACTGTCTGGATTATTTAATTTCCTGCTCTTTTACTTTCTTAAGACTCCTGCAATATATTTTTATCTTTAGCTCATGCGTCTCCAGCCAGTAGCTCGTGAGCCGTGAGTCAGCGGTAGCTCTCCAGCTACCTGTAAGTAGCTGCCCTGTGTTCAACCCAGCCTACTAATATAGAAGTTGTTGCTAGGTTGAATTAATGTATGTACACCAAAGTTAAAAAGCACATATTTGAGACGAAATTATTTGGATTTTCAGGACTCAAAAGCTGATGTTTGGAGAAAATGGTTACATTTCCAAAATGCATTTAAAACTATTGAGTGATAAATGGCGCTGGAGAGACTTACTACTTATATTATTATCTTGATGCCAGGTGGAGTGCAGTTATGGCTGTTATGTACCACCTATGTGGAGGCATTCCAAATTGATAATGCTTTTTTACTTTACTACTGGTAATCCTGCCGGATGCACTGCTGTGATATCGGCTGACAGTCTTGGATGGGGTGGTCACTATTA
This sequence comes from Pleurodeles waltl, assembly GCF_031143425.1. Taxonomy (NCBI): domain Eukaryota; kingdom Metazoa; phylum Chordata; class Amphibia; order Caudata; family Salamandridae; genus Pleurodeles; species Pleurodeles waltl. The sequence goes on from NC_090446.1 coordinate 1,112,450,816, forward strand.
CATCACTAATATTAGCATCTCAGGATTATTTTCATTGAAGTTTTACAATAGCAAAGGTTGGAGACCCTTGCTTTAGCTCATGCAAACTCCTGACGCCTAACAGGCTTGCTCCTGTCCTCGGGGTAGCTCTCCTAGTTCTCGTTAAAGCTGACTCTAGTCTCACTTTGTCTCTTGTTCTTTCCTTTATCAGGGCCCATTCCCGCCCCATTGAGTGTTATACGTCTGTCAGTATATTTTATTCATTTCTCCGTTTTTTCTTGATCTGTTGCTTATTGCACACGCCATTGTCTTACACAGCACCAATCGCCATGTTGTCATATCTTTCTCATCCCTTGTCTTTTTCCTTGTAGGTTCTTCAGCACATGAGAGCAATCCAGTCTGAGCAGGATCGTGAGCGTCAGCGCCGGCTACTTGTAGAGCGAGGTAGCCACTGATGCAAAACTTCATTAGGGAGTACCTTCAGGGAAATTGTTTGCTAATACTGTTGCATGGTTTTTTTTCTCATTTTTTTCTACTGGTTTCTGGTCCATCACCTTGAATTTGTGATTTTTAAGGTGCTAAGCCACCCAAGGCTTCTGTTACTTAGCCTCGAACAAGGAAGGCTAACAGAACTGGAGAAAAGGAAATGGTTTCTTAAACTACCAGATCTTAAGCACCTGCTTGAAATTTAGCTAGGTCTCCCGCTTCCTAATTTAGTGGGGAAACTGTTCCAGAGTTTGGGACATCTGTCTGAAAGTTCTGGCCTTTCAACGCACAACATTTCAATCCTGGATAAGAACATTTTGTCAGGTAGTTCTTGTTCAGCTATAGAGATATATTGCTGGTGTGTGGTATGCATGATCGTATGGAGGATGTGTTGCACTGAGAGCATTATCTTTCAGGCTATAAGTGAAGTTTTAGAATTGTTCTAGTTGTCATGTTTATTACATATCTTGAGCTCAGTGCTTCATAAAACTGCACCCACAGCCCTCCCAAGTCGGGTTTTTATATAGTGCATTGCCACATAAACATCTTGCCATTATTGCTGGCAAGAATCCTGTCTATGAAAATACATGTGTTTTTAGGTTAGTTATAACGATCCATGGGTTCAATTTATGTATAAGTTCCATTCCGTAATAGCAAGGTTAAAAGTCCTTTCCTGCTTTTACTGGAAAGACTATAAGCCATTGGATTTAAAATGTTATTCGATGTTATTAATGTCCAGATATTAGGTGGAAACAGTAGTTTTTCCTGAAAATATTAGAGGGCAAGCGTCCGCATCCATTTAAACACCAGACATAGGCATTTAAAACTGATTGATTTACAATTCTGCCTAGCTGCGGATTCAGACTTGACCTAGCTGCATTATGGGTGGTTTGAAGCTTGTAAGTTACAGCCTTTTACAAACCAAAAAACTACATTGGCACAACGTAGCCTAGAGTTCACAAGCGTGACCATTACTAACAGTAGGAAAGAATACAGGAGTAACTGATGGATTTTTTTGAGCTGGGAAAGTTAGAAAAATATATTTAACAATAAATACTACATGGAAAGGTGTTTATCCAGCATAATAGGGCAAATTTCTGTTTTTAGCAACTAAGGAATTTTCAAGATAAAAAGGCTCATCCCCAGCAATATAGATTTACTCAGTCGCACAAACCGCCATAAGCAGTTTCTTTCAGCATACTAAGGACATTACGTAGTCCTTCAGCCCCCTTTCTGCTTACATATAGGTACACTGGAAACCCAGTTTTTTTGTAAACTGTATGATATTTCTGACTTTTCTTTCTGATTAGACCTGAGAGCCAAGATGCCTTCTGTATGAACTTTACAAATATCTGAAATAAATTAATAAAAATAAATTTATGCCTGGGAACAACACGTGCCACAGCACAAAAATAGGATCATGCACAGAACTGCAGTTTGCAGAGACCGAGAACGCCACTACTCCTGTTCTTAATCGGTTTTTCTCAAACTCCTGCTTTATTAGGACTTAATGCCCGTGAAAGTATAAAACACTTAGAAATGACAGTTTGTTAAAGACAGGTGCTGGAGGAGCACGACCAACAGGGTTATTTCACCAGTAAGAACAGAGGAACATCTCTTTCAAAGGCATCCCAGGCTGCTTCTGCCCAAAGTCAGGCTCAGGTTAACAGGTGAGGAAACAGGATGGTCACTTTTTAGCCAGTCTGGCTAGTTATAAGGTATTCTTTTAAGATGAGAACACAAGGATAATTCTAGTCCTATATAATACAGTTAAAGACCAACACGAACAGTGGCATTAATTTCTTGTTTTTTTTACATTTCTTTTGTACATATTCAATAAGGACACATGGCCAGAGGCAAAATAAAGGGTGATGGGCTTGGTAGTGCAGTGATTTGCATTTTGCTGTGGCAGCCTAGCGGTGATTGGGTGGAGAAGAGTGGTGCTGGCAGGTGGTACAAGTGAAAAAAAGCAATATCGTGCATACTATCCTCTACAACGTAATCTTATTTAAACAAAAATTGACTGATAAATGTGCTGCGTTGGATGGGATCCTGCCCAGAGCCCGCAAACAATTCTCAAAACTAGCTAGAGCCAAATAATTGTGCACTAGTCCCAGCACGCACTCTGAAGGCCTGAAAGGCTCAATCTGTACACCAATTTAACAGTTGTTTGGAAGGAGTTCTCCTTTGTTCAGTGTATTATTTTTATTGAATCTAAAGTCCATCCATCAAAATGAATATTCCTTCATGGTGTGAAATCAAACTGGATGGCTTTTTCAAACAAATTTGTTGAATCCCATGCATTTCGGGTAAACACCCTTCATCAGGGGAACTGTAAGAAAACTTATCATACAAACAAATCAGGCTATAAGTATTTAACAATATGAACAATAAAAACCAAAGTACTGTTGTCAGATCACATCCTGTGAATATATATACATGGTTTCATGCAGAAACAACGTGCGTAGTATGTAAAAGCATGACTCAGCGTGCAAGGTTGTGGCACAAATTTAGTATACAAACTGGTAATTGCTTTACACACATCACCAGTCTAAATCTAATGTATTAGCGCTTGTAAGATGGGAAATCTCCCATACCAAAGCTTCATGGAATGACTCGCACAAAAAATGAAAATAAAGCAAGCTTCCATGGCGAACATACTGACTGTTCCGAATAAGTGCCCACAAACGGAAATGTCCGTGGTGTGCTACCTTATAGCCCTGCTTAAGAACAAACTGCATGCAGCTGGATTGACCAGTATGGTGAAATGCCAAATAAACTCACGATGTTCTGAAACACCGAAAAGCGTCACTTAGTGCATCCAAACACAAAGTACCTTCACACCCAATACAAAGAACAGAAAAGAAGTAGCGGCCGGCAGCTTTACGAGGGAGGGGGCGGGCGGGGAAACAAACAAACACACACACACCCATTCAAACATGCATGCACGCACCGAACATTCATTGTAAGGAAATGCCTCCTTGGCATGGTTATCCCCTGACTTTTTGCCTTTGCTGATGCTATGTTTTGAATTGAAAGTGTGCTGAGGCCTGCTAACCAGGCCCCAGCACCACTGTTCTTTCCCTAACCTGTACTTTTGATTCCACAATTGGCACACCCTGGCAGCCAGGTAAGTCCCTTGTAACTGGTACCCCTGGTACCAAGGGCCCTGATGCCAGGGAAGGTCTCTAAGGGCTGCAGCATATCTTATGCCACCCTGGGGACCCCTCACTCAGCACAGACACACTGCTTACCAGCTTGTGTGTGCTGGTGAGAACAAAACGAATACGTCGACATGGCTCTCCCCTCAGGGTGCCATGCCAACCTCACACTGCCTATGCAGTATAGATAAGTCACCCCTCTAGTAGGCCTTACAGCCCTAAGGCAGGGTGCACTATACCATAGGTGAGGGCACCAGTACATGAGTACTGTGCCCCTACAGTGTCTAAGCCCAACCTTAGACATTGTAAGTGCAGGGTAGCCATAAGAGTATATGGTCTGGGAGTCTGTCAAACACGGACTCCACAGCACCATAATGGCTACACTAAAAACTGGGAAGTTTGGTATCAAACTTCTCAGCACAATAAATGCACACTGATGCCAGTGTACATTTTATTGTGAAATACACCCCAGAGGGCACCTTAGAGGTGCCCCCTGAAACCTTAACCGACTATCTGTGTAGGCTGACTAGTTCCAGCAGCCTGCCACAACCGAGACATGTTGCTGGCCCCATGGGGAGAGTGCCTTTGTCACTCTGAGGCCAGTAACAAAGCCTGCACTGGGCGGAGATGCTAACACCTCCCCCAGGCAGGAGCTGTCACACCTGGCGGTGAGCCTCAAAGGCTCACCCCTTTGTGCCAGCACCGCAGGACACTCCAGCTAGTGGAGTTGCCCGCCCCCTCCGGCCACGGGCCCCACTTTTGGCGGCAAGGCCGGAGAAAATAATGAGAATAACAAGGAGGAGTCACTGGCCAGTCAGGACAGCCCCTAAGGTGTCCTGAGCTGAAGTGACTCTAACTTTTAGAAATCCTCCATCTTGCAGATGGAGGATTCCCCAATAGGATTAGGGATGTGACCCCCTCCCCTTGGGAGGAGGCACAAAGAGGGTGTACCCACCCTCAGGGCTAGTAGCCATTGGCTACTAACCCCCCAGACCTAAACACGCCCTTAAATTTGGTATTTAAGGGCTTCCCTGAACCTAAGAATTTAGATTCCTGAAACCACAAGAAGAAGAAGACTGCCGAGCTGAAAAACCCCTGCAGAGGAAGAACAGAAGACACCAACTGCTTTGGCCCCAGTCCTACCGGCCTGTCTCCTGCTTTCCAAAGAACCCTGCTCCAGCGACGCTTTCCAAAGGACCAGCGACCTCTGAATCCTCAGAGGACTGCCCTGCTTCAAGCAAAACAAGGAACTCCCGAGGACAGCGGTCCGGCTCCAAAAAGAACTGCAACTTTGTTTCAAAGAGCAGACTTAAAGACCCCTGCAATTCCCCGCAAGAAGCGTGAGACTTGCAACACTGCACCCGGCGACCCCGACTCGACTGGTGGAGAACCAACACCTCAGGGAGGACCCTCCGGCGACTCCGAGACCGTGAGTAACCAAAGTTGTCCCCCCTGAGCCCCCACAGCGACGCCTGCAGAGGGAATCCCGAGGCTCCCCCTGACCTCGACTGCCTGAACTCCATTTCCCGACGGCTGGAAAAGACTCTGCACCCGCAGCCCCCAGCACCGAAAGGAACAGAACTCCTGTGCAGGAGTGACCCCCAGGAGGCCCTCTCCCTTGCCCAGGTGGTGGCTACCCCGAGGAGCCCCCCCCCTTGCCTGCCTGCAACGCTGAAGAGATACCTTGATCTCTCATTGATTTACATTGAAAACCCGACGCTTGTTTCTACACTGCACCCGGCCGCCCCAGTGCCGCTGAGGGTGTACTTTTTGTGTGAACTTGTGTCCCCCCCGGTGCCCTACAAAACCCCCCTGGTCTGCCCTCCGAAGACGCGGGTACTTACCTGCTGGCAGACCGGAACCGGGGCACCCCCTTCTCTCCATTGCAGCCTATGCGTTTTGGGCACCTCTTTGACCTCTGCACCTGACCGGCCCTGAGCTGCTGGTGTGGTAACTTTGGGGTTGCTCTGAACCCCCAACGGTGGGCTACCTTGGACCCAAACCTGAGACTTGTAAGTGATTTACTTACCTGACAAAACTAACAAAAACTTACCTCCCCCAGGAACTGTGAAAATTGCACTGTGTCCACTTTTAAAACAGCTTATTGTGTTTTATGTAAAAAGTATACATGCTAATGTAATGATTTAAAGTTCCTGAAGTACTTACCTGCAATACCTTTCAAATGAGATATTACATGTAGAATTTGAACCTGTGGTTCTTAAACTAAACTAAGAAAAGATATTTTTCTATAACAAAACCTATTGGCTGGATTTGTCTCTGAGTGTATGCTCCTCATTTATTGCCTGGGTGTATGTACAACAAATGCTTAACACTACTCCTTTGATAAGCCTACTGCTCGACCACACTACCACAAAATAGAGCATTAGTATTATCTCTTTTTGCCACTATCTTACCTCCAAGGGGAACCCTTGGACTCTGTGCATACTATTCCTTACTTTGAAATAGTGCATACAGAGCCAACTTCCTACATTCATTTTAAAACATCACACACACTTACCTTCAGCCTCGAGGTCCCAGGAGGGATGGGCCACGCCTGCAGAAAAGCCTGCAAAATACACTTGATTATACTCATCCCACACACCCGCGGTTAATGCTCCCATAGACCCAGACTGTGGTAATTCTTACCTGCCGCGTCCTGCTTTACCGAAAGCTGCTCCTCCAATGACTGCCAATAAAAATGCATCAATTACGACATGTACGTTTAAAAACAAACGTGCATTGACAATGGTGGGTTAATAAATAAAGGAAATGCCTTAGCTTCCACCAGTGTGTCTTGACCACAAGACCGTGTACTTCCACCTCGACGGTGACTGGTTAATGTGCAAACATGCAAATAATATCAGTGGTCCACCAAAACCTAAAAATGAAAAAACCAGTGTAGCAAGTGCCTTAAACTAATGGTAATAACCACCAAGCACACACATTAATCACGTCTGTGTAAACAGCCCTGCAACAATGGTTGTCAGTTGATCAATCACCGAGGAGATGTCTTGACTTTAATGAATGCATAGACAGTGAAAATACTTGTAATCAGCCGTGAAACATGCAGAAGATGTCTGTGACTAGAAAAGAAAGAAAAACTGTTTTTTAAAAAAGCTCGTGGTGTACAAGTGAGGTAAAAAAGGTTCTGTAATGGGAAACGTTTTGTAATGCTTAAGACCTTTTTTGGAATGCTTTAGATCTTGGATGCAAGTTATAATATCAAGGTTAAAAAATATACGTTTGTATTGAGTCTTTTGTCCTCTTCGGTGTCAGATTCCTTCCTCTAGTGTTCCACACAGGAGCTCAATGGAGTGTTATTGTGACCATTCGTTAGCATGCGTAAAACATAGTAATGTGAGCATTGAATATACAATATATCTACCAAAGTATATTATTTAATCAACATCAAGTGCCCTTGCACAACTATTGGAGATTATTTGAGTCCGTATGTTTCAGACAAGAAAAACATGCGTCACAGGCTAGATTTTTCTGGACAGACTAGATAAATCTCACCAAAACCCACTGTAGGTTTATTCATGGATGATATGGATTGCTTACCAGGTAGGACAAAGGACAAAGCCATGGTGAAGTATTTAGTTCCAGGTCAATGTATTTTTATATTGCTTTGTCTCTCGATTTTAGAGGTCACCCTCCTATGTGGCATTGGGAGGTCAATGTGTTTTGGTAAAAAAAAATGTAAGGGTGGCTTTGTCAGGAAAGTCGGACTTTGGAGGTGGTGTACAATACATCTGTCCAGTAGTTTTCAAACCTTTGTCCATAAAGAACCGGAAATAGTTTTTATATTAAAAGAACATTTGCCATGGTCGACACAAAATGTTGATGTCAATTGGGTCTTTAACCCAAAGAGATAGAGAGCCAGGATCACATTATGCTGAGGTGTGATGGTATTAGTCTGGCAGAAGGATGGTGGCAAGGTTGGGGAGATTTAGTCATGTAGTGGGCTTATTGTGGGTTGGGGTAGTATCGTAAAGAGTAGGAAATGGTAGTTTATTAGTTTGGGTTCTAATAGTGTCCTGCGGGTTGGGGCGTGGTAATGCTTCCAGAGGAGGGCAGTGCTAGTTACTAATAAGCACAGCTTTACCAGTTCTGACCATAGACAGCTCCCAAGTAGCATATTAGAAGCAATTAGACAAATTACTGGTCCTGTTAGTGCATCATTGCCAGTTCCCAATCCTCAGATCGTCTGTTGTTCATGTAAGCAACCATTTTAGCCAGTAAGCCCTTCATTGACATATCTTAGATGGCACTTAATCACCTGTATGAATACCATGTAGGATGTATGCACATCATAGCCAGGTCTCATTAAACACTTAATAGCCAGTTTCAACACATTACAGGTAACTTCCACATACCTCATGATATCCAGTTTCCAATTAGCCCTTTATTGCTAAGTACCAATTCATTTTCAGTTTCTATTTAGCTCACTTTTGCCAACTCGTAGTTTTATTACTGATTCCTGGTTAGCACACGATTGTCAGTTCTCTTTGTTACTTTGGTGCATCGCTGAGGAAATGACAAATCTATTTAGAGCTGGCTTGCAGTTTTTATCTGTATGGTGTTGTCAAACAATTGTGGATAATACCAGTGCTTACAGTGGGCTTTGGATCAGCCTGTTACTTCTAGTTATTTGCTATCCTTTTGACTGGATTAATTTTATTGTTCATCTTCTAAAACTCCGGAAACTACTTTTTAGGTCGCAGCCTACTAGACAGTGCAGCCTGGGGGACTTTCAGAAAGTTGACCTGGGAATGCATTTTGCTTGTTGATTACCATTGGCTTTGTGGCTTGTAACTCACACTTTGACTCTCTATTTGCTGGTGTTATTTGCTTTAGGCTCTCCAGGTTCAGTGTGTCCCTCCTGTTGCCTAAACCAGGTTTCTGTATTCTTCCACGAACCAGCTTTCTGTCAACAGGCCTTTAAATTATGTTCTTATCTTGTTATATTTGCTGTGAAATCAAAGACCAAGGTCAAATGTCAGGCACTATCTTCCAAGGACACTTGTTTACTTTTCCTTCTCTGACTACAGAGTTAGAGGATTTGTGTGACAATCTTGCAGGATAATGAGAGGTCACTATGAAGTCTCTACAGGCCTTTGCTGACAAAGATTCTGGACACTAAGCTATCTGAGAGGTGTACAGTATTAATACCACAATGCAAAGTAACTATATAAGTACAGCCAACATCTTGCAATTATTTATGTGATCACCTGGTAGTTGCGAGATGCGATTCGGAGTATTCGCAATTTTGTCTGTGGGAGTGTTGAGTGCTGACCCCTCAGCCCACAAGAGGGTTCTCCAATGTGTCATAGGCACATTCAACTCTAATCTCGCAACTTTTGAAAGATGGTGGTGATCAACGTAATTGTTTCAGGTAGTTTTGCTTGAAGCACACAATCCCAAACACTGATTCGGAAATACTTTCTTTAGCCTGAGAGGAATCACTAAGGCGAATGTGTCTCCTGGACTGAGGATAACACTAGTTAGCTCAGCCTAATAAACGCGCTGCCAGTTCCAGAGCTCAAATGGTTAGCTGGGCACATCAGTGCCAAACCCTTCTGTCCCCAAATGCTCCATTTGAAATTCCTCAGATTGCTGCGGCCTGCTCTGAACATTGCCTCAAGAAAGCACGTTTGGTGCAGCGTTCCCTCAGAGAATCAGTGCATATCAATGGAACTAACTTCAGCTTTTGCAGCTTTAGAATAGAATTATGCAATATCCTGGGGATTTCAAGCACCTAAGATGTATTTGCTACTAGCGTAAATGGCTATTAGATAGGCACAGACGTTTGTGTGCTTTGGAGTGCAATTTGCTGCAGTCAGTGCTTGGCATATCTAAGTGCTTTAGAGTTGGTTTTGTGTGGCATGAAGGGGAATCCAGAAGTGTGTAGAGGAAGCAGACAGACAGGAGCAGATGTCCGGTTCAAAGTCTGAGTAAAAAAAGAGACTGCCTGAATCTCGTTAGCCCTCCGGAAGAGTAGGCCCCATGCATCAGATCACATAAGGCAGAGAAAACCACTAAAGTCAAAAAGCCTGAGGAAGGCTATGTCTACACCTGGGTTTATGTTTTCGATGCTGAGCAGTTGTTCTGGTGCATTGACCTGCGTGGCAGTACATCCAAGGGTTATGGTGACTGAGGATTTATCACGGATGACATTTCTGCTTTTGTGTGGTACAGTCGTTTAGTGGTTCTGTAGAATCTGATGTTTACAATTTCATCACAGAGCTGGAGAAGAAGCGTGAAGCTGAGCAACGGGTGAGGGATGCACAGGAGCGAGAGCTGCGTCGACGTGAGAAGGCAGAGGAAAAGGAGCGCAGGAGGCGGGAGTACGATGCTCTGCGTGCGGCCAAGCAGGAGCTGGAGAAGAAGGCGGAGAATGGCAAGAGTCAAGCACGTAGTAAGTGCAGTTAATTGAGATATGAAAGTAATGAAGTGCTCTAGAACCCTGTGATTATTTCTCACTCTGTATCACAACATTGTTTTCTGGTATTGCTTCAGTCATGAGCGTAGACCCGTGGCTGTGCCAGCAGATGAAAAATAAAACAATAGCTTGCTTTTGTTTTATTTTTCTTCATTTTTCATCTGCTGGCCCAACCAGCAGGTGCAGGGAGGGAAGGTTGGGAGAGTGCACCTAAGTGCACATGTATGTTTGGCTGGCTGTTTGAGGCCTGCCAAACACACATGTGCACTTAGGTTTCTTCAAGCTGGCTGTATACACAGCCGGGCTGGAGAAACAGCACAGACCCCAGGCTTATGTCTGAGCCGCAGTCACTGCCGCTCAGACCAATCATTACGCTGCTATGTTTAGCATGTAAACAGCGCTGGGATTGCTGGGGGCCTTTGCTGGTGTCCCAGAGGACCAAGGTGGCAGGAGATGGCATTTGGGAGATAGACGTCGCAAGTTTTTTTTTTTTTTTTTGGGTGGGGAGTTTATACTGTTTCCCCTGTCTCGCCGCTCCCTTGACATGCTACGGCAACCACTAGTTGAAAAGGTATACTGCAATAGACCAAGCTTGCAGTCCTTTGTAATCATCCTTTAGTCTTAAGGTTTAAGGTCTTAAAAGTGAATTGCATAAAGGCACAGGATATCGCAGCCTAATACTGCACATTTAAAGATATCTACACCAGAAAGCTGGCTTACGCTGATCACAAAGTTTCAGAAGGGTGTGCTTACAGGAGGCAAGCTTGGAGAAGATCTAGTTGTTACATAAAAAATATCAGGAAGGGCTGTTCAGACTCCATGGGTAAGTCTGCACTCTTAGAGGTACTGTTCCACATGGGTGCAGGTTTACAATGTTGCTCTGCTTGCAGAACGAGAAAGTAGTGCGCCTATTAAGCTGTACCATTCACCTTTTTAGGCATACTACTGAGCGGGTCGTAATTTGTTTGTTTATTTTAGGAGGCTGCTATTTCCCCAATGCCTAGTTATACATAGTGTAATATAACCCGCTGTGAAAATGCATGTTTTTCTATTTTCCTCAAAGTGAAAGGAGAAACTAATTTCCCTACATTCCTAGAAAGGTTGGGACTATTCCCCTTCACACCTGGAAAGTGAGTTACACTCAATCTTTCCTGGAGTACATCTCTTTCCTGGAGTACATCTCTGTAAGGAAGTAACAGGAAATGCTCATAATTTCACAAGTTTGTGGGAATTCAAAAACTGTCAAGACAAATCATGCCGTGGGACTTAAAACTGTGTAATTGTGCGCAGTTGTATAGATGTAAAAGACACTAGTGCGCTGCACAGTGTCAGAGACAAAAATTCAGCATAGTATTAGAAGGCTGTAGATGGTTTCTAAGAGCGAAAATTGACGTTTACTGTGCTCTTTAAAGAGGTGTTTCGTCAGCTGTGTGTTAAATTATATATATATATATATATATATATATATATATATATATATATATATTTTGCACTTAGCCTCTGGTGGTGCCTTGGATGTGGTGTGCTGGGAGCCACTGGAGGTGATGAAAGTCAGTTAGGCAGGGGTGCCAGTCGATATAGCTTTGTAGATTATGTAACTGCTTTTTAAGGTTTAAATTGGTAAGGGAAGATATTCCAATGTTATGTTTTGTTTTTTATTTAAAAAAACAAAAAATGCATTGAAGTAATTTAGACAGGCGTTTTGCATGTTGAGAATCGAGGTAGTCGAACGTGAGGTGCATTCATCCTTGAGGCAGTTTGGAGGTGTCTTTGAAGTTGACCTGGCTGAGGGTGTGCAGAGCCCCACCATAGATGGTGAGCTTGTCTTCAAGATAAGCAGGTAAGGTGGTTGTGATGGCATTGTAAATCACGCAGCTGGTTTTCAACATGGTGTGGATTGGTAAGGGAAGCTAGTGAAGGGTGGGGATGTTTTATTTCTTCAGGCCTTTGTTGAGGCATGCTGCTACATGAAGAATGCCTTTAATATGAGCTAATGTGGGAGCCTGGAATGCTACGGAACAGAGCCTTGCTACCATCCAGCTTGGAAAACTCAAAGTTTAAGCAGTAGTTCTAAAACCACGTTCTTAGAGGACTTTCTTTGTTTTCTTTAGTAGAGAGAGATGCTATCAGGCAGGCTTGGTTTCTTCGTCATGTGTTTTTAGGTAGGTTGGTGTCCTGGATCAATCAGAGTGATTTGGCATAGGGTGAATCCATTCAGGTTTATGTTACTGAGCCAGGATGGACTTACTGTTGTGTGCTGTTCTTGGCGAAAAGCAGGAATTCTGTTGTGGTGGTGTTAAGTTTCTGGACAACCAGGACTAGATGAGATGTAAGCACTGTTTGAGGCACAGGATGTCTCGAGCAGAGGAGACTTTTGTGACGTACGATTACACAACTGTTAAAACATTTATGACTGAGACGTACTCTTATATGGATAGCTGGCAGACATAATTGGAGCTATTCTTGGCCACAAGTATAGGTTTACAGCTGTAAATGGCTTTGCAGTTCAGGCCCCCAATGTGCTGTTGAGTCCTTAGAAATCACCACACAGAACTTAGCCTAGTATATTCCTAGAGATTGCTGAAAGCCCACCCTAGTGCACGCTAACAAATTCCACTACAGGTCTGACTTGTTCGGAATGCAGAGTGGCGTCCGATTTCTTTGGAAGGTGACGATGTATGGCAAACAGAACTCCTCGGATAAGCTATACCTCTTTGGCACTGAAGAAAGTTATCCCTATGGCTTATTCAATGCACTTGTCACGGTGTAACGTGGAACTGCGGTTGAGTAGCTCCCAACCCCCAGTCCTTCAAAGGTTAACACCCCATCCAGCAACACTTTATCCATAATATATACATTGCACTGAGGTAGATTGGCAAAAGGGGGGAAACTAAGCACCCTCAAGGAAAGTCATTCTGTGAGTAGCAAGCAATTATAACGAGCCTACCCTTCCCAGTTGTTGTTTGTATTTCTCGCAACTGACCTGGGGATAATCATTCTTTTTGTTCCTAGTCTTTATACCACCTCTCTGTTTTTCTCTGCTCCTCTTCTGGTACTTATTGCTGTTACAGTGGGAAAACCCTGGCGATCACCCAAGAGCCTGGTTCCCCAGGATGCTGAGAATCCCGTGGTCTGCTCTCTCAGGAAACAAGACAAAACAAGGGGTGGAACGGCGTGTCCTTTAAGAGCTAGTTGAATGCCTGGATGACAGAGGATGTTAATACGTTTTTTGACACAGCTGGGAGCATAAAAGGGTCATACTGTAGCACTAGCTAGAATACACACCTCATTAGGATGTCAGACGGATGATCCACAAGATCTGTCGCAGATTGGTACTTCATTTATTGCAATGATTGCTGAGGGGGGGAGGTGATCTTTGATGTCTTATGTAGGATTGGTTTGTTTATAATCTCTCTTTTTTTTTTTTCTCTCCAGAACCTTCATCGCCTACCACCGCATCCCCAGCATGTAGACGCTCTTGGTTTGGCCTCCTGCTGCGCCTCTTTGGAATTGTCATGGTTTGCACCTTGGGCATGTTCGCAGTGTGTGCAGTTACTGATCTGAAGAACCAGCCCCTGTGCACGAGTATAAATAACTTGTATGAGGACATGGTGACTCGACTGCGAGCCCACAAGATCTTGTCTGGTGTCTTACAGCACAATTCACAGCAATAATACTTGGACATCTGAAAACTAGACTGTACTTAGTGACCCTGATCCGTATTGGACCAAGGTTGAAACCATGGAGTGCATGGTACAGTCAGGGGTCACTTAAACTGCCGAGACTCCTCACAAGTGCTGGCTGTGCTGCTTGAGAGACAAAGAATCAAATGCCCTTGTACGTGTGAAACCAATCGAAAGTTATTCTCTTGCTGAACACCGGTGATCCCTGAGCAAGCGCCAGCCTCTCAGCTATGACTGATAAGATATACATAAAGTTCTGTTTGTTATAATTATATGATAATTACATTTGGAGGAGCCCTTCCTTCTTATTGGCTACCCTGGTTGGGAAGCCCTCATTTCTTCACTGCCTAAAGTTTCCGCCGCATTTACGTCTTTGTTTGCAAGGATTAGTGACCATAACATTGCCTGCTGTCTGGGTTTATTGTCCCTCGACTGCCAGAGGAAGGACTCTTCCTTGCTGTTTCTTCTGAAAAATGTATTTTTAATTAAAATGAACGCTTTAACAATTACTCGCAGTTACTTTAATACATACATAAAGGATTAAAACACAAAGTATTTACAATAAAAGAAAATCTGTTTATAAAAGGTGTTGTTTGTTAATGCTTGGAAGTAGCCCTTGTAAGACCACAGGTGGGACCATCACATCGAGGAGAGATGTAGTCCAGACAATTGTGCTTCTTAGATCACACTTAACTCAGAACATTCAGCAGCAGTGTGGCCCCCTGCTTTCCTTCACCTGAGGACAAGGTCATCAATACTATACGGTAACCTCCAGAGAAAGTTCTGGGTTCATGGATGTCATCTGAAGATAAATCCGTTTAGAAAGTTCTGGGCCAACTCGTCGTGATGTGGAGGTGACTCCTTCGCCACGGCGTACTAGGATGTCTGAGAGCAAGTCATGCCGGGCTTGGGTAGAGGCGCACCGCCTGTAAGCCTGCAATGAAATGAACAGTACAACAGCTGTAAACTCACTTCAGCCAGAGTACTCTCTACTCAGCATGATAGACATGCAACAACTGGTTGTAGAAAACAATATCACCCTACTTTCAAGAAACTACCATACTCAAGGTAACAGAGTATTCTCTATGCAAAATATACACAGGCTTTGTTTGATGCATTCAGGATTCAATTCTAGGCCCAAGTGCAGTTCTCAAGGTGTATACCTTTGCAGCGATAACTGAGTGATAGAGCTGTGTCTTGTAGTTGTGGACTGATTTATCTACTAGAGATCTGTGTTTGACCACCTGGTCACAGGTTAGAATCCTGACAGGTATGCTCAGCTTTTGAGCCTTCCTAGATATAGATAAGAGTAGCATGGGGGTAATGGTAAATTGTCTGTTAACAGTGGCATAGTACGCGCTGGGGTGAATGTGCTTTAAAGTGCATTTTAGGTGACATAGTGTAAGCCTGTTTTAACTATTTCCACATTCCTAACGTGTTAAATGTGTCCAGAGGTCAGGAAGGGCCCCGAGTGCACATCTGTTTTGCAGATATCTCAGAATGCTCTCCACCAACAAGTTACCTTAGGTCTGATTTGTAACCAGTCTGGGAGGCAAAACAGTCTTCTCCAATATGTAAGAGAGGACAAGAAAGTTCTGAACGTGATGAGCATTATTATGATGAAGGAAATATAAGTCAGTAATCTTTTCGTATAGACAATAATGTTCTGTTAGAGCTGTTCCCCCATTGCAAACATGCTCTTCAAAAGATACGGAGCGCCCCACACTAATCTCATCATGGACCCTGCCGCTAAAGCTTTATGAATAAGGGGACAACTCTATAGATTAAACCTAAGGACACCATTATTAGCGGGATAGCACCAACTAGTCTGCTTGTAGGTTACCACATATCAGTGCGTCAGTTTACACACTGTCTGTTTTACTACGCTTTTAAATAACCAGCAAGAGTGACTGTGCTCGACAATTGACTCCGTTAACAAAGAAGGCCCAGATCTCGTCATAAATTTAATTACCTGAAAAAGTCCAGTGCAATGGGTGAAACACCTATTGGCTGGGGCTACAGTTTCTGTGATCCCTTACAAATGGTACCATGCTAGATCAATCAAATACTGTTTATCCCTACCAAAGCAGAACAATCAGCTAGTCCATGTACGTCTGCGATCCATACCGTTATGCTGTATACGAGTCAGCTATATTACGCTTATGAATGGTTTGCCACAAACTCAAGTTCATATTGTTAGGAACTATCCTCTGGTTTAGTACTCTGTTGCCCCGACTTGTAGTGAGGTGCTTTGGGGACACCTTACTCAACTACTCTTGCAACTAATACTTCTGAACCATATGTTCAGATGCATAATCGTGATGCTTCCAGTTTATGGAAGTCTGAAAACTAGCATCAATCTGATCCACATGAAAGTTAAATGACTTCAGACAAGAATTCAGGTTTGGTACACAGCAGTATAGTCTTTCTGAAAGAGGACATGTGTGGCTTACTGTCTGAAGAAGCTTTAATTTTATCAACCGAGCCAATGTAATAGTTGATTTCTCCTGCCTTAACCAGCACTGTTACAGGTAAAAAAAAAAAAAAAGAAAATGCCTCTCCCTGGCAAAAAGGTGGATCAGGAAGTTCCTGTTTGCATCCTACAACAAAGGGATCATCCTTGGGGAATTGCATATTTTAATTCCAAGTTCTTCTCTGCAAAGGTTGACAGTAGGGTTTATCCATGAGGGAAGATTCTATACCCCGCAAAGGCTCACTGTAAGTACATGGTGCCAATTTGAGCGAAGCTAGGGAAAACCAGGTTCTAAGAGGCACAAGTCGAAATAATCCACTGCCTTTTTCAAAACAGAATGAAAATGTCTATATGAAGCTAAATGTAATCTTGTTCAACATCTAAAGAGTTTTTGAGGGTATGGTGGAGTATCTGTAAGACGCATCTTCACACAATTCTTGCCACTGAGACGGTTTCATAACTGAACGAACACATTTAGTTTGAAAAATTACGTTTTTTACAATTTTCTGATAAAAAAGACTGAGCTCGAAGTGACGAGGAGTTGCAGGCCTTGGCTGCAGACAGACAACATTCTACCCCCATAAGCTACTGTTCAGGACTTGGAAACAGTCATCAGGGAATGCTGAGCAAATGGATCTACCGCGTGTATGTATGTATGTATATTTATGTAGAGTGAACCTAGATGTGAAGCAAAATAATGCTACACATTACTAGAGAGGTTGCTTAGGGACTATCTATAAGATAGTTTACATTTTACATACATTGTAGGCACCAGGAGATTAAGTGATTTTCCCAGAATCACACGATTTTGAGTGAAGGGCAGCGGGCGAGATTCGAAACCGAGGCCCCATGTTCTAAAGGGCGGCAGCTGTAGCCGTAAGGCCACATGTCCTCCCCTTTATCTAATTGCTATATTTTTTTTCTGAAAGGCGATATAGAGCAACATAACTGGGAATATTGGAATTGGCTGCTGGGTTCTCTGTGTGAACAGTAAAGCAACAGGACTCGAAACAAAGTCATTTTGTAATTCAGGCAAGTAAATTACCCTAGAACTAACCTGAACATCTGGACTGCATCAGCCATTTTTAAAGCCTGTTCAGCCTGTTTATTCTGTGAGAAACAGACATTGTAGGGGATATAAAATTCCTTTGAAACTAATGAGGAAAAAATGAAAGGTAGGAGTAGTGTTAACTTAACAGTCTTCTGGTATTTGTTAAGGTATACAGGCATATGTATGTTGGTTGAGGAAAAAACGAACATGTGGCACCTTGAGCCAGATTTGGATGAGTAAGAAAATTGCAACTGTTGGCCTTGTGAAGGGATGTAAACTCAGGGAAGGGGGCACCCAAAGGGTGCACGGGGCCTGTTGGCATACAGGTGAGGTAGGAGCACCGCCCTGTAGTACTATTCAGGGCAGGGTTTAACTGCTGACAGACCCGCAGCTTTGGGAATTCGCACTTTTTCTGCTAGAGTTGCTTGCAGATGCATGTGCCGGAAGGCTCTCCCTCCTGAACAGGTAAAAGAAAGACATAAAAAGTGGCACTGACCTACATACTGACACTAATGCAGACCCAGGAACTGCTATGGGACTGAATCCCCTTCAACCCAAGTGATTCACCTTCTGTCCTGGGTTTTCTTCAGTACCAGCTCCTTCTTACACATTGGCAAGAGGTGGTTTGTCATAGACAAAGTACCGATCCAGAACAGAAAACACACGAATTCATGAGATGCTCGTTACTATAGAGACCTTGTGATGGTCAACTGCTAATACCTACTTCCTGTCTGCTTTGCACTATTTGAAGCATGCGGCGAACAGCTGGCAAAGCAGAGGGAGATGATCTCTCCAATATACTATTGCATTTAAAAAGGGAAACCCCTGGCGCTGGAGGGAAAACAGCTGAAAGAAAAAATAATTGCCACCCAAAAAGTGGAAGCACCAAATAAACCGATATGTTCAGTGTAAGGAAATGCCTCCTTGGCATGGTTACCCCCTGACTTTTTGCCTTTGCTGATGCTATGTTTTGAATTGAAAGTGTGATGAGGCCTGCTAACCAGGCCCCAGCACCAGTGTTCTTTCCCTAACCTGTACTTTTGTATCCACAATTGGCACACCCTGGCATCCAGGTAAGTCCCTTGTAACTGGTACCCCTGGTACCAAGGGCCCTGATGCCAGGGAAGGTCTCTAAGGGTTGCAGCATATTTTATGCCACCCTGGGGACCCCTCACTCAGCACAGACACACTGCTTGCCAGCTTGTGTGTGCTGGTGAGGACAAAACGAGTAAGTCCACATGGCACTCCCCTCAGGGTGCCATGCCAACCTCCCACTGCCTATGCAGTATAGATAAGTCACCCCTCTAGCAGGCCTTACAACCCTAAGGCAGGGTGCACTATACCAAAGGTGAGGGCACCAGTGCATGAGCACTGTGCCCCTACAGTGTCTAAGCCAAACCTTAGACATTGTAAGTGCAGGGTAGCCATAAGAGTATATGGTCTGGGAGTCTGTCAAACACGAACTCCACAGCACCATAATGGCTACACTGAAAAATGGGAAGTTTGGTATCAAACTTCTCAGCACAATAAATGCACACTGATGCCAGTGTACATTTTAGGGTGAAATACACCCCAGAGGGCACCTTAGAGGTGCCCCCAGAAACCTTAACCAACTACCTGTGTAGGCTGACTGGTTTTAGCAGCCTGCCACACTCGAGAGATGTTGCTGGCCCCATGGGGAGAGTGCCTTTGTCACTCTGAGGCCAGTAACAAAGCCTGCACTGGGTGGAGATGCAAACACCTCCCCCAGGCAGGAGCTGTAAAACCTGGCGGTGAGCCTCAAAGGCTCACCCCCTTTGTTCCAGCACCACAGGGCACTCCAGCTAGTGGAGTTGCCCGCCCCCTCCGGCCACGGCCCCACGTTTGGCGGCAAGGCCGGAGGAAATAATGAGAATAACAAGGAGGGGTCACTGGCCAGTCAGGACAACCCCTAAGGTGTCCTGAGCTGAGGTGACTCTAACTTTTAGAAATCCTCCATCTTGCAGATGGAGGATTCCCCCAATAGGGATAGGAATGTGACCCCCTCCCCTTGGGAGGAGGCACAAAGAGGGTGTACCCACCCTCAGGGCTACTAACCCCCCAGACCTAAACACGCCCTTAAATTTAGTATTTAAGGGCTTCCCTGAACCTAAGAATTTAGATTCCTGCAACTTAAAGAAGAAGAGGACTGCTGAGCTGAAAAACCCTGCAGAGAAGAAGAAGACACCAACTGCTTTGGCCCCAGCCCTACCGGCCTGTCTCCCTCCTTCAGAAGAAAACTGCTCCAGTGACGCTTTCCCCAGGACCAGCGACCCCTGAATCCTCAGAGGACTGCCCTGCTTCCAAGAGACCAAGAAACTCCCGAGAACAGCGGCCCTGTTCAACAAAGACTGCAACTTTGTTTCCAGAGGAGCAGATTTAAAGACCCCTGCAATCCCCGCAAGAAGCGTGAGACTTGCAACACTGCACCCGGCGACCCCGACTCGACTGGTGGAGAAACAACGCTACAGGGAGGACCCCCAGGCAACTCCAAGACTGTGAGTAACCAAAGTTGTCCCTCTGAGCCCCCACAGCGACGCCTGCAGAGGGAATCCCGAGGCTCCCCCTGACCGCGACTGCCTGACTCTGAAATCATGACGCCTGGAAAAGACCCTGCACCCGCAGCCCCCAGGACCTGAAGGTTCAGAACTCCAGTGCAGGAGTGACCCCCAGGAGGCCCTCTCCCTTGCCCAGGTGGTGGCTACCCCGAGGAACCCCCCCTTGCCTGCCTGCAACGCTGAAGAGACCCCTTGGTCTCTCATTGAAACCTATTAGAAACCCGACGCGTGTTTGCACACTGCACCCGGCCGCCCCCGCGCTGCTGAGGGTGTACTTTTTGTGCTAACTTGTGTCCCCCCCGGTGCCCTACAAAACCCCCCTGGTCTGCCCTCCGAAGACGCGGGTACTTACCTGCTGGCAGACTGGAACCGGGGCACCCCTTTACTTCCATTGAAGCCTATGTGTTTTGGGCACCTCTTTGACCTCTGCACCTGACCGGCCCTGAGCTGCTGGTGTGGTAACTTTGGGGTTGCTCTGAACCCCCAACGGTGGGCTACCTTGGACCCCAATTTGAACCCTGTAGGTGGTTTACTTACCTGCAAGAACTAACATTACTTTACCTCCCCCAGGAACTGTGAAAATTGCACTGTGTCCACTTTTAAAATAGCTATATGTGTTTTATGTAAAAAGTATATATGCTATTGTGATTATTTAAAGTTCCTAAAGTACTTACCTGCAATACCTTTCAAATGAGATATTACATGTAGAATTTGAACCTGTGGTTCTTAAAATAAACTAAGAAAATATATTTTTCTATACAAAAACCTATTGGCCTGGAATTGTCTCTGAGTGTGTTCCTCATTTATTGCCTGTGTGTATGTACAACAAATGCTTAACACTACTCCTTTGACAAGCCTACTGCTCGACCACACTACCACAAAATAGAGCATTAGTATTATCTCTTTTTGCCACTATCTTACCTCTAAGGGGAACCCTTGGACTCTGTGCATACTATTCCTTACTTTGCCATACAGAGCCAACTTCCTACATTGGTGGATCAGCGGTGGGGTACAAGACTTTGCATTTGCTGGACTACTCAGCCAATACCTGATCACACGACAAATTCCCAAAATTGTCATTAGAAATAGATTTTTGCAATTTGAACTAGTTTTCTAAATTTTTAAAAGTCCTGCTAGGGCCTTGTGTTAGTCCCTGTTAGCATTACTTTTAGAGTTTAAAAGTTTTGTGAAAGTTTGAATTAGAACCTAGAACTAGTTTTAGTTTCTTAAAAAGTATTCCAACTTTAAGAAGCATAATGTCTAGTGCAGATTTGAATGTGATGGAACTCGACACCACCCCTTACCTCCATCTTAAGATGAGGGAGCTACGGTCACTCTGCAAAATAAAGAAAATAACCATGGGCCCCAGACCTTCCAAACTACAGCTCCAGGAGCTTTTGGCAGAGTTTGAAAAGGCCAACCCCTCTGAGGATGGCAACACAGAGGATGAAGATAGTGACTTGGAGGAAAATTCCCACCTACCAGTCCCAACTCGGGAGAACAGGGCCTCTCAAGCCCCGTCTCCAAACATAATAGTCAGAGATGCTGTTTCCCTCACAGGAGGGACCAACGTCTCTGAAATCACTGAGGATAATCCCAGTGAAGAGGACATCCAGTTAGCCAGGATGGCCAAAAGATTGGCTTTGGAAAGACAGATCCTAGACATAGAAAGGGAAAGACAAGAGATGGGCCTAGGACCCATCAATGGTGGCAGCAACATAACTAGGGCCAGAGATTCTCCTGACATGTTAAAAATCCCTAAAGGGATTGTGACTAGATATGAAGATGGTGATGACATCACCAAATGGTTCACAGCTTTTGAGAGGGCTTGTGTAACCAGAAAAGTGAACAAATCTCACTGGGGTGCTCTCCTTTGGGAAATGTTCACAGGAAAGTGTAGGGATAGACTCCTCACACTCTGGAAAAGATGCAGAATCTTATGACCTCATGAAGGGTACCCTGATTGAGGGCTTTGGATTCTCCACTGAGGAGTATAGGATTAGATTCAGGGGGGCTCAAAAATCCTCGAGCCAGACCTGGGTTGATTTTGTAGACTACTCAGTGAAAACACTGGATAGTTGGATTCAAGGCAGTGGTGTAAATGATTATGATGGGCTGTACAATTTATTTGTGAAAGAACATCTGTTAAGTAATTGTTTCAATGACAAACTGCATCAGCATCTGGTAGACCTAGGACCAATTTCTCCCCAAGAATTGGGAAAGAAGGCGGACCATTGGGTCAAGACTAGGGTGACCAAGACTTCCACGGGGGGTGACCAAAAGAAAGGGGTCACAAAGCCTCCCCAGGGGAAGGGTGGT
Organism: Pleurodeles waltl; assembly: GCF_031143425.1. Taxonomy (NCBI): domain Eukaryota; kingdom Metazoa; phylum Chordata; class Amphibia; order Caudata; family Salamandridae; genus Pleurodeles; species Pleurodeles waltl. The sequence goes on from NC_090446.1 coordinate 1,112,472,986, forward strand.
GAGACATCCAAAAACAAAAATAGTAAAGAGTCTTCTACAGGTCCCCAAAAACCTGCACAGGAGGGTGGGCCCAGAGCCTCTTCACAAAACAATTTTGGGTACAAGGGTAAAAACTTTGATCCCAAAAAGGCCTGGTGTCGTAGCTGTAATCAGCCTGGACACCAAACTGGAGACAAGGCCTGTCCCAAGAAAACAACCACTTCTAACTCCACTCCAGCTAACGCTGGAATGGCTAGTCTCCAAGTGGGATCAACAGTGTGCCCAGAGCAAATCAGGTGTCACACTGAAGCTACATTAGTCTCTGAGGGTGGGGTGGATTTAGCCACACTGGCTGCCTGGCCTCCTAACATGCAAAAATACAGGCAGCAGCTCTTAATTAATGGGACAAGTGTAGAAGGCCTGAGGGATACAGGTGCCAGTGTCACTATGGTGACAGAGAAACTGGTTTCCCCTGGTCAATACCTGACTGGACAAACTTATCCAGTCACCAATGCTGACAATCAAACTAAAGTACATCCCATGGCTATGGTAACTTTAGAGTGGGGAGGGGTCAATGGCCTGAAACAGGTGGTGGTCTCCTCAAATATCCCAGTAGACTGTTTGCTTGGAAATGACCTGGAGTCCTCAGCATGGGCTGAGGTAGAACTGAAAACCCATGCAGCCATTCCGGGTATCCCTGAACTGGTGTGTGCCAAGACAAGGGCACAGTGCAAGGCACAGGGTGAAAAAGTAGAGCTGGAGTCTGGAAAAAGGGCCCAGCCTACCAAGGGAAAAGGAAAGCCAGCTGGGAAACCAGCTGCAAAACAACACCAAAAAGAGAACCTCTCTTCTCAGGAAGAAGTTCTGCCCTCTGAGGGAACTGAGCCTATGGAGTTGGAACCTTATCAGGTTGAGCTCTTAGGCCCAGGGGGACCCTCAAGGGAGCAGTTGTGTAAGGGGCAAGAAACCTGTCCCTCTCTTGAAGGCCTTAGGCAGCAAGCTGCTGAAGAGTCCAATGGCAAGAAAACTGGAACACATAGGGTCTATTGGGAAGATGGACTCCTGTACACTGAGGCAAGAGATCCCAAACCTGGTGCCACTAGGAGAGTGTTAGTGCCTCAGGAGTTCATTCTGACCTTAGCCCATGATATTCCCCTTGCTGGGCATTTGGGACAAACCGAGACGTGGGAGAGATTAGTCAACCACTTCTACTGGCCCAACATGTCCCAGAAAGTTAAGGAGTTTTGTGTCACCTGTACCACCTGTCAAGCCAGTGGTAAGACAGGTGGACATCCAAAGGCCCCCTCATTCCACTTCCAGTGGTGGGGGTTCCCTTTGAAAGAGTGGGTGTGGACATAGTGGGTCCACTTGAACCTCCCACAGCCTCAGGAAATATGTACATCCTAGTAGTAGTGGATCATGCTACTAGGTATCCTGAAGCTATTCCCCTTAGGTCGACTACTGCCCCTGCAGTAGCCAAGGCCCTCATTGGTATCTTTACCAGAGTGGGCTTCCCTAAGGAGGTGGTGTCTGACAGAGGTACCAACTTCATGTCAGCATACCTGAAACACATGTGGAATGAGTGTGGAGTGACTTATAAATTCACTACACCCTATCATCCACAAACTAATGGCCTTGTTGAGAGATTCAACAAGATATTAAAGGGCATGATCATGGGGCTCCCAGAAAAACTCAAAAGGAGATGGGATGTCCTCTTGCCATGTCTGCTCTTCGCTTACAGAGAGGTGCCTCAGAAGGGAGTAGGGTTCTCACCCTTTGAACTTCTGTTTGGCCACCCTGTAAGGGGACCATTAGCTCTTGTTAAAGAAGGCTGGGAGAGACCTCTTCATGAGCCTAAACAAGACATAGTGGACTATGTGCTTGGCCTTCGTTCAAGAATGGCAGAGTCCATGGAAAAGGCAAGTAAAAACCTTGAGGCCAGCCAACAGCTCCAGAAGTTTTGGTATGACCAAAAGGCTGCAATGGTTGAATTTCAACCAGGGCAGAAAGTCTGGGTTTTGGAGCCTGTGGCTCCCAGGGCACTTCAGAACAGATGGAGTGGCCCTTACCCAGTGCTAGAGAAGAAGAGTCAGGTCACCTACCTGGTGGACCTAGGCACTAGCAGGAGCCCCAAGAGGGTGATCCATGTGAACCGCCTAAAGCTCTTCCATGACAGGGCTGATGTAAATCTGTTGATGGTAACAGAGGAGGACCAGGAAGCTGAGAGTGAACCTCTCCTTGATCTCCTCTCATCAAATCCTAAAGATGGTTCAGTAGATGGAGTGATCTATTCAGACACCCTCTCTGACCAACAGCAATCTGATTGTAGGAAGGTCTTACAACAGTTTGCTGAGCTCTTTTCCCTAACCCCTGGTCAGACACACCTGTGTACCCATGACGTGGACACAGGAGACAGCATGCCTGTCAAAAACAAAATATTCAGACAGTCTGACCAAGTTAAGGAAAGCATCAAGGTGGAAGTCCACAAGATGCTGGAATTGGGAGTAATTGAGCACTGACAGCCCCTGGGCTAGCCCAGTGGTCTTAGTCCCCAAACCTCACACCAAAGATGGAAAGAGAGAGATGAGGTTTTGTGTGGACTACAGAGGACTTAATTCTGTCACCAAGACAGATGCCCATCCCATTCCTAGAGCTGATGAACTGATTGACAAATTAGGTGCTGCCAAATTCTTAAGTACCTTTGACTTAACAGCAGGGTACTGGCAAATCAAAATGGCACCTGGAGAAAAAGAAAAGACTGAATTCTCCACACCTGATGGGCATTATCAGTTCACTGTCATGCCCTTTGGTTTAAAGAATGCCCCTGCCACCTTCCAAAGGTTGTTGAATCAAGTCCTTGCTGGCTTGGAGTCCTTTAGTGCAGCTTATCTTGATGATATTGCTGTCTTTAGCTCCAACTGGCAGGATCACCTGGTCCACCTGAAGAAGGTTTTGATGGCTCTGCAATCAGCAGGCCTCTCTATCAAGGCATCCAAATGCCAGATAGGGCAGGGAACTGTGGTTTACTTGGGACACCTTGTAGGTGAAGGCCAAGTTCAGCCACTCCAGCCTAAGATCCAGACTATTCTGGACTGGGCAGCTCCAAAAACCCAGACTCAAGTCAGGGCATTCCTTGGCTTGACTGGGTACTATAGGAGGTTTGTGAAGGGATATGGATCCATTGTGACAGCCCTCACAAAACTCACCTCCAAGAAAATGCCCAAGAAGGTAAACTGGACTGTAGAATGCCAACAGGCCTTTGACACCCTGAAACAAGCTATGTGCACAGCACCAGTTCTAAAAGCTCCAGATTACTCCAAGCAGTTCATTGTGCAGACAGATGCCTCTGAACATGGGATAGGGGCAGTTTTGACCCAAACAAATGATGATGGCCTTGACCAGCCTGTTGCTTTCATTAGCAGGAGGTTACTCCCCAGGGAGCAGCGTTGGAGTGCCATTGAGAGGGAGGCCTTTGCTGTGGTTTGGTCCCTGAAGAAGCTGAGACCATACCTCTTTGGTACTCACTTTGTAGTTCAAACTGACCACAGACCTCTCAGATGGCTGATGCAAATGAAAGGTGAAAATCCAAAACTGTTGAGGTGGTCCATCTCCCTACAGGGAATGGACTTTATAGTGGAACACAGACCTGGGACTGCCCATGCCAATGCAGATGGCCTTTCCAGGTTCTTCCACTTAGAAAATGAAGACTGTCTTGGGAAAGGTTAGTCTCATCCTATTTCGTTTGGGGGAAGGGGGAGGGTTGTGTAAGGAAATGCCTCCTTGGCATGGTTACCCCCTGACTTTTTGCCTTTGCTGATGCTATGTTTTGAATTGAAAGTGTGCTGAGGCCTGCTAACCAGGCCCCAGCACCAGTGTTCTTTCCCTAACCTGTACTTTTGTATCCACAATTGGCACACCCTGGCATCCAGGTAAGTCCCTTGTAACTGGTACCCCTGGTACCAAGGGCCCTGATGCCAGGGAAGGTCTCTAAGGGCTGCAGCATATTTTATGCCACCCTGGGGACCCCTCACTCAGCACAGACACACTGCTTGCCAGCTTGTGTGTGATGGTGAGGACAAAACGAGTAAGTCGACATGGCACTCCCCTTAGGGTGCCATGCCAACCTCCCACTGCCTATGCAGTATAGATAAGTCAGCCCTAAGGCAGGGTGCACTATACCATAGGTGAGAGCACCAGTGCATGAGCACTGTGCCCCTACAGTGTCTAAGCCAAACCTTAGACATTGTAAGTGCAGGGTAGCCATAAGAGTATATGGTCTGGGAGTCTGTCAAACACGAACTCCACAGCACCATAATGGCTACACTGAAAAATGGGAAGTTTGGTATCAAACTTCTCAGCACAATAAATGCACACTGATGCCAGTGTACATTTTATTGTGAAATACACCCCAGAGGGCACCTTAGAGGTGCCCCCTGAAACCTTAACCAACTACCTGTGTAGGCTGACTGGTTTTAGCAGCCTGCCACACTCGAGACATGTTGCTGACCCCATGGGGAGAGTGCCTTTGTCACTCTGAGGCCAGTAAAAAAGCCTGCACTGGGTGGAGATGCTAACACCTCCCCCAGGCAGGAGCTGTAACACCTGGTGGTGAGCCTCAAAGGCTCACCCCCTTTGTTCCAGCACCACAGGGCACTCCAGTTAGTGGAGTTGCCCGCCCCCTACGGCCACGGCCCCACTTTTGGTGGCAAGGCCGGAGGAAATAATGAGAATAACAAGGAGGAGTCACTGGCCAGTCAGGACAGCCCCTAAGGTGTCCTGAGCTGAAGTGACTCTAACTTTTAGAAATCCTCCATCTTGCAGATGGAGGATTCCCCCAATAGGGATAGGAATGTGACCCCCTCCCCTTGGGAGGAGGCACAAAGAGGGTGTACCCACCCTCAGGGCTAGTAGCCATTGGCTACTAACCCCCCAGACCTAAACACGCCCTTAAATTTAGTATTTAAGGGCTTTCCTGAACCTAAGAATTTAGATTCCTGCAACTTAAGAAGAAGAGGACTGCTGAGCTGAAAAACCCTGCAGAGAAGAAGAAGACACCAACTGCTTTGGCCCCAGCCCTACCGGCCTGTCTCCCTCCTTCAGAAGAAAACTGCTCCAGTGACGCTTTCCCCAGGACCAGCGACCCCTGAATCCTCAAAGGACTGCCCTGCTTCCAAGAGACCAAGAAACTCCCGAGAACAGCGGCCCTGTTCAACAAAGACTGCAACTTTGTTTCCAGAGGAGCAGATTTGAAGACCCCTGCAATCCCCGCAAGAAGCGTGAGACTTGCAACACTGCACCCGGCGACCCCGACTCGACTGGTGGAGAAACAACGCTACAGGGAGGACCCCCAGGCGACTCCAAGACTGTGAGTAACCAAAGCTGTCCTCCCTGAGCCCCCACAGCGACGTCTGCAGAGGGAATCCCGAGGCTCCCCCTGACCGCGACTGCCTGACTCTGAAATCCCGACGCCTGGAAAAGACCCTGCACCCGCAGCCCCCAGGACCTGAAGGTTCGGAACTCCAGTGCAGGAGTGACCCCCAGGAGGCCCTCTTCCTTGCCCAGGTGGTGGCTACCCCGAGGAGCCCCCCCCCTTGCCTGCCTGCAACGCTGAAGAGACCCCTTGGTCTCTCATTGAAACCTATTAGAAACCCGACGCGTGTTTGCACACTGCACCCGGCCGCCCCCGCGCTGCTGAGGGTGTACTTTTTGTGCTGACTTGTGTCCCCCCCGGTGCCCTACAAAACCCCCTTGGTCTGCCCTCCGAAGACGCGGGTACTTACCTGCTGGCAGACTGGAACCAGGGCACCCCCTTACCTCCATTGAAGCCTATGTGTTTTGGGCACCTCTTTGACCTCTGCACCTGACCGGCCCTGAGCTGCTGGTGTGGTAACTTTGGGGTTGCTCTGAACCCCCAACGGTGGGCTACCTTGGACCCCAATTTGAACCTCGTAGGTGGTTTACTTACCTGCAAGAACTAACATTACTTTACCTCCCCCAGGAACTGTGAAAATTGCACTGTGTCCACTTTTAAAATAGCTATATGTGTTTTATGTAAAAAGTATATATGCTATTGTGATTATTCAAAGTTCCTAAAGTACTTACCTGCAATACCTTTCAAATGAGATATTACATGTAGAATTTGAACCTGTGGTTCTTAAAATAAACTAATAAAATATATTTTTCTATACAAAAACCTATTGGCCTGGAATTGTCTCTGAGTGTGTGTTCCTCATTTATTGCCTGTGTGTATGTACAACAAATGCTTAACACTACTCCTTTGCTAAGCCTACTGCTCGACCACACTACCACAAAATAGAGCATTAGTATTATCTCTTTTTGCCACTATCTTACCTCTAAGGGGAACCCTTGGACTCTGTGCATACTATTCCTTACTTTGAAATAGTGCATACAGAGCCAACTTCCTACATTCAGTTACTGGTGGAAAAAAAGTATCTGGATGTGGCAATTGGTGACAGAAATGGGGTGCTCACTCATGCACAGAGATACTCCAAAATCCTTAAAGGGATTACAAATTTTTTTAGATGAACTTTTCCCTGGTCTTGCATGTAGCTCAGACAATTATCAACCAGTTGGGACAGTTGGAGTAAAAGAGTCTTGAAGTGTTCCTGTATCGTTTAGAACAGGAAAATACAACGTGATCTGCTACTGAACAACATTAGGGAAAATTAACTTGAATACCATTTAGTACATGATCACCAAATCTGAGCACCAAGCTAGTGTGCATCCCTCACTATGACTACGGGCTACTAGCTGAGCCCTCTGTCCTGACATACCACCCTTGGACAATGGGTACAGAAAACCCCTATTTCTACATACATGATTAAGCTTTTTACAAACAGAATTGCCCTCTCTAAACATTCAACCAACAGTTACAGGCCTGAAAAAGTGACTTGCATTTATGCCAGTTTGCATGTGAGCTTATCTACAGCTTCACTGAGAAGTACAACAGAAGACGTATCCTCATTGCTGCAGCTCTAAGAAGGACCCACCTTTACTTAGAATGTGTCAGAAGAAGATGGCCTATCGGCATCAGTAGTTAAAACTCCGGAGGTGATGTTTCTTATTGTGGTGACCTGGGTCAGCCCAAAAAGGAAGGGACGAGGAGGCAGAATTTACATGTTAGTGTTTTTTTTTTTGTTTGAGAAGGGGTGGTACAAGGAGGAGACAAGAAGTTGAGCATTAGAAGAAAAAAAAGGTATAGGCCTGTGAAGACCTCAATCTGGGAGAGATGCAAGACTGTCAGAAGAAATGACTGCACGCTATCTTAGAAAAGACCACTCAGAGCTCCTACAGGCATGTTGAAAAGCAACGGAAAAAAGGTTTATTAGTAATGATTTGCTCCTCCTTGTGTAGCTCCTAAGAGGGGATTTCTTTGCAAAAAAATCAACAACAAAAAACAGCTGAACTCTGACCTTTACACATCTTTTGACTGACTCTCACAGAGCACACGTACAGACAAATCCAAGGACCCTGACCTGAGAACATACATTTGCAATTGGTGTGGGGGACAACTGTATCATATTTATGGGTGTGGATGATCCATGACAGGATGTCAGCTGACTAATGTCATTCAAAGAACGCTGAGAGGATACTGCCTTCTGCGAATGCAGAAGATCTTACTGCCTTTGACACGCCACCGCCTGTGTGAGCCGCCTCCTCTTGCTTAACTGTGTTGCATTTGGGCTGTCCATTATTTGGGGGGGGGGGGGGTGAGGTCAGTTTTAGAAATTCCGCACTTCTATCCCCCTCACTCACTCAACACCCAGGACTGATTTGATACTGGTAATCTTCGCTCTCCCACACAGACAGCATTGTGGGCCTTTAGCTATTGCATAACAGTTAAAGCCTCGGGTTAGTTAGTTGCCAACATGACTAAGGTCATGGAAAAGATCATAGCAAATGAATTATTGTCCGAAAAGGACAATATCACTACTCATGTACAGCAGATGCTCTCAAACCTACTTCTGACAACAGTGTCAGCATCCCACGCCCCAATGTCCATCAATCCCTCCCCCAAACATATTTATAAACTTTCTTAACCTCTCTGGTACACGGTGGAGAAAGGATTTCTAAAGAAAACCTTTTAAGGAGTATGCTACAAAGGATTATGGCTTAGGTGGGACCCTGGCACACAAAGCATTATGGGGAGTGGGTCTGGAATTTTATAAAATATCTACTTGTCGAAGAGAGAATGCAGTTGCCTACCTGCCGAGTTACAAAAAAACAACAACAAAAATCCACTAGTCTTATACAGTGCCATACGGGTGCCAAATTATAGTATCATTATCATCAGGGCTTTGTTGATAGGTTCTCCAAATGTACTGAGGTTCATATGTAAGGGTTTGAATTTTAACAAGACTCTCATTATGCCAAACATCTCTGGCTATAAAGGGCTCAGAGCTCAATTAGTGTCAAATCTTTGAACGTGCACAGGCTCTGTATATGCAGAGGTACTGTTTTTAAGCACAGTAGGGCTATTAATATGCCAGCACTTTACTCTTCTGTTCAGATTACAGCATAATTTCAGGTAAATTATTGTTATAATTGCTCCACCCTAACTTTTGGGGGATATGTCATCATAGAATTCAATATCTCCTTCCATCAGTGGCATACTTATCTTTGGTCTGCTCCTTAGCCAGTCAATAGAGATATTTGACCGCATGAGAGCTCTTATCAGAGATATTTTTACACCAGTCAGTACTAATACGTAGAAAGGTGATCCTCCAACTAGAATGTTAAAATTACCTGAAGGTCTACCATCTTGACTTTATTAAGTTTGCCTATGAAAATATTAAAAATCTCATAGAAAAAGGATGTTTGAGGACCTGAGCCGGAACTCCGATCTTGTGGTCAACATGTTTTGGCCACTTTATGAAGATACATATGGGGTCTATCACTTTCTTCAGGATCCCTATTCACTATTCTTACTGTCTTGTAGAGCTTGTTAAGCACAGGTGTGGAACGTGTACACTAGTATGACAATGCACACATTATTAAATATAATATTTAGTTATGGTGATAATGAACCAATCAACTTTTTCCACGTGTGTAAATATGGAGAGATAAGAGGCAACATAAGCGTTAACAATGGTAAACTGTCTTGTAAACATTCGGTACGGTCACACAAATTCACTCATTGTGTAAGTTGGCACTGCACTCCACGTTTTCAACCCACAAGTGCTGTGTATTCATTGGATACTGCTGAACATGCACAACACTTAGTGAGGCACTCTTGTGAGAGAACTGTCTTACCCCTCAGTGAAAGAGAGCTTCCCCATGAAGCGGGAGCCTCAGTACCTGATCAGCCAAACTTTATTATAAAACAGACACATGCTTCAGAGCTAGGCACATTGACTGCGTTAGATTATTAAAAGGTCAAGTCTTCATCAAGAGGTTGTACCACGCTATTGAACCTACACCAAATGGTGCCCCAACCTACACAAGGTAGACTGGTGCTGCAAGGATATTTGTATGTGAAGAGAAAAAAGCCTACAATGTGCTTAGAGCAGGCTTTTGCATCTGAGGCGAATGATGCCACACATACACATAGTTCATCACACATCATTAGCGCATGCATGTCAGAATGCATGAACAACACAGCTAAACGTGATTAGTCATACTTTTTTTTTTAATTTTGAGGCCTATCAATGAACATATTTACCTTGTATAAAAGGAGGAAGTCTGCAGTATGCTTATTGTGGACTTGTGAAGAATGTCTTTCCTGAAGAAACATGTGGCCAAATCAGAACAATTTCTCAAATAGAAAAAAATAGACAATACAGATGGAAAACGGAGCGCTAGTTCCCAAGTAAATGTAGGGTGCGCACTGCTGTTTTTCCAAGCCCACCCTTGATACAGTGAATATGAGTAAAATTCTCTTGATGTGTGTCATAATAGGAGACAGGATTTTTCTTCCCTAGCCATATTCTGTTATGAAGACTAACCATGCGTAATACTGTAAATTTAAAATGTTGGGTCATGTGCTTAGGTTGGAATAGATATAGATAAAACTTATCTTATTGATGTGTGCCATAACGGGAGAGGAGAGAAGAAAAAATGTTGCTACTTAAGACTGACACCTCTTTAAAAGGCAAATAGGTGTTTCTCCGGTATTAAGTCTATGCCACAATTTAATAATGTTATTTCCTACACTGAATATGTAGAGTGTGTGGTGACACATGCCACTTGGTCATTAAATGGACATGTATGATTCTCCAATAGAGCCTATCAGTTGTTATTGGGTGCCCCTTGCCTCACTGTGTTGATTAGTATTAACGGATATTGATTACCAGTTGGTTTAATACATTACAAATTACTAGCCTAGACATCAAAGTGATCAGTTTTAGTGCAGCTTCGTCTTAAGTTGAGAAATTGGCCAAAAAGGTAAAATTTCTCAAAGGGCATGAAGATGACAACTATCGTATTCAAATAATGAATTGCGGACAGCAGTCTCATGGTATACCTCTGTGATCAGACTACTACTAAGCTTTGGTGAAATGTCAAAGCCCTAGAAGGCCAAATATTGTTTGTTCACGGTGTATTTAAATTGAATATGTTGGTTTTGAAAGTTTAAACACTAAATGAAGCCCAAAGTGTCTTCTTCACTGCCAGCTCAGATGGTAAAGAGATTGTCTATATAGGTACACCATAGTCTCAAGTTTGATAGAATTTTAGTCTGAATCAATAAGTTCAGCCTCAAAACAACACATATGCAGCAGGCCAGACAAAGGGTTTCAGCCTATTTGTCCATTGGACAAACTGAATAAAAACATTTCATTGTTGACGCCAAATATCCTGGGCATTGGGTGATAGGAATTCCTCACCCCTATAATTGTTGAGGGCTGTTTTTAATGTTTTTTTGTATAGGTTTTTGATTAATAGGAATATGTATTATTATTCTCTCTATCTATCACGAGCACTTTTCTTTTTCACACTATCTGTTCTTTGGTGTGTTGTTTTACTAGATGGGTTGTCCATATAGGAAGAAAATATTACATTGATATTTATGTATAAGTAAATGAATGAATATATATATTTATATGAATAAATAGTTTTTTTGTTTTCACCTATGTTGTTTTATGATATATAAATAATTTGTCGTTCTTTCCCATCAGGGCATTGTTGTATTAAATGATTATCTTCCACCCAGCCTGATCTGGTTTTTTGGGTTACCCTCTGTTGTTTATAAGTACTCTGGAATGGAGCAAGAGAATAGGCACAGTCCCGCCCCAATAAATGGAAACAAGGTGATTTGCAAGAGTGTGTGTTATTTACTTTCTAGGAAATGCTTCAAGAAAAGGTTTGCTATGGCAAATCAGCCTCTTCAGAGCTGTTTGAAATGGCACAGGGAAAACAAGCTTGGTTTTGTAACTGTGGATAGGAGTTACTCTTTTTGTGGTTTTTACATGCTTGCAAAGTATGTGTCCAGAAAGGTTATCATTTCGAAATACAACATTTCTCAGTTCAGCAAAAATCATTTGTGTAGATCAGGTTGGTCAGGCTCCAAGAAAAGGATAACTGGATTCGCAAATTAGTAATGTAAATGGGAAAGAAGAGAAATTGACTAAAATGCTTACATCTGTAACTCTGTATTGAAGTTGGATCTATGAAACAATACATTCCCCAGACAGACATCCATATGCACAGATATATAAAACGTTCCTAGCCCATCCAAAACACAGCAGTACCTACAACTAACAAACAAGCTGCAGCCTACAGTGATTTTCCACTTAGTACCGACCATGCATCACATTACAATGAAAAATAAAATCAACAGAAATTTGATACCTAGGAAAAGTATGTATTTTTTTCAAACTATACCCAAGAATCTGGAGTGGTGTCAATCGCATTACGCAAAACTATGGATTACCCTTAATACAATGGGATTGTGGGAGTGGTTTGCAAAAGTACTTTTGTGGATACTTACAACAGAACTCATACATTTTGCAAACAACAAATGATTAGATCAAGAGTTTTGCCATCCTGCGTTCTCACACTTCTACCCAGGTGTGACTATCGCACAAAACAGAAATAGGCATAAATTGTTCTCATTTGTTGGTCGTTCAGCAAACAGGGAATTCTTTCAACATTAGACAGTAGTTGATCAGTACTTTGTTGGAGAGACTTTTTAGTTGTTTAGCAGTAGTGGTTTAGGCAAGTAGTTGTTTAGGACCTAGTTGTTCCATCACATATTCCAGGATCTCTATTAGAAACAGCGGAGGACATACTTATTCTTTGAGTGACTTTATGATAATCATGTTGGCTGGGAGTCAAGAGTATTCAACCTCCGATACCAGTCAACCCTCCTCACTGCACCCAACTTCCATCAAATGCAATAGCTCACTTACCATGATTGCTCTATGTGTCACCACTGCTCTTAATTGCGCAGTGTTCAGAACCTACCAACATACTGTTGCCTAACACAAAAATAATTAGAGGATATACTGGGTAACTGGTGGCGAGCTTTGGTATTAGCTCCTTTCTACATGTGAGCAAATAGCGTTTAGCCATAATATTTGACTGACATTATGGCGCAACAGGCACAGATTACAAATCCATGACCATCATGTATCAATGGTTTTTGAAAAAATGTCTGAATGTGTTTTCCCTGTGTGTCACGTGAACCCAGTGAAAGACGTGGATGCACACCGTTTACAAGAATATTTTTTAAACATTTTTTACATTTATTTTCTTAAACTCAGGCAATGTCAGGTTCGAGCAATCTATGCTCATTCAACAGGACTAGGGCAAACATATTGCAACACCCCACCTGTTGGAACACGCCCCCGGGAGACACAGAAAATATACTTTACACCACAATGTCAGCCTTGTAAGTACCTGTTGCTCTCCAGTACTCATGTCCTCAGTGCGATTTATTGCTAACTCCTTGGAAGGAGTGCCATCTGTCCCAAATCTTTTCCCATTTTTTAACACATCCCTTCCCTTGATTTACCACTTTTTCGGCATTTTGCCACCAGTCCATGTCCTTCTGCCAATCTTGAATCCAGGGAGGCAGTGGCGCTCCCCACGCTCTCGCTATGTTCCTTTTAGCCACACTGGCCCCCAACCACAGTGTGGTGTAATTCGGCCACGTCCTGTCATCCTTTCACAATAAGGAGTAGCCATTTGGCATCTAGCAAGACTTCCACTGCTGTCACAATCACCATTACCCCGTAACATTTTCCAAATAAGTTTGAATGACTGGACATGTCCACAGTATGTGTATGAATGTACCTTCCAGAACACATCTCCGTATGCAACACCTCGAGGACGCCCTCCCCATCATGTATAGCAATGTTGTTGCACAGTAGGATCTATGAAGAATGCAAAGTTGAACTAGGCGAATGCCGGCCCGTATTGCTATGACTCTAGGACTTTGTAGAGCTTCGCTCCATTTTTCATTGTCAAAGTCACCCAGGTTCGCCTCCCTCCTAGCCCTCAGGGGACCCAAAACGTCTGGGGCGTTATTCATAATCGTTTTATACATTAGGGAGATGGCATTCTCTGGCAGAGTCCATCAAAAGTCGATACTCAAGCAGGGAAGAGTCCTCCACCTGTAACACCTGGGTGAGATGAGTGGTGAGGGCGTGTGTCACTAGTCGATAGTGGTAATGCTCAGAATCAGCCAACTGAAATTCAGCCTGTAAGTGCCCAAAGGAGCTGCCCCCACCCCCCCCATCCCGCCAGACGTCTAAGATGCTCTATGACCAGGAGCTCACATTTTCCTAAGCCCTCAAGGCTTCCCACTTCCGATAAGAGATCACTATCCCACAGGAGAGTTTGTTACATCACTTTCCCTGCCCATCCCAAATTTCTCATGGTCGCCCACCATGTTTCAACCACTGTCCGAGTATGCATAGGTAGGGTCTGTCTACGTCCGGTCTCACAGAGTATGGCAGGATATTCCCTGTTGCCCATCTCCCAGACCTCCATCATAAACCCTTTTTTGAAGCTTGGTCTTTGCTATTCTAGAGGTCCACCGTCCCAAAGAAGAAGTCGAACCTCTCAATCGACCCTATGGAAAAAGGATCTCAGTATGGGGAATGGTGTGTTTTGTAAGACGTATAAAAGGCGGGGTAGAGCCATCATTTTGTATAAGGCGTCTCTCCTCTTTAGGGAAAGTGGCACCTCCCGCCCATGAACTACATCTCAATGTAGTCTGTCTAATATGACATACAGGTTCTTATTAAAAAATTGCATTGTATCCCGTGTGCTGTAGATAACCCAAATAGGTAAACCCATCGGGTCTCACAGTCAACTCTGTCACAAGAGCAAGACTTGTCCCAGTTTATACGGTAAACGGTGTGGTCCCCAAATATACGGAACACCTGCAATACTGAACATGGTTGGGTTACCCAAGTAGAACAGAATATCGTCCGCATAAAGAGATATGCGTTCTTCCCATGTGTCTCTACCCTTGATTCCCCAAATGAACGAATCGGTCCGGATCCAGGCTGCTAATGGTTCTAGTGCCAGGGCAAACATCATGGGGTATAGCGGGCATCCTTGCTGGGTAGCCCTTCCCCAACAAACCGTTGGTAAAGTACTCAGTTAACTCTGACCCTCGCCACTGGGTTCGTGTAAGTAGTCGAAGCCAGGCACAAAAAAAAGGGCCAAATTGTAGTCCTGGAGGACAGCAAAGAGGTAGTCCCACTCAACACTGTTGGATGCCATACGTGCATCCAACGAAAGGATTACTGTCAGATCTACCCCGGGGTCTTGTGTCATGTGTAACACACCACATAATCGGCTCAGTTTAAGACGTTTTCCCCTCTGTGGCATAAATTCAGACTGGTCAAGGTGTTGGACTGTAGTTATGATTTTCAAAGTTCTAGTACCTTGGCTTCTAAATTCATCAGTGATATTGGGCGGTAGGACGAGCATTCTGTGGGAAGTTTATTTTTCTTGGGGAGTACTACAATAGTTGCAATTCTTTGATCTAGTGGGAGTTCACACTCATTAAGTGCTGCTTATTACATTGCCAGTAAATGTTTGGATATCTTTGAGGCCTTTGTATATGTCAACCAGTATACCATTAGGACCCACTGCCTTCCCAGAGTGTAAGGATTTTAGGGCTGCTATGATTTTGTTTTCTGTGATACAACTCTCCAGGGCTTCTCTGTCAGGGTTTGGACTTGAATGTCTCCGAGAAACTCAATACAATCCTCCATTGTAGTACCTGAAATCAGTGTACAAAGGGCCTTGTAGTAGTCAGCTAAGGCATCAGCGATTCCATTGGTCGATCCCTGAAGCTCCACACCTCTGTCACGGATCTGGAGTACCCCCTTGTCTCGGTCTCTCTTCTCCAGCCAGGCCAATATTTTGCCCGCCTTATTCTAAACCTCATTTAGCCAGCGTTGCGTACTAAGGGCATGCGCTCTGGCTTGCCCTTTCAATATCGCCCAGAACTCATTTCATTTGAGTCGTAATTTATGCCCTTCTTCGGTAGTTAGCCGATGGGATTCCCCCCTACAGATCCTGAATCTCCCTTTCCAGTTTAGCTCATTGATCTTGTTTCATCCCGGCGCCCAAAGAGATCACCTATCCTCGTATCACTGACTTGAACGCCTTTCAGAACATGCTGTGGGAGTCCACTGTCCCCATATTTTCTGAAAAATACTGCACTGCGGACTTACTATGCTGCCCCAACCTAGATTCTTCTTTAAAATACCAGGGATCTATGTGCGGTATCAGCTCCTGCCGGTGAGCCCTTCCCTGCGCGATCAACTCAAACGGGGCATGGTCAGATATGCCCCTGGTCTTATGTCGGTTACCCGTGAATCTGTGCGCATTCGTGTGGTGTGTCAGAAATTAATCCAAGCGTGGACTGTTGAATAGAACATATATTAGCACTCAAGGAGATTATGTACCCTCCAAAGATCAACCAAACCGAAGGCATCCACAAATGCCGGCACTTGGGAGGACCTACTAGTGCCTTCCCCTGGTCCTGACCTGTATGTTGTGGGATCCATTACTGCATTCCAGTCCCCTCCCATGCCTAAAAGTCCCAGGGGCATTCCCACTATAGTGGAACTGAGTTCTGAAAGTAAAGCCAGTGTGTGCATCCTGTCTAAGGCTCAGTACTGGTTACCCCTCCAATTGTTCTCCTGTAGAAGTACAATGTAGGAGGAGTGACGTTTCAGGTACTGCATTACCATTATCCTAAACCAAATAAACACTCCAAGTAATCACTTTTAGAGTATTTCTAATTGCGTTGTCCTTTCCCTGATTATGGGGCACCCAGTCATCCATATCTGTCAAATCCACTGTGTCCACCCGGAGCCCCCTTATCTACGTCTTTTGCCCACGTCCCTACCTCCAGCACAGTTTTGCCCTATATTGCCTTATCCCTGTAGCCAAAACCCATTAATTCAAGCACAAATTCAAGAAAACCATAACCCAACACTCCACTCCCAGCCCCCTGCAAGGAAGGCATAGAACTGCCCACCACCTCCAACATGCGAAGTGTCTGTCGCCCCCACAGAAACATCAAACAATCTGAGCGTTGCCTGTATGCCAATTAGAAATCAATTGTTAATTTATACATCACAATAAAAGTAGTGTATGTCATCATGCATCCAGCCTATTAAACCCCCAACCCGTAGCTATGCAGAAAAGATATCCCGGCTGCATTGCAGTAACCCATGGCAGCCCCCCACTTTTAGTTAGTAGTCAAGATCTGTGGGCCTGTATTCATTCCGGCCCCTCAGTAGTCTTTTGAGGAGTGACAGTCATACATACGTTTGTTGTCTTTCTTAGCATTCCTGTTTCTTTTCTTTATGACTCACTAGCCCTCCAACCAGTCTCGGACCTGTGATGGTGATCCAAAGTGCCAGGTCTTCTCCTCAGCAATGACCCGGAGTTTCGCAGGGAACAGCATCATATATTTCAGATCCACTTTGCAGAGAGCTTCCTTAACTTCCAGTAAGCTGCGACGTTGACGCTGTACCTGAAGAGTGAAGGCTGTGAAAAAACAGATTGTTGTATTCTCAAATTGAATATCCCCTTCACTTGAGTCGCTTGAAGGATAGTATCTTGATCCATACAATTGAACACCCTTTCAATAATGGTCCTGGGTGGTGTGCCTGGTTTTTGAGGGGGGGGGCTGGCACTCTGTGTGCCCTCTCAATTGTGAAGTAATGGGAGATTCCCTTTGATTTGAGTGGTATGGTGATGAGCTCCTCCGGGAACAGCTCAACACTAGGGCCTTCCACCTTCTCTGGTAATCCCACTATCCGGATATTGTTTCGCCCTGCTTTCCCCTCCTGATCCTCCAACCTGGTTGTCATCATAGTATGCTCCTTTACAAGTGTTTGAACCTGTTCCTCAAAACGCTTGCGTAGACACCTGCAAGGTGGTGACACTGGATTCAGTGGTGGTTACTTTCTCTGAAATTTTCTGCTAATCCGCCCGGAGGAGAGTGACATCTATCGCATCTGCATCCAGTTTCGGCTCAATCAATCATTTTGAGGTCTTTTATCGCCGCTATTATTTCTTTCAGCTGTTCTGGTTGCTGTGGATGCCCTACCTCTCCTCCGCCACAGTGGCCGTTAGCGGCACCACATACTTATCCATCTTGTTTAATTAAGTCGGACGCCCTCTGCAACCCCACCATGCTAGAGGCAGTCATACACAAGTCACTCTGCCCTGCTCCTGCAAGGTGTGTTTCGAACTCCTGCTCTGCTATCGAGATGTTAATGGAGGTAGGACCATCTGGCACCACCGAAACTGGGGCGAGAGGCTGAAGAGTGAATCAAGGGGTCCTCCCCAATCGTATGCACAATATCAACTTCTTAGCCCCATTACCGTGGAAGCTCCTTTCTTCAACATAACTCTGCTGCTAAGATGTGGTGGAAATTCAATGTTTGGTAAATCTCCCCAGGTGTTGAAACTATTATGCAGCAGTGTTCCCAGTCCCCCAGCCTGTCCTCAACCCGGCTCCTGCCAACAGTTCACATGGCCATGATCTATTTTCCCATCAGGGGTACTCATGACCCCTTACCCATTACCAAACTTAATTGACAAACCATGAATCTAAAATGCTCTATTCTTGGGTGGAGTTTTGGTCTGTCTCTCTTCATTGCGGTATTGCCCCTTATATGGAGGCCCCACCATTTGAGAAGAGTTAAGTATGGTGGGACTGGGGAGGGGGCAAGCAAGAGGCAACAGTGGACAGCACCCGTTATCTCAATTAAAAAACATGTATCTTTACATTAGTGATCTCAGCTCCTCTATGGTGCATAAACAAGGGAGCCACACCCCAGTCTGTTCGCAAAATGCAGTTGGTGGGAAGAGGCTAGAGAGAGGCACAACTTGTGCTGTGTAACCAGCTTCCCACTTTGATATATAATTCTGGCTAAGAGGTCAGAAAAACTCGATAGTCATACTCACTGCAGCACACCCTTCACCCAGTGTGTCTAGCACAAAGAAAAGAAGTGTACCAGATTAAAAAACAAAAAAACAACAACAACAACAAAAAACACTTGTCTCTACGAGCGATCTATCTTTCCCTGGAAGCAAACTGTGGTTTTGCCCCATGAAAGCAAGGGGCTTAATTCCCTTTGTGCCATAATACATGCAGTCAAGAGGCACGATGACTGTGCGCCAGACAGAGGTGTCGCCCAGCCAGTGAGACCCTTGGGAGAGGGGCACATGAACCTAGGAACCCTACATCCATTCCCCAGCAGACAGGTGTGGGTAGCACACCCAAAAGACAGTGGATCTACTGGTGACAGGAAGGGCATCATAATAATGGGGCGGTGTATTAATGACTGCCCAGGGAACTTGCAAACGGCCTTCAAGCACTGTAGCTTTATTGGCGTTAGGACTGCCACAGTGAGTGTTGGGTATGTGGTTTACTGGGGGGAATATTAGCTGACCAAAGAAAGTATTATTTCACAAGATGAACTAATGCTGCTAGTACTGTATGTTTCTTATATTACTGTTTCCTGCCCTTTTAAATTTTGACTAGACTATTGAGACGACAATGAATTTAAAATGTAGTTTTTTATGCTATGGTTCTGGGCTTTATGCAATGTATATATGACCTTGTTCATACTTGTAGGGTTGTTTATTTTTTGTGAGCTACTGACTCTCTAGTAACAATTTTAATGAACTGAACAAATAAATGTATTACTTACTAGGTACAGTCACCCAGCACGCACACTCGCAAGGGAATTCCCTCATCCCTCCCACCCCTTACCACCTTGAAACTCTACCCACTGCTGTGGATGGGTCAAGGCTGTGCTCAGCTGCGGTGGTATTGGTGGGATGGCAGGAAAGCGAGGGGCTGGTTATAAGCCCATGCCACACAAAAGCAGTTAGCACTTGATAACTGGTTCATTAAACCGTAACTGCTGAATTTCAGTGGTTCTTGGGTTTTTAAAAGTTAGTTCATAACTTATTTCAACACCTAATTATAACGTTGCTTTAACCTTTGGTTTCTTTAGTGAATTTGGTGTGGGGTTTTTTCAACATATGTAAAGGTCTTATTACCATACGTAACTATAACATCACTTTAACCTTTGTTTTTTCAGTGAAAAAAATATATATAGTTATATTGAGATACATAATACAGTGGCAGTCTGTATAGTTAGATCAGAGTTTCTATAGGGAGAGCATTTTTGTTTTGCTAATAACTTTGGTGCCATTTGCCAAACCTTCATCCACCTCAGTTCCTTCCTGGAAGGTTTTGGGGTGATCCGTCCAGGTAGGGCCACGAAAAAGGGGGTTACCAAAACACTGATTGGCACAGGAATCTTCTGTAGCAGCTACAGAAAAAGGAATTACGCCAAATTTCGTAAAAAGTCAGAAAGTTATTCAGAAAGCTAAACTATGGCTAGTGTTCTAGAAAGCTAGTGTTCTGGAAATGTGAGATCATGGAAATTATCTACTAAAAAATGCTATTTTTTTCATATATATTTCATACTTATACATGTGTGTTTTTATAAATGCTCCGGGATCCCTGCACAAGAGCGGGAATATTCAATGTTTATGACTTTGATGAGGATACCCCTGGAAGAGAACTAGGATTTACAGGTAAGTAACTTATCCTGACACTCTGCTTCCATCCACGACTGCATGCTGCATGGCTTCTAATTCAGTTCACGTCAATCATTGGCTCTCTTGCCATGCGTATGAAAGTGTTTTCTGAGTGATAATGCAGCGATTTTATGTGGTTATATTTTGAAAGATATTGATTCATGGTTTTCTTTACATAGATTACTCCATCAAACCATTCAACATTTCTTAAATCATTGAAGCTGTGGTAAGAGTCTTTTTACATGACTGAGGATAGCATGTAGCAGATGAAAGTTTGGCAATTTATCTCACGAGTGAAATGTGTCTTTTATGTTTAGTTACCCATGCTGGCTAAATAAGAGTATTGGACTTGTCTCTGTTTGACTCAGAGCAGGTATTGTTAATTTGTGCTGATTTCCGTTCTGGGGCTGAATTTTCACTACGATTCACTCTCTGTGTCGGGTTCTTTGTGGTTGCATGAGACTTTGTTGTCATTTGAAAGTTTTGGGTGAGTACCGCAGATTTCATTTAGGGTTGACCAGAGACTGTGGTTGTGTGTCACTGGGGTACTTGGACAGGCATAACACTTGGCTTGTTTAAGGTGTATTTATTGGTGCATTTATTGGTGCCTTGTGAGCGAGCGATACAGTTGCATGTACAGCGTATTTGTTGGTTTGTAGTAGTATCATTGTTGGTTTTGTAATGTAAGTCATTTATTGTGTTAGAGAGCAACATTAGTAGGATACATTCCATTTCAACACTATGTCCTGAGGATGGTCTTGTGGACTAATCTAGCCGTTGGAGACTGAAACGTCAACAGTATACACTCCATGACTGAACTTACAGCATAAACTGCCTCGTCCATCTTAAAATATCTGGATTCCTTGAAATGCTTTATATGGGACTGTAAACATTGTCAGGTACTTTTTAGTCAGGAGGAAGGTGTCCTCCTGCTGCTCCCCAGGTGTAGTGGAGGTGTGGATCGGAGGGGTCACCAGTGCGTCTGCATATACAAAAGACACATAGATTTATGCTGCAATATACGTTGCTTTGATAACCATCAATACTGGTTGATGTTAAGATATGTGAATATATAAAAAAGTAATTTATTTTTAAGGAAAAACAATAAGCTGTTTGCTTTATTTATTCACATGCAGAATTGTTTAATTGATTATTATAACATTAATTGTCTCAATACATTGTTGAAGAACTGAATATGGAAATAACTCCTCTAGGAGCACATTATATTTCATATTGTAGGGTTGTTTTACCATTCCAAGATAGCCAACATGTTTGTTCTAAAGGTGGCGGCCATGCTGGAACTTCAGAATAACAACAGACTATGTAAAATATCACTGCAAAGCGGACACCAGGTACTATGTTTAGTTTTATAATGGCAACCATATTCACGCTTTTGTTTAGATGGCAGCAGGTTTTTTTTTTTTTATTCTTGTATCCTTTTCATTTAGCTTGCATATGTTTTTGAGTTTGTGTATGTTTTATCATGGTTGTGTCACAGGGGGGACGCATGAATGAGTCAGTGGATAGATGAATGGTTGCAAAAAAGAGTGACAGAGTGCATGCATGAGTTATCAAGCACCTAAACCCATCAATGACGCAAAAGGCACTTTCACTCCTAATCCAGACCTATTAACATTTAGACTTGTTTATGCTTAAAACAGATTATGGTTACACACATTGATTTATCTCTACTGTGTCACTGCAACCTTTTCATATCTAGAAGGCCTACCTGTACCAGGAGTTGAGGAGAGGGGTATGCTGCCACCAGTGCATTCGAGATTTCCACGCTGACTCTGTTAAACTGTTGCAGCTGTCGCTTCCAGACCTGTAGGAGGCCCTTACCAAAACGATCCACCCGCACTCCGCCAGCCCAGTCGTTCTCCAAGTAGAAGGAAAAGTTTGTTTTCTCGCGCTGACGCCTAGAGTGGTAGAGACTGAATTAATGAATGCCTCCTCAATTCCTTTTTGGTGGGTGTCAATCTGGCGGTGTTCAATGGTTCTTTGAGGTATCAAAACGAAGGGCCTGATTCAAATATTGGCGGAGGGGCTACTCCGCCACAACGGTGACAGATTTCCCATCTGTCGAACTCTAAATCACATTATGTCCTATGGGATTTAGATTTCAGTGGATGGTATATCTGTCATCATAGTGATGGAATAAGCCGTCCGCCAATATCTAAATCAGGCCCTAAGACCCAAAATAAGAAAAATAAGATATACTTTTAGATTGTAGATTACTCCTCAGTTAATACATTGAAATCATAGGGAAATCATGAGTGTACACACTGGGCTAGCAAATAGGAAACAAGGCCTCAAGCACAGTCATTGGAGCATGGCAGAAAATAAAAGTGGGAAGAAGATAAAAAATGAGTCAGTACTTAAAGTAAAAGCTAGAACTCTTGGAGTTCTGGCCAATACCAAGCGTTCTAGCTAATAACCTTAAACATTCTAATCAGTGTGAAAAGATGGAGCAGACACATTCCAAAGGAGAACAACCAAAATGATGCAACACCAGCAACAAACGTTTAAACAGGACAGATTCAAGGATATAAATTAATAAGTTAATTTAAATATTTCAGGTATAAATATGTTTGAGGCGATGAGCATACTAGAGGAGGAGTATCTGACAAGCATGTTTGTATCCTCTGCCCCCCATCCGCAGCCCTCACTTACTTGAATGGTGCCTCAGCCACAGATTTGGTGAAACTGCTGGCAAACTCGCCAAACTCCTTCCATGTCTCCACGAATCGGACTTGCACTCCAGTGTGCAGCTGGACATCCACCAAGGCCTTATGTAGAAGAGAGCCCGTTGGTGAGCAAACAGGTAGTACATGCGCTCTAAACCACCCTCCCTACCCACTACCACCACCACAGCCTTTGTTTGAGGACACCCCTAGAAAATGCAGTACCCAAGTAAAGTCTGAGCTCCTTTTCAACCACAGCAGTACAGCCACACCACCTCTGAGATACTACGAGCAAAGAAGTGCAGCCACACCCAGTAACCCACCTCCTAAGAGCTCGATAGTAACTACAGCCTGCACCTCCTTCCACAGGTACAGAAGTCAAATGCAGGATCGGGGCACCACATCCGTATAAGGATTTGTCCTGAGAGCTGAACTAATTGAACTTCACAAGAAGCAGCTTTAGGAGCAAATGGAAACAGAACTATTAGTCAATTGGGCTAATGCTCGAATGTAAGAGGCACATATTTCTACTAAAAAGATCCCACTTCCCCTCTCTGAGGTGCTGTCACCTCTGCATACTTAGATGCCATTTGCTTATATAAAGCATAACCATACAAAAACTGAATTCTTCATGGAGCATCAAATCAATACAGGAAGCATCCCGAACGAGTCCTGAACAACGAAGTCGTGAAAAACGAAAGCGAAACAACGCTTTCGTTTTTCACTACTTCATTGTTCAGGGCCTTAACCATGCATGTGCTGAACCACGTACATGCGTGGTTAAGGCACAGAAGAAGGGAGACAACGCAATCAAGGAGGAGGTAAGTTGGGCAGGGACTGGGGCTGTTTTTTTTGGGGGTGGGGTCGGAGGCTCGGGGTGCTTAAGGTTTAGGGGCGGGGGTCAGGGTTTAGGGGTGGGGGTGAGGGCGAGGGTATTTTTAGGGGTAGGGTGTGGGGCTCGGGGTGATTAAGGTTTAGGGGCAGGGAGGGGGGTTAGGGTTTAGGTTTTAGGGGTGGGTGCTTTAAGTTTTAGGGGAGGGGGTTGGGGTTTGCGGTAATTTTGGGGGTGGGGGTTGGGGTGGTTGTGGGGGGACACGGTAATTTTTAGGGGTGGGGGCCAGGGGACACGCATGCTTGAACCATGCATGCAGTTCACTAATGCCTTTACCAGAAATGCCTTTACAATGAAAAATCGTTGTTAAGGCATTCGTGGTAAAGGCATTAGTGGTAACAACAAGGTTGTTGTTCCGACCTCGTTGTTCAGGCATGGGTGGTTCAAGCACTCGTTGTTCCGACATATACCCAATCAATACCCTTCTTCCGCACAATCCAAAGGATAAAGGGGAAGGCAGCAGTTCAATGAACGTACTTGTTATGGGCATACAACATAACTGTTGGTAAAGGCAAAAGCATCAAAGGAAGACTTGTAATAGAACAAGCGCCAGTGGAATTAGGTTTGGCATGCTATCAGCGAAGCAAAAATCACCTTGTGGCCTATCTGTTTATCAACCCCTTCACAGAAGATCCTTGATTCTTCGTGGAACCGAGTATCCTCTTGTTTTTTGTTGTTTGCAAGTGATGTCAGGTACAAAGTTATTTGAATATGTGGCATATAGGGTTCTTGCTGCTCTCCTCCTGTTTGTCACTTTGTCAAGTTTCCTTCGCTAACTGCTGCTGTAGGTCATGTTACGCTGATGGAGCTAGGATTAAATACTTGCTTACCAAGTGTCAGTCAGTTCCTGTTAGGCACTGCAGTAGCTTGGCATTTTTTGTTATTTATTTTTTATGTAACAGTCAATTTTGAAAGTAAGTTTTCGATATCTGCTGGCGTTGTTCGCAGTGGTGTTAGGACAGAAGTAGGACTGTAGAGGAGACCCTCTCCTATTAGCAGAAATTAAGTCAAGGGGGGCTTGGGGTGGTCCTTATTCAGAATGACTAGTTATGATTCTTCCTTTGTTACATATCAAGTGGAATGCTGATGAGAGCAAAAAAACATACAAATGTGTAGTGGCTTATCCCCATAGACCAAACCTAAGCTGTGCCGTGCAGCCTGGATTTTCAATGGCTAGTAAGAAAAAGGCTGCTTATGTTTAAAATGAAAAGTCCTGATTCTTGAAATCTGAATCAGGTATGGATTCAAATTCAAGATGACCATTAAAAATTAATTAAAATAAAAGTAACATAAAAAGAAGGGACCCTGAATGGTACAAAAGTAAACTACAGCGTCATTTTAAAAGGAAGAAGCAAATGAATCTGTATTGGTAGCACTAAAACATTTTATTGGCTTCAGAGATACTGGTTCTGGCGCCTTACCTAAAAAGCTCAGTAGCCAACAAAATTGACCACTTGAAAGACTGCCCCTCCATCATAAGCTTCTGTACCTAATTAAACCGATATACATTCTAGTCCATATGTGAACAGCAGGCCAGGGCACACCAAAACAAATTCCGTGTGGTTGATCCAAGTGGTCAATCAATTAGAGTCAAAGTCCAAGGAATAAGTGAAAAACAGACATTTATTGATGCGTGCACTGGTGTGATCAATATTCAGGTCAAAGACCACATGTAATACAAATAATCAAAAACAACCGGCCAACACATGTTTAGTCTCCTAGACTTTGCCAAGGCTTCAGAATTTAGGTATAAAGAATGTGAGTTCCATGAAAAGCGTATCTAAAATACAGTCTCCAAGTGGATCAATACAATCTAGCAAGATGAAGGAAATGGCAGGCCATGATAAGCCCGAGATCAAAGTATGGATCCGTGCCCAAGGCGTCGGAATGCCGAGTGAGCCACATTCTAGTCCATAACAGCACTGCACAAGCCTCGATCCCGGACATACATGACACTGGTCGGATTAACAATAAATCTCACCAGAAGCACAAACGGCTGATTCACCATCAAATCCAACCTCTCCTTGAAACCCACAATGCCAATAGAGCATGGAACGGTGGATACCAACTGTTAACTCATATGCAGCTTGAAGCCATACTTCCACAAAGCTCCCCACTGCCTAACCCTGGTCTTCTCCAATCTAAATGGGTGCAATGGATTACTTGACTGTGTTCCAAACAATGCCCACACCAAGCTTCCTTCACGTCACATCTTACGTTAGAAGTGAAAAAATATGATCACTTGTTTCCCTCCTTGGAAGCATACTATGGCTGCATCTTCTTCAAAACCCATTACATCATCTTCAAAGCAGTGAGGAACATCACCATATCCTATTTGGAATGTAACAGAGGGAGCCATGGCAAGCCTCTCCAAACTACAAGCTTAGGCTCTTGAATAATATCCCTCTGCAGACCATTTCTGCTTTATTTCCACTACATTTCAAAAGGCAACTCAACACCAGTCTCTTCAAGGAGCAGCTAAGTAACAGGAATCCTCTTTCAGCAGTCACTAGAGCCAAAAACTGAAGAAACAGCAGCTGGTCCTACTACACTATCTCGAATCATCTGTGCTCCATTGCTTCCATGCTAGATTTGTATGACATAAACAGCAATGCATAATGCACCTGCCAGCCTACCAGGACTTGCAGTTTTTGTTTTCAGCCAATACTAGGGACTGACCGGCATAAGTGGATCCAAGTTCTGTATTCTTTTATTGCTATTTTGCTTTTTTAAAGCATGCACTAGAATCATAAAAGCAACAAGACCTCGTATGAGAAGTGTGTTTCAGCCAGGTTAGCCACCCACCCCCGGTCATTATTTACGCTGTCTGCAGTTCTGGGCTTTCCACCTACAAGTCACTGATTTCAGGTGTGTGAGTCTAAGCAGCTCAATGTCAGCAAAAACAAGACTACAACACCTATGATGCATTAGGCTATCACAACAAAAGATCAAGGACTGGAAACAGTGTCCATAATGAACTGGAGGGAAGTGGTCACCCAAGTTTCAGCATAAATGACTATGAGACTTTTTTCATAAAAGCATAATTGCTCCAATTTCCTTGCCTTCACTGTATGACACAGAAGCAAATATGAGATGACTGCATTTCCCTCAAAAGTAAGTTCAATCGGAACCTCAGGCACAGACCTAAAAGCCCTGTCGGACACACACATGGCCTTCCCAGAGTACACAAATAGGTATTGAGTCGTATAACACATCTTGTTACGACAGTGAAACTACTACATGGCTATCCTGGTGCAAACATCCCACAATATTTCTATATCATCCCATCAGCTTACCTCCTCCACGTCCACCCTGGAGAGAACAGGGAGGATGTCCTGTCCTCCCTTCTTTTTCCTCTTCTTTGTTTGCTCCTCACCAGCAGCTGCACCAAGCACCGCCTGACGCAGCTGCTTCTGAGTCTGAGTCTTCTGACACCTGCAAAAAGAAAAGATGTTCAACAAAGTCAAACTATTTGCTAAATAATGTTAGGACATACATGAGCTCCTAGCATTACCTTCTTAGAACAAGGTGATGCTGGGCTTTGAGGTATAACTAACTTCTGCTCAACACACAGGAAGAGTGAAAACGTTCTGACTTTAAACAGTCACAGTTCCATCATGCCATCCCTGTTCCAGTGCAAGGTGCTGTAGAAATGTTGTAAGGCTTGCCATTCGGGGACGCTTAGACTGGGAAGAGCTCAAAGCACTTCCCTGATCTAGTAAGATCATGATCTGGAAGCGGAGACAGGACATAGTTCCCAAGCCCTATTTCACCCAAAAAATAAAAAGAGGTTCTGTAGGACATTGTGTAGAAGCAACATTACATCTTCTCCCCCCGCCCCCAGTACAAGGACATGTAGGGAGAGTAAAGAAGCAGGCAGTGGAGGCAGCTCACAAGTCATACCCCTCCCAGTAGGAGGCACTACAAGGATACGGAAGCACATAGTAGAAGCTCACAGCTCCTGTCTCTCTCTATGAGGCTCTGTAGAAAAGAGTCTGGCAGTGCTGTAATCTCTCTCAGTATGTGGCACTGTAGAAAAGAGTTTAGTAGTGCAAAGACCAAGTTGCATTTACTTGAAATATTTCTCCATTTCCATGACAACCAGTGCAGTGGATTTTTCATAACTTCTTTGCAGGAGGCTGGCGGAGAAGCTCCTCAAGGTCTGCAGTCTCTCTTCCTGGATGCTTTGGTGTTCCTGTGAGATAATATGAGAAGGGTGAAAAGTCAGCACTCAGTGTGAGAGCACTTTGCGGCATCTCGGAAGCATTCAAAGCCTTTAACACATTCTCAGTTCTATCAGTAGGAAGGTTGTCAATGTTTTCAGCCCTGAAAAGCTTAACCCATCTTTGATTTCCTCTGGTTTTGCTGATGTTGCATGGACTTACCCCATGTAATAGTTTCATACTTAACATTACAAATTCTCTGTGACCACAGCTGTGCTCGATCTTAGCTCAACGCCTGCACCCGCACAGTTTTCTCACTTCCCTACCCCCAATAAAGATATGAATCTTAACTACTGCTGGAAAACTCCCTAAATGAGTCACGGTTCTCATCTCCTGAAAAATAGCTTGAATGCCATGTCCTTATGGTGCACCTGGAACCGATGAATTAATAGCTAAACAACATTTGGTGTGGAAATACCTGCAGAAATCCCCCATGTACCACTGTGGATGCACAGCTGATGGTGTCAGATAGTTATTGGAGCAACCACAAAAGCATCACCAAAATAAGGTACATTTAACAATGCAAGTTCCCGTATGTCCACAGCTTCACAGCTATTTTAATTACCAGACTGAGCTCTCTCCACTCTATCAAAAAAGATACATGTCCAGGACACTGGTAGCTGGTACACCCTGTAAAAGGTGTGGTATTTTTTAAAGTATGTGAGCTGGTGGATGATTACTTGTTAAGACACACGCAGCTATAACCGGACATGGAAATGACTGAGATATCGCTTCCTTTCTCTTCCACGTCGTGAGGTTTCTGGCCAGCTGTGCTGTGGGCAGTCCCTTTTTTCACATAATAAATTGGCATAACAACTGATTGGGCTTTATCATTGGAGACTCCACTTTGTACAGTCCTGAAGACATCTGAGGTTTCTCTTGCTTACTATAAGATTTTCAGTTTTCAGTGCCAATGAGGTGCCTGCATCATTCAAGCAAAAAGCTGAGACACAACATCCATCTCTGCTCTTTGAACCTGCAATGCAGTGAGCACATCTGCCCAGCTTTGGCTTCTCGTCATCAGTTAGTGGTTGAAGAGCTGAAGTTTAATACCATCTATCTGGTCCAAGAGACTATCTATCATACCTGACCAACATTTTTGGCAACCAAAATATATATTTCACTTCACCAATCCATACCCTGTCCACCACCTTTCAAAATATATTGATGATTCAGAGGATAAAAAGGGCAAACTAAATGAGAAGCATTTTTCAATTGCGGCAGCCATTTTATGGAACACTGTACCTCTCAACACCAAAAGGTATTTTACATCATTCAATTTCAAAAGACATTAAAACACAAAACATGGCTCTTTATGTTAAGGACCTAGTCCAAGCCACCACAGACTCGCCAACTTAAGTGTGAGCTGTACGTTGCCAAGAGGCCGCATAAGGAAACTTCCCTTAAGAATTCCCTAAATATAAACAGACATGTCATTATGGTTACACTCCACCAGTCCTGGCTTTGGCTTCTTAGACTTGTAGTTTTGCTTTCTCCAAGGATGAACAAGGCCCATACCCCAAGAAGCAGATGTGACTAGGAGTCCGTTAGCAGCTTTGTTCCCCATTACATAATCACAGGCAACAAACTAAGTTCACCACTACATGACTGAGGCATTCTGACTGAAAATATGTGATCATTCTCACTTCTATTCTGCATTTTACCCTTGAGATATTTAATTTATCATCCAAAGCCTTTTTCTCTTTGATAGTCCTTCCATTTCTAGAGGATTTTGTTTCATACTATACACTGCCATTTTTGCCACTGCCTTGTGTTTCTTTCATTATAAATAACGGCTGCTGATTTCTTCTCTCGTCTCCATTTCTCTGCACCATTCTGTGATCTATCTTTTAAAGCTAGAATGTTTTGGTCAGTTAAGAGTTTCACCAAAGAACTTTAATCCTGGCTTACATCATCTTCAGCTGTTTCAGGACTGAGGTCATACACAGTTCTGCCAGTCTGCCTCATCCTTGATCCAGTCAATATTCCAGCTATTTCAAAACTTTTTTATTTGAAGCTAAATGGTATCAGCTGAAGCAGTAACATAAAGGAGGGACATTATCCCCAACCTAGTTAAGTAAATACCAAGGGACATCTATTAAAAGTTTTAAAGTTTACAAACTAAGCAAATCTAGTCACTGAAGAGTTTAGGAAAGGTAGCAAGCTACAAATTAACCTCTTAAGTTTGGAATAGTCTTTAGGAATCTAGTACACAATAGGCAAGAAGTTCATGAAGCCTCAAACCTCACTGTGACGATAGAGACAAAGAGCTTTACACTTGACTTACAGTGTATGTTGTCTATTATCCAGCTTGGTTTCTAACTGCAGCGCCCTACAAGTCCCCTGAATTGCAGATGGACGGGAGGTGGTGGAGGTTGTTTATCTAATGTGTTAATGTTAGCTCGGCTGCAGACATACAACTAGAAATAAACAATCCAATTAGTTTTACTGTAATACCCCTGGGCATTCCAAAAATGATTGTCTCAAGGGGTTAGATTGATTTTAAAGGTTTCATCGCTTTTCACACCATTCCCACCCGAAAGGTCACTACATAGGTTAGTTCAGCACTGTCATTATTGCACCTCGAATATTTCATTAATGTGTTAGTCATTTTATATTGCTTGTAAGGTATAAAATATATGCATCTGAGAGTAATAGAATGCTGTTGCTTAAGGGCTGAGGAGCTAGGGAAGCTCTGTAAATAGCCTGCAATAACTGTCTCTGGAAACATCTGACCCCAGTTGCTGAGACCAGAAACAATCATATAAGGAAATCCTGCAAGTCACTGAGGGTCCAAACACAATTGTGAGGGGGACGGGATTTGACACAAAAGTGAGTATTACTGTACACATCGTTAGAAATTATGTATTTATTATTGCCTGTTACTTGGATCTTTTCTTAATTCTCATACTTGATCGCTGCTCAAATGTTGGTTCTACCCAAGTATGAGCCATGTGAACCTGTTTGGCAAATGTACACTTGAGAGATGTTATTTGTGTTTACATAATCTATGAATTCGAACCAAGTAAAAAATAAAGGTTCTGTTCAACTGTTACCGCATATGGTCTGATATTGACTAGTTTATGTATTACTTACTTGTGAAAAATATGCAACATCAAGAATAAATCTACAATAAAAAGTTCCGTATGAACTGCTCTGTAATTGGTTTATGTTAGGGAACCCCACCCTTATTTTTGCAGATGAAGAAGAGTGTATTTGGTTCAACTGGTACAGAATCAGTGTTCTGCATCTGACACAATAACACTATTTTAAGTCCTTCGGTGAAAAAAAACAGCAGGTACACACTCATTACTGCGGATGAAGAACCCACATGCAATAAAGCAAATACATTCTACTACTAAAGTGCTGGGAACCCTGCACTGGAATCATACACCTCTACCAATGAATTTTAACCAGGAAACTAGAAAATAGGCCTAGTGGACTGAAGCATATTGTGGATTAAAGAATTGAGTCTCAGAGGAGATTACGGTGAGTCTGTGGAGAAGCAGAAATCAATGCAGACACCCCAATACCCTCTGTGACTCAATTCTTTAATGCACAGCATGGTTCAGTCCTCTAGGCCTAGTTTCTAGTTTCCTTATCAATGGCCTACATTTGCCTATATTCGGTAGTACAGTTGGTCCTTGGTCTGCCCTGGCTGTCCCATGCCTTCAAGAAGAATGACACACACAGCACTTGCACTTTTCAATGTCTAATGGTGCTGGTGCTGCAGAATCTCCTTGTATGCCCACCAAAAATACAAAGGTAATAATCTAAGGGGACTACTGTATATCCCTCGGGAGGTGTGGCAAGGTACAGTAGCCAGAAGGCACGGGCATACACCGCCCAACTTACCTTTACATTTTAAACACTCCACCAATCTGGGAAAGTGCCTCTTCCCTGACTTTTCTCATTCCCTGAGCTGCTGCAGGGGGAGTGAATGGGGTACATATCAAATACCTAAGTAATGCGGATTTGTTTTTTTGCAGGAATGCATCAAATACTTATTTCAGATGTCTTTGTCAGTTGACAACACTCAGCCCAGGGAAAATGAACGGGAGCTCGGATATTTGTGACTGGATAGATGGTCCGAGTCTGCTAGGGTAAAATTCTGTAATGTACCTCCAACAATCTATAAAGTCTCTTGGACAAAGCCCCAAGAACAGGAGCATGCAGGGAGTCATAGCCTCAAGCAGGAGAATTTTAAGGGATCTATTTTGTACAGGCACTCAACACACACAAACTACAAATATTTTCCACCAACTTTTCAGTCTCTTCACAGTCTTGTGCAAGAGGTCTGTATTAAACTTCAACTCGGGGAGGCGTACATCCCCAGACTATAGATTTTGGAAAATGGACAAAACTGTGGAGCACCTCCAGTGCTCAAGTCCACTTGGGAAAAAATACCCACAAGTCGGCCAAAAAATCTGAAAGAAACGCGAGTGGCACAGCTTGCCTTCCCATGTGAGAACTTTTTATCCTTTGATTACGTTTCATTTTCAGGCAAAAACAAGGACATGATAACAGTTCTTTAGCAGCTACACAGGGCTCTTTGGGTTGACTCCCAAGTACTCAACATCAAAACCGCAGACAGATTTTACATACTGCAAGAACTTTCCAGAGGTCTGGACATTCCAGATCCAATGGGCCATCTAAAATGCAGGATTTCACAAAGATGTTTCTCTCACCATTCCATCCAGCCCATAATATTTTTCCCTGGGTGCCCCTTCACTTAAGAATTTTCAGGGGTCACCCACTACCCTCCTAATCCATCCTGTTGGCTTCCATACAGTGCTCCATCCCATGCACAATTGTGACGTGGTGGGTTAGTACCAGGACCAGACCTTCTGAGCTGAATTGTAATCCTTAGACCTACAGTCAGTTTATATCTCTGTCATTTGCCATACTAAGGAACACTAAATGTGGAATTGTGGGGATTGCAACTTCAAGAACTCCAGGACATTCCTCCCAGCACATTTCAGAAAGCCTGTACTTGTCTGCAGATACAAACTGTATGCTAGAAGCTGCTCCCCTCCACTTCACATCTGAGGAAGTAACTTGTAGGAAGTTGGCTCTGTATGTGCTATTTCAAAGTAAGGAATAGCATGCACAGAGTCCAAGGGTTCCCCTTAGAGGTAAAATAGTGGTAAAAATAGATAATACTAATGCTCTATTTTGTGGTAGTGTGGTCGAGCAGTAGGCTTATCCAAGGAGTAGTGTTAAGCATTTGTTGTACATACACATAGACAATAAATGAGGTACACACACTCAGAGACAAATCCAGCCAATAGGTTTTTGTATAGAAAAATATCTTTTCTTAGTTTATTTTAAGAACCACAGGTTCAAATTCTACATGTAATATCTCATTCGAAAGGTATTGCAGGTAAGTACTTTAGGAACTTCAAATCATCAAAATTGCATGTATACTTTTCAAGTTATTGACAAATAGCTGTTTGGAAAGTGGACACTTAGTGCAATTTTCACAGTTCCTAGGGGAGGTAAGTATTGGTTAGGTTAACCAGGTAAGTAAGACACTTACAGGGCTTAGTTCTTGGTCCAAGGTAGCCCACCGTTGGGGGTTCAGAGCAACCCCAAAGTCACCACACCAGCAGCGCAGGGCCGGTCAGGTGCAGAGTTCAAAGTGGTGCCCAAAACGCATAGGCTAGAATGGAGAGAAGGGGGTGCCCCGGTTCCGGTCTGCTTGCAGGTAAGTACCCGCGTCTTCGGAGGGCAGACCAGGGGGGTTTTGTAGGGCACCGGGGGGGACACAAGTCCACACAGAAATTTCACCCTCAGCAGCGCGGGGGCGGCCGGGTGCAGCGTAGAAACAAGCGTCGGGGTTGTAATGTTAGTCTATGAGAGATCTCGGTATCTCTTCAGCGCTGCAGGCAGGCAAGGGGGGGGATTCCTCGGGGAAACCTCCACTTGGGCAAGGGAGAGGGACTCCTGGGGGTCACTTCTCCAGTGAAAGTCCGGTCCTTCAGGTCCTGGGGGCTGCGGGTGCAGGGTCTCTCCCAGGCGTCGGGACTTTAGGTTCAAAGAGTCGCGGTCAGGGGAAGCCTCGGGATTCCCTCTGCAGGCGGCGCTGTGGGGGCTCAGGGGGGACAGGTTTTGGTACTCACAGTATCAGAGTAGTCCTGGGGTCCCTCCTGAGGTGTTGGATCGCCACCAGCCGAGTCGGGGTCGCCGGGTGCAGTGTGGCAAGTCTCACGCTTCTTGCGGGGAGCTTGCAGGGTTCTTTAAAGCTGCTGGAAACAAAGTTGCAGCTTTTCTTGGAGCAGGTCCGCTGTCCTCGGGAGTTTCTTGTCTTTTCGAAGCAGGGGCAGTCCTCAGAGGATGTCGAGGTCGCTGGTCCCTTTGGAAGGCGTCGCTGGAGCAGGATCTTTGGAAGGCAGGAGACAGGCCGGTGAGTTTCTGGAGCCAAGGCAGTTGTCGTCTTCTGGTCTTCCGCTGCAGGGGTTTTCAGCTGGGCAGTCCTTCTTCTTGTAGTTGCAGGAATCTAATTTTCTAGGGTTCAGGGTAGCCCTTAAATACTAAATTTAAGGGCGTGTTTAGGTCTGGGGGGTTAGTAGCCAATGGCTACTAGCCCTGAGGGTGGGTACACCCTCGTTGTGCCTCCTCCCAAGGGGAGGGGGTCACAATCCTAACCCTATTGGGGGAATCCTCCATCTGCAAGATGGAGGATTTCTAAAAGTTAGAGTCACCTCAGCTCAGGACACCTTAGGGGCTGTCCTGACTGGCCAGTGACTCCTCCTTGTTATTCTCATTATTTTCTCCGGCCTTGCCGCCAAAAGTGGGGCCTGGCCGGAGGGGGCGGGCAACTCCACTAGCTGGAGTGTCCTGCTGGGTTGGCACAAAGGAGGTGAGCCTTTGAGGCTCACCGCCAGGTGTGACAATTCCTGCCTGGGGGAGGTGTTAGCATCTCCACCCAGTGCAGGCTTTGTTACTGGCCTCAGAGTGACAAAGGCACTCTCCCCATGGGGCCAGCAACATGTCTCGGTTTGTGGCAGGCTGCTAAAACTAGTCAGCCTACACAGATAGTCGGTTAAGTTTCAGGGGGCACCTCTAAGGTGCCCTCTGGGGTGTATTTTACAATAAAATGTACACTGGCATCAGTGTGCATTTATTGTGCTGAGAAGTTTGATACCAAACTTCCCAGTTTTCAGTGTAGCCATTATGGTGCTGTGGAGTTCGTGTTTGACAAACTCCCAGACCATATACTCTTATGGCTACCCTGCACTTACAATGTCTAAGGTTTTGGTTAGACACTGTAGGGGTACCATGCTCATGCACTGGTACCCTCACCTATGGTATAGTGCACCCTGCCTTAGGGCTGTAAGGCCTGCTAGAGGGGTGTCTTACCTATACTGCATAGGCAGTGAGAGGCTGGCATGGCACCCTGAGGGGAGTGCCATGTCGACTTACTCGTTTTGTTCTCACTAGCACACACAAGCTGGCAAGCAGTGTGTCTGTGCTGAGTGAGAGGTCTCCAGGGTGGCATAAGACATGCTGCAGCCCTTAGAGACCTTCCTTGGCATCAGGGCCCTTGGTACTAGAAGTACCAGTTACAAGGGACTTATCTGGATGCCAGGGTCTGCCAATTGTGGATACAAAAGTACAGGTTAGGGAAAGAACACTGGTGCTGGGGCCTGGTTAGCAGGCCTCAGCACACTTTCAATTGTAAACATAGCATCAGCAAAGGCAAAAAGTCAGGGGGCAACCATGCCAAGGAGGCATTTCCTTACACAACCCCCCCCCAAACGAAAGAGGATGAGACTAACCTTTCCCAAGAGAGTCTTCATTTTCTAAGTGGAAGAACCTGGAAAGGCCATCTGCATTGGCATGGGCAGTCCCAGGTCTGTGTTCCACTATAAAGTCCATTCCCTGTAGGGAGATGGACCACCTCAACAGTTTAGGATTTTCACCTTTCATTTGCATCAGCCATTTGAGAGGTCTGTGGTCAGTTTGAACTAGGAAGTGAGTCCCAAAGAGGTATGGTCTCAGCTTCTTCAGGGACCAAACCACAGCAAAGGCCTCCCTCTCAATGGCACTCCAACGCTGCTCCCTGGGGAGTAACCTCCTGCTAATGAAAGCAACAGGCTGGTCAAGGCCATCATCATTTGTTTGGGACAAAACTGCCCCTATCCCATGTTCAGAGGCATCAGTCTGCACAATGAACTGCTTAGAATAATCTGGAGCTTTTAGAACTGGTGCTGAGCACATTGCCTGTTTCAGGGTGTCAAAGGCCTGTTGGCATTCCACAGTCCAGTTTACTTTCTTGGGCATTTTCTTGGAGGTGAGTTCAGTGAGGGCTGTCACAATGGATCCATATCCCTTCACAAACCTCCTGTAATACCCAGTCAAGCCAAGGAATGCCCTGACTTGAGTCTGGGTTTTTGGAGCTACCCAGTCCAGAATAGTCTGGATCTTGGGTTGGAGTGGCTGAACTTGGCCTCCACCTACAAGGTGTCCAAAGTAAACCACAGTTCCCTGCCCTATCTGGCATTTGGATGCCTTGATAGAGAGGCCTGCAGATTGCAGAGCCTTCAAAACCTTCTTCAGGTGGACCAGGTGATCCTGCCAGGTGGAGCTAAAGACAGCAATATCATCAAGATAAGCTGTGCTAAAGGACTCCAAGCCAGCAAGGACTTGATTCACCAACCTTTGGAAGGTGGCAGGGGCATTCTTTAAACCAAAGGGCATAACAGTAAACTGATAATGCCCATCAGGTGTGGAGAATGCTGTTTTCTCTTTTGCTCCAGGTGCCATTTTTATTTGCCAGTACCCTGCTGTCAAGTCAAAGGTACTTAAGAATTTGGCAGCACCTAATTTGTCTATGAGCTCATCAGCTCTTGGAATTGGATGAGCATCTGTCTTGGTGACAGAATTGAGCCCTCTGTAGTCCACACAAAACCTCATCTCTTTCTTTCCATCTTTGGTGTGAGGTTTGGGGACTAAGACCACTGGGCTAGCCCAGGGGCTGTCAGAGCGCTCAATTACTCCCAATTCCAGCATCTTGTGGACTTCCACCTTGATGCTTTCCTTAACATGGTCAGACTGTCTAAAGATTTTGTTCTTGACAGGCATGCTGTCTCCTGTGTCCACATCATGGGTACACAGGTGTGTCTGACCAGGGGTTAAGGAGAAGAGTTCAGGAAACTGTTGTAGGACTCTCCTACAATCAGCTTGCTGTTGGCCAGAGAGGGTGTCTGAGTAGATCACTCCATCTACTGTGCCATCTTGTGGGTCTGATGACAGAAGATCAGGGAGAGGTTCACTCTCTGCCTCCTGATCCTCATCTGTTACCATCAACAGATTGACATCAGCCCTGTCGTGGAAGAGCTTAAGGCGGTTTACATGGATCACCCTCTTGGGGCTCCTGCTTGTGCCCAGGTCCACCAGGTAGGTGACCTGACTCTTCCTTTCTAGTACTGGGTAAGGGCCACTCCATTTGTCCTGGAGTGCCCTGGGAGCCACAGGCTCCAGAACCCAGACTTTCTGCCCTGGTTGGAACTCAACCAGTGCAGCCTTTTGGTCATACCAAAACTTCTGGAGCTGTTGGCTGGCCTCAAGGTTTTTGGTTGCCTTTTCCATGTACTCTGCCATTCTAGAGCGAAGGCCAAGTACATAGTCCACTATGTCCTGTTTAGGCTCATGGAGAGGTCTCTCCCAGCCTTCTTTAACAAGGGCAAGTGGTCCCCTTACAGGATGACCAAACAGAAGTTCAAAGGGTGAGAATCCTACTCCCTTCTGTGGCACCTCTCTGTAAGCGAAAAGCAGGCATGGCAAGAGGACATCCCATCTCCTTTTGAGTTTTTCTGGGAGCCCCATGATCATGCCCTTTAATGTCTTGTTGAATCTCTCAACTAAGCCATTAGTTTGTGGATGGTATGGTGTAGTGAATTTATAAGTCACCCCACACTCATTCCACATGTGCTTTAGGTATGCTGACATGAAGTTGGTACCTCTGTCAGACACCACCTCCTTAGGGAAACCCACTCTGGTAAAGATACCAATGAGGGCCTTGGCTACTGCAGGGGCAGTAGTCGACCTAAGGGGAATAGCTTCAGGATACCTGGTAGCATGATCCACTACTACCAGGATATACATATTTCCTGAGGCTGTGGGAGGTTCTAGTGGACCAACTATGTCCACACCCACTCTTTCAAAGGGAACCCCCACCACTGGAAGTGGAATGAGGGGGGCCTTTGGATGCCCACCTGTCTTACCACTGGCTTGACAGGTGGGGCAGGAGAGGCAAAACTCCTTAACCATGTTGGACATATTGGGCCAGTAGAAGTGGTTGACTAACCTCTCCCATGTCTTGGTTTGTCCCAAATGTCCAGCAAGGGGAATGTCATGGGCCAATGTTAGGATGAACTTCCTGAACAGCTGAGGCACTACCACTCTCCTAGTGGCACCAGGTTTGGGGTCTCTGGCCTCAGTGTATAGGAGTCCATCTTCCCAATAGACCCTATGGGTTCCAGTTTTCTTGCCCTTGGACTCTTCAGCAGCTTGCTGCCTAAGGCCTTCAAGAGAGGGACAGGTTTCTTGTCCCTTACACAGCTCCTCCCTTGAGGGTCCCCCTGGGCCTAAGAGCTCAACCTGAAAAGGTTCAAGCTCCAAAGGCTCAGTTCCCTCAGAGGGCAGAACTTCTTCCTGAGAAGAGAGGTTCCCTTTCTTTTGCTGTGTTGCAGTTGGTTTCCCAACTGACTTTCCTGTTCTCTTGGTAGGCTGGGCCATTCTTCCAGACTCCAGCTCTACTTGTT
Source organism: Pleurodeles waltl (assembly GCF_031143425.1). NCBI lineage: Eukaryota > Metazoa > Chordata > Amphibia > Caudata > Salamandridae > Pleurodeles > Pleurodeles waltl. The sequence continues at coordinate 1,112,511,594 of NC_090446.1, forward strand.
CACCCTGTGCCTTGCATTGTGCTCTTGTTTTCACACACACCAGTTCAGGGATACCCAGCATTGCTGCATGGGTTTTTAGTTCTACCTCAGCCCATGCTGAGGACTCCAGGTCATTTCCAAGCAGACAGTCCACTGGGATATTTGAGGAGACCACCACCTGTTTCAGGCCATTGACCCCTCCCCATTCTAAAGTAACCATTGCCATGGGATGTACTTTTCTCTGATTGTCAGCGTTGGTGACTGTGTAAGTTTTTCCAGTCAGGTATTGGCCAGGGGAAACCAGTTTCTCTGTCACCATGGTGACACTGGCACCTGTATCCCTCAGGCCCTCTATTCTAGTCCCATTAATTAAGAGTTGCTGTCTGTATTTTTGCATGTTAGGCGGCCAGACAGCTAGTGTGGCTAAATCCACCCCACCCTCAGAAACTAGAGTAGCTTCAGTGTGGACCCTGATTTGCTCTGGGCACACTGTTGATCCCACTTGGAGACTAGCCATACCAGTGTTACCTGGATGGGAGTTTGGAGTGGAACCTTTCTTGGGACAGGCCTTGTCTCCAGTTTGGTGTCCATGCTGTTTACAGCTATGACACCAGGCCTTTTTGGGATCAAAGTTTTTACCCTTGTACCCATTGTTTTGTGAAGAGGCTCTGGGCCCACCCTCCTGTGCAGGTTTTTGGGGGCCTGTAGAAGACTCTTTACTATTTTTAGTTTTGGCTGTCTCATCACCCTTCCCCTGGGGAGTCTTTGTGACCCCTTTCTTTTGGTCACCCCCTGTTGAAGTCTTGGACACCCTTGTCTTGACCCAATGGTCCGCCTTCTTTCCCAATTCTTGGGGAGAAATTGGTCCTAGGTCTACCAGATGCTGATGCAGTTTATCATTGAAACAATTACTTAACAGGTGTTCCTTCACAAATAAATTGTACAGCCCATCATAATTACTTACACCACTGCCTTGAATCCAACCATCTAGTGTTTTCACTGAGTAGTCAACAAAGTCAACCCAGGTCTGGCTCGAGGATTTTTGAGCCCCCCTGAACCTAATCCTGTACTCCTCAGTGGAGAATCCAAAGCCCTCAATCAGGGTACCCTTCATGAGGTCATAAGATTCTGCATCTTTTCCAGAGAGTGTGAGGAGTCTATCCCTACACTTTCCAGTGAACATTTCCCAAAGGAGAGCACCCCAGTGAGATCTGTTCACTTTTCTGGTTACACAAGCCCTCTCAAAAGCTGTGAACCACTTGGTGATGTCATCACCATCTTCATATTTTGTCACAATCCCTTTGGGGATTTTTAACATGTCAGGAGAATCTCTGACCCTATTTATATTGCTGCCACCATTGATGGGTCCTAGGCCCATCTCTTGTCTTTCCCTTTCTATGGCTAGGAGCTGTCTCTCTAAAGCCAATCTTTTGGCCATCCTGGCTAACAGGAGGTCATCTTCACTGAGAGCATCCTCAGTGATTTCAGAAATGTGGGACCCTCCTGTGAGGGACTCACTATTTCTGACTAACACAGTTGGAGACAGGACTTGAGGGGTCCTGTTCTCCCTATTTAGGACTGGAGGAGGGACATTGGCCTCCAAGTCACTAATTTCTTCCTCTGTGATGTCATCATCAGAGGGGTTGGCTTTTTCAAACTCTGCCAACAGCTCCTGGAGCTGAATTTTGGTAGGTCTGGAGCCAATGGTTATTTTTTTTATATTACAGAGAGACCTTAGCTCCCTCATCTTAAGATGGAGGTAAGGTGTGGTGTCGAGTTCCACCACCTGCATCTCTGTATCAGACATTATTCTGCTAAGAGTTGGAATACTTTTTTAAGAATCTAAAACTGTTTCTAGAATCTAATTTCAAACTTTTAACAAACTTTTAAACTCTAAAAGACAAAGCTAAATAGGGACTTAACACACAAGGCCCTAGCAGGACTTTTAAGAATTTAGAGAAATTTCAAATTGCAAAAATGAATTTCTAATGACAATTTTGGAATTTGTCGTGTGATCAGGTATTGGCTGAGTAGTCCAGCAAATGCAAAGTCTTGTACCCCACCGCTGATCCACCAATGTAGGAAGTTGGCTCTGTATGTGCTATTTCAAAGTAAGGAATAGCATGCACAGAGTCCAAGGGTTCCCCTTAGAGGTAAAATAGTGGTAAAAATAGATAATACTAATGCTCTATTTTGTGGTAGTGTGGTCGAGCAGTAGGCTTATCCAAGGAGTAGTGTTAAGCATTTGTTGTACATACACATAGACAATAAATGAGGTACACACACTCAGAGACAAATCCAGCCAATAGGTTTTTGTATAGAAAAATATATTTTCTTAGTTTATTTTAAGAACCACAGGTTCAAATTCTACATGTAATAGCTCATTCGAAAGGTATTGCAGGTAAGTACTTTAGGAACTTCAAATCATCAAAATTGCATGTATACTTTTCAAGTTATTGACAAATAGCTGTTTGGAAAGTGGACACTTAGTGCAATTTTCACAGTTCCTAGGGGAGGTAAGTATTGGTTAGGTTAACCAGGTAAGTAAGACACTTACAGGGCTTAGTTCTTGGTCCAAGGTAGCCCACCGTTGGGGGTTCAGAGCAACCCCAAAGTCACCACACCAGCAGCGCAGGGCCGGTCAGGTGCAGAGTTCAAAGTGGTGCCCAAAACGCATAGGCTAGAATGGAGAGAAGGGGGTGCCCCGGTTCCGGTCTGCTTGCAGGTAAGTACCCGCGTCTTCGGAGGGCAGACCAGGGGGGTTTTGTAGGGCACCGGGGGGGACACAAGTCCACACAGAAATTTCACCCTCAGCAGCGCGGGGGCGGCCGGGTGCAGCGTAGAAACAAGCGTCGGGGTTGTAATGTTAGTCTATGAGAGATCTCGGGATCTCTTCAGCGCTGCAGGCAGGCAAGGGGGGGATTCCTCGGGGAAACCTCCACTTGGGCAAGGGAGAGGGACTCCTGGGGGTCACTTCTCCAGTGAAAGTCCGGTCCTTCAGGTCCTGGGGGCTGCGGGTGCAGGGTCTCTCCCAGGCGTCGGGACTTTAGGTTCAAAGAGTCGCGGTCAGGGGAAGCCTCGGGATTCCCTCTGCAGGCGGCGCTGTGGGGGCTCAGGGGGGACAGGTTTTGGTACTCACAGTATCAGAGTAGTCCTGGGGTCCCTCCTGAGGTGTTGGATCGCCACCAGCCGAGTCGGGGTCGCCGGGTGCAGTGTGGCAAGTCTCACGCTTCTTGCGGGGAGCTTGCAGGGTTCTTTAAAGCTGCTGGAAACAAAGTTGCAGCTTTTCTTGGAGCAGGTCCGCTGTCCTCGGGAGTTTCTTGTCTTTTCGAAGCAGGGGCAGTCCTCAGAGGATGTCGAGGTCGCTGGTCCCTTTGGAAGGCGTCGCTGGAGCAGGATCTTTGGAAGGCAGGAGACAGGCCGGTGAGTTTCTGGAGCCAAGGCAGTTGTCGTCTTCTGGTCTTCCGCTGCAGGGGTTTTCAGCTGGGCAGTCCTTCTTCTTGTAGTTGCAGGAATCTAATTTTCTAGGGTTCAGGGTAGCCCTTAAATACTAAATTTAAGGGCGTGTTTAGGTCTGGGGGGTTAGTAGCCAATGGCTACTAGCCCTGAGGGTGGGTACACCCTCGTTGTGCCTCCTCCCAAGGGGAGGGGGTCACAATCCTAACCCTATTGGGGGAATCCTCCATCTGCAAGATGGAGGATTTCTAAAAGTTAGAGTCACCTCAGCTCAGGACACCTTAGGGGCTGTCCTGACTGGCCAGTGACTCCTCCTTGTTATTCTCATTATTTTCTCCGGCCTTGCCGCCAAAAGTGGGGCCTGGCCGGAGGGGGCGGGCAACTCCACTAGCTGGAGTGTCCTGCTGGGTTGGCACAAAGGAGGTGAGCCTTTGAGGCTCACCGCCAGGTGTGACAATTCCTGCCTGGGGGAGGTGTTAGCATCTCCACCCAGTGCAGGCTTTGTTACTGGCCTCAGAGTGACAAAGGCACTCTCCCCATGGGGCCAGCAACATGTCTCGGTTTGTGGCAGGCTGCTAAAACTAGTCAGCCTACACAGATAGTCGGTTAAGTTTCAGGGGGCACCTCTAAGGTGCCCTCTGGGGTGTATTTTACAATAAAATGTACACTGGCATCAGTGTGCATTTATTGTGCTGAGAAGTTTGATACCAAACTTCCCAGTTTTCAGTGTAGCCATTATGGTGCTGTGGAGTTCGTGTTTGACAAACTCCCAGACCATATACTCTTATGGCTACCCTGCACTTACAATGTCTAAGGTTTTGGTTAGACACTGTAGGGGTACCATGCTCATGCACTGGTACCCTCACCTATGGTATAGTGCACCCTGCCTTAGGGCTGTAAGGCCTGCTAGAGGGGTGTCTTACCTATACTGCATAGGCAGTGAGAGGCTGGCATGGCACCCTGAGGGGAGTGCCATGTCGACTTACTCGTTTTGTTCTCACTAGCACACACAAGCTGGCAAGCAGTGTGTCTGTGCTGAGTGAGAGGTCTCCAGGGTGGCATAAGACATGCTGCAGCCCTTAGAGACCTTCCTTGGCATCAGGGCCCTTGGTACTAGAAGTACCAGTTACAAGGGACTTATCTGGATGCCAGGGTCTGCCAATTGTGGATACAAAAGTACAGGTTAGGGAAAGAACACTGGTGCTGGGGCCTGGTTAGCAGGCCTCAGCACACTTTCAATTGTAAACATAGCATCAGCAAAGGCAAAAAGTCAGGGGGCAACCATGCCAAGGAGGCATTTCCTTACATAACTGCTTGGAGTTGACTCCACTTTATACAGCCTACTGTAGATATAATACGTGCTATGTAGTATCTTTAGCTGCATCAGTCAGAGGCTCTTCACAATTACAATCTCCTCGGATACCTCAATGATGACTCCTAATTCCTATTCTTCAACACACCTAGCTCTTTCTGCCAACTGTCCCCGAGTCTACATCAACAGTCTGTTGTTAAATCATTAGTTCTCTACATGCCAGTATGCTCAGACATAACTAAGCTATTAAAATGACCATGGCTATTCTAGATCAAGATAAGAAGCATAGCTAAAAAAAATGCATATAAAAAAATCAGCAATCTTGTGGTCCTTTCATTAAGCTCCACTACTGCACACCTCCATGAGGGCTGCTCCTGGGTCACAGAAACAAAAAAAGAAAGCTGCATGACAACAGACAAGAAACCTTTAAAAGTGACGCCTCAACCCTACCACTAAGCTATGAAGAGGAGAAAACAACAGACGAAGTTAACAAATCGGAAATGGAGCTTTGTGAGAGACTAAGATAAACACAGACACACAAAATTAAGCTAGTGTTGAGAAAAGATAAATGCAGTAGAATACACAAACTGTAAGTACTAATATAATTTTCTTCACATACGTATTAGCATAATTTTACCCTCAGGCCAACCAGGATCTAGGGCACTCTGGGAATCGCAGAGAAAGATGCAAGATTCAGCCTCCAGCCACTTAATGGGCATGGATCTGGTCACTCTTTCATCTCCTGATACAACCAATTTCATCTGTGTCCTAATGAAGAGTAACTTAGTGCGAGGGCAAGAGGAAACTAAAGGAGTTATCTTACCTTCCTTGAGTTCTGGATCATGGTGATAAAATCTTTCTGAGGCACTAGAACTAGGAGGCTTGGGTCGTCAACCCAAACACTTTCTTCTTCCTAGATAGAAAGGAAAGCCAAAAGTCACACGGAAACCTTAGTAGCAGAGCACAGTAGACAGAGATCTGTACCCCATACATGATATCATCAGTGACAGTATCAGATTCTGTTCTACAGAGCTCAGTGCCTAACAGATGCCATCAGTAGTGGAAGCACCATGACCAGGCAGAGAATAATTGCAGTCTACCCTTTAGATGCCATCAGCAGCAAGAGAAGCTAGCAACTGGCCAGGAGAACTTTGTTCCACAGATGTATTCAGCAGGGAAAGGTCTGTACCTCAGAGAATTGGTGGTGGTTGGGTGGGTGGGGTGGCTTGTCAATGCTTAATATTCAATGCTGTGGACTGCAAACACCATCAACTATAAGAGGAATCAGTGCCCAGCCTCTAGAGTTCTCTTCCCTAGGAAATCATCAGCAATGAGGGAAGTTAAAGCCATTTATAAGAAAAGCAGGCATGGTATGTGCTCTGTGGCAAGACACGTCAGAGCCTTGCTTACAGAGCTCTGTAGTTCATAAATCCCCAGGGGTGTGGAATTTAATAAAATATCTACTTGTCCATGGGACAGGTTGCTACATAAATCTACTTGCCCTCTAAAAAAATCTGCTTGTCCCTTTGGTGCCATGTAGTGCAGCGACAAATTATGGCAGCAATTTCATTATTTAGGAGCTCTTAATATAGCCTCTCTGATTACGCCAAGGCCCATACTACAGAAGGGTTTAAAACTAGCAATTCCGTTATATTGCCACCTTTCCACAGAGCTACCTACTGGGACTGGAGGTAGTGGTTACTAATAGTTCCAGGATTGGAATGCACTTTTGTGTCTGTGCAAACCTACTAACATGTTTTAGGGGTTTTCACCAGCTCTTCTCTAATCTTTTCCCATACTGAGAAAGTTTTGAAATTTACTCCTGACAAGGGCAGATGTAAAATTTCTTCCACTGTTGGGGAAAAAAGTAGTTGGAGGGAAAGTGAACTTTTAAACACTCAACAGATTTTCACATAAGTAAATTGACACTTATTTGCTTGTGCTAAAATGCAATTCACAAATATTTTGTAGGGGTATGATTTCTGTAAATCTGCACTAATGCAAGGATGTATGCAATGGGTGCACTTTTATGACTTTCTGTAAGAAGTGGGCGCAAAAATAGGTCTGATGTTGACCAAGACCTTTATTTTTTATTAAAATGCCATCTCTTTCTCTAGTGACTGGCTTCACTGTGAGTAATAACATTCTGCTCTTTCACAAGGTGCATATCTGCACACAAAGTAGTTTTATTCAGTGCCAGGAACATTCTGGCAATGTGGACTTTTTGAGAACAACATTTCTTTTTTTTTGCCAATGTTTTTTTATAATGGTAGTCCGGCAGATCCCACAGCTATATGGTTGTACAAAAACCATTGCAAAATAAGACAATCATTGACAAAACCAAAAGGCTGTCCACCAATTTTGCCAAACCTTGTTTAATTTCATGTTTTACATTATCCTGTAGAGATTTGTTAACCTGATATTCCATTGTGAATATTTTTAAAATACTAGCATGCATCAAACTATTTTACTAATGATGCTTCAAAGAAATTGTACCTAAAATTTCACAGTAGTTTAGCACAAAACATTTGTTTTAGAGTTTCATTTTTTGTGAACAATTTAAATTGAAAGCAAAGAATCATCAATCTTCCCTTCAGGGTTCAGCAATATTTGCATCTAATCAGAGAGTATTATGGGAGCATTACAGGTAGCCTCATATTGTTAAACTTTGCAAACGTGTGCATACATTTTAATACTGGATGCACTGTCACTAGTGCAGTCTGGGGCTTACATTTCCTTAGAGTGCTAACCCTGAAAATCACTGCTTTGCATTAAAAACTATAAATACAAGTTTGAACAGCATTAGCACAAGAACACAAATATTACCTTAAATGCAGACAGTGCCCTTCCCTGATCCATAATGTACTTTAAATTGGTAGCCAAACGGTTTGTGCTGCAGGGGAGAGGGGGTTTGGCCTACTTGTCCCAAGGTCAAAAGAGACACCAAAACGTGTTGTTCTTGACCCCAAACAATCTGTCTTGAGACTCCACATCCCTGATCCTATTACAGTAAGATAAGCCAGAGCACTGCCTACAGAGCATTATTTCTCATAGACAATGTCTGTAGTGAGAGAAGTCACAGCCTAACCAGCTGAACTCTGTAGCTCCTGACAGACAGCATTGAGAGGAACATATCCAGCATACGCAACAGTCGAAATCGAAAGAGAGAGGATTTGAACCCCATGGTGATGTCAACCCTCCTCCCCCTACGTTCACTTTAAGGAAACAAAGTGAACATTGTTTTCTGTTTTTTCTTTCTGTGTCTCTATTGTCAGAAAGGATTTTAGCTATTTGTTAACAAAGGAAAATCCTACATTTCTCAAGATCAGTCCTATGCAAACAAATACTACGGGGAGCCAATAACCAATGTATCAGCCTTGACGTCTTCCATTAGGGAATTCCCAATGGTGTGATTAATTACAGATCTTTATTTGTGGTAAAAATAGAAACATGTGTGAATGATTCTTGAGAAAAGAATCAACACATATGGCATAATACTGAACACTAGAAAATACTATGGAAAAACAGTGTTCCCTACAAGAAATATGGTAATATGCCTAATGTCTTGAACTCATTTTAATTTTAACAGAATAATAGAAATAGAAATTCTTTGGAAAGAAACAGATCAACGCTGGCAGTCAAAGGCAGCACAGAAGAAGAAAATGTTGTATTTCTTTTCGCTCATACAGGTTCTGTCCCTGCCTCCTGCCATGATGGGCCCTAACAATCAAACCTTCTTGTAACCAGGGATATTATTAAATGAGGAGGGCAGGTGATCATGTTCCATAAAGATCTCTGAACCTAACAAGGTAGGTCATTACTAAACACTTTACACATCTGTACCTCAAAAAAAACATATACTAGAGACTAAACTAGTGAGGTCTCCTACCTGCAGGTCTGTTGCTCGCCTCCTCCAGGAGATGCTGTAAGGCACCGGCCGGGTGTCCACTACACAGCTACACTCCATGGTCTGCAGGGCACTCAGGAGAAGCCCCCCACCCTCCATCTGCAAGACAGCTGGTGGAAGGGGAAGGAACAGAATTTACTCAGACTCTACCTATTTCACTTGAAAGAGAGCAGATGGAGGTCTTCCCACCCCTAACCCAGGCCTACAGGTGAGATCTTAACAGTGTTCAGCCAAACACACCTGCCACTCATCTTCAAGATCAGAGGTATCAACACCAAGCACCTGCTTACTCCACTCGCTGACCTTCTGGTTCTGTGCTCTATCTTGCCCCCAAACCACTTTTCTTCCCTCCACACCACCTGTGGTGCTCACATTCCTCTGCTTTTATACAATCATCTTCCCTTCTACAACACACCGACCTTCCTCTCACAACACAGTTTTCTATCTCTATTCACCTTCCACTGTTCCACTTTTGCATTTGACTTCTACACTCCCTCACCCCCCCCCCGCCCACACCCCCTCTAAAACCCTGGCTTTTTACCCCACTCCTTAAGTGCAGGGTTACCTGGATCTATCAGCACTTGCAAGTGTTTCATGCACTCCTCTGGTCTTTGTGCCTTCAAAGCCTCGGCCAGTGCCTTTCTCTTCGCCTTCTCCTGCTCCAAACACTCCTTTCTTTCTCTGAGTTTCTCTCGCTCTTGCCTCTTCCTTAGAGCTTCCAGGTGTCCCTTCTCTAGATCCTCCACACTATATTTAACTTTCTTCTGGGGAGGACCAATATTTAAGCTTGTCACTTGGGGCTGAGGAATGAAGTCCAACCGATCGGACTGATGAACAGGGGACGTACGCTGTGTTTCTTTGGGGGCCCTTGGTACTGCACCTTTTTCACTGAAGGGTAACTGCAGGGGTCTTGCAACCGATGACTCCTGGGCTGTCTTGGACCTGATAGTTGTGGTTTGTACGTCCATATGCTCGGAGTGGACTGTAAATCTGCCCTTCAGCCTCTCTGCGAGGGGAACTATATCTTCTTCTTCCTCACTTTCACTGCTGATCATGGTGATATCCTTGTCACAGATGTTGGTTGAGGGATAGTCCTCCAGAGCAGTGGAGGAAATGTTTCGTACAGGAGAAGGAGGATGGGAGGTTTCAGAGCCAGAACTTTCTAGCAGGATGACATTGCTCTTTGGAAGAGAACTGTTGCTACTCCGCTGCTGCAGGAAACCGAACCTTGGCAGCTCTTCATGGTCACTGTCACTGAATTCGTCAAGAACATTTTGTGGTCCCATCTGATGAACGCAAACTTGTACACACCTGCAAACAGAAAGCAGTTGCTAACATATCAACAAAGGCAAATCACAGTGGGTGACTAATCTTGGTGAATAGCGCACACTGTCAGTGATTGGCATGAGAGTAGCAAAACAAGTAACTGACTGCTATCAGTGCAGAGAAATCATATTCGATAACTGACATCAGGATAAGAGAAGATACCAATTACTAAATCTGTGATGGAAATATTTCAGAATCCAATTATAAATCACTGTGCAATTACTAAGGCAGCATTGCATCATTTATAACTCCGTACATTACAGGAAACAATCTAACCATTTGCAAACCAGCCAGTCTTGCACTAAAAAGATAAGCCTAGCCCAAACTGAGAACTGCTCCTTACTGCACAGAATGAGAAAAAACATTAGACTTATTTCTGTTTCAGATGATTGGTAAAAGCCAGCGCACGATTAGTCAAACCAAGACTAGAAATGTTTCTGACAAAATGTTCACCTATTGATCCAGAGCGGTGGCATCAGTTTCTCGCTGATATCAAGAGAGAAAATTGTTCAAAGCACAAAGAACTGGTTTATTTGAGGCATACCTCTTGCTCACTAACATCAAATTCAAACGATCCATTGGGATCCGTCAGCAGCCCTAGTCATTGGTTGCCACAAGCAATGGCAGCACAGTTACTGGATAGGTTTCGAGGAGTTTGTGAAGATGATAGCCTTCACAGAGTTACTTACACAAAGTCTAACATTTCACACACATCTTTGCTTGTTTGCCACCACCAGCCTGCAAAGGCACTCAGATTCAAGACAAACCTGTCAAATACACTATTGTGTTTGGGTTTTATATCCACTGCAGTCCCGAAACAGCCCCCCCCCCTTATTCATGGAGCACAATCGATAGCTCAAAAATATCCAAATAAGGGAAAAAACACACTGCTTTTATAGAGAAAAGCCCCCGAGTGTTGAGACCAAATGACTGTTGAGGGTGTCATTTTGTAAGATTGCGTGTGGCAAAAAGGCACTGCTTACAAACAGAGAGGGACAAGGAGCTTATTAAGATCCATCATACATGCCCCTCTATATGAATCAATATGAAAAGGGTATGCAGTTCCTAGGATGCATCAAATGGGTGATCCTGTTGGTATCACACGAATATAAAGAAGCCGGAGTAATATCAATATTCATAAGCAAGAGCCCTCACCTACCCAGGTGGGTGGCATGCTTCATCATCAGGCAGCTCTTCATTGGGTCAGCGCTGCAATGCCCAATAGGCCACTTGAGGGGGCTCTTTGCCAAAGATCTTTTAAGATGTTTTTCCCCTAATGAGCCTAAAGTGATCACTTTAGGGTCATCACAGCTAAAAGCATCTTAGTCGGAGATCTTTTAAGATGTTTTAGCTGTGATGAGCCTAAAGTAGGCACTTTAGGCTATTCGGAGATCTTTTAAGAGAGCACTTTAGGCTCATCACAGCTAAAAACATCTTAAAAGATCTCCGACAAAGAGCCCACTCAAGGGTTTAACACCGGTCCGATGATGTAGCATGCCACCCAACTGTGTGGGTGAGGGCTCTTGCTTCCGAAGATTAATTTTCCTCCGGTCTTCCTTGATATGGGTGTGATACCTACAAGATCTAGCCCTTGTGAGATAGGGGTTGCCTGCCTGCTGCAGACACACCCAAGTGTACTATGGAGGAGACAGGAATGAGACCCTGCAGAGTTTTTCACTTCTGAATGGGGCTGCTATATTTTCAATAGCACAATATAGCACTTTTCAGTAAGGCTGGTATAAGTGAGGACAGTTGTACCGTTTGCCTACCCCAGCCCCCCTTTTCCTGATACTGTACTTTTTATAGACCAGTACCGAACATCCTGGCAGAGTTTGTATGTTAGTGCAATACTGCACTTTGTTGAATGTGTGGGCTCATGCCAAGGTATGAATGAGAAGTAAAGCAGATGAAACCTCTCTCCCACCTGTTTGACAACTGATGACAGAGGAAGGGTGAGTAGGGGAGCCGCTGCAAGGGCACGGGAAGGCGTTACGCTGGGCGACTAAGTGCTCACCGCAGTATCTGTATGTTTAAAGCTTTCTCTTGCATTAGTCTTCCTTCCCAAGCAAACCTAATCCAGCAATGTGACCCACCCAGGCACTGCTCTTGTTTGATTCAGCATTTTGTCCCACCCAGGCACCACTCGCGTATGATCCAGCACTGTGTCCCACCCAGATACTGCTTGTGTTTGATCCAGCAATATGTCCCACCCATGCACTGCTCATGTTTGATCCAGCACTGTGTCCCACCCAGTCACAGCTCGCCTTTAAACTGGCTTACCAGGCACTTAAATGGTCATGTTAAAGAGACTTTGTTCTTGTTAATGCTAGTGCATTTCACTCATAAATTGGGTTTACCATGTTCAAATGGCTGGTAAAAACAGTGACTGGATGCTGTTGAATGACGGTATCACGGCGACTGAGACTAGCAAAATAGGCATATTTTATTTAAAACTTTAACCAAAGCTCACCTTTGCTCAGAGAAAGGTGTGGAAAAACAAATCCAATAATTTTTGCAGGTTTGTGTGCTTTATTGAATTGGTTGATTTAATTTTGGTGACTTTTAAACATTTGGTTATGAATGGCAGTTTTACTGTGCTCTTGCAAAAGCATCTTTCGAAACATGGCTAGTATTGTTGTTATTACTTGTTTGACTAATAATGATGTTTAGCTGTGGGTTTGGCAGAATCCCTGTCAGTTTAAGTGCTGCTTTGTATTAGAAGACAAAAGAGCAGAAAAATCGTTGGTTGGCTAACAGTTAAATTGCTGGGTTCACCTCATTCCGTAAATCATCTATATAAATTGTCCCTTTTGACTGTTAAAATTCAGTATTTTAACTGTGGAAGTGTATTGCCTGCATTCCTATGGGTTAAGGGTGAAGTGAGAAAGAACGGAGACAGGGCTCTCCTTTGAAATCGAATGAGGACTTTCTTAGGAACGGGCTGCTGATTACATGTTTTTCCTGAGTACTGTGGTTTGGTAGATGGAAAATGGGAGACACGACTACAGTTTCTATTGTTCAGGTGAAAAAGTGTTTTGGCATGTTCTTTCCTTTTGTGTGTCTGATTACTCCTACGGAAAGGCCGGATGACAGGCAGATGCAGGATGTACACTTACTGTGCCTGTTTTATGTGTGCTGCAGATTCGAGACATCCCCAGTGCTACCTGTCTTGGAAGCATTACTTTTCATGAATTCACTAAAACGGACTCTGTTCTCCTTCATCTCGCCCTGATCATCAGAAGGAAAAGGGAGGAGTTTCTCTAGCACAAACATTTAAAATACAACATTACTGTTCCACTGTTTCCTTCCACTGGATTTTATGGGAAAATGAAACACTACGTATTTTAAGTCTATTTACTCGTGGGTGACAGAGGTGTTTTTACGCGCTAATGGGACAGTGGAAATGAAAGATAGGCAAATAACGTTGTTTCTTTCTACAATTTGCATTGCATTCTCAAAAAGACACCACAGTATTCCTAAAAACCTTCCATAAAAACTGACTGACTCTAAAAGCTGCCACAGTAATCCTAAAAACCCTGCATGAAAACTGGCTTTGACTTAACACTTATGATTGTCGACTCTCCATTTCTTTCAAATCAATTTCTCTTTTTTTTTTATCCTGTTCATGCCTTCTTGCTCTAAGCATAGCCGTTCGTATGTCCCTATTATTATATCTCTACACATTGCCACTACCTTATTTCAAAGTTCTCAACCTCTCATTTAAGTCATTTCCATGCAACCTAACAATACCTAATCTCCTGTAGCGTATCTATAACTAGCACCGACCAATGCATGAATTCACATATCAGCCTCTCCCACGGAAGATTATACTTAACTCCTGTTAATTTAGGTGTCCACACTGGAGACAGGAGTAAATGAATGGCACTGTTTCCTTAAGAGGACAAGGCTAATCCCATTAACCTATCTATTGTAGACCTTCTGTTTGTTAAAAAGACCCCTCACCCACCAACCTAGTATGTGGCATTCTTCATCATAGGGGTCCCACCCCAGATGCCTACGCATCAGGGGTGTGCTACGATGCCTGATTACAGCAGAGCGGGTGGTTCTTAGTGGTCAGTGCACAAAGAAAGTGGTCAGTGCATAAAGAAAAAGGTGAATTCAAATTGTCTGCGGGGTACCACTTTCTAGTGTAGTTTAATCATGGTACCCTACGACAAGATTAAAAATAGTGAAAGATGTATTAGAAGGTATAATGCATTCCTAAATCCAAATCTTTGGTCGACATTTTTCAGTCAGTGAATAAGATGGTTTTCTTCAAAACCTTTTATTTTAGTATGTGCTCACTAAGACATGCGTCTTACCGCCATCTGTCACTTATGTTTTTTTGATTGTGGGAACACTCCTTTTGAGCACCTATTGAGAAAACATAACCACTTTTTACATCTGTGGCCCCGAAGCGGTTTGTGAATCCTTCTTTACACAGTCCACATGCCTTTTAGAAACACCGTCATACTAACCCCTGTGCAGTAGCGTAGTAGTGTCCTACAAGGATTAATACACCTGGGAAGAAATCTAAGTCATGCTCTACTCATGTGCTTCCCTGTTTGACCTTTTATATCCGTCCACCAAACAAACCTGGGGCTCAGAACAATTGCATTAACTGAAAAGTTGCAGTCAACTTGTGATCATACTGTGGGGAACATCAGTCTTCTGTTTTCTCCAAAATGTCATATCTGCCCTCTGCAGCACTCAGAGAGAGAAGTGGGGTGTTCCTGATATGTGGCCTGCAAGAGGCACAAAGATCTGTGGCCAGGTTTGTGCATTCTGAAAACGTTTAGAAGGAGGGTGTGAGATAATCTTAAGAATCACAAGTAGATGTGTAGTGAGTTGATTGGCCTTCAAAGCAATGGGGACCATGTATTAAGAAGCCTGGAGATTTATACAGAGCTCTTCATTGTTTATCTTCGGGACCAGGAGGAGCCAGTGCACTGAGCACAGTTTGTGTAATATGCTGTTTGTGTCAGGGAACTGTGGAATTATGCTGTCTCTTTAGACGCTAAACCATACACTGAGGAAAGCAAATTGGCATTGACATGGCATGATCACAGCAACTGAGAACCATGGCAATAACAGCGCTGACTTTATGTGGGTAAGGCATGCAGAATACAGTTTCCAGATGGGCCCTACATGACACAAGCCTTTGATGCAGCTGCAATCTGTGAATGCATTTGACCGAACTTGGTCAAACAGATCACATGATTCTTAACCTGGGACTGAAAGTAGGCCTTGGCTAAGTGTAAGGAAATGCCTCCTTGGCATGTTACCCCATGGGTTTTTGCCTTTTGTTGATGCCAGTTATGACTAACAGTGTGCTGGGACCCTGCTACCCAGGCCCCAGCACCAGTGTTCTTTCCCTAAACTGTACCTTTGTTCTCACAATTGGCACAGCCCTGGCACACAGATAAGTCCCTTGTAAATGGTACCCCGGGTACCAAGGGCCCTGTTGCCAGGGAAGGGCTCTAAGGGCTGCAGCATGTCTTATGCCACCCTGGGGACCCCTCACTCAGCACATGCACACTGCCTCACAGCTTGTGTGTGCTGGTGGGGAGAAAATGACTAATTCGACATGGCACTCCCCTCAGAGTGCCATGTCCACCTGACACTGCCTGTGGCATAGGTAAGTCAACCTCTTGCAGACCTTACATCCCTAAGGCAGGGTGCACTATACCACAGGTGAGGGCATATGTGCATGAGCGCTATGCCCCCTACAGTGTTGAAGCAAAACCTCAGGCATTGTAAGTTCAGGATAGCCATAAAGAGTATATGGTCTGGGAGTTTGTCAAAAACAAACTCCACAGTTCCATAATGGCTACACTGAAATCTGGAAAGTTTGGTATCAAACTTCTCAGCACAATAAATGCACACTGATGCCAGTGTGGGATTTATTGTAAAATACACCCAGAGGGCATCTTAGAGATGCCCCCTGAATACCAGTCCGACTCCTAGTGCTAGGCTGACCGGTTTCTGCCAGCCTGCCACAACCAGACGAATTTCTGGCCACATGGGGAGAGTCACTCTGTGGCCAGGAACAAAGCCTGTACTGGGTGGAGGTGCTTCTCACCTCCCCCTGCAGGAACTGTAACACCTGACGGTGAGCCTCAAAGGATCATGCCTTTTGTTACAGCACCCCAGGGCATCCCAGCTAGTGGAGATGCCCACCCCTCCGGCCACGGACCCTACTTTTGGCGGCAAGACTGGAGGAGATAATGAGGAAAACAAGGAGGAGCCACCCACCAGTCAGGACAGCCCATAAGGTGCCCTGAGGTGAGTTGACTCCTGCCTTTAGAAATCCTCCATCTTGAGATTGGAGGATTCCCCCAATAGGATTAGGGATGTGCCCCCCTCTCCTCAGGGAGGAGGCACAAAGAGGGCATAGCCACCCTCTAGGACAGTAGCCATTGGCTACTGCCCCCCTGACCTAAACACACCCCTAAATTTAGTATTTAGGGGTGACCCAGAACCCAGGAAATCAGATTCCTGCAACCTACACAAAGAAGGACTGCTGACTTGAAAGCCCCGCAGAGACGACAGAGACGACAACTGACTTGGCCCCAGCACTACCAGACTGTCTCCAGGCTCAAAGAACCTGCACAGCGACGCAACTGACAGGGACCAGCGACCTATGAGGACTCAGAGGACTGCCCTGAACCCGAAGGACCAAGAAACTCCTGAGAACAGCATCACTGTTCACAACCTGTAACATTGTTGCAACTTTGAAACAACTTTGAAAGAATTCTCTCTTCACGGCGAAAGCGTGAGACCTCTCACTCTGCACCCGACACCCCCGGCACGAGCTCCAGAGAACAAACACTGCAGAGAGGACTCCCAGGCGACTGCGACGACATGAGTAACCTGAGTCGACCCTCCTGCATTCCCACAGCGACGCCTGCAGAGAGGATCCAGAGGCTCCCCCTGACCGCGACTGCCTGGTAACAAGGAACCCGATGCCTTGACCAAGCACTTCACCCGCTGCCCCCAGGATCAGGAGGAACCAACCTCCAGTGCAGGAGTGACCAGCAGGCGGTCCTCTTCCTAACCCAGTTGGTGGCTGGCCCGAGAAGACCCCCTGTGCCCTGCCTGCATCGTCTAAGTGACCCCCGATTCCCTCCATTGCTTCCTATAGCAAACCGAACGCCAACTTTGCACACTGCACCTGGCCGCCCCTGTGCCGCTGAGGGTGTGTTTTGTTTGCCTGTTTGTGTCCCCCCAGTGCTCTACAAAACCCCCCTGGGTCTGCTCCACGAGAACGCAGGTACTTACCTGCCAGCAGACCGGAACTGGAGCACCCCTGTTCTCCATAGGCGCCTATGTGTTTTGGGCCCTCCTTTGACCTCTGCCCCTGACCGGCCCTGTGTGGTGGGCTGCTTATGCCCATGAGACTGACTGTGTAAGTGCTTTACTTACCTGCAAAACCTGACCAAACCTACCTCCCCCAGGAACTGTTGATTTTTGCACTGTGTCCACTTTTAAAATAGCTTATTGCCACATTAACCTATACTGTGTGTACTACTGCTTTAATTCAAAGTTTCCTACTTACCTGTGTGGAGTACCTTGCATTTTATGTATTTACTTCAAATCTTGAAACTTGTTGTTCTATAATAAATTAAGAAAATATATTTTTCTATATAAAAACTATTGGCCTGGAGGTAAGTCTTTGAGTTTTTGTTCCTCATTTATTGCCTGTGTGTGTACAACAAATGCTTAACACTACCCTCTGATAAGCCTACTGCTCGACCACACTGCCACAAAATAGAGCATTAGAATTATCTCATTTTGCCACTATCGACCTCTAAGGGGAACCCTTGGATTCTCTGCACACTATCTCTCACTTTGAGATACTATATACAGAGCCAACTTCCTACACTAAGATTCTTAGGTCATAAAAAGTGCCTGATGATTGTGATGCAACCACCAAACAATAATTTGGGTGTCATTCAATGTAGGTTTATTTTGGCTCATTAATTTGGTAAATTAAGTTTATTAGTAGTCGCCGGCCTAGTTAAAAAATGAGAATCTGAATGACTCATTCAATCTGAATCAAAAAGAAGAAGAGTTTTACAAAATGGCTGAATAATGTTAAGAAGAACAGAAGAAACCGTTAATTGCACAATAAAGCTTAAATGTAGTGGAATCTGGCAGTGAACATTTAGTAAAGTAATTTATAAAAGTTGGATAACAGCTACTTTATTCAGCAGTTGTTCACATATTCCCTTTGTTTACTAGTCACAAGTTATGGACAGAAAACTCAAAAATTTACTTTAATTGTAGTAAAATATTTAGCAACAAAATGGTAGAGACTGTGGTGCGAGAAATTAGGTAATAGGCTCAGTTATTAATAAAATAATTCTGGGGCTACTCCGGAAATTCAAGGAACTAAAAAAGTATAGTTGCTTTTGGTATTTAATGAATTGTAATTCGGATGTTTAAATTAGCCGTGTACGATTTGGCTTTTTACTGAAACTGCAAGCCGTATCTATATTCTGGGACTGTTAGTATGTTTTTTTTTTTCTTTCTTTCCTCTCTTTACTTTAATCCTATTGTTAATCGGGCAGCCTCAAAATGGGCACACTGATATTTCATATTATATTTTGTAAGGAATGTTATTTGTCTATGATTTGCTGTGAAACTTTGGCCCATATTTATTTGGGGTTTTTGTCACCCTTGTGTAATGCAAGAGGGCGCAAGGACGACGCAAAAACTTGAAGGATATTTACCAAGCAGCACAAGGTCACCTTGCGTTGCCCTGCATGACTTGGTAAATGTGGAGTAATGCAAGTCATCCCCGGGGATGTGTTACATGGATGGAGTGTGGGTGTTTTCACGCATCCACTCATGGATTCTGGCGCACTCCCAAATATACCATTAGTGGTAGACCTGGGAATGCGTCAAAATGCTACGCCAGCCCAGGGGAGGTGTAACAAGAAGAAATATGTTTACCTGGTTTTCCCTCTTTCTAGGTATTCTGCATTCTGCAGCACACAAAGAAAGAGAACAATGCCTCTGAGGAATGTTTTTTGTGCTGGAAAGTGTCTGTGTTGGCGCTAGGCAGCACATTGTCCACCAGTGAAGGCAAAGAGCTGGAAAAGGACATGTTATGTTAAATACGGCAAGGAACGTTAAAAGTCTATAAAGTAATTTTTGAAAGACAGGCTAGTAAAGAAATTGCTGAAGGGAGGGCAGTCAAAAAGAATTTCTATTTGTCTACAGCCACACGACTGAACGTCTAGGTCATCTAAAAGCCTAATATAAATAAAATAGTTGACAGGCGTTCAGTAATCTCACTTCACTTTTGAAAGCAGAAGAAGGTGAAAGACCTTCTCCCGATGAGAAAGGCAACGCTATTTGCACATACAAATATAATTTTAGAAATGATTGATCCGGAACTGGATAACAATGTCTTTGTACACTGCCAAAGAATGTTTTGTCAGACACAGGGAAAAGCAATGGGTGTCACCTTTTCACCATCGTATGCAGATCTGTGGAAGCTCAGCCCAACTAACATCACAAACATCTTTTACTGAGGCATGTACACTGACGATATTTTTATGATTTGGACTTGAGATACACCCTATAGGATCTCTTCCTATATTTTAACAACGATTACAATCGGCGCTTCACTAATCATAGTTGAACATCCATAGAATTTACAGATGTTACACTAAGTGAAAGGCAAACACATTGTATCTAGACTGTATAGGAAGCCCACAACTTGTAACGGTATTGCATATTCTTCAAGCTCAAATCAGAAACCACAAATCTCACCAATCCCATTTGGGGAAATGACAAGATAGAGACGCAACTTTAGTGATGATACCGTATTCCAGAAGGAACTTTAACACATTGACACACAATTTCAGAGGTTACGTCATGAGATACTGGAAAAAAGCAAAATTAGATATCCAAGACACACAGGGTCAAATCACTATGTAAGCAAACACAAAATAAGAAAGACACCAAGCCCTGTCTTCATAACCCCTTACAACATATCAGTTTTCTTCACCCTACAAGAGATACAAAGACGCAATCTTAGCTGCCCCTTAAAATGCCATGGTATTGCAAATGCAACATGTGCCCTCGTGCCATTGACAAAAGGATTGCATTTCAATACAACTGTGAAAAAAGTATAAAATATTATTAACTGAAATTTGAAATGTGTTGCCTATGTTATTTTAGGTCACTGTTATATCTTGGTAGCACCATCCAGTGCTTCAAAGAATGCATTCAGGGTCATTTCACAGTCATACGAAGCCAAGATGAGTCCTATCATCTGGCCACATATTACAAGACAATGCCTTCTTCCCCTTGACAACACTTCCATCAAATTCCACGCATTAGACACACTCAAAAGATGTCGCAGAGGAGGAGATAAAGTATTAGCCTTACATAAGAATGAAGCCAGGTGGATCTTCAGACTGAGATCTCTAGATAAGGGATTATATCAAGACAATGAATTACGCCATTTCCTTTATGTAAGTGTATCTCATTTGCTATGAAACTCTGTAAACATTGAGGCAACGTTCCTACTCCCACACTGCAAAGACCAGTTCCAAAATAAAAGACTTCTGTACACTATTAACATCCTGTGATGTTAACACCATCACAATATTTGAATAATTCAAAGTAAAAACTAGCCGAACCTACCCTTTACCCATATTTTTATTTTCTTAACCAATTTTTTTTAGTTTAATTGTTACTTCGCATAGACACTTAAATAGGTATACACATCAGCTTGTCTGAACGTCATAAGGTATCCCTAATATATGCATTACAATACTATTGGCATGGCAGGAGTAATTGGTTCAACATGTTTACAAGAAAAAACATGCACAAACGTTAGGTCAAAACAGATGTATTGGCAAAGATAAGGAAGGCAAAGGCAATATTCACAGTGCGCCCTCCAGCAGCACATCTTGAGGGGGGAGTCCTGTCAAACAGCCCCCTCAGTTCAGGGGCAAGGTGTGGTGAGGAGGGGGGGGGGGGGGGGGGGAGAAGCAACAGGCCATGGACAAAAATGTCAAGGCAGGTGATGAGTCAGCAACCACCCGATAGTGTGAAGTGTGTGATCCAGTGTGTGGTGCTCCGGATCAGTGGTGATGATCTGCCGCAGTCTGCCCATTTCAGCCAGCAGCTGTCCTTGAGTGGGGAATTGGTCTGCCAGTAGGCCAAAATCAACCTGTAACTGCTCAAAGGGTATGAGTGCACCCTGGTGGAATAAAGTGCTGAATGTGCTGGCACTGGCGGCCGCCCACGCCATCTGACTCTCTCTCCCAATAATGTCTCGGAAGGCCACAATGGAGTGGACATGGAGCGCAGGGGAATATTGCAGGATGAGTGGCATCAGACGCAAGCTCCTGGCATATGCTACCAGTAGCAGACTGTTAGCATCTGTTAGCAAATGGTAATAGAGCATCACGCGTCTTGCACAATTGGTGGTGGGCTAACCTAACTACTCCCAATTGTCGCCCCGCTAGCCAGCCAGCTGACCATTGCAGTTGCACCGCTAAGTAAAAGTGATCAAAATTGGGGGCTCCCCTTTACCTAGAATTCTAATAGTGAACAGCATGAGATCATAATTGTACCTTGCACATGCTACAAATACTGTACACATGCCTACTTAATTTAACTTTTTGCCCTCTCCCAGTGTAGCATAAACCATTTTATCTTAGTTGATTGGTTAATTTGCTTAGAATACTATGTTGATACAACTGCTAAGTAAAGCATTATTTCACAATATGCATTCTCAACTGTTTATACCAAGAAGCATAATCTTATGACCAATTTTTGCTCAACATTGATTGTAATCATCTGTGTCTTACTCTCTGCATTTCTATTTTCCATCTGTTCTGGTATTATAAAAATGCACCGAGCGGAGATAATCCTGTCACACGTGAACTAATTATGCTTTTCAATTTCCCATCTAGGTAGATATGTTTGACTGAATGTCATGTATTTCCTTCCCGCACCATTATCTTAATATCACTAACACATGACTGTTCTGTCCTTTCTCACTAGCTCATCCAAACTCATTAACCCATCATTGTTATAACTACTTAGGAACAACTGTGGATGATCACCTCTTGTTCACTTCTTTCTTCTAAGAATGGAACTCTCGAAATCAGAGGTATACTCTTATATACTACTAGCATGATAACTAAGACTATAGTCTCTTTTTCTGGCAATAGTTTCATTTCTGTTTTCTATCTTCACAGCCTTCTAAAAGTCCATTGTGACAAAACACGTGTTGGCTGTAGTAGGTGTCATTCGTTTGGCTTAAACCACTATCAGAAATTACCTGAGCCACTAAAGTACTGAATTCTTCTGCTCACAGCAGTATTTTAAAATTGCATTGCACCCTTAAATGAGACAGTGAAACACCTGTTTGCATCAATACACATAACAAACTTTACAACTATTTAAGATTTTTTGTCAATTATCAAAAATAATGACCTATTTCATTGTTCGCTGTCTCAATTCAAACCTTGTTCCTGATATGAGTGATGGTCCTTGTATCGCTCTTCATGCACTCTTTTGGTATCAGTGTAGTCTGGTGTAGGCCCTATCCACTATTGCAGTCTTTTACTGCTACTGTATAGCTTCAAACATGGTCACTTCAATTTGAAATGTGCAGTTGTTATTTTTCCCTGCTACCATTTTAAATTTGACAAAATAAAATAGTCCACAGCTGCTCATAGATTAGGGACCAGGGCCATCTTCTGTCCCTTGCCTAAAACTGCAATGGAATCTCTGCAGTTTAGAAAGCTGATTTCCTCAAAGTAAGGCTGGAGCAAATTTATAATCATTTTTTCCAGGAGATCAGAGTTATACAGCAAGAAGTAAGCAGGTCTAAATCTTGCAATATCGGATGGGGTCATATAGGACATTTTTGGAGAAGAGGCAGAGCCAAGATTTTGTTTTACTTTTTATTAGTTGTGATGGTGCCATTGTTAATACAAATGAGCAGTGATTGCTGTATGGATAAGTGACAGGTGTAAAGCTGGACCACAGCATTTACTAGAACTTGCTGAACTGGAAATGTCATCTTCGGTCAGAGGATGAGAGTTGATTTATAAAAAAAAGTTGCTAGGGGATGACGTTGGGCTTTCTCTAGTGGATTATGATCCTAAAGGACAGAGAGAGAGTAAATGGGGGGGGGGGGAGAGAAGAACAAGAGATTCGACAAGGGAGAACAGCAAGGAGGGATGGAGAACAGGAATTGGAGGGGGAGGGTAGAGGGAAGAGGAAGAAGACAAAAAATGGTGAGAGGGATTAGTGAGTGAAGGAGCTGCTTATAAGCACAGGTACACCCAAGCATATCTGGGCAGTAAGAATAAATGGTGAAGTGAATGTTCTGGCAACGAAATCCCAGGAGCAAAGCAGGTATCTGGTGTTTCCTGGTCTATTACGACAAGCAAAAGGGAGGGTAGTACCTCATGTCGACTTAGTTCCCTTGTGCTACATCAATCCAAATTTAGAAGTGGGTGACAATCAAGAATCCTGATTCTTATAGGAAGCACAAAATATATTTTACAATAAGGATAGTAAATTGAAGGATTACTATTAGTCTTCTCTCTGTGTCATACTGTTAGAGATAGGGACCTGTGTGGGGCTAGGGGATTACCAGCACCCTTCATTTCCATGAAGGCAGTACTGATAAAGGCCCTTACAACTGTCAGTGACACCAGCAGCCAAGCTGTCTTTCTAGTATCCTTGCTCTTCACACTTGCTAACATCGAAAATATTCTTACCATGTGAGAGGATAAGAACCTTGGAAGGGCAGAATTTAAAGTGTGGTGGAGCCTTGAGCCGATCACTTCCTCACCAACAGGCAATGACACATGGTTTAGAGCCCGGTACTACCAAAACAAGCTTACTCAATTTAATTAAAAAACAAATGACAGAAGTTTCTGACTCTGCAGCTGAGATCTTGGGGAAGTTGTAAAACGCCTGGTGGATGTTGACTGAGCAGAGCCTCCACCTAGTAGCTGGAAATCAATTTCTTGCAGCAGTTTCCAGCTCCTTAGCATGTGATGTTGGTTCTTCACTAGGAGACTGTGAACCGAACCAATATCATATTACACATGGTGACAGGCATGCCTAACTCTTGACAGGCAGATACACTTGGAAAGACAGTTAGGCCCAGCTCCTGCCTACTCTGTCTGTAGTAAAACCAGGAAAGTACAAACCTGGCCCAATGATTTAAACCAGGTGTCTCCAACCAGTCGATCACAAGCTACCTGTAGCGACCAGTAGCTCCCAGACACCTTCAGAGCAGCTCACAGCCTTGAGTTTGTTGTTAAGTAAGCACAGAGACACATTTTTCTTCTTAATGTTAAGGGAAGGCTGTTAATTTTACATTATTATCACCAGGCTGCTGACTGCAGGGCCTGATAATGAGCAGTGCCGAAGTCAGATTTATGACTCATGGTGAGCCACAGAGGTGAAGAATTGGACCAATAAGGTATTTAACTCTTAAATAAAAGACCTTGTCAACTTTATATTGGAGGTGACAACAAAATGATGTTTCTCAATGCTTTTAAATCAGGGAAAATTCAAATTAAAATTTACCTTAATGATTAATTAAATGTAGCACATTTTGTGATATTTTGACTTTTTTCATTTTCAAACTTAACACAGTCTGAGCATTAGTTTCATCTGATTAATACCAGTCTCACACCCAAATATAGCAATAAGCAACAGAAAGGTGACCAGTCATTCTTTGTGAAAGGCCTTCCACTGTGCAGCAACAAGTGTTTTTAGTAACTTTTGAACAGTTTGCGTTATAAACTATTTTTTTGTTAAAATCGCCAGTTATGTGGCAGATGATGGATTATTTGGCAAATGCGGAAGGCAAATCTACAATCATGCAAAAATTGCTGTGGCCGCACAACTGCTTAATTCCAGTGGCCCTGGTTATAAATGAAAAATACAGTCATTTTGTAAGTAGGAGAAATTGGTACAATGTTCCATGTTATGAACATTTGTGCACTTTAAAATCTCCCATTTTAAAAAATGATTGTATGTTTGTGTTATACATGTAACTGTGCCACATATAGCAAAAGGTATGTCCTGTGCCACAAGTACATATGACACAGGCTTTCAGTCACCCATACTCATCCCATTCATATGCACACATGTTCATACATTTCCAAAGACCATGCTCTCCCCGACACTTGGCAACCCGGTTGGTAGTGCGCCTGGTCAAAATATCATGTTCAAACCATAATATGTGGCTCTATGGATATTAGGCTTAAAGTCAATGAAGCTGGGTGTGCGGTAGTCTGGCAGGCCTCGAAGGGTAGTCTGGCAGACCTCGAAAAATCATTAAAATGTAACTAGACGTGTAGGTCAAGTAACTTGAATAATCTACTTGACTGAATTGTAATGTACTTGACCTGTTAACAGGCCTAAAATTGTGTGATCCTAGGCAAATATTTTAGTTAACAGTCACCTTTTTCTTCGTCCTCGCATAGAAGTGCACTTTTAAACATGCGAGCTCAGCATTTCTGCTGTACAAAAAAACACTTTTGTTTGGTTAAATAGACGAAGGCCCTCATTATGACGTTGGCGGCAAATCCCACTTACCGTCACGCTGACTGCTGCCAACTTACTGCCGCGGATATCCGTTCACTATATTATGACACACACACACCAATCCGTCACTATTCAGCCACAAACACAATTCCGCCAGCCCAAAGGTTATTGATAAACTGGCGGTATCAAAACCCACACCGTTAAGCCAACAGAACAACGTCCACCACATTATGAACCACGAATCACCACAGTGGACATTCAACGGCGGTAAACCATTGGCAGTACATACCGCCGCGCTAAAAATGCACACACACACACACAAACAAACACCACTTTGGACAATTTAAATAACACACACCTGACACCCATACACACACACCACACCCACACCACTATAAATCACACACCCACAGTACCCACAACCCTTTGCGAACACGAAAAAAAGAGAGAGAGACACCTGAGAGACTGTGACCTTGCACTCCCCAGGATCAAGAGCACAGGGCATGATGTCCCCTCCAGAACCAGTGGGTAAGACACCCACCTACCCCAGACTCCACAGGATCAAGAGCACAGAGCATGATGCCCCCTCCATAACCAGTGGGTAAGACACCCACCTACCCCAGACTCCCCAGGATCAAGAGCACAGGGAAGGATGCCCCCTCCAGAACCAGTGGGTAAGACACCCACTCGAGAGAGTGTGGCCCCAGGACCAAGCACAGGGCATGTTGCCTCCTCCAGACCAAGTGGGCAAATCATCCACTCGAGAGACTGTGGCGTTGCACTCCCCAGAAACAAGCACAGGGCATGTTGCCCCCTCCAGAACCAGTGGTGTTGTTCCATCTCCCGGCTGAGGTGCCCCTCCGTCCCCCTGAGGTGCCTGCCTATTTACCAACAGATGCCCCTGCAGTGTTCTCTCCGTGTTGAGGCAGGTGCCATGTTTGGCCTTGGACTTTGGCCTGTGGCCATGTGGATTACGTACATTGTGGACTGAGCTGTGTCCCTTTTTGTGTGTGAGAGGGTGTGCGTGTGTGTGTCACGCTCTTTTTCCTCCCTCCCTCCCTTGTGTGCTAGGCGTCTGTACTAACCGTCGTCATCTTTGCCGGGGTTGGTGTTCGTGGTGGAGCAGCACGTAGAAAATCATGGGGAAGACATGCTGCTCGGGCTCCATGGCGGCGCGTGTGTTCCCTGCGACTCCAATGGTGAGTCCTTTCACTTCTGTGCAGTGTTTCCGCCAGGCTTCAGATGTCATTGGTACCGCCCTGGAAAAGGTGGCGGTTTCAAGGGTCTTAATATGGTGGGCAGAACAATGACTTCTGCCTGGCTGTAGGCGGCTACTGCCTTGGTGGGTGTTGTTTCAGCCCTGGCGGTTGGTGTGGTACATCGGCTGTCTATCGGAGATACCACCGCCATGGTCATAATTTGGCGGTAATTACCGCTGGCCTATGGGCGGTATTACCGCCACTTTAACACCAACCGCCAGGGTTGTAACGAGGGCCTACATGTTTGCTCCATTTATACAAATTAGCTAGTCTACATATAGGGGACACATGATCCATGCCTTGCCTCTTTGTTTACTAATAGCATTGCCACCAGGACACTCACTTTTAAAAAATATATAGCTAAAGCATGATATGGTAGCACACTGTCATTTACAGACAGTAAGTTTCCAAAAAATGCCCAAAAACCTTCCCACTAACTTGCAGCTTTATTTATAAAGCTATACAGCGTAGTAACAATAATCTCTGAAACTTGGGTTTTAGAAAACATACTTATCCTTTACACATCACAAAGTAAAGTGTTCTGATTTGTTTTCATCCTACTAATTTTTTTCACCACACAGAAGTACAAAAAATGGGATTTCACCACTACTGAAATATATTTTGAAATGTTGTCCAGTTGACTTGTTAAGTAAGTGGTGTGCATTAGGAAAAAACTGACACACAACAGCCTTTCATTTCAGACTCTTTGAACAGCAGGTCAAATAGCTCACCTTACAAAATCCTGGAACTTCGAAGTCAGAAGGAAATGTAATTGTAAGAAGACAAACTGACTTTTGACCTCTGTCTTTTGAACTTAGAGCAAATGTCACAAGAGAAGAACAAGATTTAAAGGCGTCTTTATTGCTCCTTTGCTTTCTGACTGAACAGAACACCTGTTCTTTGTCAACTCCTCAGAAGAGGCGAGTAAGTCAAATCGCCAGAAGGGGCAGTTAGGTCCTAAAAATAGCTTGACCTGACAAAATATGACTCGCCATAGCAGGTGGGCAAGTAGATTTTTCAAGGCCCGTCTGGTTACAATGTGCGAGTTGTTTAGCCTTCAGTAGCCCATGATGACTTTCACTGACCAGAAGTAGCTCTTGTTACAGAAAAAGAGGGAGATCTCAGATCTGCACCTGGATAGCTTTGAACCCAAACTTTCACCGCATGCCAAGTCATTTGCATTCACCCTGCACACCAACCACATGCCCAAGTAACAAACACACTGTAAAAAAACAAAAAACAAAGATGGCCTGGTATCACTTCTTCCTTTTAAATAAAGTGAAATTGTTTCCTTGTAAACTTTGGAACTGCTGTTCAGGCCCTTGTACTCTTGCATTTCAATGTTGCTAACACTCTGCTCCATAGACTCCCAGGTTCCAAACTGGCACCCTTTATGGGCATCCTACATGCCACAGCATGTCTCATCCAGGTACTTGTGAAATATATTCAAATCACCCCCCAACACGTGCTTCCCGCCACAAGCGCAGAGGCCCTTTGTGAATTAGGCGGTAAGAAGTGTATAAAAAAAGAAAAATAAGGCAGCAGACATTTTCCATCTACGCTCCCAGGATTTTGGACAAGATCCCCCTATTCATCAGAACCCCCTCCCAAACGCTGCTCCAGTTTAGGATAGAGTTGAAGATGCACTTTGTTACCAAACCCTACAGCACAATGAAGTAATACTACACTTCTGCTCCAAGAACCAGTACCTCTCCTATGACTAGTTGAAATCAATCAATCAGTCTTTATTTGGCCAATATCCTCATCCATAAAAGAATAAAACAATGCATTACAGCAATTAAAACACAGAATCCAACAATATAAAATCTTCATAAAATCAAATTCATCAAATCATCTAATTTCTTTTTCCATATAATGTATCTGATACTAACGCCCTCCCCACTAATTTAAAGTGCATAAATTGTCTTAATAGCGAGGGCAGCTTTAATATAACTAATCATCATAACATATACATCCATTGAAGGAAAACTCTGTAGATATTCTAGGCCTTCTATGTAAGATAAAAAACACTTCTTCAACAGCATACGGCGTAAAAATCTGTCTAGGTGTGTCATATACAGGGAGTGCAGAATTATTAGGCAAGTTGTATTTTTGAGGATTAATTTTATTATTGAACAACAACCATGTTCTCAATGAACCCAAAAAACTCATTAATATCAAAGCTGAATATTTTTGGAAGTAGTTTTTAGTTTGTTTTTAGTTTTAGCTATGTTAGGGGGATATCTGTGTGTGCAGGTGACTATTACTGTGCATAATTATTAGGCAACTTAACAAAAAAAAATATATACCCATTTCAATTATTTATTATTACCAGTGAAACCAATATAACATCTCAACATTCACAAATATACATTTCTGACATTCAAAAACAAAACAAAAACAAATCAGTGACCAATATAGCCACCTTTCTTTGCAAGGACACTCAAAAGCCTGCCATCCATGGATTCTGTCAGTGTTTTGATCTGTTCACCATCAACATTGCGTGCAGCAGCAACCACAGCCTCCCAGACACTGTTCAGAGAGGTGTACTGTTTTCCCTCCTTGTAAATCTCACATTTGATGATGGACCACAGGTTCTCAATGGGGTTCAGATCAGGTGAACAAGGAGGCCATGTCATTAGATTTCCTTCTTTTATACCCTTTCTTGCCAGCCACGCTGTGGAGTACTTGGACGCGTGTGATGGAGCATTGTCCTGCATGAAAATCAGGTTTTTCTTGAAGGATGCAGACTTCTTCCTGTACCACTGCTTGAAGAAGGTGTCTTCCAGGAACTGGCAGTAGGACTGGGAGTTGAGTTTGACTCCATCCTCAACCCGAAAAGGCCCCACAAGCTCATCTTTGATGATACCAGCCCAAACCAGTACTCCACCTCCACCTTGCTGGCGTCTGAGTCGGACTGGAGCTCTCTGCCCTTTACCAATCCAGCCACGGGCCCATCCATCTGGCCCATCAAGACTCACTCTCATTTCATCAGTCCATAAAACCTTAGAAAAATCAGTCTTGAGATATTTCTTGGCCCAGTCTTGACGTTTCAGCTTGTGTGTCTTGTTCAGTGGTGGTCGTCTTTCAGCCTTTCTTACCTTGGCCATGTCTCTGAGTATTGCACACCTTGGCTTTTGGGCACTCCAGTGATGTTGCAGCTCTGAAATATGGCCAAACTGGTGGCAAGTGGCATCGTGGCAGCTGCACGCTTGACTTTTCTCAGTTCATGGGCAGTTATTTTGCGCCTTGGTTTTTCCACACGCTTCTTGCGACCCTGTTGACTATTTTGAATGAAACGCTTGATTGTTCGATGATCACGCTTCAGAAGCTTTGCAATTTTAAGAGTGCTGCATCCCTCTGCAAGATATCTCACTATTTTTGACTTTTCTGAGCCTGTCAAGTCCTTCTTTTGACCCATTTTGCCAAAGGAAAGGAAGTTGCCTAATAATTATGCACACCTGATATAGGGTGTTGATGTCATTAGACCAAACCCCTTCTCATTACAGAGATGCACATCACCTAATATACTTAATTGGTAGTAGGCTTTCGAGCCTATACAGCTTGGAGTAAGACAACATGCATAAAGAGGATGATGTGGTCAAAATACTAATTTGCCTAATAATTCTGCACTCCCTGTAGTGTAGAAAATGAAAAAAGTGTAAAGTAGATTGTACAGTTAACCCGTTACACGGTCAAGGTCGAAGAGATGCGTGCCAAAAGCCACACACCGGGAAGGCAACCAAATGATGAATCGTATTGAGCCTAAGTTTGGTAAAATAATCTATGCTCTGGGTTATCTATCCACAAGAGATATGGCTCTACACTATATGTCGTCCTAATTTGAATATACTTTGTGATTGAAAAGCTTTTTACAACACAAATCAATCTTAATTCTTCTTTATACAGTTCAAAGGTTTCAATTACATTTATTTTAGACCTGACAGCGATGGTGTTTGGATCATCAAAAAATTGAGGGCAGCCTAAACTCTGAAAGGAATGTTTAATATAGACCAACCAGGGAATGGATGCCATATTATCCAGCTTCATGCAATCATTTATTACTTCCCTTGAGAATTTAGCCTGGAGGCTACTCCATATCTTCATCCATAAAAGTAACAGTGTCAGTTTGATGTGATCATCTATCTACCCCACTCCTAATTCTGTGTGGACAGTAAAACGGGCAGTGGATCTTGGTGCGGCCAAAAGCCTACAGCAAAAGCTATTTTCCACTACTTGAAGTCTACCCAGGGGTGAATAGCCCCACACTACCACACAATAATTTCCTGCCACTAAGCTTTTGCAGCTATTGAGCTGAACCAGTTCACGGATTGGCTTATGACCCAAACTCCTTGTAAATCTAAATATGGATTCATCTATTATCTCCATTGTTACTGCCCTTTGAGCTATCAATCGTTCCCATTTTTTTAAGTCAAATAAGGAACACAAATAATCAAACGTTGTCGTACTTGCAATTTGTCTTTCCTAAAGACAAAACACCCTTGAGTTATGTTTTTTTGGGCCTCCTGACATTACAAATGATTTTTGATGGTTGACCTTGAGTTTTAAACCGGTCATGAAACCATCAAGCAGTTTTTGCAGACCGTTTGCTGTGCGCGACAAAAGAACACCGTTGTCCCGGTACATCAATTCTGTTACTGAGTGATTCCCAATTTTGTGTGCATCCTTAGTGTACTCATTCTAGGCGATATCCAAAGAATTAATTTACAGTAGAAGTAAAAAGAAGGCAAATACGAAACTCTGCTTTACTCTCTTGACTACTTTGAACGGAGCTGTACAATCACCGTCCCTTGAGTAAGGGACTCTAGTAGATGTCTTCCAATGCAGTCGCTTTATAGGGTCAGTGCTCATAATGCGCGTTACCTGTTTTATACCTACTTGACATCAGCACTTTAGTTAGTAAATACGCAGCTGTTTTAAGAATCTTTCGATTTCTTAAAATTGAGGTAGTTCTTAAAATTAACTACTTTGCACAGGCATAACTGCCATGCCTTACTCAGAATACTGTCAAAGGAGCTATTCAAACGTATTATTTATTTCACTCTCCAAATACACCAAACTTCATCCCTCGCAGAGACGCATCAGGTTGAAATCTTTACATTCACTCACCGAGTTTACGCTTGTCACTTGTTCGCAGTGCACTCGGTTCCCTCTGATTCAACTATTCCCGCGAGCGGCGCGCACCGATGACGTCGCTGGGGAGCGCCAGCCTGTCAGCTATGGCGGCCTCCTTGAGCGTACTGTGTCGTGTGTTGCGGAGTGGTGGCCCCAGCGGTAAGTAGTGAGAGGGTTGTTAAGGGATAAGGAGGTGCGGAAGTTTAAGCAGTGTAATTTTGTGTCTGGAGCGCTCTCAGTGGATCCTTACGTGTGGGGAAGCACTGTTGTCTGCATAGGGCAAACAGGAGGGTGAGGGTTACGCCAGTGTGACATTCAACTAAGAATAGGATTTTGCAGCTGGGATTATGTAATAGGGACAAGAATAAGAGGTGGTTCTGAGGATGTGTAATGTGAGGCATTCTTTCCGGAGCTATCGCGCAAAACTCTGGTTCCAGGACCAGAATTCTTGTAGATGTTATCCCAAGCTCTTCGTAGCCACCAGGGTTTAAGTACAGGCATCAGTCCCACTGACACTATTTGCTGTAGTGTATTCAGTATTAAGGTACAGACTTTGGCGGTAATCTTTGGTTGGAAATGCCCCGGGCTCCATTTTTGTGTGTGTATCGGCGTTCTCCCTTGCAGGTTTTGGAAGTATGCTCTTTTAAAAATGTAAAAAATATATACACAAACTACGTTCTTGCTCTATAATATAGGTTATACAACGAAAAACATGTTTTTTGAACCTTTTCTTACAAGACATTCTCCTTGTTTCCCAACATGCATCTAGTCAGGTACGAATGTACTGCATTAATAAAACAAATTTACAAGAGGTAAACACACTTTTACTTAACTTACAATTTCATATAGTACAAAAATTAAAAAATAGGCGTACCTGAGCACCTTACAAAGGAATAGTTACTACTGCATACAAGGTCATGAAGTATAACAACAATTTACACAATGTGAGAAAACAGAACTGATTGCAGACGCCCCCTTTTTCCACTTTTTGATGGTGTTTTCCTGACTCTGATGGTGCCCTGGGTACTGTTAACCAGTCCCAGGGCCTGTGCTATGTGTAAAATCAATATGCAAATTAGGCTAATTATAATTGGCTATGTCAACCTACCTATAAGTCCCTAATATATGGTAGGGCATGTAGGTTTAGGGACCCCAGCATAGGTAGTGCACTCATAGGTGCCCTGCTGAGGTGCCCAGTGTCATTTTAAAGGCAGGCTTAACTTGCTGGCTGCTTTTCAATTAAAGTCATATGCAAATTTGACTTTGGAATTAAAAGTAGTTCCAAAGTCTTAAACTACCTTATTTTTACATATGTTACCCCTAAGGTGTGCCCTATGTGCCCCTAGGGCTGGGTGCCATGTAACTATAAGCAGGGTCCTTATGAAAGTAGTTTTATAAGCCCTGGTGAGGTAAAAACAGCCAAATTTGTTTTTCCCTCATTGTAGTGAATCGCCTTCATAGGCTAAATGGGGAGACTTTATTTCAATTTTTAAAGTCCCCTTAAGTAATGGATACCAAGAGTTTGGTATCAAAGTCATTGTTATAATAAATCCCACAATTTCCAGTTGTTGGATTTAATATAACTTGTTCAGGTAAAGAGTTTTAAACTTTACCTGAAAAGTTGCCAATTTCACCCCTGCATTGTTTTTGCTGCTGTGCCCTGATTGGCCAGCCTCTGGCAGCCTGGCCAGGCTGCTTGATGAGGTGTGAAGTGGCCTGGCTTCATACAAAGAGATGTGCCTGTGGTAGGGAATTTCCTCTCAGCAGATGGTGAGGCAGGAAGGGGGAGGGCTGCCAAACTGGTCTTCAAAGGCAGAGAAGGACATTTGGAGCACCCCAGCAACACCCCCACATCCTGCAACCCCAGACATCTAGGTGCCCCCTTGATTAGATTAGGAGGGGGGTGTGTTTTAGCCACACCAGTGGGTGGGCTCAGCCAGATGTAACCTTCAAAAATCAGATTCAGCCATGATGAATATTTGAAGAATGTTGCCTCCTGGGATTGATTTTTGCCACACTTCCCAGGAAGTGGTCATCACAGGGAGAAGGACCCTGCACCTGATTGGAGAATCAGGACCCCCCTGTTTTTCACCCAGGAGCCAGGATAAAACTGACAGACCTGCACCCACACCTCAAATTCTAACAAGGAAGAACCAAAGGAGAAGAAGGACTGCAATGCTGGACCTCTGGCCTGCACCTGGAACCTGCACTCAGAAGGACTGCACCAGCTGCACACTTGGGCTTCACCACAAGAAGGACTTTGCCTGGCTTCAACTGGTTCAAGGAGGGACGCCTTGTTTGCTGCAGGTGAAAAATTGTTAACCAGAGTCCCCTGCACCAACTCCTGAAGAAATCAACCAGCTGACCACTGCCCAGTGGCCAAAAAGGAGTTTGCGCCAGGTGCATTCTGGGAGTTGTAGTCCACACCCCCCAAGGATTATCTCAGAACTTCTGGACCCTTGGGGTGAGCTGTGGACCCCAAAAGAACCTTAAAAGAACATCTGGGAGAAGCCCTAGAAGTTTGGAGAACTTTTGAAAAAAAGCTCCATAGAGGGACCGACCCGCCACGGCAACTCTTGCCGGCTTGCCTCAACTGCGACCCGGCCTGATTTGCTGGTTCGTCCCGGTGAAGAAAATCTCCAAAAAAGAGACTAAATCCGAAGGTAAAAAGTTGACCGGGACCTCCCAGCCAGCGTATCCGCGGAGGGCTTCAAGGACGTCGGATCAAGATTCAGGTTTACCCCAGTCGAAGGATTTTCACCTCCCAAAAAATGACTAAGTCCGAAGGTAAAAATCTCCACTGAGGATTCCCGCGACGCGTATCTGGAGAAGAGTTCCAGGAGCTTGGATTGAACTGTCAGGTTCGTCCCACTGAAGAAAATCTTCAGAAAAACGACTAAGTGCGAAGGTAAACTTTTGACCGAGGCCTCCCGCGGCATGTAGCCGAGCCGGGCTCCATCACGGTCGGCCTTAAACTTTGACTTTACCCCAGTCGAGGTGCGACCAGATTGGCGCTTTTTGTTTCTAGGTGCTAGAAACCAATAATTCTTTAAAAAAAATCATATCTCCGGTTCCTCTTAACCGATTTTATTTGTTTTTGTGTCATTTTAAAGATAAAAATATAATCTATTTTTATAAATTGGTTTTGGATTTTTAAACTGTTTCCTATGTTTTATTTAATTACTGTTTGTGATACTTGAATGCTTTACACTCTGTCTCCTAAGTTAAGCCTTGACGCTCGTTGCCAAGCTACCAAGGGTTGAGCTGGGTTTAATTTACTGAGACCTAACTGGACCTAAGTGGAGGTTAGTGGCCTTTTGCTAAGTGTAGGTACCTACCTGCCCTTACCAATAACTCATTTTCCAACACACAATTAAACCAGTGCCTGCATCACTGAGATTGTCCACACGAAGAAGACCACTGTTTAAAGCAGAATATTTACAAGACCAAAATCATGGTCTTTGGGAAGAGCACTTCACAGTAGGACTCCACCTTTTGGCCAACAGAGCTAGGATTGACACCCACAACCAAGTCAACACTGTAACAGTCTCAGGCTTCCATACTCTGAAGATGCTGAGGAATATTTTCAAATGATTCCCAATCAGCACAATCAGGCTGGACAGCAGGAACATCCTCTATGCAAGGATCAACAAAAAACTCACAAGAAGGCTACAGACCAATCAGAACTTGGTCGACAGAGTCACTTTCAACTCCCATGTCACATTTGTATCACACCACACCTGAAAGAGCTCCACTGGCTCCCCATGCACAAACAATCACAATCACACACAACATCAAGACACTATCACACTGGCCCAGCATACCTCAACAAATGCATCCCTTTTCACAGAACTTCCAGACACCTCTGCTCGTCCGGACTCTTACTTGCATGAATACAGAAAACCAAATCCATCAGTCAAGCTGTCTTCTACATCGCTCCCAAAGTGTGGAACGACCTGCAACTACACATTAGAGCCTCCTCCTCACTTCTTGATTTCTGCTAGAAGCTGAAGACCTGGCTTTTCGTATAGCCCCAGTAGACACTAGGTTTGGCTAGACTCACAGCTGCTCAGTGCCACGGTACTCTCAGGGTGATATAGTACACTCTACAAATCTGCATTAAATAACATGAGCATCTTTTAGTCCAGTCTCATTCGTTTCATTCAGGTAATTGGAAAGAAAATTTATGATCACTTCCTGAGTTTGTCTAAGCGGCTATACAATTCTCACCATGTTTAAAAATATTTTAATTTTTGAGAAAACGGTGATTGGTTCAAAGAAACATTTGTATAGAATGTGGAGGGAATTTGAATAGTTTAAAATGGGATGTAAATCATGAACTATCTCAGGGATTTAGGGACACATTTTGGGGTAAATGTGCCATGCACTCAAAAATGTAACTGCTAATAACTATTGTTTAGTTGCTTTTATTGGAGTAAAGCTGTCTAAGAAAGTCTTCAAGGATAGGTATTTGTTCCAGAGTGTTGATTGCTGTCATTGTTCCAGTCAAGTCCGTAGTTTTCTTGGTTTTAAATTCAGATACTTAGTTTCTAGTGTTTTTCTTTAGATCATAAATCTAGATCAAGCTTGGTCCATTATTGTTTCTGACAGAAGCCAACATATTATTTCTCTGTGCACCTTGTTGTTCTTGACTTACTGACTTGCCACTTAAAAGTTGCCCTTTTATATTGCTAGCAAAAAATCCCATGGGATGCTAAATTGACTCAAACACACTAAATGGTGGTGACAGGGCAAGCATGGAATTGCAGATCCGCTTTCTTAACCCACCCCATCCATCCAGTTTTGTTAAGCAGGGACTGCATTTTGTATTCACTCGTTCAAATATTGGCACATATACCTAAGAAACCTGCAGAGTTGCTTTTCCATGAGACCTTAGTCATTTTCATTCCTTCATCTAGAGTGTCACACATATTAACAAACATGTATCGCCTCTGTGGCCTCGCCCCCAACTTGTTGCAAGTGAATGAATGTTATTTTGTTCTACGTGTGGTCGGTCAGCAGTCTGATATTTTTGGTCGAGCCCCTGATGATGCTCGAGGTGCTGCTATATTTCTGTTTCTCGGAATCTTGTCTTACTGTTATGATAGAGTTTGACAGCAAATATCCTATGAATTTACTTTTGGCTTGTTGATTTGGCTACTTCTTTTACTATAACCATGATTGAGAGCGTAGAGGTCACAGATGCAATTGTAGGGGGAGCCCTTCTGACTGATAGTCAATTCAGCATAAAGAACTACACAGGTGGGCCACTATCTAACGTGCATTGTAGTATGTGAGGAGTAACAGGCAGTGAGGCTTGCGGTAACAGCCATGTCAACAACATGCACAGTCTATATATTATAATCGCCCCCCCCCTTGCTGGCAGCTCACCAAATTTTCCACATGCTCTCTTATTAGTGTAAGTAGAATGATTCTAACTTACACTGCCATGGAAGACTGTTTGCTGTCAGGCACTCTTAGGAAGGCAGCAAGCACGTGGGGAAGATCATATAGAACCGGAAGAACTGTCCAAACTATCGACGATTCATGTGCCCGAGGGCCAGCAAAAGCACATCGGACAAAGACCGTACTCCCTGCATCTGGGTCTCCTACACTTCCTCTCGTTCAGCCATGCTGCTGCTGTTATTGTGTGTGCAATCAGACCAGGCTGCTGGATTCTCCCAGACCCATTCACAGTGCCCTCCATAATCCTCTCAGCATTTCTATGAGCTCGGGCAATTTCCTTGATGTTTTGGTACAAGGGGTATTAGACACAACTCCTACTGTTACTCACAGTACTACCCTAACATTGGCTCATGTACAGCTTTGCCACATATGTCCCTCTTGTTGGTCGGTGGCAAACCGCTTACTGCAGGTGTTCTAGCACCTGCAAGAATGTACATAAACCTTTTTCATTGGCCTCTCATTGACATTACACAATTGAATGTTCCAGATTACTTTTGTGAAAAACAGCTGCAGAGGCATGAAACTGCAAAAACTGGTTCTTTTCCAGCAAAAGTCCAATCCATATGCTCATCAGGCAACGTGTGTTGTCTCCATTGTTTTGTAGCTACATTGTGAGTCACTAACTTTGCTGGAGAAGTGGAAGAAAATCATTGATACCTGCCTTGGGTGGGTTGCTTTAATGAAAAAAACAGTTTACTGTCATGGGGAGGAGATTACGTGTCGAATTGTTGGCTAAGTGTGCATTATGAAAATAATGTAAACTGGTTGTGGAACAAAATAACAACTGTAGTGGCTGGTTGAAACAGTTTCTATGTTTATATGGAGTTAACTGAAACATGTTTGTTCAGGGCTATTGTAGAACAGTTGATTCAACATAAGTAGAGGGAGTAAATGATGGAGTTTAGTCTCTTGAGAAGAGGAAAAGATGGAAAAGTTGTTGAAGTTATTTTTGGTTAAAATCATATTTGCTTAGTAACATGGACATTTTGCATTTGAAGCAACAAAGCTGCAATGTACAGAACTGTGTTTTCTTGGCACAGGCTAAACTAGGACTTAATTGACGCTGGACTCCATATTGTATTTTATAGTAGGTATATATTTATCATGTTTACATTTCTCATTGACACCACATGAAGCAAAATGTGCACTAATTCTTTGAGATGACTTTCTGTTCGTGGAGAGCGTTGGAGGAAGTTCATTGTTAATTTGCATCTCTCTAAGGCCTCCTCCTGCCTCGTTCACTGCAAATTCATTGATTTAAGTGATTTTCATTGTTTATGTAACCAGATATGTACTGTCGCGTCTGATGACAATAGGTCAGAGAAGAGTTTAATATTCGTTTAGGGGAATAGTGCTAGGATGGTGGCATTATATGACATTGTATTAATCCTGTATTTTGATTCTTCAGCATGTTATATATTTACTCACCTTACGCTGACTGTGTGGTTTCCACTATGAACCTACCTATAAAAAGCCATAATTTGAGCCTTTGTGTGCCCTTTTTTCTGAGCCTGCAAGGATGCAGCCTGATTTCTTATTGATTTGCTGCAAATTCTGGACTTAAGACTACTTTCCAGATTTTGTTCACCCTGCATCTATTTTAAATGCTGCCAACCTTTATCACAAAATGATTTCTAAACCTTATGCTAACGCTCTGTGACTAATGGAAAGGAACCTCGTTGCTGTGAGGATTCTTACTTTGAGGACTACATTTCCCACAATCCTGCTGTCTGCCCAGGAAAATGGGCTAGCAGTCTTATAATCATTGTGTGAGACCCGCTGGCACGGTCCAAGAGCAGGCCCGTGTGTGCCTATCTGCACCTGAATGAGGCCGGGGTTGGCCACCCCTCGTGGCCTGATGATCCCCAGGATATGGGAATTCTGGTAAGATTGCTTGTTTTTATCAGTCCAGAATAACGATTGGCCTTGTAGCTGTGTAGACAAATTTTATTATGGGCAGCCGAAAGCTAGCTCAAGGCATGGCAGGGAAAACCGGCAAAGCAGTAAATGCCATCACAAACTATCTCACTGATGCAATGGGTCTGATTAATTCTGAGATTGCAATGTGGAAGAAAAGCTGACTGCTACCGAGAGTGCAGCTAATGAGGCCTTGTCCAGTATAATAGTGGAGGTCGCCAATGAACCTATATCAGCTCCATTTGAGCACCCAAAAATATGATACAGTACCTGTCGTAGCAAGTTTGAGTTGTATTGAACAGGGGCAATGTGTATCAAATATACCTTTGGAAACAACAGAGCTTTCATCGAGCCCTGAATCTAGGCTACCACTCATGAAAAATTGTAGACAGCCATCCAGAACAAATATCAAATCTAAGCCGAATACTGGAGCTCCAGGTCCAAAGGAAAAAGTCATTTGTATTAATGGATGTACTAAAGAGCAGGAGCCCGCTCAAAGTAGGAATATTGAGGCTTTGATTAAAAAGGTCCATGCAAAGCTGGATAAAATAGAACAGAAACTCCTACTACAAATTAGGGAAGTTAAGGAAAGTGTCTCCTCATTAGAATTATTTGTTAAAAACATGCCATGTGTAACTCTTGATGGTAAAGGAGCAAATAACAAGTCGAAGCCCACAGGAGGGAAATCTGTTGCAGAAATGAACACTCAATACCCAACGGTTCCCCAAAAGACAATATCAGAGTACCCCCACCTAATGATACACAATGCCACCAACCAAGCAAAGGAGTGCAAGGGGTACATTTAACATACCTTATTAGCACCTGGGGAGACCACAACCCCCGGCGAACAAGTGAGCCTGGGTACAGAATTCACTGCTCCAGAGACACTCCATCTTCCTTGTACCATACATTATTATCTTAAAGGACTTCCCAGAATGGGGAACAAAGGTGGTTTGAAAAGTGGTGCACCTGAAAAACAAAGTTGTGCACTGCATGGTTGCCCACTGGTACTGAGGTTTTTCGACTGAGGTGCACTGGGGTCCCTGCTAAACAGGTTCCCAGTGCCAGTGCTCTTTCCCTAAAATGAGGTAAAAGATCTAAAATGTGTACAATTGGCGCACCCTCTAGTATATCTGTATGTCCCTAATAAATGATACCCCTGGCACCTGGGGCCTGGGTACTAGAGAGAGTCTCTAAGGGCTACATCATGTATTATGCCATTGTAAGGGACCACCATAAAAAGTGCACACAGCCTGCCATTGCAGACTGCGTGTCATGGTGCAAGCCATGAGAAAAAATATGACATGGCACACTCATTGGGTGCCATGTCCCAGTCACTGCATCTAAGTATATGTAAGTCAACCGCACAGCAGACCTTAGAGCCCTAAGGCAGGGTGCATTATATTTGATGT
Source organism: Pleurodeles waltl (assembly GCF_031143425.1). Taxonomy (NCBI): domain Eukaryota; kingdom Metazoa; phylum Chordata; class Amphibia; order Caudata; family Salamandridae; genus Pleurodeles; species Pleurodeles waltl. Next base: position 1,112,552,316 of record NC_090446.1, read on the forward strand.
GAGGATATATCTGCATGAGAAGATATCCCCATGTGATAACTAGTTTAATTACTATATGTTGCAAGTGAACAGGGAAGCCATCTTTAGGTATATTCTGGACACTCAGCATTCTGAATTACCTAGCTACATAGTGGCTCCACTGAAACCTATGGCATTTGGCACCAAACACATCATTTTAATAAAGCCCACACCAATGTCAGTCTTGGATTTATTATGACATGCACCCAGAGGGCACCATAGAGGTGCCCCCTGAAACCTACCAGTTCTCTATTTTGCTGGCTGACTGGTATTGACCAGCCTGCCACCACAGACATGTTTCTGATCCCCTGGAGTTGAGAGGCTGCACTCTGAGGCCAGAAACAATGCCTGCTCCAGAGAAAGGTGTTATCACTGCCTCCAGCGCAATGGCTAGTGATTCTGCTTACCAGAGTCAGGGACTTCAAAGTCCATGCTGCTTTTGATATGCAAACCATGCTTCCCCCCAGACCTAGGAGTTGCCACCCCCTGCCCTAAGACCCATTTGGCACCAGCACAGGAGGGAAATTAGCAATGCATGTAGGCATGGTGCACTACCAGGCTAGTCATTCCCTGAAGCTGGGCAGTCTGATGTGCTCCATGAAAGAAGGGTTTTACCATCTTATGTCTGTGAAGTTAGGAATTCTGGGACAGGGCTATGCCCACACCCCACAGGAAGTGGTCATTTAGGGATGTAGTCACCCCAGCGGTAAGTAGCCCATTGACTACTATCCTCCACTCCCCTAAACGCCTCTAAATTGAGAAGAGCTGAAGAAGCTAGAACTGCAGACTGCTGGAGGACTTTGGCATGAAACCTTGCTACCTTCCTGCTCCTGTCCCATCAATTACGACAAAGCAGCTGTGCATCTTCCAAAAGCCTTGGAGGGCCTCCAGCGCTTCACCAAGCCATCAGCAACTCCTTTGAAGTGGAGCAGCCACTTGTACTGGGTGGCTGCTGCGTCGGTGGACCCGGTGGTCAGCAGAATGGTGAGCCGGGCGTGGTGGACAGTGCCTGCAGACAAGTGGCTCCTCCACTTCAAAGGAGTTGCTGATGGCTTGGTGAAGCACTGGAGTCCCCGACAGCACCGTCCGGCTCACCATTCTGCTGACCACCGGGTCCACCGACGCAGCAGCCACCCAGGAGGAGGTCACTGTGCTTGAGGAGGTCAGATCCTTCGCTCCACCAAGCGAGAAGACACCAAGGAGCCGTCCTGCACCAATACCCAGAGTACCGGACCCCTTGCAGCAACCAACGCTTGTTTGAGCCCAACCCAGACTCCAGTGCCACAACCAGAGACCAGTCATCGAGAGATGTTCGAATCTGAGAGGACAGCACTGAGAGTGGGCCAGTTGCCCTGTTTTGTCCCCTTCTTGCAGGGTCAACCGAGATCCATGGGCTCCTTGACGTAGGAGCCCAAGACGACCAAAACAAGCTGCACCCAAGCTCTGCAGTACTGGGTTCCTGTTTACAGGATTCTTGTGACCTTGCCTCTCTAGCACCCTGTGACCAAAAGGTGACCCTACAAATCCGACTGCAAAGGCCTCTTTGCAGTAGAAGTACTTGGTCCAAGTAAGGGTCTGATTACGATCTTGGCAGGTGGGATACACTGTCACAAACGGGACGATATCCCCGTCCTCTATATTACAAGTTCCATAGGATAAAATTGAACTTTTAATACGCTGGACAGGATATCTGTCACTTTTGTGACAGAGTATCCCATTTGCTAAGATCATAATCTGGCCCTAAGTCCTTTTATGCATAAAAGCGCATTTGAGTGAACTTATTGGTTACTTGCGAAAATCGATACACTTTTTAATAGTACTTACCTTCTTTGAAGTTTTTCCGGAGTTGAATCATTATAGAACAGTATTTGTGTATTTCTACAAATTGGTCTCAAATTTCTTCTTGAGTGTGTGTTATTTATTGACTTTGTGTGTTCAACAGATTCTTAGCACTACCCTTTAATAAGCCTAAACTGCTCACCACCACAAAAGAAGTAGCTGAGATTATTTTAACCCCTGTAAACCAATAGGGATCCCCTGGAATATCTGCATAGTGTCCCCTTAAATTAGGTACATTATATAAATAGCCAGCTTCCTACATAGAATTATTAGGCAAGGTCATGTCCTTGCTCCGTTTTTTTTTTCCCTTTACATACCTGGAGTAGACAAGGCTCTCCGAGAAGTGAGGGCGAATGCTCCGAGAGTGGGTAAGCGCCCAACCCCTGTCCTCTTATACACAGATGATGTGGTACTGTTATCCAGGACCGCAAATCGTCTGTAATGCCTCATAGATAAATTCACCATGTATATGGAAGAGAAATATTTGAAATTGAATTTAACAAAAAAATGTACTATGGTATGTGGAAATGGGAAATTAAACAAAGAAGAACCCAATTTCATCAGGGGAACCGAATTATTGGAAACACATCATTTTGTGTGTTTAGGTATTCAGTTCTCACAATATGGACAATGGGGCCATCAGTTGAGAAGTGCAACATTAATATTTTTAAGGACAACTGAAGCCATTTGTAGGTTTGCGAAGAAAATAGGGACTAAACCAATAAGGGAAATGCTAACAACTTTACAACTGTAAATGCCTGGCAGGGGTAACTTACGGGGCTGCCCCTGGGAATGGCAAATAATGAAATATTGCATACACACAAGAACATTTTCTACATAGCTGATTGGCAGTCCCACAATCCTCGGCAACTTACATCACACATAAAGAATTAGATGTACCTGATGTAGAGAACATGCTACAGATAAGCCCAATCCTCATCTGGCATAGCATCTAGAGCAGGGTAGGCACAACATTTACAAGTGATATAATTGAAGGCTGCCTAACACTTGATTGGCATTCAGAAATACCTTGAGTAGCCGATATAGGTAACTTACTATTTGAGCTAGATGAAACAATGAGTATAGAGAACCCTACCAGTATCCTGCAATATAGCAAGAAAGAATTGAGAATTATTCTTATAAGGAAAGGAAAAGCTATAAGAGAGCACAGTGAAATGTCTAAATCCACTGTATGTAGTTATTCCCTAAGACATACTGAACACTGCAGTCAAAGATATCTGATTTCAGTACCTAGTGTCCAAAATAGGTTCTGTCTTACACGTTTATGACTAGGCATCAAACATCACATGGTTGCTTTTCCCAAAATGGGGATTTGGAATGAGGAAAAAGCAAAAATGTCAGTGAGATGGGAAAACAAGTCAATCCATCCTGCATTTTATTTTATTTTATTTTGTACATTTTATATACATATACATATTAGAAGGCGTTATTTGAAGCCATTGTTTTTATCAATGAGGTTCATTTACAATCTAGATGCTTTTAACTATTTATGTAAACTGGAAAATGTTCAAATCTGTTATGCTTTCTCCTCATATATTTCACAATTGATGAATCAGGAGTTTGTTAAAATGGGACTACAAGCACTGTTAATTTAAGATCTGATTCAAATATGTACTTTTTAATATATTATTTTATGGATTCATTTTAATCTGAATACAAATTGATTATTGTGCATTTTGACTGATTTGTAGACTGAATATATTTTTGGCTTCTGTATTGCTCTTTAATATTTTTAATACGTCTTCATGATTTCAAATTTACTAATCTTTAGCCTTTTTGAGTCCCAAAGCTTTTTAACTGTTTGCTTTTTGAACTGCTGTTTTGAATCTTATCTTTAAGGCTACCTTTCCTCATCTTCCCTCGAGGACAACACCATCCCCATTCCTGCATAGGTGCTTTATCTCTATCCTATCAGATTTTTGGCAAAATCATAAACATTGCAAGGTGTAACATGTGATGTTGAGTCTAGAGAATGTGTCTAGCATCATCTAGAGTCGACGATAAGATAGGAATTGTCTAAAGTAATGTAATTAATACATGGAACTCTGCATTTTCCTTTACTACTGCTTCTTTTTATTTGTAACAGGATTCTTAACTCTGGCACCTCTCACCCAGAGCCAGTCAAGATTGGCATCAAAGAAGTCTGGAGGCAGCTCGAAAAACCGTGGTGGCAAAAGTCCTGGAAAGCATTATGGGGTCAAGAAACTAGATGGTAAGTGGAAGGGAGTTAAAATAGCCTGTCTACAGAACCATGGCATAAAAGAAGGTGTCAGGGATGACTTTGTAGACCCTAACTATCTGATCAGGTTTTTACATAAACCCTAATCAAGTGACAGAGTTTGGGGAATGGGGAGCACAGAGCTTTGCAGTGCCTGACGTTAATTTTTTTATTTCCCCTGCTAAATTTAGATGATTGTTATTTTTCTTTCAGCACTCCATGGAAAGCATCCCTTTCGTTATTCTTACCTACCCCCAGCTTTATTGTTTTATTTAATTATTGTCTTTTGACTCGGGGAAACCAAAATCCTTTACCATCCCTTTCCAGTGCAGCACAACACGTAGATCTGACTTCTACCTTAGCCAGACTCTCAGACCTCCTAGAATAGCTGCTATCATCCTCCTGGACCTAAGTGCAGCATTCATCATGGTTGACCATGAGACACTTATGTACAGAATAGGTGAAGCCAGAATAAAGAGATCCTCATTTTTGAAGGACAGATCTTTCCACATTTGTGACAATGCATGCTACTCTGACGTCCCTCCCTTGAAGTGTGAAGTCTTGCAGGATTCAGCCCTCAGCTCCACACTTTTTAGCTTGTACATGCAACTATTGGCAGATGTTGTTCAGGAGTTTAGGATGTCCGTAGTATCATATGCTGACACACAATTGGTCATCTCCCTTGCCTATTGGAAAGGCCGATAGTCCCATCAGCTGTCTCCCCACTTGGAAAAAAGTATCCACGTGGATGGCAAACTGCTGCTTACGCTAATCCAGGAAAAACTGAGCTGATGATTCTGGGGAACAGACCTGACCCCCAACCATCTGTAGAATGGCCAGAATGTTTGGGCAAGCCATCCATCCCCTCGTCCCCTATCAAAAACCTTGGGATGTGGCAAGACAAGTCCCTTTCCATGGATACACAGGCCAAAAAACTTGTGGCTACTTGTATTGGCACTCTCAGATCACTCTGTAAAATCCTCGACAATGTCTCAAGAGTGTCCAGAATAATTGTGGTCCAACCCTTGTTCTTTCCCAGGTGGACTGTAGGAATTCTTTGTACATAGACTCCCCCAAATATGTCATAAAAAAAACTCAAAATTTGCCCGAGCAAACAGTGCTGTAGTTTGTCTGCACTTGCTCCTCATTAGGGCAAGGATAAAAATTCAAACATTCTGTCTGGCACATAAAGGTCTTAACGCCAAAGAACCCACTATGATAAAGGCACGCTTGACCCCCTAATCTCCCAGTAAGGCTCTAAGATCCTCTACTGGCAGGTTCTTGAAGGTACCTAGACTTCACAAGGCCAGATGGAGCGGTAGGTCCTTTTCAGTTCTCCTCCTCAAACTTTGGAGCGTGCTTCCTATAAAATTAAAATGCATAAACATGTAGCACAGTTCAGAAAAAAAGCTAAAAGCATAGCTATATCCCCAGTAATACACCCCCGTGTTTCTCCACTTGTCCTGAAGCAAAGCTATGTCCTAGTCAGCGCTGGGAAGCCTACGGGTAGCCATGCGCTTGGAAGCCTACGGGTAGCCATGCGCTGTAGAAATCCATACAGCACAGCAATATGATTGAATTCTAGCCAGCCATGGAGGCTTTTTACCATCACCAGTTAACTAAAGACATTGATAAATGCTCTCCCACAGGAACACAGGTCTTTCTGGACACTGTTTTTACCTTATGCAACATACCAGGTAAATTATACTTGGTCTGCGGAAGTCTGTTTCCCATCACACTTTTATTCATTTCTAAATTAAAAACAGCAGTGTTCCTGCAGCTATTCCGCCTTATTTGATACAATTTGCTAACTGTCTCAACCTAAAAAGACCCTACAACGGAACCCTTTCGAGTTTAGTCATTTAGTCCATGGCTGGGTTGAATTGCTCTATGTGAATGGCCAGTGCACTGGTGCTTTAGAACTCAATGTACAGCAAAGCATTAATAGTTTCGAATTCATGACACCTCCTGAGGTCATAGCTCATCGTTTTCTAAACTAGTGCTTCCCTGGTGTATAGTGGGCTGGTAAAAGGCAAATGGGACATGTGAAGATATACAAACATTAACATGTTTTTGTACTTGAGTATTAAGAGCATTTGTTTTGCTTTTATTAAGTTACTTCTCCTTTCCTACCTCCCACCCCGAGTTTCCTTTTGAGTCCAGTGTTTCTCTTTCAGGGGATTTCGTTCACGCTGGAAATATTTTAGCAACACAGCGTGTGATTCGTTGGCACCCAGGCGCTCACGTAAGTCCCTTTTACACCATGTATGTTGATGCGAATGAATAGAATTTGATTGTAAAAACCTGAACATGGGGGTATGTTTGTCTGGCTTCACTAGCACTTTGGGTAAAGTGGATTTTTCAGGTCTAGTGATTTTAGTTAAAAAGAGCAGTGTCTGTACCAATGATATCTCTGCTATCAAACATACTGTATACAACAACAGCAGCAGGCAGCTTCCAGTTTTGTTTCTGCTACTTGACCCAGAATAAAGGAAGGCCATATCAACTGAGAAAGGGTCTTTCAGAAGAACTGCAGGAATACGTGTGGGCTACACACTTTGAAAGCATAGGAAAATTCTTCATTTACATTGTGTTTTGTCATTCTTTTCATTTTATATAAAATATATGTATTTACGATACAGCTCAATAACAAATACAGGAAGAATGAGAGGAAACCATGGAGAAAATGCAATAGATAAACGATTATTTGCAAAATTCACTCAGTCATCATTTTGAAAATCAGACAGCCTAAAAGGTACAAGTGAAATAAAAAAACTTTAAAAAAGCTGTGGTTTATTGAAAGTATTAAACAGATGTTTCCATAGTTATTCCATCCCACTGATCTTTTTTCCTCTGTATCCCACGAGGGATAGCTTCAGTAAAATAACAATCTAGAAGAAATGTATAGCAGCATTAATTGGTGGCTGAGTTCTATATAACCTAAACTCATCGAGAGTGAAACAGAAGGAGTATGCATAATGCTTTAATTGAACAGTGACTGGGCGTCATTTTATTAAAGACAAAAGAGGCAGTAAGATTTTTCTGCTGTAGATCTGTGAGTGGCTCATAGCTGGTTACATGGTGGGCGAGAAAGATAAACTGAAAAAATAACGGAATGGAAATGCCACAGGAAAAACTGTTCACAAATCCGAAGTTCTTCAAGCAGTTAATGTATCAGATACAGTTAATGGAAATTATAGAAGTTATTAGGTGGTGGTCATTCTTTACCAAAAAGCATAACAAGTAGAAAGTGACTGGTTCATTTCTCCTGTAAATCTTTAAAAGGCGATTTTGAAATATGCCTAAGCGATCACACTGTATCCTGCAAGATGTATATTTGTCTGAGCACAATATAGATTTTTGCTGTTTGAAATGTAAGTTCAGCTTGGTTTAGTGCATCCATTAGTTTCTGGAAAAAAAATCACACCAATCTGTTGTTTGTGCACGAGAAGGTACTATTTACTTGCAGTCACAAGAAGGACCACTAAGAGTAGTTACTGCTAATGTCCTAGGTTAATCCCATCCTGTTTTTCGAACATTGTCAAAGTTACCACTGTGTTTTCTGCATATTTTACTACGGTGTTGATGTACTTCCATAACTCCAGTCTTAGCATACTTGAGGAAAAAGAGCTCTAGTGCAACTTTTGTTGGGAGATAGTTATGAGATTTCACAGACTTTGCTTTTAGTCTGTTTTTTGCACAATATGTTTTTTGCATTCTGTGTTCTCACAGGCAGCTGATTATTATTGAGGCCAAAATGTATGCACAAGCAAATATAGGTTCTGAGACCTACAAGGGCCAGCAGAGTTTTTATGCTGACCCACTGTGGCAGGCATTGAGGGGGAGGAGCCTGTAGCAGTCCACGAGAACACTGTCTGCATGCCCGCATTTGGTAGCCATCCAATTCTTTGCAACTGGAGAGCAGCTGAGAATTATTTAATGTAGATCATTGTGAGTGGAGAGAAAGTGGCAGGTAATTTCCCTTTCCCTTGTGCCTTCCAATTTATGTTTCTGAATTGTAATATAGTGCAGTGTTAGGGCTGCGTACCCACACAGGCACTGAGTTTGCTATGGGCTGGCTTTCTGGTGAATGCAGAGCCCTATTATAGATCTTTCCCCAAAGATTACTGCTGTATTTCCTTGTTCCGTTCCATGGATTACCAATAGTTCCTTGCTCTGGCTCCAGACTTTGTGGCCCATGATTGTCTTCCTCAGCCCCTTATCATTCCCTGCAACTTATTCCATGTCCACTTTAAACCCAATCAATCCTACTCCATGCATTCCCTAACTCTCTCCAAGCCCCATTCTGTTTTGAGAACCTCACTTTATGTCCCCCTTGAAATACATGACTCTATCTGGATCCTATTTGCATTTCATGACCTTTCAGCTACTTTTTATACTCCTTGCTTCATACTCAGTGATCCCTCAGTTGTCCGTGGTGCTTATTGTAAGCCTTCCATGTATTCAGTGGCATTTTCTACTTTCCCGATTCTGAGTCCCCTCAGTGCACTTGGCTATATGTCCCCTGTTTCTCTTTGGATGAGCATCTATTTGCTTTCCTCAGCTCTTTGCATTCCCTTAAAAATGCGTCTTTCTTTCAGGTGGGAATAGGTCGGAACAAGACTATTTTTGCCCTGGAAGAAGGAACAGTCCGATTCACCAAGGAAGTTTTTGTTCCACCTCCTGAGAGTCCTGACAGCACAGAAGTCGTCTGCCGCTTGCCCAAGGGGGCCATCATCTACAAAACCTTCATCAACATTGTGCCCACCCCACAGGTGGCAAGATTCAGGCTGGTGGACATGCTTTGAGTTGTGCTTCTACTGTGATTCTATACATAGTTGATAACACGTGTCTCCCTTGGGGAAGAGATTTATGATTTTGCATTTCCAGATAACTGAAGGGCTCTTTTTTTTTTGTATCCCTATTTTGTAAGGTGGCCTTATTCATACCTCTGTAATGTACAACACACTGTAGAGAATACCAGTGGAGTGCAGCAATCTCAGCAAAAGAGGAGACAGATTTGATAAGAATGTTTCTCTTCTCTGCATCAACAGTGTAAAACCAGTGACCATAGAGCCCTCGATGCAAGGATTCTGAGTCTCCTTTTCAGTAGCAAACTTAATTTGTATGCTCTTAACCTACACTGCATATGTACCTCCTGCACTAACGTACTGCTGCATGAGGTAGTGCAATTTTACCTGGCATTCTGCATGTTAACAAACAAAGGCCAGTCATGCTAGACAAATGAAAGAGAAAGAAGAAAGAGTGATGCTGCACGTCTACAGAAAACTGAGCGGTAGTAGTAATACAGAATATGAAACATCATTCTTTTGGTGGAAAAAAAAAAGAAAATTTAGTGAAAGTGGGACTTGTACCTAGATACAAAGTCCTTCTATGTACTCCTCGAGAGAATGTCATTGCTGGTCTTCCTTCTCACTGTGATCACTCACCAAATCTCTCTCACTGCTTTCCTAGACGTGGTGTAAAGCTGAAGACCATAACTGGGTGTTACCTATACCACTCTAGGTGGCCGAGTCCCACTTTCATTCTTTTTTTGTGAGAGGACGTCTTGGCTGAGTTTGGGAGGGCATTTCCTTGGGCACTGATTACCCCTCATCGACTATCCCCCAGTATAACTCCCAGGTCTATCCTGGGTTTGTGAATGTCCTAAAGAGTCTGCCCCAAAGGAGTAGGTCACATTGACAATAATAATCCCATGTAGCGGGGTGTTCACTTGCAGGTTGGCAAGTGCCCATTCAAAGGCTGTCAAAAAATCCATTGATCTGCTTACATCAAGGTCTCAGTAATCATCTAAAAATGCAGTTGAAATTTCTACATAAAAATGAATAGCAGTCTGATAGGGAAGAACATTTGGGCATCCAGTTAAAAGCTCTGATATTGTACAGGTGCATCTGGCAGAGAGGCATTTGGTGTCATTCTGGAGGATGAGTGGTGTCCACAGAAAGGGCACACCAGAAAACTTACCTCAAATGTTTAAGTTCCTATAGTTCTAGCTTACAGTCTGTAGCCACACGGTTTGTTCGAGAGAAGGATCTATTATGGTTAGATAAAATCCATGTTGTACATGCTTCCAGGCTGCCACCTGCCTTCTAGTATTATGGAATTTGTTAGGATCTGCATTTTCAAAAACATTGCGTTTAAGGCATGCTACATTTAGAGGTTAAAAACAATGCTGCTGAAGCGTACTCTTTTTTTTCCAGCAGTAGACGTTTGATCAGTGTCGCCCCAGGCGCAAGCAGAGATGATATTTTATAGGCAGATCTGTGATGCTTGCTGTAATGAATATACATATCTTGGGACACCTGGGCAACTGTCCCTGTTACTAGACTTGCTACAGTAGATTAAAGAAGGTGTTTTGTGCAACCAGAATGAGAAGGTGTATTGGGCTCTCAAAATGAGAGAACAAGACTTTGCTTTCTGGGCCAAATATGAGGGATAGATCCGAACCTGGATTTGCAGGCATGTCACAGGGATTTTATATTACACCAAATTGGAGGGCAAAGCAGATCCCACCAAATCTTTACCACTCAGGGCGGCTTAGAAAGGATGAGCTAGATCTTAGTAAAAAAATAACCGATGGCATTAAAAAACACAGATTGCAAGAGTTCAATATTTATGTGTGACCACGAGTCTGTGAGAAACCATCACGGTGTAATGATATCCAAAAGATTATTGTAGTTTTATAAATGTGCATCATTAAATGTTTGTGCTGTGAAAAAAGGTCTTTGTATAAATTCTGTGTTTTTTGTGATTAAAACATGTTGCTAATGCTTGTCTGTATATGGATACATAGTTGCGCTTTCACAGCAATCCTTGGATGAATCTAACAGGTAGTAGCAGAGACTATACTATGGAGAATAGCCACTAAACATCAAAGAGGTTATCCTGGGGCAAATGATCTGACTACCTTAGGAACATCCCTGCTATTCCATGCAATGACAGGAACACTGGCCGCACTCTGCAGGATCTGGCAAGATTGTGTAATCTGAGATTATCCCTTGAATTGGCAAGGAGTCAGATCAAACTCAGTAACTGAATATAATCATGCATAAATTCACAGCTAGTATAGATTTTGGCTTTATTAGACCAAGCTTTATCTTTCCTCATATGCAAGGCTTCTTTCCCTACGATGGAGTACAGCTTTCTGGGGTTGGCATTGATGCATTTTTTATATTAAACTTCCAGCAGCCACTGGAATTGAAAGTATGCAAATAGACAATTAGCACCAAAGAATACAGGCATTTGTGAAGGCCTCACAGGTGATTGCACACCTATTGAGGCTTGGCAGTGTTACACATTGATCCAAAGGCAACTGGCGCAGTAGAGGACCCAAATAATTGTAATAAATGGATCTTCAAATCATTACTTTGAGTCTATAAATAGTAATTCTTTGTTCTCTACCCATAGTAAGAACATTGAATTAGATGCTCCTTGATCTCTCCAACCTAACATGCTATAATCTGTTTGGGTAAAAGGTACCTAGCCTTGCACGTCACCTTTTCCCCCAAAGGTATGCTATCATGTAAATCTTGTTTGCCCTTAAGAGCAAACGGGCTAATACCAGTAGGTAACTAGCATTCTTAAAGTACACTTGATCAGATTTAATTGTGATAGATGAATCTGAATCAGCCGTAAATAGTAAATGTACCTCCTCAATTTAAATTTCACACACCAACTCACCTTTCAAATTAAATGATGAACTTTGTGCTTCAACAGTTAAAACACAAAGTGCAGTTTTCCACAGTTAAAAACCAAAGTGCAGTTTTCCATTGCATTTTTCACACTTTGAGATGGCAGCTGTGACATTGCAACCAGTCTGAATATCAGTATGAAATCTGAATATATAGCAGCGTGTATATTACTTATCATCCCACATGCAGCAGCCCAGGGAGACATCAGTGATAGTGTCTGTCATGCTGATCGGGGTGAGCAAGAATCAGGTCAAGACTTACCTGACATCCATTGCTGCAGCAATCTTAACTTCGTGTCTGCAACAGAAAGAAAAGAAAGACTTTTATATTTGCAGGACCATGTACCAAAAGATGCTGAGACAGAAGGACAGCCACAGGAGGCAGAGATAAGAGGGAAGTCGAAGGAAAGCATAGTGGGACTGGAGATGAAGAAAGAGGAGAGGTAGCGACCCAGCGCAGCCAACAAGGAAGACGTGGAGACAGCGGAACAATGAAGTGCTTACAGTGAGGCACCATGCTTCTACAAAGATGAGCAGCGATAACTCTCTGAGAGATCCTGGTGTCCGGGACAGAAGGACGAGGTTGTGAGACAATAGAAGAGCAGAGAGACCGTGTGGCTGAATGATACACCCCGCCAAGCTCCGGGAGGAGTATGGCTCAACCAGGTGTATAACTGCATGCGGTTCTGGAAGGGGAAAGATGGGGTGGTATCTGGCATGCTAAGTGGCTATAGCAGATAAACAGGCCTCGCTTAGGCATCACAGCAAGTAGTCATTTCCCTTAAGACTTTTGGTTTGTTTGTTCAGTGAGAGATAGCGCTAAGTGATTGTTCTTTTAGACATGCTCCAGGACACAATAAAGGGGGACCGGGAGAACGTCTAGGTCCAGCGTGCAAGCTCCCAAAATATACACGTATACAAGTGGAGTATGCAGTTCCTAAAAGAATCAGAAAAGGAGACACCAGGCAGTATGTCATAATGGGTCTGGATAAGCAGAACTGGGAAATCTGATTATTCAGAAGCAAGAGCCCTCACACACCCAGAAAGGGTGTCATGCTTCATCATAGGGTAGCTCCTCGTTGGGCCATGTTGGAGGTGGCTCGGTCGAGTTGGCTAAAGCGTATGCTCAGCCAGGTGGAACGTGCCACTTATGTCCGGGGTGTTCATGTACACCTGCTAGATAACCAGCACTCACTGTTGGGTAGCTTGGCACGGAGCAGTCAGGCTTTTCTCTGAGGCAATGTGTAAAGTAACAGCACAGCACGTTCCCACAATGCCCCGGCTGATCAACCCCAAAAAGAGACTTTTCACGGGTTGTTTGTGTAGAAAAATTGTATTCAACACAAACATGATTAATGCAGTTTGATTACAATGTGAGCTCAGCGTAAATGTCAATGAGCACACAATAATATGCAATGTAAGCTTGGTTGTGGATCTCAGTGAACCACACAACACACCATAATAGTCCCAAACCGTTACACAGTGATCACTGTTTATACATACACATAAGGTCCCACCCGCTGTCGTAAACCCTCCTGTTACCCACAATCAGTGTAACACGTGCAATCCAGGGTGCACCCTGGGGTTTACAGTAGCAGCAAAATGTATATCACAGTACAATCACACTCCTACCTAGACCCACTGTCTCAGCCGCGCTAGGAAAATGTGATGCCAACTTTATGAATCCCTGGCTGAACCCGAATACCCAGCAACACCACAGTGCTGCGCCACCACTCATTCATTCAAGCTCAGACTCCCTCCCTCAGATCCACCCTGCACCTAGGCACAGGACCCCTATATCAGTTGGCGCTAGTACACAGAAACACACTCTAGTATGGAGTCGCTTCCGGCACCCTAATGCGATGCCCTGATAACTGGCAAGTTGATGCCCATAAGCTTGCAAACCCTCTGAGTCCCAACCCGTCCTCCACCTGCCAACCATCCTCCTGTGAACCCTCCCTCCCCTCCCACCCCCACCGCAACCCGAAAGATTATAGTAACTTTCGCCTGGGCATGCAGCCGCTCCAAGTTAAGTGGCAACTCCTTCAGGACTCCGGGACCTATGGAATGAAGCCTAATTTACGGGGCGCCAGAACAAATCCCAACGCTTAGGAATGCCCACTTTCTAGAAGTGGCACTTCCTGGGCAGTGATGACAAAACTATTATTACCAACGGTTCGGGTTTGTCATCCTGAGTCCAACAATACTATACAGTATGAGGCGGCTCCCCTGCAATTCCTTATTGTATTCTGACTTAATAAGCCTTGGCGTCCCATATCATTGTATAAGTAGAGCAGCTCTCAAGGGCAGTGCGTACATTCATGGGTGTTTGGCACTTCCTGGGCAATTATGCCCTAGTGCATGCACCAACCTGCCAAGGCAGGTGATACTTCCGCTAGACCACCACCGAGGTGCTTGTGCGCCTCGGTCGGCATGAGTCCTCAGACTCTGTTCCTATCATGAAATACTCATGCATAAATACAAGTGCCATGGCCACGTCGGCCTTGTGCGCATTCACATAACCCTACCCGGTTGTAGACGTGGACACCTGGGTCAGAGAGGCCAACCCCATCCATACTTGGCCTGGCCTAGGTACTCAAAGTCGCACACGTGTAGCGGTGCCAGTTCCCAAATCGTATGGACGGCGTGGGCACTTTCACTCTGCATTGACAGAAGTTAAGTGCTCCTATCCCGTAGGCTCTTGGGTTGTATCGTGCCCAGTGGCAGTTAGGCATCTTTGGAGCTACTGTGCCAGCGCACCACCAGGAGGGGAGGGAATCTCCAGAGCAGGGTATGTTGGTACAGGGCAGCTGTGCCAGGCCTGTACTTTACCCAACCCTAAAGGCCTAAGGCACCCTGAGGGTCCAACCTTTGCTGGTCCCACACACACACACTGGCCAGCGCGGATTCCCCACTCGGGGAGCACCTGTGCTTGCATCTCCACCCTACCCACACAGGGGGGGCCAATGTGCGTGGTCCACGGCCACATTATCAAGGAACCAGATCCCCACCTTCCTCATTTCCCCAATCAGGAAAATCTGGGGAGGGGGATGTGTCATTTTTAGAGGGTGAGCAAGATTCGAGGAAAGACTTACAGGACATCCATTGCTGGAGCAATCCTGCAATGGAAAGAAAAGAAATACTGGTAACTATTCTGAACGATGCACCAGAAAATGCCAAGACAGAAGGTGAACAGCTACAGGAGATGGAAATAAGAGGGAAGGTGGAAGAGAGCAAAGGAGGACTGGCGATGACGGAAGAGGAGAAGGTGCGACCCAGCACGGCCAGCAAAAGAGATGCAGAGATCGTGGAACAAAAAAGTGCTTACGACCATACCACCACCGAGATGAGCAGATCCTGGTGCCTGGGACAGAAGGACCTATTCGTGAGACAACAGAAGAGTCGAGAGGCCAGCCAGGTGGACACTTCACCCCACTACGCTCCAGGAGAAGCGTGGCTCAACCAGGTGCCTGAGCGTACACGGTTCTGGAAGGAAGAAGGGAGAGAGGAACTTTTGTTTTGTTTTCAGCAAGAGGTAGAGCTAAGTGATTCTTCTTTTAGACGTGCTGCTGTTTTGAGTTCCAATAATAATTTATTTGCTTTTGATAAAGAAACCCCATATAAGAGGGGTGATAGAGGCTCTGAGAGAAAGTCACTATTAAAGATAGAACCTAAAAGAAATCCTAGGCTATCAAACTTAGAAAAAAATATAATTTAAAGACCACATCACTTACCTATTCTTTATTATTTTTCTCTGGAGGGTGCCGGAGGAAGGATCTCCGGATCAACCTGAAAGAAAGAACAGGAGGTGAAGTCATCAACTTGAAAACTCGTAGCTGTGCACACACTACAAACCCTTTGTGCCTACATGCTTTGGTCAATCAAATAAAAACCTATAACTGTACTAAGCGTGAAGTGTTTTACATGCCAAATGACCGTGTGATTGGCCTCTGATGCCTGATCATAAAGTAGGGCATCACATCAAACACACAGAAGGTGAGGGGACGATGGGTGCAATAAGTCTAATCACTGGCCAACCCATCTTTCTTTTGCCCACCATGTTAGCTCAGATTAGACTCATTCATATGCAAATCAGTCTTGACTCTGCTCCAGTAGGAACTGTCCAGCCCAAACTGCCAAGCCAGGGCCTCTCTAAACCGGAATGCAAGCAAACCAAGGCTGATTTTGCCCTCACTGGGGCTCTTGGGTCTGGTGTAGCTTGATTCCAGTGGCACATTGAGAAAGAGATCCATGTCTGGACATGTCCTTCGCCACTTGGAGTGTTACATCAAACACACAAAATGTGATGTCAGGATGCCAGCAATACGTCTAACAGTGGCAGACTGATGAGTCCTCATAAGGGCAAAACCGGTCTTGCTCGTGTTCTGGTTCAGGGAACACATCACCTGGCATTTCAGGCTGGACTGTTCCCATTGCAGCATGGTCGAGACTGATTTCAATATGGTTGGGTCCAAACTGAGGTGGCATAATGTGCAAATAACAATGGACTGTAATGCGGCCCCAAGTACTTGGCAGTGGCTGAATTTAATTCCACTAACTTTTACTGTGAAGTCTTTCAGGACTGATCATTAGTAAAAATGCACCTCATTTATGTAATGCTGAGTGAGTTGGAGGGCGGTTGCAGTCCACCTGATTTTCTGTCTCATGATGGTACATTGACTAATTCTTCAGAGTCTAGAAAACTCAAATCCTGGGGTTTTGCTGAGACAGAAGAAGAATGTGACTTTAAAGATATGCAAAAATACATTGTGCGTGTGTGGAAAATGAGTTCTGACAGTCACACATTTGACTATCTTCAGTACAGTGAGTTCAAGAGATCAGTCCCGCTAAGTGACCTTCCACCGACGTCATATTTTGTGCGTGGACACATTAAAAGAGTGTTACTTGACCAGAAGATGTGTGAATGTTTTGTATCCTGCATATGTAGAGAAGATCTGTGTGCATTTGGCTGGGAAGATATTGATGGGGTGCTAAAACCTACGAAATTTCTAAAACCTCTACCCACCGAACTTACACATACATGTACTTGCAAAACCTGTGGTACAAACAGATGTCCCTGTCAATATGCTCTTCTCAAATGTTTAACATTCTGCAAACGTACCATGGTATTGCTGAAACAAATAAATAAAGTGAACTATGAAAATGTGACTAAAACAGGAGCGATACACATTTTTTCATATTTAGATCATAAACATTGTTTGGTGTATACATAAAAGGATTAAAACCTTTAGTATGTTTAATTTCTGTATATAGCTTCTTCCTCTGTTATAGCTGCCATTTTGGAGAATGGCGAAAGGGTTGCTCTGTGGAGTTATTTTCTATCTCTATAAGACTACTTGACCCCAAAATCGTATGTTTTTAAACCATAATCAAGTGTATAGGTCTCATGGTTCCTGGAATATTACATCATCACTGCAATGCATCTGCCGTTTACAAATCAAAAATGAAAATCTCTGGACAACATTATTTTACTGAGGTATATCAAGAGGCCAAGACTAATAGTATCAGAAAGATGTCTTTGCCCTGTTTGAAATGGTTTGAAAGCATATTGCTATTTAAACTATTTGTTTGAGGTAAGAAGGTGATACATAGTTTGGAATCATGGATGTGTGAAATAATACTACTTGGTCTTTATGGTCCATAATAAAGAGACAGCAGCTGTAATTTGCTAAATTCAAAAAAAAATAGCTACTGACAATGCAACATTCTTAGTTAATGCCTTTAGTAAACCTGAAAGTAATGGTTTCTTAAGGTGGAACAAGGACAGCACTGTTCGTTCCAGGTGAAATAGCTGCAGGGATGAAGGGGGTGAATGAATTAGACGTGTCAATAAAATAATATAAAACATTACAATGTGTATACAGTATTTTGGATCTAAATCGGTTTATTGAATGTACACAACTGATAGGTTCTAGTAATTCAATAAAGGACCATATAATTTCATTGAAGAAGTAGAAAGTTTTAATTGAGTTATAGTGAAGCAGCTTTCAGTGGTCCAAGATCACCAAAGTGCCCCACAGTAGCCAGGATTCTGACATTAATTAACCCCTATTCTCTATTGGACTCAGTGGATTATCTAGGAGATAAGTTGGCCTGACAACACTGTGAAAGTGCTTTTTAATTATCCCAGTTTCAAATCCCCATACAGTTTAACAGTCTATAACACAATGATTCATCAATTCAAAACAAAGGCTAATAATCGTCCCTTCTAGGCAACCCCAAAAGAAGAAACAAATGGCTGTTAATGATAACCCATATGATAATGGCTTCCTTTGACAGTCTGCCTCAAACACCATTAGAAACCCTTCACACAGTTATTGATTTGTATTTATTTTTAAGCCAGAAAGACAAAGGGATAATATACTTCACTAAGTGTTCTTACAAACGTTAAAAATATGAACAACACGAACGGGATCAGTAATAAATAGGAATTCACAAAATGATACAAGAATTTGAATACATAAAATTTCATGTAAATGCACTTACATTAAGAAAACGTTCATATCATCAGGCAGAAAAACGTCATTTTGCTTTCCACTAGCAACATTTTTTCTCATTATTTTTGCTTTCTTTTAAATAGCAATACTGTGTTATCATTCATTTACACCTTCACAGGTGAGATTTCGTTAACTCCCCATAATTGAAATGTACCAAATAAATTAAAACATTCTGCTATAGTCTACTAATAAGTCACAATTTTGAGCATTCCAACACAGTTTACAAAGTTACACTTTCGCCTCTGCTCACTTAATTTAAAACACCTCCTGACCACAGAAAACAGCTGAAAAACAACTTGCTCTCTTGACTACCAGTTACGTTTTTTTCTTTCTGACGCAGCAGCAAAGAAAGCTTTAGAGCTTCTACTACATGTTCCCACTTCGTAACTTTACCACTTCCAACTTCATTGAAGATGAGGTATTCCTTCATGGTAAAGGCTTGTTGGCATTACAATCTCCCAGACAATAATCTCACACCTCTAATGCTAAATGAATACATTCAAACCGCACAACCTTCCTAGAGACACTCGCACATAATTTAATTAAAACAATGAGCAGGCAAACTAGTTTTGGATGAGGAACCTGTTTCATCACAAATTAAAAATGAATGTGTGTGCCTTTATCGTAATCCAATCTGATGGTTTCAAATGGGATCCTAAATTATCACCTATTTCCATACTCTCCAATATTACCATCTGTCATCATTTCCCTCTTTCCCAGAGTTCAATATTTACCTATCACCTGGCAGAAACCCCACTGAAGAAAATTATAGATAAATATGAAAATAGTTCTGACGAAATTTCTACTGCTTCTCTCAAATGACACAATCCAATGTCACCTTTAGGAATCTGTTCTTTCTCCTTTCTCTATACACACTTAAATAAGACTTCAGGCCACACCTAACTCGGTAAACAATATGACACTCTTCTTTTTCGTCACAATACTAACTTTGGATCGGCTACTTATGTTGTCAATCAACATAATTCTTTCTCCTTGAGGCTAAGGTCATCACCAAAGGGGAGTGTGTATCACACTTTAAAAAGAGCAACTCTCCATGATTATTTGGTGATAAGGTGGAACTTAAAGTTACGGTTTTGGAGGTGAGGTCAATTGCTTGTGTGTCAATGGCTTATTTGCAAATACCATTGCCTTTCCTGCCTCCAGACGGGTATCCATTACGAGGATATCACTATTAACAACTGCCCTGTATTCAGTTAGAAACTCTTCAGATAGACATCCCATTAATGATTTATGTTATACTTTTCGTAACCTAATTTAACCCACTTTACCGTACCGAAACAAAGCTGCCTCACGTCCATTATGCCCATTAAATTTCAGACACAGAAGACCACATGATTTCTTTCCACTGAGTGGCCACCTTTATCGCATTAAGAAATCAGGGGCTGTCCCAAAGACACGAACAACTTCCACCCTGTAATTAACCTGCCCTTTCTGGCAAAGACTTGAAAAATGTCTTTTGGCACAAATGAATCAAAACATAGAAAACTATGATCTACTTCTGACATCCCCCATGCAGACTTCGGGGCAGGTTGCTGCATGGGAACAGCTACGCTCAATATCACAGACATCTTTAGGATGATGGATACATATAATGCCTGCCTGCTTACGCTCCTTCACCTATCATCAGCATTCAACAAAGTCAAACGTGAAAATGTCATAAATACCTTAACATTTATGCAAGGGCAATAGAAGGCATGGTTCTCAGTTGTTCACCTTCTACCTCAGCAACTGATCACAACATCTCAAACTGAAAGATGCTTTCTCTAATCCATCCTCCATATACTAAGGAATTTCCCCAAGGTTCATTTCTATCAACTGTCTTCTTCAATCTTTATATGGAGCCTTTATATTGTATGGAGGGCTTTTGCAGTACAAAGTGCACATCTGTTGGGCCGGCCAAACAGACATGCACACTTTGCATGATCTCTACCCGGCTGTATTTCACAGCCGAGTGGAGAACATGCTCAGGCTCCCACTCCCAGTCTGAGCAGTGAAGCAGGCAGCTCAGACCAATCACAATGCTGCTGTGATGCTGGTGAGAACAGCATCGTGATTGGCTGAGAGCCTGTGTGCAGTTGGGAAGAGGGTGAGGACGGAGGGGAGACGAATGCATCTCCCCCGAGGGTAAGCATTAAAAAAAAAAAAAAAAAAAAAATCACCCCAACCCTCCTGCCCTGCTTGCTTCCCCCAACATCCCGCCACCCCCTTTGAGTAGCAGCAACCACAGGTTACCATTAATGCAGCAGTCAGGTTCATACCATGGGGAACGCTAGTATGAACACATCGCACCCACACGAAAGAAGCTTGGATTGCTCCAGGTAAAAGAAAGATGCATTTTTAAAAACGGCCTGTGTCACACACAAAGCGCTCCATGCAGATACACAGGAAAAAACTATCAAGGACAGCAAAGACTCGCACCAAATGATGTACAGACTTGCTGCTATTTACTCTGCTTAGATTCAAGGAGGAAAGGTCCCAGGCAACCTCGTTCTTCTGTAACGCACCCAGAATCCGCTACCCCCTGCCATCAGAGATTACTGACATCAAGAAAAGCGTTAAAGCATTACTACTTGAGAGGCACCGCAGCACAAATGGGAACTGAGTCCTCCCCACAACTTACACCTCGGGTCTACTGCACAACACCCCACGAAAAATTAAATATAGATTCAATCGCAATCCAATAACACAAGTACTCACCCTGACCTGACCTCATACATGCCAAGGAAACACAGATCTTAACTGTGATCCTGTGACCACCAAAGACGACCTGCTGGGGTTACTGGGTACATATCGATTTATTAATTTATCCACATAATAAATCAAGAGTACTTTGGGTGATGCAACATTTACATAACATGACGTACCATTAGAATCTATGTAACCACTACTACAGGCAGAATAATGTTTTACTGCACAGCGCTCTGATACCCTCAAGTCAAGTATGCACTATATAAACATCAGGTACAACTGAAAGCCCTTTCTCTTTCTAACCCATAACAAGATGATTCTGTGTTTTATGACTTCCAGCACAGAAGTTTTAGGTGCCTCACACAATAATCTTATCTTTTTACAAGGTACAGGTCAAAACCCCTTTTAGGTTTCATGTTAATACAAATTACATTCAGGTTCTACTCAACGAAAAATCACCTGGCTTCTTCACATGTGTATCCTGTCTTCACACCCAGGCATTTATATTGGCTTTCTTGCATTATGGTTGCTGGGCATTAATCTGTCCACTCAGCAAATACACTCAGTTGTGAGTGATTCTGTACTGCCATGTCAGCAGCTATGATTTTACCTATAGTTTTCTGTGTATCCTTTGCACATGGACAAGCCTGGTCAACATATCTACTAACACAGGGTCCCACAAACCAGCGATTCATTACTAAATACATGGAGGCCCCTTCCTCAATAAATATATTATTCAAGAATGATGTCATTAAGCCTGCCTCCTTGAGTCAAAGAAGCTTTGAACTAGATGTGACAGACTTACAGTCAGTGGATCTCACCATTAAAATAAAGAATAGTTCTACAGTGTCAGGCCTTCTTTGTTACAGGCCACCCCGCCCTCTAAACAGCTTCCTACAGCCTTTTCTGCAATTGGTTTCTAATCTCGCCCTCTATCATACCAACCTTGTTGTGCTGGGTGATTTCAATGTCTGGATGGAGGACCAATCCTGTGCACAGGAAAGGGAACTCCTGGCAGGTTGTGAGGTCCTGGACCTGAAACAACTGGTAGTATATCCTACCCGTCTAGGTGGGCACACTCTAGATTTGATATTTGCCTCTGCAAATGTAATTAATTCAGTAACATCTACCCCGTTAAGTTAGAAGGACCATGCGCTTATTTCTTTTGATTTGGAGTGGCCTGATGTAGAACCAGGGGAGCTGGACGTAGAACCCGTGGTAGACCTTGGTACAAACTAAATAGGCTTAAAGATAGAAGGCTATTTGATAGCCTGAGCTGTTTTCAGGCAGAGAGGTCAGTAGACAAGAACTATAACAAACTTCATGAGCATATAAAGAAAGTTTTAGATATAGTTATCCCTGGAAAAAACAATGATCAAGCGAGATAGACCATCTAAGCCCCGCTACACAGAGAGGAAAGAAGTCTGCCGAAAATATGAATGACTCTGTCAGAAGGCATATCTTGATTCTGACAAAATGCAGGTAATGTCAAGGACCACAAAAGAGAAATCAGGAAAGCTAAGCCAGATTACTATTCCATAATTATTCCAGAATCAACTAATAAACCCAAAAAGATTTTCACTGTGGTGAGTAACTTAGGTCAACATTTTTGCACAACTCAAACCATCATGCCCTCTTGAGAACTATGTGATAAATTTTGAAACTGTTTCCTTTATAAAATTCAATTCATCTTAACAGACATTATTACGATATTTAGTGGTAAGGATCAATCTGGAAGAGCATCAAGAGCACATATGTTCCCTCCAGCAGAAATCTAAGCATGACTTGATAGAATTGAACCTATAGAAGAGGTGGGATTTAGATAGCTAGCAAGGAGTGTTTCCTCGGATCCTTATTGGACCCACGCAGGTTTGGAAAAATAGGGAAGAGGAACTTCTCCCTTGCCTGCTGAAAATATGCAATCAATCTCCAGAGACTAGTTCAGTACCCGAGACATGGAAAAAAGCATTGGTAACTCCACTACTGAAAAAAGTCGTAGCTGATCGAAAGGAAATAGGCAACTGCCATCCATTATCCCTTCTTCACTACCCTTCAAAGATAGTGGAAAAATATATGAGTAAAAAAAACTTGAAGATTTTCTGGAAAATAATACCCTTCTGGAGGCCGAACAAATTGGCTTTCCTCCAGCTCACGGAACTAAGTCTGTGCTGATTATGACTATGGATGAATAAAGGATGGCGGTAGATGGAGGTCAAATAGCCATACTAATTTTGTTAGACCTATTTGCGGCCTTTGACACCGTCAACCATCAAAGAATGCTGCAGAGACTCAAAGATATAGTAGTGGAGGGAAGATGTCTGCAATGGTTTGAGTCCTTCCTGGTGGACAGATTTCAAGCAATTTCTACCCCTCCTTTACAATCAGAATGTAAGAAAGTGGAACATGCGGTACACAACAGGGCTCAGCATTGAGCCCCATTCTATTTAAAATACACACACGCCCTCTATTAAGGCTAATTACACCCTATGGGATTACTTCTGTGAATTATGCTGAAGATACTCAGCTGATTGTATCCTACAAGAATAACAACCCTGAGTCAATAGAGAATTGTAAGCTTTGCATACAGGAGATGGATACCTGGTTAAAAATAACTACCTAAAATTTTATGTAGGTAAAACAGAATTCCTCCTTTGCTCCGGCTCCATTCACTCTGAAGTACTCCCCAGGAATTTCTGGCTGTGTGCAAATACGAAGAACTCTGAGTCCTCCCAGGTTGTGCACAACCTGGGCATTTATGTGGATGAAAGGCTCTCCCTAGAAATGCATATATATAAAACAGCAGCGACTTGTTTTGGTATATGGAAAAATTTGAGGAAAATTGCCCTTTTACTGCCTCAGCCTGCATGTAAATTGGTGATCCAAGGGACAATTTTGCGTAGACTGGACTACTGAAATGCATTGCTGCATGGGGCGCTCGTATATGTGATCCATAGACACTTCAGGGTACAAAAACTGGCAGCTAAACTTGCCCTGAATAAATCTAGAATGGATGTCTGCTCAGCAGCCTTGAGAGCATTACATTGGCTGCCTTTGGAGAAACAAATTATATTCAAGGCTGTTTGTATAGCCCACAAGGCAGTAAATGGAAATGGACCAATACTGTTGCAAAAGAAGTTTGATTTCTGTAGGCCAAAGAAAAGCTTACGCTCTGTCAGCTAACCTGATTCTGATACAAAAATTCAGGAAGGTCAAGGCGGGAAGGAGGTCTTTCAAGACCAAAGCATCCCAGTTATGGAATAAATTACAGACTGAATTTAGGGTCCACCGAAATCTGGCTAGTTTTAGGAAAGACCAAAAACCTGGCTTTTACCAAAATAGGCTCAGGAACACATGGTTTCTGATGTTATGATAGGGAATCTCAGGAGGTGTTTGTAACATCTTGCTCAAGAGTTGTTAGTGGGTTTTTTTTCCAGGCGGAGCTTGCTATAGCGCCTTGATACCTGTAATGGCGGATGTTTGTGCTTTAGAAATGTTGGTTCATTCATTCATTCACCTCAATCCACCTCACTCCAATCCACCATAATCCACCCCATTCAAATCCAGTTCACTCCACTCCACCCCAATCAAATCCAGCCCACCTCACTCCAATCCAATCCAATCCACCCCTCTCCAATGCCCCACCCAGTCCAATCCACCTCAATCCTATCCACACTATCTCAAACCAATCCACCTCAACCCAATACAGTGCACCCCGCTGCACCCCAATCCAATCCATCCCAATCTGATCAACTCCACCCCACTCAATCCAATCCACCACACTCCAAGCCAGTTCACCCAACTGCAATCCAATCCTCTCCAGTCTACCTCACCCCACACCCATCCATTCCACCCTACTCCATTCCATCCCAATCCACACCACTCAATCCATTTCACACCACTCCAGTCCACCCCACCTCACTCCAATCCACTCCATTTCAGTCCACCCCAACCCACTCCACCCCAATCCAATCCCCTCACCCCATTTCAATCCAGTCCACCACATCCAGCCCACCCCACTCCAATCTACCCCACTCCAATCTAATCCACATCGCTGTACTCCAATCCAGCTCAGTCCATCCCACTCCAAACCAATCTGCCCCACTCTAGCCCAATCCAAACCAATCCAGCCCAATCCACTCCAGTCCACCCCACCACTGTCCACCCAACTCCAATCCTGCCTCCCTCCAGTCCAGTCCAGCCCAGTCCAGTCCATGCATTCCAGTCCATCCCAGTCCTATCACTCCACCCAAAACCAATCTAATCCACCCCAATTGAATCCACCTCACCCCATTTCAATCCACACCACTCAAATCCAATCCACAGCACTCAAATCCACCGCACTCGACCCCAATCCAGCCAGTCCACCCCACTGTACTTCAAAACAATCTACCCCACTACCTCAATCCACTCTACCCTATTCCACCACAGTCCAGTGAACGCCACTTCACTCTGTGACACACTCTGCCACTGAACTACTAAACTCTACTCCCCCTGTTCTGCTCTGACACTCTTCACCAACAAATCCACTCTGCAACACTACCCCCTCCACACACCAACTTTTAACCATGCTGAACAGCAACCACACTGGTGTACAACATGCTAAAAACACATTGCCAAGTCCAATAGCGCTTGTATAGATGAGACCTGTTGGCTTTGCCAGTAATTTTTCCTGAGGCTTATCAAAATATGGACAGTATAAATGTCCAAGATCCAAAGATGAATGTATGCTTCAAGTAGAAATGGTGTTTCCCTCTGCCATAATTTCTGCACCTTGCTTGCGACATTGCTCGGATAGATGCTGGAGCAAGCCTTCCATTTCTTTCCTTTGGAAGAGGTCATTACAGCTGACGATAGAAGGAGAATTTGCAGTGTATCTTGGAGTTGTGACACCCATTGCAGATCTTGTTCATGCTTTATCTGTGAGATTGCTTTCTTTATTGTGGGCTAGACGCTCGGTCGCATTTTAATTACGGTGTCTCTTTCGGGCTGTGCTAGGCGCCACTGAAGAAGGGGGGGGAGCATTACTTCTGATGTAAACTGGGTCCTGCTGCACAGCTGTATATTATTGTTCATTTCTGGGCATTACACACCACGTTTTAACAGCTGTCTTCAAATTTCATTTTTTAACAATAGCAAATATTTTTCTGCTGGACAGTCCACCAATAGGGACATTCTCCTCCTCTTGTTAGACAGCCATAGTGACCCCATGTTAGGATTCAGCCTGCTGGAATACAGTATGGCAGACCGATGTCTCGACTGCAGGAGGCGTTTAAGAGGTCACTGCTCCAAAAGCTCTTCTAATCATGGGGCAAGCTCCTCATAGAAGTACCCCTCTTCATTATAATCATCTGTGCCATTGGGTTGTGGTAAGGAAGGCGATTAAGCAATTGTCTGGAGGTGTAGTTGTGAGTGGTTATATAGGTATTGCCTTTCTGGTTTGACTGTGTGGTTGGGAATATGGTAGTGCCCTAGTTTGGATCAAATAGTCTCCTAAAACGGAATTTTGCATTGAATACCAGTCTCAGCTGAAGGCAATAGGCCCTATGATGAAGAACTGGTTGATTTGGCCTTCATATTGGGCCTAAAAACATTCTTCTGAGGTCTAGCTGAAATGTGGCCTGAAATTAGGGTCCACATCAATGCATTTTTGTTTAGAATCCTGAATCTCAGTTGCATCATAGTGTGACCTCTCAATTTTTGCTTCGGTGCTACAGCAAACTCTCAGATGCACGCTTGAACGTCAAAAACATATTCTTTTTATGGTGAGTATCCCGGAAAGACTATACAAGCCCTTGTCAAAGTCACCGTCTTCACACCTTTCTGAAGCTGTTTTGTTCCATTACCTCGAATTTGTGAAGGCATATGAAGCCCACCTGATATGGATGGATAGTCTGTTCACACTTAAAATGCTGAATTTTGCTTAACACGAAATTTGGAAATTACATGAATTTCCCCCGATCATCTTTAAAAAAAAAAAAAAAATGGCAAAGGACTGCTCTGTCTTTTCTTATGTAGCAGAATGCAGCATCCAAAGAATTCTAGAATAAAAAATGTTCTAGCTACCTCGTCAAGAACTTTCAATTCTATTAAGGACACTGAGGCGAGGATTATGCTTTCTCTCTCTTTACTGAGAGAATGAAAGCAGCCAATCGAAGTTAAAGTATACAAAAAAACTACATTTCCCAACAACCCTTGTTGTCCATATTCTGCCCCAGGCCTGCTCTCCATATAAATGTCTCTGCCTCTTTAGTCCTTCCTCTTTCTTTGAAGCTTGCAGCCAGAGATAAGTACCTACTACATTTCTACATGTTTAAACATATGTTTAGTTGTTTCAGGCCCATGAAGCGGGGGTGGGGATAGAGCGGCGCTTGTTAGGAGAAACCTGCCATTATTTATGCTCGACTTCGTGCTCGTATGCAACCGATCCTTGTGCCACTTTTGCATCGGCCGTGTCGGCATTGACGGTTCACGTCACTGTCCAGCCATCAGAGCGGTGATGTAAAGTGCTCTGAGACTCAGTGTGGTGTGCGTGTTTTTTCTGGCCTCCTGTGGAGCCCAGCCGAGCGCTGCCTGGAGGATTGTGTCCTCTTTCTAGTTTTATGCACGCGCATGTGTGCAGAACGATCTCCGACTGGAATTAGTGCCAGAGATTGGCTCAAGTGCTGTGTATGTGCCTGGCTACTGTGCATATCCCCCAGAATGCTCGACGGGGCAGATAAACATTCAAGGGCTTTGCCCTAGAGGAACTGTGAGCAGGTGCTCGCTCCACATTCAGGTTTGGGCTATTTTGAGAGATGTTTTCTCATATCAGGAGTTTCTCCTTTGGTGACCTGCTGGGGCTGATTTCCCCCGCCACCCCTTTTGAACCCCTTCATCGACTCTGGCTTTTTCAAGTATGGCGTATTATGCAGAAGAGGACAAATATTATCAAGACAAGGCTGAGGTGCCTTTTGAACATCAGATGGAGGAGAGATTGGTACAGGGCCTGGGTCATCATGTACAGGACTCTATTAATCAGGCTCTAATAAAAGCTTTAAAGCCTTTCACACAAACTCTAGTAAGGTTTGGACAGAGAGAATTGATGGGGCGACCCCCCTGTGAGACACTGAATAGAGAGAATTAGTCTGATGAGGTGGGCCTTGTTCCAAGAGCCTCAATGGGATCTCTATCCTTGGTGGAAATATTTACTCAAATGGCTACTTCAGTACGCAAAGACCATGAGTACGGACATGGGCCTCATTAGCCATGGAGACCTTTCCAGCCCCTTCAGTACCACGAGCTGAAGAGTCCCATGCCTCT
Organism: Pleurodeles waltl; assembly: GCF_031143425.1. Lineage (NCBI taxonomy): Eukaryota > Metazoa > Chordata > Amphibia > Caudata > Salamandridae > Pleurodeles > Pleurodeles waltl. Next base: position 1,112,580,649 of record NC_090446.1, read on the forward strand.
ATTTTTCCTTCCTCCGACTCCGACTCTGACCAAGAAACCTGCCAAACGAAAGCATAATCCGAAGCCTCCGGTCCTGACATAGAATTTGCCATCGGTTGCACTGATTTCCAGAGCCAGATCCTGCCACACGGATGACGCCTTATCCGAATAACAAAAGGTAAACCACGCAGTGATTGCTTTTTCACAAATGGCTCGCTTTTCTCTTCGGTTCTGACTCCTAAAGGTAGGCGCACAGATTCCAACAATTGTTGGCTAGAGATAGATGAGAGGGGAGGTGGGGGAGGTCCCTTTTAAATAAGGCAAGTCCCACCTCGGACATTTTCAAGGGTGTACCTTTTCCCCTCAAAAGTACGCACCACTGTCATTGTCCTGAAATTTGACTTTTAATGCAGGTCGTTGAATTCCTTGAGCAATATTCTGGCAAAGATTATTGTTGGGTGGCAGGGGTCAAGTCTCCTTGGGCTACTACTTATACAAATATGCATGAATGAAAATAAAATACTATGGTGCCTAGAGGTTTGTGCTTTACATTATGTGTTGTTGGAATCGATTGCTTGTTAAACTGATCTGAATATTCCAACATTTTGGGTGTTAGTGTAAATAGTATATTTCTTGGCCTGAGCATGTGGCAATTCCCTGATAGACCACTTTTTGAAGAAGAGACTGATCTGTAATAGAAATTGCTAAAGGTCACTTTCAACCCTTTTCGGTCTATGCAATACCCGTACTTGATTGTCTAATGTTACGAAGACCCGCACCTGCTTCTTCTCGCCTAACTATCTCTGGAGTCCTCTGTTGCCAAAATTCAACATCCTTTCCTTTTCCACCCCTGTAGTCTGACCTCTTCCAAGTGTGTAACCTCTTCAGTTAATGGATCTTTTGTGTGGTTGCCCATAGTGTCTTGGTGGCATCTTACCTGATCCAAAGGACTGTAAGCTCCTCTCAGAAGTAGCTCTTAGCTGATACAATGCGCTTTATAAGGGGATAGTGTCTCTGGCCTGTTTGCTGCAAAGCCCCTGTGCATTTACCGGATCTGTACTGGCAGACCGTACGCAAAGAAATAACTTTAAGAAGCACGAATAAGTGAGAGGCATTTCACTAGGCAGATGTTGTGTGCTTTCGCTTATACTGCATTTTTTGTCTTGTCTGAAAACTGTGCTCAATACTGCAGGACTGAGTTTGCTGTGATGTAATAAAGGCCATAGACTTGATCTGTTTTTTTATGAAAATAGACAAGTAGGCCTGACATATTTATTGTGAAACACTTTTTGTATACCCATTCGGCATTAAAAGGTGGATTGTTAGTGAACTGTGTTAGAGAAAGGTATCCTGGTACAAATAATATCACAGATTGCTGTAGTAGACATGAGGTTTGGTGTAGTTAACCCCCTTTAACAAATCCTGAAGAAGAGTTTCACTATGATAACCCTTGTATGGATGTCTTAGGAAGGCGTATATATTATTTTGCCAGCAGTACCTCTGCACAAATTTGCAATTTTAGGACAAAACACCTGATGCTGTGTGCGCAGGCTTGTGCTCCATATAGCAGACCTGAGCTGATGATGGTGACGAAACTGAAGGTAAAGACAATAAGCATTGTTGGTTCATTGCGAAATGTTGTGTCAGATGCCTGTGGTCGATTTATCATAACAAATTATGACACAAGCAGTGTGCCTCATTTATTGGGAAAGACGTAGGTTAAAGCCACACGCCTTTAACGGCGAATTGTTATAACGTGTTGAAAGGAAAAGTCTGCTATGTTGTTACATGGAATCTTGCAGTTTACTGTATAGTGCCACGTTCCTCCTATTTTTAGGGTCGAGCCTGCGTTGTATGCGCTCGCGGATGCGTATCGCAGCGAGATGCTTTAGTTATTAGAAAAGGGCTCGGAACCCTGTTGACATCATGTCAGTGTGTTTGATTGGTTGGTGGGCTTGCCTAGTAAAATCTGCTTGCTTTAATTAGTGGAAGGCATGCACACGTCATGCCTTTTCCGTGGTTAGCCCTCCTCCACCGCAGCGACCAAGTACAGAAAACATGGAAGGCTCGCTGTTTTCTGTCGGATCGTGGACTACTTTTTCTCTATTTTCCTAGCGCGATTTTGCTTGGCAGAAGTCGAGCACTTTACACAGTTAATTTAACTTTTTCGGGTTACGTACATAAAAGCCGATAGATGAAAAGTCGGGTTAGGAGTTTACAACGCGGTCAGCTCTAACATGAGCAAACGCGAGACCCGTTGCATTGCAAATGCTTGTTTTCTCTGTGTGCAGAAACCGTATGTTTGTGTGCACACTTCTCTCGACTGTGTGCAGAATCCTGAGCAGCAAAGAGGTGCCACGTGTAAGGAGTGCTCTTGGCACAGGTAGGTGGGTAAGTTCTAGAGGTAGAAGGCTGAAGTGGCCTAGCCAAGATTAATTATCAGAAAACACCAAAAAAATCAAGCAAGCTGCAGCTAACACAAATACAATCCATATTCACTGAGTGATTGGTGTGCTGTGCATCAGCCTGTAGAGCATATATGTGAATTTTATTTTCACTCACAAGCACCATATGGATACAAGTACATAACTTCATGGAGAATTGAGAAAATCTTTTTAGTCAGAGCTGTTCCTGGACTGAAAGCTGACAGAGGGGATACATAACGACAAATGCAGCATAGATGGAACTTCACACCTTCGCTCCACTTCCACTGCATGTCAGTCGATGAAATATCATGAGATACACAGAGATTAAAACGTTTTTGATTAGCTGTGTACTTTGGTAAGAATGCAGGTCTGTAAATTGTGAAGACACGTCCGGCATGTTATTCCCTGGCGTGACTACATTAAAAATAAACAATTTGATATAGAAAAAAATATTTTCCTCATACTGCAGCGCTTACATTTTTAATTACTGTAAATAACTAGTTTTACTATTACCCATTTGAACAGTTCCTAATTTACCTACCTCGGAATGATGGGGCAGTCATTGCCAGGCCTTGCCAAGATTCAAACTGTGAATAGCAGATCCCCAAATGTATTACCAGTAAGCATTCAACTCGGTGAATCATTGTGCCAGCTGATGTTGGCACTAATTGTTTAACCCTACTTACAGAAACCATTTTACTAACCTTAGAACGACAACTTTCAGTTGCTGCCTGACTACATGTAGTAGGTTGCAGTGGGCTCATAACGCAATCTCTACTTTTCCATCATTGTAATTTGTGACCTACAGTCTACATAAGAATTTCTCAAGCAATGCATTAACCCACTGACAATGACTGCAAATATGTGACCTCAACATTGCATGCAACGCTGTACTATACATATATATTCACATAAAAAAATAATGGTTACAGAGACTCTATAGTCAGGTTCTGAATTTACTCGTAGAAAACCGTAGAAATTCAGCAGTTATATTTAAAGTTATTTCAAGTAACTATAATTTGCACCCTAAGATAACTATAACTCGCTCCCCCGCCATACATAGTTTTTTCTTCATTAATTTGACTGCTAATGCTTCATTGATATTTTTAGTGACATTAGAAAAGTTGTCATGATTGCTGTAACATCTGGGGCAATTAGCATTGCATGGCGATGGTGCAAGTTGTAGTTACCTTGGGGCACGAGTTATAGTTACTTGAAATAACTCTAAATATAACTGCTGAATTTCTAAGGGTTTGTACGGGTAAAGTAAGAGCCTAACTATAACGTCCCTGTAACCTTTGGTTTTTTAAGTGAAGTTCTATGTTTTTTTATTCTATTTCCTAACTATAATGTCCCTATAACCATTGTTTTTTTCAATGAATTTCAATGTTTTTTTTTTTTTAACGTAAAGTAATTTTCATGACTATATGTTAATCCAACCGTCGAGCACGCACCCCGTGTACAATTACAACTTTATCCTGGGGTGGTGGTGGTCCCCGGGACTGCGGGGGGACACATGCCCCCCCAACATAAATAGTGTATTCTGCCCTGAGAAGGCGGCGGTGCCCGGGGCTGAAGACCCCTCCCCCCAAACACACACATTTTCTTTGTAACCCCCCTCCAGGGAGGTGGCAGTCCCCGGGGTTAATTAAGCCCAAGGAGGGGGCCCCGTGTGCCTCCTCCTCTTAAAAGCCCCCAATACCTCTGGGACCTGGCCCACCCGGGGGCTAATTAAAAGAAAAGGGCAGGAAACCGCCTGTTTTTTTTTTTTTATCTGCAAATTTGCAAAGTTTCCCCAACATTTAAAAAAAAATATATATATGCTTTTTAGCCCTGGCAGGTTTTTCCCAGCACCAGAGCTCAGGGGTCAGGACCCCAACCTGGCCCCTTTTCTTTCTTTTTTTAGCTTTTTTTGTGGGACTCGGCTGAAGCTGAGTGCCAAGATGGCTGCCAACACTTCCTTGTTGAAGTGTTGGCAGCCACTCGGATATCAGCACAGGGCCAGTTGAATAGCGGAGTATCCACATGCCAAGAAATCTTTATTTTTTCAACTCTAATACCTCCAAAACTACTGAAGGGATTTACACCAAATCACAAAAAGCGTGCTTTCTGTACCAAGAACTAGCTTTCCACCAAATTTGCTGTAATTCCGTTCAGCTGTTCGGGCTTTAGTCATGTTCAAAAATTTGAAAAATCCTTTTGACACAGAATGGGGGGGAAAGTGTTTTGGCCCTCGCCCCCTTTTTTCTCAGGCCTCGCTTGAAATTTTTAAGACAGCAGCTGAAGTGACTAAAGCATACGTTTTGAACATTTCGTGAAGAATTGTCAAATGGTGCCGAAGTTATTGGCAAAACAAAAAATGCTTTATATACAGAAAAAAATGTCCTAACTATAACTACCTAGCGGTGACCGCCACTAGTTAATATATATGGTTAAGAGGTATATACATATCTTAACCATCAAAACTAAACCTGTTACAGATATTATACACTCCAGTATCTCCAGAAAGTTCATTAACCACCTGAGCTATCTTAACAGTATTAAATAATGAGATTTTCTGAATACATAGGGATATCTGCAGCGGCTGCCTTAACCTCCAAAACTGATTATGACAAATTAATAAAGGCAGGCTGATGGGAGTAGGTATAACCATCTATGTTATTATGGCGAATGCTGTGTGGTTGAAATGCTGATATACATATGAGTATACAAATGTTACCAACTCAACCATGTATACCCGCAGTCTTTTGTAAAGTTTTTCTCATATTGATGGGAAGACAATTGAGGGTCTTTCCCTATACAACTAAACCATATATTTGATTTTTAAAGTGGTTTCCATTTTTGTGAAGAGAAACTGGAGGGGGTGAAAGAGGGAATTCACTAGCAAGGTCCATGTATTTATCTTTAATGGCGCCCGTGAACAGGGGACCGCCCTGTAATAATAAAGTGTGATCGAGGCCTCCAATAAACACATGCCTGCAGGCATTAGCCCATTGAGGCTGATAGCTGCCTATTGTTTGAAATTAATAGGATCTGTGTGTGTACTCTCAACATCTTTCTGTGCAGCAAGAGGACAGAGGCTGTGCAAGCACACACCTTAGAGGGAACACAGGTTTGGCCTTAATTACACCCCTCTTACAAACACCTGGGGTTGGCGATCTGCCAAAACCATCTTTAAAAGACACCAGACACGATGACTTAAATTCCCCATCATTCATCTTCATGGAAAATGACATCACTGGCACCCTGATCATCCATTTACCCAGGAAGTGACTTCACTTCTTGCTTTCTCCCTTCTTTAATCCACTTGCAGTGTGTCTCCTCTTCTGGTTGTGCTCAGCAAACGGCAGGCACAGACGAGGACATTGCCTGTTATAGACGGGAAGGGCCTTGAGCCATAACCCATGTTCCAATGAAACTTATAAGGTATTTACACCAAGACGTAAACAACCCACTCACACAGCTATCACAGATAGACCCAACCTCATTTAGCTTCTACTAACTACCACACACCTTCAAACTACAGAACACACACTCTAACTCATGCTCGGTAAGGCAGTACTCCCTGCACCAGACATCTTCGACCTTAACACAAGCTTGACACTCTCTTAGTATTAGAAACAGGATGCCACAGTGGCATCGCTTAAGAGCACTTTACATGCCACAGCATGTCTCTGCCAGGGCTTGCAAAATATGATTACATCACCTCCATCCTGATGGAACTTCTTTGGTAACCCTTGCCAGCTCGCACCATCTTCAAAACCAGCTGTGGCCCCCATTTACCTTGCTGAGAAGCTCACCATCGCTAGAGGCTTGGCACATCCACAGCCAGGACTCTTGAAGACTAAGAAGTGTAAAAAGGGAATACTAAGACAAGGCAGCAGGCTTTTTATCTATGGACTCTGATGTGGAACAACATCACTGTATCCATCAGGACTGCCCCAAGGCTACTTCAATTTAAAAGACTTGAAGACTCACCTTAAAGAAAACTACATCTCAATGTATTAATATTCCACAAACCTGCTGCCTTTACGAGCACTCAGACTTTATGCTGTGTTTTTTGATCATGTACAACACTTCTCTGCTTTTTGGCCAGGTTCATGATATGAAATACTAGATCCATAAATTCTTTGTTCCATTAGTTCAACGAACTGTGAATTTGTACATCTTGAACACGTTACTTACTTCACTAGCACATCTAAAAAGTACTTTTCCCAGAGGCTATAGCATCCTTTGAGTGCACTGTACACAGAAGAAGGGTGGAGGCCTCATTGGCATCCATGAGCTCACCTGGTCCTGCACCCTAGGCAAACAGGTAACACTCAACCCCACTGAGATGCTGACATGCCACTTCCCACTCTCTGCAACTTAGTCTACCACCTTCGATCTCATCTTCAGGCCTCCTGGACAGAAAAACCCAGGAAACTATTCCAGCATCAACATACTATGTAAAGACCACATCCTTCACCTTATATACTCAATATCACCAACAATCCAATAAAAACCACCCTTACCCCTGGACTGATTAAACCACTTTGCCATCCCCCTCTCTCTTTTCACCATCTTACCAATAAACCAAGGTCAGCCCAAAAGAGAAGACCAAACCTTAGGATCCTTCAAAGACCTCTCCAAATACAAATGAATGCTTGAATTCACCTCTAACCCTTTCAGCTCCACATCCAATGCCAACACCTATCTAAATGACGTCAACGCTTTTTGGGAAAACTACTTAAACATCCACACACACTTAAAATATCTGAGGGCACACCAAAGCCTCCAGCACCCTATTACTGTAAACATCCTGTTGACAATCCATCTGCAGACAGAAAAGAAAATGAATGGAAGAAAAACAGAACTTGAGATGACCTCATAATACTGAAATCTCTCTGTAGATCACGCAGACAGCTTATCACATCAACTAAAGCAAAGTACTATACCAACAAAATCAATGAAGCCATCAGCTGAAGCAGTATCCTTTTCAAGATAATCAAGCACTGCCTCAGCCTCATGCCAGATCCTATTTATATTCCTCACTCAATAGAAAGAAAGTGCAATGCCATCAACCTCTTATTTAGTGAAAATGGTACAGGAGATCCAATAGCACAACGACAAGCCTGCTTTATCTCATATGCCCACCCGCCTCCATACGATCCTGTAATGGTCATCTTTCAAAGCCTTATCCCTTGGAGATCTCACTGACATACCAAACTCAAAGCTATTTCTTCATCAAATGTCTCTATGAGGACATTCTGTTGCCACTACTCCCCATTATCAATGCCTGCCTCACTGATGGAATGTTCCCAGAAGTTTTCAAAATAGGCAAGATCCTCCCATTCCTAAAGAAACCTACATCCGACCCAGAGGACCTTGCTATCTACCGGCCCATCACTTACCTAGCAGATGTCAACAAGACTATTGAAAAAGCCGTACATGTTCAACTCCAAGATCACATTGATGTTACACATTTGCACAACTATGTCTAGCTGAAACATAGTGACTACTACCTTAGAATTGCAGGGGTACTCTCCTGAGATGAAGTAGACCCTCTGCCTCCTCATATTGCGGGACATTGCAGCTTCCTTTTTCTCAGTCAACTATCCTGCATCTTGGTATTTGAAAAGGATTCACAAGCAGTGCCCTTCATTGGTAACTTTCCTACTTTTTCAGCTTCCACCAGTTTAACATGTTCACATCTAGGTCCCAAAAAAATGCCTAGCACCTGCACAGTCCCCAAGGGGTTTCATACTATAGCCAACCATCTTCAACCTTCACATGGAGCCAATTGATGTCTTCTCACAGATAACAACATTAACATTCAATAAGATGTTGATGCTAAACAACTCCTCAGCTTAAGAAATCCAACATGTCAAGCACCATCTGCACATCATCCAGACTTGTATATCCAGCACCTTCCAGAAGCTGAACCCAACCAAGATAGAATTCCTGTTATTTACCCACAACAACAAGAAATGGTGCACACTGTGCTCAATTACATGATCTTTGACAGCTTTGAACTCAACTTTCAGTAAATACCAAGTCACTTGAATTCACCCTGGGCACGAACCTCACCCTCAAGGAACGCAATGCCAAAAACCAAACAATGACCTGGTACCATCTCTCTCTTCTAAGAAAAGTGAAACTGTTTCTTCCAGAAAGCGACTTCAGAGATGCTATTCATGCCCTCATACTCCTGCACCTGGATTGTGAACACCCTACTACAGGACCTCACAGGCTGCACATTGGCACCCTGTAAGTGCACTTTACATTCCACAACATCTCACCCAGGGCCTGAAAAAATATGATCACATCGCCTCCATCCTGATGGAACTTCATTGGTGGTTCTTGCCAGCTCGCACTATCTTCAAAACCAGCTGCGGACTCCCACTAACCTCGCAGAGAAGATCACTATCTCTGGAGTCTCAGCACATCCACAGCCAGGTCTCTTGCAGACTAGAAAGTGTAACAAGGGAAAAACAAGACAAGGCAACAAGTCTTTTAAATCTATGGATTTAGGATCTGGGGAAACATCACTGTATCCATCAGGACCACCCGAGGGCTGCTCCAGTTTAGAAAAGAGTTGAAGACTTGCCTCTCTAAAGAACACTACATCACAAAGCATTAATATTCCACAAACCCGCTGGCTTTCTGAACACTCGATCTTTATGCTGGACATTGACCACATACAGCACTTCTCTGCTATTTTGCTAAGGCTTGCACCATAGGCATACTACATACATAAAACCTTTGTCACACCCTTAAAAAAGAACTGTATATTGTTTTGCCAACTGTAATTTTTTACCTTTGGGAACACTCCTAGTGGATACTTGATCTAACTACAGATTCTTCAACTTTAGAATATCCCCAGGCACCAGACTGGATCCGGAAATCATCTCAGGATTGCTCCTATGCACAGCCCGGCTCCACACTGGCTTTGTTCTCCCTGGGAAGTGAAAGAGTTGCAGATAAGCTCCTGTCTTTTACACTAGTGTTGGTGCCTTTCTTTCTGCACTTTCAAATGCAGATCCAGAGCTCCACTCCCTTTGCCATTTTATTAGCAATACAATGGCCCCTGAGTTGGTTATGTTGATAAACTAAAGCTAAAGTCTTGTTTGGTTTATTTAGAAATGTTATGTCAGATGCCATAGGTATCATCTGTTTTTTTCTGAAAATGTAGGACAAAGGCAATGTGGATGGCGTTGTGAGCATGTGACCTCCTATATCAGGTTAGGTGACACGTAATAAGGCAGTGACATCTATTACCCTCAGAGGTTGACTCAAATCTTTTGACTCAGATGGGAGTGTGACTTCATCCAATTAGACAATATAAACCAATTATCATCAAGTATAACATCAAATAATCAACATAATCAGTGTGGAGTCAGTAATTTATACACATCATGACCTATGTGTCATGATTAACCACACCACTTTAGTAAAGTTTAAACAGTTATTACCCTCAAATTAACAATGCTAAAGTCACCTAAATGATGCGCGAGACCAAATAGATATATAGAAACAACATAGCCTGGGCAAAACGTCTGAAGCATCTCAGTTTTGCTAATGCATTTATCATTAAACACGCCAAAAGAACAACACAGAATAGCAATATAATTAAGTGAATAATAGAAACAGTATACATTTAGTTTGTGCAGTTGAATTAATCACAATCAATTAATTACATTCAAAATCAGATATTAGGTCAAGCATCCCTAACTAACACTTTAATTTGAGGAACATGTGTGGGCTTTATGCAAAAATAAAATAAGACAAAATTTGATTTGGAAAACGTCCAACTATGGCGTTAACCAAAATTAGCGGTTGAATTTTCTAAACGGAAAACCTGCAAAGGAAAAACAAATGCACATTGGTTATACCTTTACTAAATGGAACAAAACAGCTTCTAGTATCTTCATCAGCAGGGCGCAGGAACATCAGGTCTTCATTAATCAGCATCAGGACATGAAGGGGAAACAGTTCAGTGAAGTTGGGCTTAATATAATTGAATTGTAAGATCATAGACAAGAGCTAAATAACAGAACTAAACAGAATCACTAAAAATGCAGAACTAACTTACATCACCCAAAACTTTGTTATATTAAAGTCCCAAAAGATACTATCTAAGCTTCTATTGGATAAGACTTTGAGGTGGTGTAGTATGCAGCCAATAACACATTATTTGCGCTTCAGATGTATCTTTTCTTTGTTCTCTGCACCTAAGATTGGTTTACACTGCCACCTCTCCTGCCAGCAGCTTCCGTACCAAAATTACAATTTTATTTTACATGGCAACATGACATGTGCTTCCTGCCAAAGAGTAAGGTCCATTGTTAAATGTAACATGTTATTTCACATTATGTTTTAATGACACATTTGTTTATTAATAATGTTTGCTCTCTAACAGCGTATTTATCGTGAAAAGCATGTTAAAGCAAATAAGCCTTTAAGAAGGTTTGTTCTCCCACTCTATTGAAGCCTGTAGACTTATTTTGTTACATCAAACCTTGCAGATTACCTAAATAGCTAAAAGTCTTTGGCAAACCCTGGAGTTAGAAGATTTGCAGTGTTAGATCCTTGTTAGGTCCCGGTAAAGGGGGTTGTATTTTCTTACTTATGATTTTATGGCTATATACCAGGTGGTACAATTGTGGGAAACTTTATGTTCAATACAGCAAGCTTGCATTGGTAAGGGGGACAAGCCACCTTTAAAGACTATGGGCTTAATTGGTTCACAGGTTAAAAAAGAATGATATCAGATGTCAAAAGGTCTAATCTGTTTATTATGAAAAGTTGCAACAAATAAAATAGGACAGATGTGTATTTAATGAAAAGCATTTCTTAAAGTCAATAAAACTGTGGGTGTATACATGTGTATATACATATATACATACATATGTATTTTTTACAGGGACATTATAGTTGGGTTCTGAATTTACTCGCACAAAACCAGAGAAATTCAGCAGTTTGTTACTTCAAGTAACTCGCGGCCTCGTCATGCACTGCTAATTATCTCAGATATTAGAGCACTCAGGCCAACTTTTATAACATCAATAAAAATATCAATGAAACAATGGAAGTCAAATTATTGGATAAAAAACTGTGCATGGCACGGCGAGAGGTACCCTAGGGCGCAAGTTATAGTTACTTTAAATAATTCTCTGGTTTTGTGTGAGTAAATTCAGAACTAACAATAAAGTACCTTTACATTTGTTTTTTTTAAAAAGAATTTCAAAGGTTTTTTTTTAAATTCTGTTTTCTATCCATAACATCTCTCTGGCCTTTGTTTTTTTTCAGTGAAAAACTAAATATGTATATATACATATATATATATATATATATATATGTATCTAGATATATATATATATACACACACACACTGTCTCTCTCTTTCCCTCACACACACGAAAGTTGTGTCATACAAAACATACCCAAATGAAAAATAAGTTGGCCTTATATTTCGTGAAGTCTTTTTCATAAAGTAACTGCAGAACAAGCTGTTGGATCACAAGTTGTCCTGTCAAGCACCAGTATATTTGTGATAGTAGTTTTAGACACTAGCACATTAGTGGGAAACAGAGCTGCCCTGGGAGTACTGAAGTGCATCTGGAGACTTGGTCTACTCAAAAGGCGTCCAGCAGAAAATGAATTTGTTTTATGTATTTATGGCATAGCATTTATAATTATATTACAGTATTTTCTTCTATGTTCACATACACACACAGGATGAGAGACAAAAGTCAAAACAGGAGTTTGCAATGCAATAGGCCTCGCGTTTAAATGGTAATATCTTTTACCCATGTGCTTTTGTTTGGAGTGTTCTGGATGCATGTGGTGTAGAATGGAATTATGTGGGATGGATTGGAATTGTTAGTTGTGAAATTGAGTGGGGTGGTATTGTGTGGTGTGTAGTGTACTTGTGTAAAAGAATTATGTGGCATGGTGAATAGATAGCGGTGAGAGCTGCAGCAGATGAGGATAAAAACATCAATCAATCAGATATTTCTAGAGCACACTACTCACCCACAGGGTCTCAAGGTGCTGAGGGGGTGTGACCTCTGAGATTAGTTGAAGAGCCAGATCTTGAAGCCCTTACTGAACTGAGGCAGTGATGGTGACTGTCTCAGGTGAAGAGGTAAGGTTTTCCAACCTTTTGCTGCCAGGTAGGTGAAAGATCTTCCTCCTGCCGTGAACGTCTTTATGCAGGGTACATTGGCGAGCGACTGCTGGGACAAGCGGTGAGGTCTGGAAGGGGAATACCAGGTGGTGCGGTGTTTGAGGTAGCATGGTCCAATGTTGTGGAGGGCTCTGTAGGTGTGTACTAGGAGCTTGAAGTTGATCATCTTCTTGATGGTGAGACAGTGGAGGTTTTTCAGGTGTTCTGTGATGTGTTCTCGGCGGGGGATGTTTAGGACGATTCTGGCGGCGGTGTTCTGAATTTGTTGCAGCTTGCTCAGGTTCTTCTTGGAGGTACCAGCATAGAGGGCGTTGCCGTAGTCAAGTCTGCTTGTGATTAGGGTGTATATCACGGTTTTTCAGCAGTCGGTTGATATCCATCTGAAAATCTTCCGTAGGAGTCGGAGGATGTGGAAGCAGGTGGAGGTGACGGAATTGACCTGTCTGGTCATGGTAAGCATTGAGTCGAGGATGATGCTGAGGTTTAGTGCGTGGTCTGTGGGGGTGGGGGGCCTCCAGAGTGTTGAGGGCCACCAGGAGTCGTCCCAGGCTGAGGAGGAAGGCCCCATGATGAGGATCTCTGTTTTGTCAGAGTTCAGCTTAAGGCAGCTTTCCCTCATCCAGGTGGCGACTGCTTCCATCCCGTCCTTGAAGTTCTTCTTGGCTGTTGAGGGGTTCTCGGTCAGGGAGATGATCAGCTAGGTATCAACACCATAGGAGACGATGTTTATATCGTAGTTCCGGACGATAGGGGCCATGTCGCTGTTGAACAGTGTGGGGCTCAATGATGATCCTTGGGGTACTCCACAGCTGATGTTTATAGGTTCTGATAGGTGTGGTGGGAGCCTGACTTTCTGTGTTCTGCCAGTCAGGAAGGAGTGTATCCATCGAAGGGCCTTGCTATTTATGCCTGCTGCATGGAGTCTGGCGCATAAGGTGCAGTGAGTTCCTGTATCAAAGGCGGCTGAAAGATCAAGTAGGATGAGGGCTGCTGTTTGACCGCGATCGAGGAGGGAGCGGATGTCGCCTGTGGCGGCGAGCATGGCGGTTTCAGTGGTGTGCTTAGTTCTGAATCCTGAATGGGAGCTGTCCTGGGTGTTGTTGTCCTTGATGGGTTGGTGTAGCTGAGTGTTGATTGCTTTCTCAGCGCCCTTAGCTGGGAAAGTCAGCAGCGAGATGGGGCGGTAGTTCTTGAGATCCGTTGGGTCGGCTGTGGGTTTCTTCAGAAGTGGGTGGATCTCTGTGTGCTTCCAGTCTTCGGGGAAGGTTGCTTACTCCAGGAAGCAGTTGATGGTCTTGCAGAGTTTGGGCGCGATCGAGGTGCTGGCCTTGTTGAAGATGTATTGGGAGCAGAGGTTGGTAGGGGCTCCAGAGTGGATGCTGCTCATGATGGAGTGGGTCTCATCCGTCGTGAGGGGGGTCCACACGTGTAGGAGTCATGGGGGTTTGGTAGATCCTGGCAGGGGTGTTGTTGGTGAGTTCAAAGCGTCTTGGATCTGAAGCTGTCGTGGATGTCTTTGATCTTCTGACAGAAGAAGGTGGCTAGTCTGTCGCAGAGATCATGACATGGAGGGATGTTAGTGGTCTCGGCTTGTGGTTTGGCGAATTCTTTGATTACGCTGAAGAGTTCTTTAGTGTTGTGTACGGTGGTGTTGATGCAGTCCTGCAGAGCAGTTTTCCTGGTGGATCTGATGAGGCCATGGTGGAATCTCGTAACAGATTTGAAGGTTGCAAGGTCTTCAGGGGATTTGCTGTTCAGCCTGGTTACTGGACTTGGCCATGTGCTTGTGCCTGTCCTTGTATCTAAGGGACTTATCTCTCCCCCATTTAAGTGGCACTCAAGTGGTATTCACCTCACTGGCCTTGGCAAGTTCTTGCTTTGGACAAGCCGAATGTTGTCAGAAATGTGGGAAGTTCCTGGAAACCTCTGTTCAGCACAAACCTTTAGCAGACCCGCAATTACCTAATGGACACCTGCTCTCTCTACCCCTTTGTTTTGTTAATAGCAGATTAAAGCAGGTTCCTTTGGGATCAATTGTTCTGCAGAATAACAGTGAACCTTTGTCCTGTTATGGTGTGATAGCTCTGTACAGATGGCATATTTCCGATATTTTGCAAAATTCCAGATCGCACCTTTTTCCCTCATTCGCTTGATACTTACAGCGACCTTTCTGGGAATGGTCTTCCGGGAGGTGCTGTGATTGTGAAAGATGGAGGGGGAGCAGAATCGCACAGGGACACTGCCTCTTACACCCTGTACCTGTTGCCTGGCTTTCCTTCCCCGGCACTAATGCTAGATTCCCGAGCACTCGCCCCTGGAGACGTACACATTGCTGTAGTTACTCGAGGAGCTAGCACTTCGCGCAGCTATCACCTGTGAAAAGGGCTGCGTTTGCCTGCTTTGAAAAAAATAAAATAATGTAGGGCTTTTTTCCATTTGTTGTGCTTGCCAATTGCTCCTGTTTAGGAATACATGAAGGGTTCTAATTGCCCATTAATTTAAAAACTATATGCCAGTCCATCTGCAGACCTGATTTCTGAATTTCTTAGGCTGTCACCTCGCATCCTTTATTTAAATTTTGAAAGATGGAGGCAAGAAAATATATTTTCATTTCTGGTGATGTTAAAACAGAAATGAGTACATCATTGGGTTCTTGGTACTGGGTCGCTCGGAGTGGGGAAATCGTGTAAACTAGACGGATTTACTGTAATTAAAAACTCACGGACTACGAGAGATATTGCCTCATAAGTTCTAGTGCAAATTATAAAAAGGTGCACCAGAGCCAAGATGGACATCTTATGCCATCATTTATCATTCAACAGAGCTTCGCTTTCTGGAATTTGATTTTTTGCAGTTGCTTGTATAAGTATTGGCCACTATTGCAGAGCATTCAAGCTACTGCTAGCAACAAATGCCATATTTGATCAAAGGTGCCACGTATGACAGCTGTAATCACTTGTATTTAAGCTTCACATCATAAATAGGAGTGTTGAGTGACACCGACAGCCCTTCAGCACTGTAGCGTATCATCTTAGATCTGCCCTATCTAACTCTACCACCAAGGCATTCCAAGCTAGTAAAAAAGGCTAATGAGGGAGCAGCAGGCAGCGGGAGGGGGGAAGAAACAGTACCTCGATCATGTTGGGAGCAGCAAATGGGCATTAATTAAGTTAAATCAATCAGTGCTTGGTCCCTGCTCCATGGACAGGACCGGAAATGAGCCCCCCAGAAGACTGTCAGCTACCCACTAAAAGGAATTTCACAGTAAAGCCTCGGACACTTGAAAGGCTCCGTTCTCAGATTTCTCACTATTTTGTGAGGCGTTCTGCGGGTTCTGGTGCCAGTCCCTGATAAATTGAGCTCCGAGCCATTGGGCTGAGGTCGGGGATACCAGGGGTGGTCCTGGCCACAGCGTCCTTACCTAATTTTCCCAGCTGATGTAACAGCTTTAACTTTCATTGGGGGGGGGGGGTGGGATAGGGGTCAGTGAAATTTCACGGAACTAAATGACATTCCAATCCAGGCTGCCATAGAGAGCCCCCCAAACCGAAGCTAGTGAGCTGTTCTGTGCGCAGAGCGCAGGGTTCAGAGATGGGATGCCGGGGCAGGTGGCATATGTTGCAGGCTGCACCAATGAAGGCCCGGTGCTCGGCTCTGCCCCTGGGGTGTAGGAGCCATGTCTGGATATGTACTATAACTACAGTCCCAGGGCTAGTTCATAAATTACAAGTCCAACCATAGACTCGCCGTCATTCCAAACTGCACAAAATTCGACATTTAGTTTGCTTGCTACTGTAGCTTTGTCTGTCTATCCAATGTGTCTATTAATAAATGTCATTTTTTTTAACACATAACATGCGAAATTTTCAAGACGTTTTAGTATAGTACATGAATTATACTTTGTCTACGTGACAATTAAACACATAAATACCCTCGCGTAAATAAGTCTGGCAAAATACCAATTGTATGTACACTGTAGTTATCTGCATGAAAAATGTATTTGAGGGTGACCTCTTCTACAAAGCGCACATGATACGACTGCTCAATGTATTGGGCAGTCAATGTAATTTATATTGTAATAATTGAGGTATGACCTTGGTTATAAAAGCCACATGACAAATGTGCTGTGCTGTGCAGTCAATCATCTGCAAGTGTCATGCGCAGTCATTTGTATTAGATTGTCTACTCAACCCAGTCTCCTGGATTGGAAAATCATAAAACATGTAAGCATATGAAAAAATAAAATATATGCAAGTAGGTGAAACCCAATAATCATAATTCAAAATTAATCTTGAATAAAAAAAAAAATGTCAGGGCCTATTTGTTGATCTTCATCGAGTGGTAATTTTGTACAGCATGCATACATTTCAAAGAGCGAAATCCATGCAAACTATGTAATTTGTTGTGAGACGGTGAAGTGTAACTGCCTAATTTGGAAGTCATTTGATTCAGTCTGTCTGTCTGACAGTCTGCCTGTCTAGCTATCTGTCTGTCTTCCTCAATGCAGGACTCACTGCGTGTGATATCTTTGCTACCAAAGCGTGCTCGCTAGATGTTCAGATTCACAGGTTGCAAAGTCATCTTTTCCTCTCCACTATTCTGAATATCCTGTAGGGTTTGAATTCCTACAAGCTTGGGGAGGCTTCAGTAACTAAGGCCACCAGGACAGCACATCCGGGGATGAAATGAATCTTGATAGGACATGTACAGAAGTCTCTTGGTATGCACCCTTTCATGCCAGCTGGCTGCCTTCAATGAAAGCCCTCACAGTGGAGTTCGCGGTGAGGTTGTTGTGGTGGTAGTGGCACCGTCAGCAGCACAAAGTACACTCGCTTCTTCGTCTTCTGACCCTGGTATCCGGTGCCTCCAGCTGGCGGACACCACCATTCATTTCTAGGGACCAGAACTTATCTTTTCATCATCAGTCCTTGGCCTAGAGTAAGTGAGTGAGAGAGAGGCAAAAAAGGCAGGAAGGATGAGGAAAAAGAGAACAATGGGAAAACGGTGACAAAGGGAGAAAGCTGGGAAGAAAAATAACTAGAAGAGAGAGATAAGGAGAAATGAATTGTAGGCCGTGGGAGAAAGAAGCATGACGTTGTATTCAGCAAGCATCTAGAAAAAACATAGGTCCCTGCACTTATTATTTACAAAATACGCCTTGGTACCGGCCTTTTCCATGTGAGAAACACTTCTCCCGCAGGTAGGTCCGTAGACAGGAGTCCCCCTCCAGTGGGAGGGCTTCAAACACTGACCAAAGGGCCACCCATGCTTGTTCGTCGGGACCTACCCCCCCAAACGGGACAGAGCACTGCGACTGAAAATGCGTTTAAACTTCTACACAGGTAGAACGAAAAGATATTCTTATTAAACTGCAAAAAACAAACAAACAAGCAAAATGCATTCTGCTCAAATGAGCATTTTTTTTGCTGTATTCCACTTTTCAGCTGTTAATCCCTTTTCAGACTATATTTTAGAAAACGCCAGAGGTTTATTTAGGTTGATTAACAGTAATAACTACGTTTTCGTGTATGCCATAAGCTAACTCCAATAGTAAATTACGAGGTTCAGGTCCCAGGTACCCATTAAAATGTGGAGTGATGCACTGCAGGTGGGGTCCGCATGCCACCTGTCACTGGCCCTATTCCTGCGGTTTTTGTTCACCTCGTAACTTGGTCCAACCAAGGTCGATGGAATGGGCGCTAAATCTCCAGCTTAAAAGTCAAGTCAAAGCTGCTGGGGGTCAAACGTGGTCCACATAAGGATAATTTTGCACGTTTAGTACAGTTTTTGCAATATTTGTAGAGATTCCACAAAACAGCAGAAAAGGGCTCCAAAACGAACAACGGAAATGTTTACCCCGCCTGTCAGACTAAGGCAATGTGTATACTACGATCGCTTTATAATTGCTTGTGGCAATGCCAGATTCACGTGAAACCAGCCGCACTTTTCCAGCCAGTGGCTGAGCACTTTCACAAAACACTTTCTCTGACGTGTTTGTTTTTAGTTATTCGTTGAGCACCTGCTCGGGAGACACTGTACCGAGTTTTATTAAAGACGCTGGGTGGCCCTTGTTTATGGATACAGCAGCTGAACTGACTGAAGTATAAGTTCTGAAAATTTCGTGAAGATTTGTTAAACAGCAACAAAGGTATTGGCAAAACAAAAAACACATTCTGTCGATGGAAAAAATGGCCCTAACTATAACTACCCGGTGGAAATATATATATATATATATATATATATATATATATATATATATATATATATATATTAATAAGAAAAGGACGCTGCACTCCCGGAATTTGACGAGGTGAAACATTTATTTCTGTTGTTGGTAAACCAATTTTCACACCACGACGCGTTTCGACATCCGTCTTTATCAAGTGGTTGCAAAAAATGTACGCCATCAAGAGCAACAGGCAGCATGCTGGTATTTGTAGTTCGTGAAAATTACTGCAGCTGAAAAAACTTACATAGGGACCTTTGATAGACGTTGTATAACCATTCACACCTGATTCAGGTCAAATGAGTGATTGAAGTAAAAGTAGGGTCCCGGGATAGCACTACGTTTGAATTGTGCCAAAATCAATAAATTACTTTCTCCAATGTCAACGAGGGAACAGTATTGTAAATCAAACATAAATGTATCCACCCTAATAGAATCACTCATTCCTCCTCCAAAATGTATACCGGCGTCTATTTGAAATACCCAGTGTTAGTGTTCAAAATCAATACTTTTCTCGAGTGATTAAAATACAGCTGAATTTGCGGGAAAAACTCCACGTCCTGATTGAAGTAAGTTCGTAACATCACTGCATCCGGTATAAACAAAGCGGCATCATTCTTTAGAAGGACGTGGGGTACATTTCATTGTAACCCTGAAATAATCACTCTGATCTTCCTCCAACATATTCTCACCTGGTGAGTGCAGTCATTGCGTTCCAGTTAAGATAAAATAAATTGCCTGATGCAAATCTGTACATCTCAAGCACATCGCACGAAAAAAATGTTCAAACAAAGTCAATCTCCGGGCCCCACATTGAGGGCCACATCAGCATAATGGGATTTCACTTTCCATGAAGAGAGCACTAGGCGCAAATGGGAAATAGACAGTCATTGTCAAAAAATGGCCCTAACTATAACTACCCGGTGGAAATATATATATATATAGCTGGCATTGGACTACAACCTTGAGTGAGCATCTTTATTTGTTTCAAGTTTGGAAGTTGTTAGCCAGCATGACCCACGGACGAGAACGCCCCGCCCCCCTCAGATAGTGACTCCAATAGGAGTGTTCGTCGTTTGGCATTACATTGGAGGAGTCAGCCGGTACCAGCTCTACAGCGTTTTACTGGTCCGACAAGCGCATCCAGCTCCTTTATGGTGCAGAATATACCAGCAGCAGCCCTGTGGACGTCTGGAGGAACACCTCATCATTGGATACAGCATTCCAGGTGACGCAGTGAGTGGAGTTTGTATTTGGCCCAACAGACTTAAGTTTCTCCTTTTACAGGGATAGTTTATCAATTCCGCAACTATACTCCCTTACTTTGCGACCTATGTCCTGTTACACCACTGTTGGCTGTGACGATAACATTAGTGATATATGCAGTGACTGCAGACTATTCATGCACCTGGGGCAAATTGCATATGTGAGTGACGCCCTCAGGTATCCTAGGATGATACAACGGGAATCGGGTACTGACATTCGACCAATGTTACCCAACACGCAGGTCACCTACCAGTTCCTGGATATATAGAATTGTTTTTGGGTGGCACAGCTTGGCCTATACAGATTATAATACATGCAGAGATTGCACCACTTTTTCCTCTATTAGGAAGTGGCACAGACCTGCTCATAAAGACTATACTATACACAGGGACCTTGTTTTTGTGTCTTTTGGATTGATGTACAGTATGGTGTGGGACCTATCAACAGGACAATATCTGTCAAGCAATAAGGGCTGAAGTCATACACACGATCACAGCTAGGACCTTCAAGTTCACTCCCCTTTTTTAAGGACACAGATTATTAATTCTAAACTGTTAACATAAAAAAAATAAGGGGACTTGGTACATTAGAAGACATTCTAAGTTGGGAGCAAGTGGAACCTGCTATTATAGGGTGGGAGATTGTGGATTGCATCAGCGGACACTGTGACAAACTAAGAACTTGTACAGAATGGCAATATTTATTGACTCAGACAGATAGGCAAATACACAGGAATTATTTTCTAAACTTCCACCTAAGGGAAGTGGTCCTATCAAAGATAATACAAAGGAAGTTGGCCTGCAAGACAAACTCAGGAGATTGGAGAAATTGAATAAAAGAGTGAAATCCAAATGGTGGGAGGCTGCGTCTCTTCAGAATTATGGATATTCAGAATGTGGATATGATACCAAGAGGTCTCAGGATATACACTATCCCCTCCTATGAATTGCCCCATCCTAATATGTTGACAAAATGGGCTGAAAATTCCAAAGCAAGTTCTAGGAGAATGTTACAGATTGTGGTCAAATATGCCTGGTCAGATAGAGAAACTCTGTTTATTGAGATCAAAGCTATACAGGAAGAATTAAAAAGTAGACCGTAACAGGAGATATTTGTGGAGTTCCTGGCAGCTATGAACAAACGTTTGATCAAACATGAGGAAGAGATAACTGCAAGGAAACAGAGAACATTACAAAAAGATTATGATGATTATGAAAGAGGCTGGATCTCACTTTCAATAGAAAGTATGACAACATCATTAAAAAATGTTTTGAAACAAAAAATGAAACCAGCAAGGCGGAAAGATCTAAGGGGAACAAAGGTAATCCCATAAGCAACCTAAACATAGGGGACATGGATTTCCTTTTTTCCATGTACACGCTGGAAAGAGAAAATGTTTTGTCTGTCACAAGAAACATATGGGTGGTTGGATGATATGGATATTTCACATGATCTCGGCAGTGGTTTTAAACATAAGTCGATATTATGTCCTGTAATGCCACATGATAACATTGATACATTTCACGACATGGTAATAAAAGATCTTAAGACATTGAAACACAATACACAAGTAGATCCAACATAAGTTGGGAACAAAAAGAAGCCATAGAACGGATTGCACAGGACACTGAGGTGGTTATCAGACCCTCAGATAAAGGCGGTAATATTGTACTTATGTCACAACATCAGTACATAATTGGGGCCTTGCAACAATTTAATGATACTAAATTCTATGATGTCATAAATAGGGAGACCTATACCAAAAGGTGTAATTGACATATGGGATAAATTGACAATATGGAAGGACATGGGTATACTAGAATGGGAGGAATTTTGTTTTCTCAAAAGGGAGTATCCCAAGCTCCCGGTATCATACGTTGCCAAAGGTACACAAGGATATGAAACTCCTCTTTGAAGATCTATTGTGTCGTCTAGGGGCAGTGCCCTTGAAAATATCTCAAAATGTAGATTTTTTTTCTAGGAGAACATGTAGTGGCTTTCCATCATATTTGACAGCAAAGATTTTCTGGGGAAGATTAACCACTTACATTGGGATGCGTATTTTCTACTTATGATCCTGGACATAAATTCCATTTACACGATTATTGATCATCAGATAGGTCTAGAGGCCTGCAAAAACTTTTTTGATACCAGATCTCTAAGTTTTTGGCCCATACCGAGATGTTACTGGATACGATTGAATACTGTTTAAAAAACAATATTTTTTTGTTCAATGGCATACTTTACAGACAGAAACTTGGAGCAACAGTGGGTACTTGTTTTGCTCCAAGTCTAGCAAATTTGTTTTTTGGGGTGGAGAGAGAAGTCACTGTTCCAAAACACCAATAAACTCCCATACCTTTAACAGGTAATATTATGGTTACACTGCATGTAGTATGGGAAGGGACTGCAAAATAAGATGAATTATTTGTGAAGGTATTAAACAACAATCTTCACAACTTGATATTCACTGAGAATATCAGCAAGAAGTGTGTGATATATCTTGATGTCGAGGTGGACGTGGTGAACAACAAGGTTGAGACCTGGCTTCATAAAAAATCCACTTCTGGTAACAGCCTTCTCCATGCCCTCAGTGACCATCCTACTAGTTTGAAATGGAGCAAACCGTTTGGGGAGCTACTGAGAGCAAAAATAAACTGCAGTTGTGCTGAATCCTATTTGAGAGAGGAAGAGATTAGGGTTCACAGATTCAAAGAGGGAGGATATCCTTGTTGGGCCCTAGATGAAGCCTGCATGAAGGTGGGGAAAATTGATTGAAATTAGATTTTAGTGGAGAAAGAGGGGGCCTCAATCAATGCGTGCCATAATGACTTTCAGCAATGAGGCAAATGAAATCCAAGGAATTTTGTGCAAACATTGGAATATATGAGGATTGACCCCCATATTGGTGACAAGGTAGATGCACATCCCAGAATGACATACTGGAGAGGACGTACTTTGAG
This sequence comes from Pleurodeles waltl, assembly GCF_031143425.1. Lineage (NCBI taxonomy): Eukaryota > Metazoa > Chordata > Amphibia > Caudata > Salamandridae > Pleurodeles > Pleurodeles waltl. Next base: position 1,112,603,680 of record NC_090446.1, read on the forward strand.
GGATTTGCTCATACACAATGATATTACCATTACCAAAAACATCAAGGACCATACCTTGCCAGGTTTCTTTCCTTGTGGCCATTGTAGGGCTTGCCCTAACAGTAAGATGGTACAAAAGATGAAAAGACCCAGTGGGGGCGGGGAATGGGTTATCAAACAGTTTCTCACCTGCAGCACTGCATATGTAATTTATGTACTGGAGTGCCTGTGTCAACTGAGATATAAAGGCAGCACTACATTGATGGCCAAAAAGCGGGTCATGGAACATATGAGGGCGATAACAAATGCAGACCCCCGTTATCTGGTAGCTAGACACTTTAATAAGAAACATGGTGGAAACAGTGCCCTTCTTTCTTTCTATGCTATTCAGCATATAGCTGAAAGACCCAGAGGGGGAAATGGAACTCTACGACTGAGGCAACAAGAATCCAGATATATTTTGGAGTTTGAAACCAAGACCCCAAAAGGCCTCAATTCTGATGAGGAATTGGGAATACAACTTTATGAAGAGTAGGAGGGACAGTGTCTTTGTTTTGCTAGAAACAATATGTACAATGCATCAGATCATGTGAAAAGATCAGAGGTGTTTTTAACTTGTATTGTAATTTAGGAATTATGTTTTCACGTTTAATTTGGTGATAGGATTGCATTGTTATTTGTTTTTCAATTTTAATTTTGTATGTTTCAGGTAGAAGGAAGGGCTCGTGAATGCAGGGATTCCACATGCAGGATGGACCCTACTTCTTCCACACCCCCTCCATAGTTAGCGAATTATCAGAGAAGTCAGATAAAGTTACCTAATTTTCTTTCCTCGATACTTAGGTAACAAATATACCTACTTTACTCTGTTTATATACGCTTTGCACTATGCGAATATGTATGACTTATTTACTTGAAGAGAGTCAGGAATCATGCCTGTTTTCATTCTCGACCATATGTACTTATTGCATAGCTGATTATAGCTAAAATGACATATTTTCAGATTGTTCTGTAAAGTATTTAACAAGCAGTATGCATGTTTGGAATATTATATATGGTGGCTGGAGGTACTATACAATTAAAGATGGCTGTCACACTGAGGATAGTGGAGAAGTCCTTTGTTTATGTTTAAATAGGGAACACAACATGGTTGAATCTATGTGATCATGCACACTTGTTGGGTGAAACGTGTCATGTTTATGTTGTAGTAAATCCACTTGCACTACAACCTTGAGTGAGCGTCTCTAATGCTCGTTTCAAGTTTGGAAGTTGTTAGCCAGCGTGCTCGACTGGCGAGGACTCTCTGCCCCCTCCCCCACGGGTGACTCCAGTAGGAGTGTTCGTAGTTTGGATATAGATATATACATATATGTATATTCAGAGGCCTTGCGCTCCAGGAAGCAGTTTTAAACAGCAATTCTCTTTATTTTTGCCAAAGTGAGTGCTCCATCCACCACCAACGCTGTTCGACCACCAAGGTCTTGGGCACAGATAGTTCAGTCCCTCTTCTCTTTCTCTCTTTATAGGTCCTTACTAGCAGATACTTAGTAGAGCATGCTGGATAATGTAGTCCATATAGTTTTTCGTGTTATGGGGAATCCAATTAAAAACCATTATTGTTCTTGTTATAACCCATTATCAAACACCAGATTTTTGTTATAAGGCAATTCTGTTGCCCTACTGCATAATACCTGGCAATATCTCACAATACACTAATGGGATGGGGTTATGTCACAGGTTATTCTCGCTCAATGCCCACTTTATCTTATGCTCCCATTACCAATCGACATCTGAAAACATTATGGCCCTCTTTACAACTTTGGCGGTAACTGCCACCTACCGCCATGGTGACGGCCGCCAACATACCGTTGCCACCAGCCACCCACCTGCATTATGACCCTCGACGGAATTCAGGCAGAAGGCTGGCGGAATAGCATTGATGGACATGACGGCGGTAAGGTGGTGCTGCTGTCAGCAGCAGTGCTACGCCAGCAAAACACCACCTACCGTATCATGAGCATCCCGTCTCCTGCCGGAGGACCCCCTGCAAGCAGGTAATTCAGGTTTTCCAACAGGAGAGGAAGGTGGGGGGTGGTGTGTGCGTGTGTGAGGGTGGTGTGTGTGTGGGGATGTGTCTGTTTTTGTATGCGTGCATGCGGGTGTGAGTCACGTTGAATGCGTTCATGAATGACTGGATGTGAGTGTACATGTATGTTGTGAATGCGTGTGTGCGACAATGTATGTTGGTGTGTGGGTGTGTATGAGTGCATGCGTGGGTGGATGTGGGTATGCGTGTGTCTGATTGTGTATGTGTGCGCATGTGGGTGTGTAAATGGGGGGTGGGAGGAGGAGGGTGGTGTAGGACTCTGGGGAGAGGGAGAGGGGTGGGTGAGACCCGTATCAGTGCCAGGGAAGGAATTCCCTGGCACTTATAGTGCCTACCGCCATGGTTTTCGTGGCGGTACGCTTGCCATTAAAACCATGGCACCAGGTGGTCATAATCCAGAGGGTGGGATTGTGACAGCTGCCGGGCTGGAGACCGAAGTCTCCAGCCCAGCGGCTGTTACCACCCTGGTGGCCGGAGTGGTACTGTTGGCAGTACCTTTCCCCCCAAATTACCACCAACCGCCAGGGTCATAATGAGGGCCTATATTGCTTGCATGCCATGCTGAGAAGTGTAACACACATGTGGTCCACAATACTATTTAAGTTCTTGATTATTGATTGATCGACAGTGGTCTCAACAACATCACACTGCCCCTTCAAATGATACTGCTTTGATGTCAAATCACATTACATGTGTATGTACGCGTGTGGGCATTTGTAGTCCACTCTGTGAAGACCGGTTCGGTCCTCATAACGTGGGTAAACACTGTCAGATCAAGACCAACACTATCCTTGTAAGGACTGGTGCGTAAGGAGGAACGATCCCCAAAGTGTGTTTGAGCAGTTTCGAGTGAGTGTTTCAAAAACACGAAAAGTGCAGTTATATCTGCCTCGGTCCGCCTAATAACCTACCCTACTATCAAAACGCACGTGGAGTTAGAACAGTAAATATACACTTCATTACGGTCAATGGCCGGTCCTCATAATTATAAGTATTTAATTGGGGGGGGGGGGCAGGGGTGGATGAGCATAGGATTGGCACATTGCTATCCTCTCTGAGCTGTAAAATGGCAAAAGCCTTTCACCACTCCAGGCACAGTACTACAGCTTTGGATTGGTATAATACCATTTTATGATATATATATATATGGCAAAAGACTTTGGGCCCGATTAGGAGTTGGGCGGTTGAACCACCACAACTCCAATACAGTGGTGGTGAGGTGACCATCAAACCGCCAGCCTCACCATCGCCGTATTAGGATGTTTCCATGGGCTGACCGGCAGAAACCATCTTATTATGACGTTTCCGCCAGTCAGCCTGGTGGAAACAGTGCAGTGGCATAGGCCTCGGCTCCCACAGGGAGCCAAGCCCAATGCCATCGCACACAGACCCTTTTGAATGCGCACTGTCTGCATAGCAGACAGTGCGCATTCTGAGGGTGCTGACAGAGGTGCCCCTGCACTGCCCACGACATGGTCATGGGCAGTGCTGGGGCCCAGTGTAGCCCCCAGAACTGCCTTTCCACCAGCCTTTTAATGTTGGGGACCCTGAACTCAGCACCGCCGTGGCTGACCACGACTTTGACCGCTGCCAACCTGTCAGGAACCCTGATGCCAGTGGAGGTAGAGGTCTCGCCAGGATCATAATCTGGTGGTCGGACCGCCACCCCATGTTTGGCCGTCTAAAGTCCGCCAAACTTGTAATTAGGCCCTTTGTCTCTTTCTAGCTCTGCATGGATGGCAGTATGCTAATCCTGTGCTTACAATCTCTGCTAGAAAAATAAACGTTTGAGGTGCGCAAATTGAGTGTTGCGGATGCTCCTTACTGGAGCTGCTCTCCACCTTAACTTGGGAACTACCCAGAGTTCTCTCTTCTTTTTTTGCATAATTTATGCATCACTGTAGGAAGATAGCCTCTTTCTAGCCTTGTTACCCCCACTTTTGGCCTGTTTGTGAGTATATGTCAGGGTGTTTTTACTGTCTCACTGGGATCCTGCTAGCCAGGGCCCAGTGCTCATAGTGAAAACCCTATGTTGTCAGTGTGTTTGATATGTGTCACTGGGATCCTGATAGCCAGGACCCCAGTGCTCATAAGTTTGTGGCCTATATGTGTTCCCTGTGTGGTGCCTAACTGTATCACTGAGGCTCTGCTAACCAGAACCTCAGTGTTTATGCTCTCTCTGATTTAAAATTGTCACTGCAGGCTAGTGACTAATTTTACCAATTCTGATTGGCACACTGGAACACCCTTATAATTCCCTAGTATATGGTACCTAGGTACCCAGGGTATTGGGGTTCCAGGAGATCCCTATGGGCTGCAGCATTTCTTTTGCCACCCATAGGGAGCTCAGACAATTCTTACACAGGGCGTCCACGTTATTTCACAGCCATTTTACACTGCACTTAAGTAACTTATAAGTCACTTATATGTCTAACCATCACTTGGTGAAGGTTAGGTGCAAAGTTACTTAGTGTGTGGGCAGCCTGGCACTAACCAAGGTGCCCCCACATTGTTCAGGGCAAATTCCCCCGGACTTTGTGAGTGCGGAGACACCATTACACACGTGCACTACATATAGGTCAACACCTATATGTAGCGTCACAATGGTAACTCCGAACATGGCCATGTGCCATGTCTAGGATCATGGAATTGTCACCCCAATACCATTCTGGTATTGAGGAGACAATTCCATGCATCCCTAGAGCCCGGGTACTGCCAAACTAACTTTCTGGGGGTCTCCTCTGCAGCTACCGCTGCTGCCAACCCCTCAGACAGGTTTCTGCCCCCCGCGGCCTGGGCCGCCTGGTCCCAGGAAGGCAGAACAAAGGATTTCCTCTGAGAGAGGGTGTTACACCCTCTCCCTTTGGAAATAGGTGTGAAGGGCCTGGAAGTAGCAGCCTCTCCTGGCCTCTGGAAATGCTTTGAAGGGCACAGATGGTGCACTCCTTGCATAAGCCAGTCTACACTGGTTCAGGGATCCCCCCAGCCGCGAAACTGGACAAAGGAAAGGGGAATGACCACTCCCCTGACCAGCAACTCCTGGGGGAGGTGCCCAGAGCTCCTCCAGTGTGTCCCAGACCTCTGCCATCTTGGATGCAGAGGTGTGAGGGCACAATGGACAGCTCTGAGTGGCCAGTGAAAGCAGGTGATGTCAGAGACCCCTCCTGATAGGTGCTTACCTATCTCTGTAGCCAATCATCCTCTAAGGGCTATTTAGGGTCTCTCCTGTGGGCATCTCACCAGATAGCGAATGCAAGAACTCACCAGAGTTCCTCTGCACTTCCCTCTTCGACTTCTGCCAAGGATAGACCGCTAACTGCTGCAAGACGCCTGCATAACTGCAACAAAGTAGCAAGAAGACTACCAGCAACATTGTAGCGCCCCATCCTGCCGGCTTTCTCGACTGTTTCCTGGTGGTGCATGCTCTGAGGGCTGTCTGCCTTCACCCTGCACTGGAAGCCAAGAAGTAATCTCCTGTGGGTCGACGGAATCTTCCCCCCGGCTAACGCAGGCACCAAACTTCTGCATCACTGGTCCTCTGGGTCCCCTCTCATCCTGACGAGCGTGGTCCCTGGAACACAGGAGCTGGGTCCAAGGGTCTTCGACAGTCCAGTGGCCCTTCTGTCCAAATTTGGTGGAGGTAAGTCTTTGCCTCCCCACGCCAGACAGTAATCCTGTGAACTGCAGCTGCTCTGGCTTCTGTGCACTTTTGCAAGACTTCCTTCGTGCACAGCCTAGCCCAGGTCCCCAGCACTCCGTCCTGCATTGCCCAACTCGCTGAGTTGGACTCTGACGTCGTGGGACCCTCTTTTGTTGCTCTGAGTCAACATTCGTCCTCAGATCTTCTAAGTGCCTGTTCAGGTGCTGCCTGCTTCTGTGTGGGCTCTCTGTGTTGCTGAGCGCCCCCTCTGTCTCCTCCTCCAAGGGGCGACCTCCTGGCCCTTCCTGGACCCTAGCAGCACCCACAATCCTCAATCGCGGCTCTTGCAGCAAGCAAGGCTTGTTTGCGTTCTTTCTGCATGGAAACAACTCTGCATCCTCCAGCACGCTGTGGGACATGTTCTGACCAAAGGAGAAGTTCCTGGCACTTTCCGTTGTAGCAGAATCTTTGGCTTCTTCCACCCAGAGGCAGCCCTTTTGCACCTTCATCTGGGGTTTAGTGGGCTCCTGCTCCTGCCCCCCCCCCCGGACACTTGTGTGACTCTTGGACTTGGTCCCTTTCCTTTACAGGTCCTCAGGTCTGTCTTCAGTGTTTTGCAGTCAGTTGTTGTCCTTGCAGCATCCCCTATCTCGACTTTACTGTCTTTCTGGGGTAGTAGGGTAACTTTACTCCTACTTTTCAGGGTCTTGGGGTGGGGTATCTTGGACACCCTTAGTGTTTTCTTACACTCCCAGCGACCCTCTACACACTACACTAGGCCTGGGGTCCATTCGTGGTTCGCATTCCACTTTTGGAGTATATGGTTTGTGTTGCCCCTAGGCCTATTTCTCCCTATTGCATTCTATTGTGTTCTACATTGTTTGCACTACTTTTCTAACTGTTACGTACCTGATTTTGGTTTGTGTGTTTATTTAGTGTATATTACTTACCTCCTAAGGGAGTATATCCTCTGAGATACTTTTGGCATATTATCAATAAAATAAAGTATCTGCTATAGCTACCTCTACCAGCCTAAGCTGCTAGAACACCTCCATTCTACTAATAAGGGATAACTGGACCTGGCATAAGATGTAAGTACCACAAGGTGCCCACTATAAGCCAGGCCAGACTCCTACAATCACTCTAACCCGGAAAAGGTTTTTGTTTTGATAGATTCTTTTTTTTTTTTTTTTCCCTTTCTTTCTTTCTCTTTCTCTCTCTCTCTCTCTCTCTCTCTCTATATATATATATATATATATATATATATATATATATATATATATATATATATATATATATATATATATATATATATATAGCGAGAGAGATAGATTGGTTTTAGGTCAGCAGAGGATAGTGGGTCAACTAACTTCAGCAATTACCTCAATTGCCCTGTGAGTGATTTGGTCTCATCACATATGCACATCCTGTCCACTAGGGCCTCTTGTAGTTTTCTACATTTTCTATTTTTTCCATTTTGTTTAAAGAGTGCAACAAAACAGTGCTTTTATTTATCCTTCTTTTATCTGCAGTGTGCCCCCATGTCTAATATTTCTAAACCATGTGATTGCATAAATGAGTCAGTAGGTGGATGACTGGAGGCATGAGTGTAAAGATCAATGACAAAGTGCATTAATTATGAGATACTGAGAGCCTGAGCACCAGTGACTGAAGATACATGAGTGTAAAGATCAATGACAGTGCATTAATTATGAGGTACTGAGGGCCTGAGCACCAGTGACTGATGATACATTTTCAGTAATAAGCGAGACTGATCAGATTTGTAAGTACTGGTTTTTATTTTTCCTGTCTTCTCACATTTGTTGGCATTCTGCATACCTCTGAAGGGAGGCACAAGTAGGGAAGTGTCTGGCAGGGAAGGGGTCCACTTACTAATTTGTGTGCAAGCTCAAAAATCTTTTCAGCTCTACTTTGATATTGGCCTTTCTAGCTAATGACTATCAAAATTTGGTAGAACCCTAGAGCCAATAGTGTTAAATTGGCATCACGATCAGAATGCCTAATTTGTTTTCTCTTGTATGGCAGCCTTTTCTACACTTGTTTAGCCCAATGTCCCTCGAAATTGCCAGCTTTGAGTCTTTGGCATGGCAGAATACCCAGGAATGTCTTGGTCTTTAAATCTAGTGAAGAGTCCTGGAAATCACCCTTTCTTAGGTATCAGGATACCTACATGCTGAGCATCCTCGATCGCTATCATTGGAGCTACTAGCAAGGTCTGGCTCCGTAGACTCCAAAAACGTTTCAACAGCAGATGGTCAATCCTGATTCTGAAGCATAAAATGAAAAGCAGTATGTCACAAGCCTAAAACAGTGTGTCACTGCAATCTCAGTATATACACACATTTTGAACACCTTAAGGAGGTCAATCCACAGAAACCCTTTAAGACACTTGGGGTGGAAACAATGAAACAACATTTGTAAAAAGTGGGTTATAAATTGAGTGGGGTAAGTACTAACTTCAAGTAATAATCACAACCCATGTCAGGGTGAACCCCTACAGCCACTAAGTTAATCGTTGGTAGCTGTGACATAAAACAGACAGGCTTACCTTAGGGCAATGTGTGAAGTATTTATGCAATACCAAAACAGGAGTAAAGTTAAAATGCAAAACAATAAAAATCCCAAACTAAATAGAAAAATTTAGTAAAATTTAATAAACAAAATCCTATAAGAGGAGTCAGAGATCTACATGTTTAAAGTTTCAAGTAGGAATAACACCAAGAAGCACATAGTGCCAATGCGAGTCAATGGTCGCGGTAGAACAGGACCTAGACACAATGTGTCGTTGACTGCTTTGGGCTGAGGGTCAGATACACTAACCAGGTTTGTGCTGATCTAAGATTTTCACCTTCTGACCCTGGTCCCTTATCTCGCAATACCTCACAAGAGTACACTTCTATATCCCCCCCCCTCACCCTCCCAGAGGGCTCCTCTGGTTGTGTGTAGGGAGTGTACTACAGTAATCCTAGTCTCCTCCCACATCTAACACTAAAATCCAATTTTAGGCTGCCCCATAACCCCTCAATAAACCTAGAGACAGAAGCCTGGTAGAAGAAAGCTGAGCTTTCAGCAACCAGATCGTGGATACACACACATTGTATTGGCATTCTGTTTCCCTCCTTCAAAATTTACCTCAAATGTCATATGTCAACCCAGCATACCTGTCAAACAAGCTGTGACACTAATGTCAAAAAGAGACCCACTGTGATTGGAGCCTGACTGAATTGGAGAAGAAAAAAATGGCCCTGCTAAAGTGTCGGCTAACATTTGCCTGTGGCAGGGGAGACCTCTTTGAAATGCACCCCAAGTGCCCTGTGAAATACTACAGCAAACCTGTCAATCAGGTCTAGACACTTCAGGAGCATTTGACATTGTGATGGAGGCTGCTCTGGCTGAAGATGAGTGCAGGCCTAGGTGGTAGCTACATCTGCTTGTGACAGGGTACACAGACTTTCAAGTTAAGTCCGTGTGACCATCCCACAGGAGATTGTCAAGGGCACAACTGTACCTACCCACACCCAAGGCCTTTTCTCCCAGTCCTGGGAGCAAGTTCACACCTCATTTAAACCTTCTGAAATGCTAATTGTTATTTGGCAGAAGTGGGAAGGCAAACTGAATATTTAGTTTCCAGGGACTTCAGTCAGGGCAAAGGAAACTTTCTAAGACATTTTTCCAAAATATTTATTACAAATCAAATTCCAAAGTAAAAACAAAATTGTAGCTGTTTCCTAGGTAGCAGTATCATTTATTAATCTTAAAATTGTATCCCAACGCTTCCCTATGGAACAGCCAACCCTGCAATAGTGAAAATATATTTTACGGCCTTTTCACTGTAAGGACATGTTTAATATGCTGCCATGATTGTTTGTGTTCACATTTTTCCTGAAAGCAGAGAAGTTAAATAAAAAAAAAAAATTGGTGCAATCTGGGAGTCATTCTCGCATGACTTTATTGCTAAAACTCCAATTTCAAACAAGTGTCTGATTCTGGCTCAAATCACAACCATATGTTCCCCTTTTATATGGTTTTAATTGACACTAGGTAGTATTTCAGATGTAACAGGTAAGGACATCGCCTTAATTTCCAAAGTAATGTTCCGTTTTAGTTTGGTGCATGCCACGTCTGTCATGATATATCTTATACAGGTTTTCAGATATATGATTTTTTTGTTTTTAGAGGGTGCACCCAAATAAGTTTCAAGGAAGTTATTTCCCAAATCAATTTGCTGATAGTCCTTATGTAGTAGTTATCTGTATGAGATACTATACCATCATTCGCACTCGATACATTGAAAAAGGGGAGTACCATGTATGCAGATATCTGTTAATTTATTTTGTTATGTTTATTTATACGATATATCCTTGAGAAATCGAAAGCCTTTGATGCTTTCTGACCTGGATATTACACATTATGGCCATCTAATGGATCCTTCTTGTGTGCTGTGATGAATTGTGATGCATCAACTAATTGCACATTTAAGAAACAAAATAGCAATCTCAAAACACTATGGAATGGAGTAATTCAATACCAAAATAAATTGAAGGTGCATTAAGGCTGCTATAGCTAAACGTCTAAAAAAAGAAAAAAAAGACTACCAGCGAATGCCTTTGACACCACACCTACTTCATAAAGAGGAGCAGTCCACAAAGTCCCAAAGAGAGAAAGACAATAAAAGTCCCAGAAAGCAGGTACTCAAAAAACAAACAAGAAAGGCCTTGTAAAATCGATATTTGGAATTTCTGCATAAAGCAAATGGATATCAAATCCCCGTGGAAGGTAACAATTCAAATTATAATCAAACACCCAAAAATAACACTCGTCTTTGGTGATGCTGACCGGTACCAAGTGTGTACAATTTACAAAATATCTTAGGGCTTGATTTTTTCTGCTGCGGTGAAAAGGACGTTTTAAAATGGCACAGAGGGTGGACTGGGTTTCTGTTCGACCTCACATGAGAGCTTTCATACAGATATTCTCTCATGTCAACTCCTCATTTTTTTATAAAAAAAAAAAAACACAAGATGGCAGTAGAAGGCAAGCATGTAAATCTATGGCAGATTCACAAAAAATGATTGGTGGCATTTGTTAGACAGCAGTTACAAAAGACAGCCGAAGTAGCTCAGAGACAACAGGTAAGTGCTCTACTAAATTCAATTAAGGAGTGAGAAGTTTCAGTACAGGGTCTTCATTTATGAAAACATTGCTGAAATGACATACAGCATCATTAAAAACCTTCATTCACTTGGCAGGATGAGATCGCATATGTGATAAGTGGGCGAGGAAAAGGGTATTCAAAGGTTTTTTCTTCCAAGAAAAAAGTGCCACTATAAGAACATGAAGATCCACCCGAATTGCCCTATAAATACACTTTCAAGAATGCAGGCCCAAGCCAGGCTACTCCTTCCAGATGACAATATAAACAAGATCATGATTTCATCCAGCCTACCCTTAAAGGGCATGTTATGATCCATATCCAGAACTAAAACAGGCATACTATAACCACAAGAAACATATATGCCTTTTCACCTTCATACTATTTCCGGTAGTATTTCACTGTTTATGCACGTGTATTACACAGTTATTTAATAGTAGGTAAGTAACTTGCAACTTAACCACATCACAAACTGTTTTAGTTATGCTGCACACAAAGGATATAGACTTTAATTTATGGGTGTCCCAGCACGGAGGTACCAGCAATCTGGAGCACCTAAAGGATTGTCTCTCTAGTCATCCATCCATAAGCACAGAGGAAGTCCAGGATCGCAGTCTGCCCCTTACAGACTGTCCGCCCTGCATGCAAAATAACTCCAGGACATAGGTCAAAAATAAAGGTGTTTAAGCTGCTTACTTCCTTTTCTTTATGTGGTGGAAAATCCTAATATATTACACAGTGGCATTCACCATTGTGTAGTTCTAGTTAGGACCTAGTTACCATAGGAAATGCATTTATTGTTTTCTAATTATTTTAGTGTAGTTCGAAGCATTTTCACCCACCTCAGCTCCTTCCCATAATGTTTTGGAGGTAATTAATCAAGCAGGGGCTTAGAAAGGGGGTGGGGATCCCCAAATGTTATTTCTATAGGGATTTCTGAAGAGCTCTACAACAAAACCAGCTGACCAGAATTACACCTAATTGGTCAGAAAGCTAGATCTTTACTTAGAAAGATTTGTTTTTTAATTTGGTGTAATTACATCAATTAGTTTTTGAGAAATTAAGATTCCGAATGTATAGCTATCTGGACTGTTGGACTAAAATCCAATATTAAATAAAAAAATTAAAGCCTTCTGATTTGCTTTTTCAGAGTATTTGCATGAAAGAAATATTGGGGCAGCCATTACAGGACTTGGGTACTTGATCCCCTATCTTGAAAATGTTTAAATATACCATAAGGGGGTGGTGTAGGGTATGCTGACCACCTGCCCTTTGTGGTTGGGGAGAAGCAGGAAGTGGTTCTGAAGGTACCTTCACTGGGCCAATAATAATAATTATTGGGTGGTCATCACTGGACTCCCAAGGGACTGGGTAAAAAAGAAAATTGGACTTGGTGTGCTTCGGATGGGGTGGTGGTGGGGGTTGAGTGGCTACCCTCCAGGTATCCCCTTTTCTGGACATCTCCCCCACTCATAGCTCACCAATACCAGAGCTCCCCAAATGTTGCCAGTAGCCATTCCCATAAAAACAGAGTATCTTTAGGTTGATCAGGCCCTGCCTCACATAGTCAAAACCCACGATCTTGCAAAACCTATGCATTTCAATAAGCAGCTCTCTCCTGGATTTCTCCACTGCTTTATGTGACAATGCACCTCTCCATTTATATCGCAAGATAATCTCCGACCATACAACCCCACCCGAAGTGCACAGCATCGCTAATGCGTTTGGCTGTTTCTTCATGACTTGCAACAGTCACTTATTATCCAGTATCTTCATATCATTCTCACCTTGGTGAATAACCACAAAGTCTGGCGTCCCATGTTGGACCCTCACATTCCCTATCATGGGGACTAGCTGCTCCACCTCATGCTTGGTATACCCATCCACTTAATTACGGTGTCTGGACAATGTTTTTTCAGGTCCGAGCATCACTCACTTCTCTGTTGATCCACCAGGGCGAGCAAAGTAGGTGACCAGGAACTGCTTCGCTGGTCATTTATATGGGGGCAGGTGGGCTCACCTTTAGTGTTCTTTACTTGGCAGCCCATCCTGCGACTGACTTGTTAGTATCTTGCCAACCTCTCCTGTCCAATCTGGTGCTCCTCCAGAGCATTCCTTTCGGCATGCTATACCTGCGCCCTCTACATGCCCTCGTAGATTATGTAGTTATGGGGTGTTGGGGAGTGGTTGGTCTGCTCTGGTGCCGTTTTGGTGTTGCCAACTTTCTCCTGGGCCCTCTGTCACGCTGCAACGATTTAGGGCCTGATTTGCCATATGGGGTCTGCGCTGCTTCTCCTATAGCCCTCCATAGTGTGAAGGAGTTACAAACCTTTCAGTCCATCTGGAGACTTCTCTACCCATGTAGGTAATGCCTCCCAACTACAAGCAATCAAGCCAAGACTTATGTGGGGGGCCTACTGTGACTCCAGATCGAGTGCGTTTCTGTTCTTCCATCCCAAGATAAACAGAGCCCTGCTAAGGAGCATGAGAGGATAGCGAGGGTGCCGTGTCATAAATAAAGAGGACAGAGGCAATGGAAGGAGACAGGAAAGTTAGAGGGAATGGACAGAAAGGCAAACGGAGAATTACTAGAAGTCTATATCAAATAGAAGATAAGACAAAGGGACACAAAACCAAAGGAAAGAAAAATTGAGAGAGGTGGTTTTGGAAGAGGAGAGGTGAAGGAGAGAGATGACCGAGAATCAGATGGGAGGATGGGAAGGAAATGGACAAAATGAGAAGGTAAAGGAGGACTTTGAGAGCAGCAGTCAGCCTGACGAGAAAGGACATGAGGTGGTGGAGGAAAGAAATATTGAAATAGGGCTGAGAGGTGGGAAAGACAACAGAAGGGACAAAATAGAGGAAATATAACACAAGGCCAAAAAAAGTTAGAGGAGCAGAGAAAGGAGAAGATGGGGCAAATATAGAGGACAAAGGTGCAAGGTGGGGGAGAGAGTATATATAGAAAGTGGAGATGAGCAGGAGAAACAGTCACTGTGAGTGCATGTGATGGTGAATGAAGGGAGCAGGGAAACACTAGAAACCTAGAACAGGAAGGTGGGAAGTGTAAGTGGAGTGGAGGTGCTTTTAAGTGACCCTTTTTGGGTGGTCACCCCAGTGTTGTTTTTTTTTTTGGGACTCATCTGATTGAGATCTTGAACTCACACAGGGACACTGCTACTCAGTGTGTGCTCTGTCCCCAAGAACCAGTTGAAATTAGCTTAAAACCTTAGAGGTTTTACTTTTCTATAAGACCATTTTTTTTGGTGCAGACTTATACCCATCGCATGGAAAAATAAATGCCACTTTTTAACTGGCAGCTCCATTAATTAAAAGCTCGAGAACAGAGTACTTTCGAGGTCTGTTGACCACGGGCAAGTACAGTGAATGGTTTCTATTTTGCATACCTACCACGATGAATGACCTACACTCGTACCTTTGCTTAACATTAAGTGGTTTTCTAGGGTGTATCCCTCCATGTTGTCCTGAGGAAGGTCCGGTTTCAAAGCATAGATGGGTCAAAAAGCCAGCAGTGACAAATTAGGAGCATGATGTAGATTGACTGTTATAAGACAAAATTTGACTAACTTTGAACATAATAGTTCACAGGCTCTTATTTATGTAATACATGTTGTACACTAGTTGTGATCTCAAGTTCACTAGCATTGCACAGATCTCAGTGTGTGGAACACCCAGATTTAGTGTTGTCTTACATATTTGCATGTTGTTGTAAGTCACTACACAGTCTGTTGAGGATTCTTGGACGCCTTGCTACATAATTGGTTGTTAAAAATCCTTCTTGTTACCTTTCAGGCAGAAACATTCTGAAATTAAATATGTATTAGGCCCAGATTGCAAGGGTTACTGAGTTCACCCAGTGAATATTTGAACTTGTGAACTGCAGCACCTATTGTGACATCTACTGCAGTGGCAGAGAAAACATGATTTCTGGGCCTACCCTGTGAAGCCTGACAGCAGCAGCTTGAACCCTGCTGCACAGACTTATCAAACCATCCATTTAACAAGTAGGAAAACCTGATTTTAAATAAGTCACACCTAAGTGCACCTTGTCTCCCACAAGGCAGGGTGCATAATATTTAGAAGTGGGACATGTATAACATTAGAAATTGAACGTTTCCCAGTGACTAGGCCCAAAATGACATTGCCACTGGTCAGTCGGGCTTGTAGCTGGCACACAAGAAAAGTCAAAGTATAGTTTATACATTTAGGGGCATATTTAAGAAATCTTGCGTCCCCTTAATGCCACCATGTGTGTGCCGTATTTAAAATACGGTGCACCGTAGTGGTAGTTAGAAGACTAGCAGCAGATTTTTTTTATGTTAGTCCGGCGGTTTGCAGGATTAGCATAAAAAATTCTGATGCTAATCCTGCAAAGCAACCAGAGACCCATTGTAAGCAATGGAGGCCTCCTTTTAATGCCTGCTCTGAGGAGCCATTAAAAGTGCCGGAAAAAAATGGCACAAGGAAATGTTTTAGAATTGCTTGCACCATTTTTATGGCCACCCTAATAGAGGAATGCCCCCTTTTGTAACCCTTTGCCCCAGGCATAATGTATGCAAAGTGGCACAATGCTCCACTTTGTGAATATGGTACTGCGTTCTTGGTCTTCTAACGCCATATTAGCGTAAAGAAATGATGCTAATATGGCACTGGAATGGCACTAGGGGCTGTTAAATATGCCCCTTAATCTATAGCTTTTAACGTTTACCAACTATGGACTCTATTCAAAGAGTTATTTTTATATTACATAAAAAAATCCTATCTAGTGGTAGTCAGATATGTATTAAATATATGAGAAATATAAAGTTGCCTTTACCCTGCTTGAAGCTACAGCAGGTTAATTTGCATTACCTTTCTGGAACTACTCAGCCTAATACTTAGTCTGAATGAGGTTTGAAAGAGGTGCAAAATTAATCCCAGGAGCTGAACAATAAGTTTACATAAATGGGCAAAGGTGACTCCTCTGAGTTTAGTAGAATATGCAGGGTGAAGGACTGTCAAATCCTGCCTGATCTGTCTGTTTGAGCCACATTGGAGCACCTGGAAGGGACAGAACAGGATGGCAGGACAGTTCTTGTGCATCTCCTGTCTGGGTGCTGTATGACCCTGCCTTTGTCTCCTAGTTTGCTGTGGGTACAGGGTCTGCTTGAAACTGGATTTTTGTGCTACGTGTGAGACGACTCTGGGAATTACCACAATCCACTCTCCTATACACACACACACACAACCCTCAGAGCCCAGGTTTATTGTGGCTGAAACTGATCTTCATCTTCAAAATGTCAAAGGTACGTGGCATTTGCGACCTGTCTGCAGTAAGACAAACAGGAGCTACTGAAAAAAGTGGGTAGAGTTGCCCCTGAAACTCTTAGGTTAGGGAGTGGGTCAACCACTAGCTGGTGCAAGGCATATATGTGGCATCATCCCCAGGAACCCTCCACAGACAACTTTCTGGATCTGCTCCTCTGTTGCACCAGGACAAAGTGGACCCCATTAGCCAGTTGAATGACCAGTGCGGCTACAGGGACACAAAAAGGTGCAAGAGGTATTTTTGTGTAATTCCCAGCTAACCAGTGGCAACTGGAACTTGGAATGTACTTTGCTAGTAACCTCTGACTGACACCGAGAGTTTCTAGATGCCATTACGGCAGCCACAATTTCAGACATGTCCTGTGGAAAGACAACCCCCCTCCCACAAGAAAAAAAGACAAATTCCCTTTGTGGATTAGGACTATGAAACTTTTTCAAACTTTTTGACTCCCAGACTCTCACCAGGACGAATCCACTTGGTGTATCCTGCTAGGGCTCAATTGAGGTAAGGTTCAAATCCGCACACAAGTCCCAGTCTAATGCTTCCATAGACTATCATTGGTGCTTTGTGGAGCTATTTTCACTTAAATCTTTCAAAATTCATATCTGGGGTTCCCCTTATTGGCGTTTTTTTGGGGGATATGGGATTTTATTATGTTGTGTGTGACTTTTTCTCAAAGTTTTACTGCTTAAATGCTTTACACATTGCCTATGAGTTGATCCTGACTGCTTTGTGGCATATATCCAGGGACTGAGCACAGCTTTTTTAAATTTAATTTGTGTGACATCTAGCAGGTTTTGGCATTATCCTCTGAGGTGGACACTTGTTCACCTCAAATGGCAATCCAGTCCTACAGGAGGAAAATCAATGCTAAAGAGGGAGGAGTGATAGCAAAGGAATAAGAAGGCGAGAGTATTTTGGCTAAATGGTGGAGACAGGAGAAATATGTGTAGCTGAATGGTGGCGGGACAAGAAAAGAGAGGGTACCAGGACCATCTTGGTCTGTAACAAGTGAAGGCTGTATAGTGCCTCACATGCATTACTTTACCTTCCATGTCATCAAGCAGTCTATGGGCTTGATTCAGGGATGGGTTGGTAATGGAGAATTATTCAGTTCTCGGGTGAGGTGGTAAATCAGAAGGATAATTCCCCATAGGAATTCCCTTCACTACAGAGATAATACCAATAGTGCACTCTTAAGTATGAAGTTGCCAGTTTTCTGAGTGACAGCCCTTAATGCCAGAGACCAAGTAGCAAGCCCAGTTGCTCTAAGCTGCCTGTTGTTTTAAGGTATGTCTAACTCATAATACTGAGATACAGCGGAAAAGGCTCCCAATTTGTTCATATTATACTCTGTGGCTGACAGGACCATGGCTGCTATGCACGTTTTTTGTTGCCTGTGTTTAACTTTCCAGGCGGTTGTAACTCTTTTAATGTCTATTTTGCACCATCATATTTCAGAACAGGGCGTTCTTTCTGATCTATTTGTTTTTTTTGTGGCCACAACAGTGCTGGTCTATTCAATGTAAAATGTCTCTCAAAAGTATCGCATTAAGGCACTAACATTTCAGACAAACACTTCAAACATAGAAATATCACAGATAAGTAAAGTGAAGACGTGGCAGCTTGGATGACAAATAAACAACGCCTTCCTATGCAGCGGTTCAGTTTCTGCTGAGCAAATGCTGCCTTTCCTATGGAGATATTGACCACCCAAACTCAAAGCTATATCTCTTACTAACCTTTAAGATTTTTCAGGGCAGGCGCTTCTTTGCTTTCCCAAATTGACCTTTCAGGGTGATATTAATCTACAAACTGAATTATCAGGGTGCCTCGCTCAGGAACTTGGCTCAGTCCAGACGAAATTTTCTGTTCCACCTGATTCTACTGGCTATTAAGATGTATCTTTCCACGTCCATCTCAGTGTTTGCATTGAACTGGACGAGGAACTGTTTTATAGCTACGGGCAGGCATCTCCATGACCTCCTTGCACCTCTTTATCCATTGGCATCTTGTGTACAATCATGGCTGCTCTCTTCCATCCCATCATTCTTCCCCTGCATCCTCCCACGTTTCTCCTTCACCATCCTCTAGTTTCTTCCTCCAGCTTTTGTGTCTTGCGATTCATTCCTGCAGAACCTCTTTCTTCCAGCCCACCACTGTCACATGGGGGCTTCTCCATGGTGTGGCCGGAATAAAAATCAGTGTGCAAAAAGGCTCCATTGTCTTCATTTGCTTCCAGTTTTTCTATGTGAAATGAAGGTCAGTGGCAAGGAAGCGTCTGTTATAGCCCATTTTCTGTTTCAATGACATACAAAAGGAACAAGGTCTATAATGTAGACCCTCTTGCCAGCCAACCTTTGTTTCAATCCAAAACAAAACCGAATTGCAATTAAGACAAAGGAATTTTCACTAGTCATTTTAGGCACTAATATAATCTGTGCACGCTGACCTAATTTCCAGAGACCAAAGCTCATTCCTGCAGTTGAGGACCAATGGTGATGAAGATATTATTTACAAAATCGTCTGCTTGATCAGCCATCAGCAAGGTAGAGGTCCTTTGAGTTCCTGCAGCTTTTCTGTTAAGTTTTAGTCTGTTCGCATTTTTTTTTTTTAATGACAGCAGGGAACAATAATTATTCTGGCATACGTTTTAGCAGTATCCCAGACTTTTTCAATGTCAAGATTATTTTTTTAAATCCTAGAGTACTCTATTTTTGCACCTTTTCTCATATCTTCATTTTGAGTAAATAGTTTTTTTTTTTTTTTTTTTTTAGTGCAGTGGTAATTTTTTAGGTAGTTTAGCCAAACCTGGTACTCAATCCAGCTTCAGATTTACTGCTTCTTCGGAAATCTTCCAGTTCACCTCTCAAACCATTTTCATTACAAGTCTGGAGTCTATCATTATGCATTAATTCTTTTAATGCTAATCCATGCAGCACTTTAAAGAACACATTACATCATACAACATTAACAATCCAGAACTAGAACATTTCTTCACACAAATAGTCCTCTCACGGAATCATCTTCCTCTTTCAAATGCTGCTCCCACTCAGATATTTAGCACATTTTTTTTTTTTAATTGAACCTTCTTAGAGGGTTGTGGTTTTTGTAAATGGTTTCCAGTTGGCGGAAACGTGTTAGATATTCACTCTATTTTTACTTATTTCAGGTTTGAAGTTTGTAAATCCTTTTATTTAAGATCAAGTGTTTTGATTTGTGCCGGTTACAAGGCTAAACAAATTTGTTTGGGAAAACAAACATTTTAAGATGAAATTGATGCCCGTTGCTTAAAAGTATTTTGTTTGCTTACTTTTACATTTGGCACATTCATGCAGGGCTACTGAATCTGCAATTGAGCCAGAGCATGTCTCTGGAGAGCCCCTTTGGCCTCAGCACGATGACTGTATTACCAGAGATACGCATAGGCTTTGGCCTATTAAGCGTGAGCCATAGGTGCACTCATAAGCCGCAGGATGAGAGTAGCTCGGCACATCAGTCATGCACAGAACAAGTCTGCATTGCAGTAGCCTGCTCTCACAAGTCAGCTCTTCTGACGCAGGCAGCAGAGCTATTATTTGACTAATGTACTGGGCAACGGATTATCATGAGATATGGGTGCCATTTTGGATTGGGCTTGACTTATCAATAAAAATATAGAATAAGTTGTAGATTTTAAGAGCTGTTACGAGGTATTCTGTCAGTTGACAGTTACTTTAAAGGCATCTTGAGTTGGAAAAACTGTAGGTTGCTCCAGGTCAGGAGAGTTGTGATATTTGAAGGAGACAGGAAATCAAGGATTGTATTATAAAAAAACAATACTTTAAGTTAGAGTTCAGGAAAGGTGATTAGACAAATATGTCTGAGAAGGGAAATTATTTAATTGAGATTCCCCGAGGGAGAAGGTTAATGAGGAATTGATAATCTCATTCAACAAGTAATGAGAAGTTGCATGCAGTAAACAATTGACAAAGTTATAGAGAAAAAGAGAGCAGGTCTAGATAATGAGTGCTTACCCTTATCACAGGGAGAATCTTATAATGGTGAAAAGGAATACTAAACATTTCGAACAAGTAAGTAATTTAAAAGAAGTAGTAGGTATGTGCATCCTAAAGGAGAGAGGTAGCACAGGAAGAAGGTTGTCCAGTGCGGCACACAAGGAAATAAAACTCAGGATGATGAGTTTTTGGAGGATGGTTATTTAAAAGGGGATGAGGAATTTGTTGATGAGTATGTTTCAGATCTCCAGCAGGAGGATGATGAGTGTGATCTGTTTGGAGAGAACCTAATTCCCTTCACATCGAAGGATAGTATTAAAAATCAATTAGGGGAAGAAATGTTTTTACCCCATAATATAAAGCACCCTAGAAGTGCAGTATGTTTGGCCCTGGGGCAAATGGGCAATTTTATTGAGATGAATTAGAAATCCTCTAGAGAAAGAGGAGAGGGAAGTATTAAAGGCAGAGTTCAAAGTCTGTTAATGAGGGCTGCCTTACCTTGAATTTGGATCCTGAAATGATCACTTTATTTAGGATGGACAGAGATCCCCAGAAAGTTCCTTAAAACAGTGTCAGGATAGACACCTGCATGTGGTTGGTCAATTAGCACAAATATGACAGAGGAGGCTTATATTAAGGACCTTCTGCGGAACCTAGATCTGTTAAGAGGTTACAGCCAAAAAGCTCCTTATTTTTTTAAGCAACACTAACAAAGACCTTAACGCAGGAAAGGAGAAAAGCGGTTTTAGTGAAAATAAACCGTAAGTTAGGTAACGTAGTGGAGAAGGAAGCGAGTGAGACTCTAAAAGGATTGTTTGGGGGAAGACATGGTCAAGAGCCTAGGAAAGTACCTGGTCACCTTCACTGCCCTAGACAAGGCTCAGTATAACATGTGTAGAGTGTGTAGTGGAGATGTTTTGGAAGGGCTGGCAGAAAGGGACTTTCTGCTGGTCAGGGATTCCAGGGGTTCCACTACAGTTATAGGCAATGATAAAATGGAAGAGGTTACCACGCAGGAGCAGGGGCATACTTCAATCCTCAGAGAGAACGCTTTTAGTGAGGAAGAAAAACTAAGGCCCATGGACAAAAGTCTTCTGGTTTCCAGGGTTAGTACAGTGATTTCTTCTTTCCAAGGAAGCGTAGGGGGTTGAGTAAATTTTTTTTTAAAAAGTAGGGAAGACTATAACACAAGATCCATGGGTACTGGAAACAATTCAGGGGTACAGAATAGAATTTACAGAAATACCCATGCAGTACAACCCTTGAAGGGAAGTGGTTTTGAGAGCAAACCACTAGAGTGTTAGAGTGTGGTTGAGGAAAAGATAAAGAGTATGTTAGAGGAAGGTCCAATTGTGGAAGTAAACAAAAAATACATTTTTGTGTGTACACTCTTCCTGCCAGAAAAAATCAACAAAGGATGGAGACCCGTTATAAACTTGAGCGACTTAAACAAGTTTCTAGTATGCAGACATTTCAAAACAGAGGGTATCCATCTTTTAAAAGGACATGCCATTGAAGAATAGTTGGTTGGTAAAGTTGGATCTGAAAGAGTCTTACTTTACAATACCAATGGCAAAATAAAAAAGTCAGCCTTACCATCAGTTCATTTGGCAGGACAGAGTATGTCAGTTTTGTTTGCCTTCCTTCGGGCTGTCCTCAGCACCACGGTGTTTCACCTGATAAGGTTGGCGGTAGCTTACCTGCGAGAGCAGGGAATTAGGGTGATCATTTATCTAGACGACATTTTGATAATGTCTCAATGTTTGAATGAGCTTCTTGCGGATTTGGATTTGGTGAAGAAGTATTGGAAAGTCTAGGTTTTATTGTGAACAAATACAAGTCAGCATATTCTCCAACTCTGACTTTGCAATTTTTAGGTTTCATAATAGACACAATCAATGTGGTTTTATTTTTACCAGTGGAGAAGGTGAACAAAATAAGGAAGGTGATTCGATATCTACTGTAAAGAGGATTTTTGACCCTAAGAGAATAGGCTAGGTTAATAGCTCTGTTATCCTCTTCAATTCAAGAATTGTTCCTATGTCCATTACACTATTGAACACTGCAAAGAGTAAAGGTCAGAACTTTACAAGCAGGGTTATAAAATAGGGACAAGATAAATCTAGATCAAGAGGCACAGATGGAGCCAGGTTGGAGGTTAGAAAATTTAGATGCATGGAAAATACAAGCAATTTTTGGCTGTACTCCAGCTTTTGTTTGGAGTCGGGTGCAAGCCTAACTGGTTGGGGGTGCACATTTGGATGTGCAGTAGACTGGTGGATTGTGGTAAAGTATGGAAAGAGAGCAACACGTAGTGTTTACAGTTGACAGCAGGACTTGATGCGGTCATGAGTTTCAAGCAAACTTTACAAGGCAGTGCAGTACTGTTGAATATGGAGTATGTTTCTGCAGTAGCTTATATAAATCGCTTAAGGGGCACAAGGTCCCATAGTATGTTGCAACTGGCAAAAGAGCTTTCGTTATTCTGCTTGGAGCACAATCAGTTTGATGGCAGAACATTTGCCTGGGAAGAAAAATGTAACTACGGATTGGAATTCAAGGTTTTTGAAGGATTTCAGCGACTGGAAGTTGAAGAAAATTAGTTACTTACCTGTAACTCCAGTTATCCAGTATTGGTATCTTTAAGAGGTTCACATGCTTGAATTGTTCCTGTCATCGACATGAGACCCATGGTACCATAACATAGCAGTATGTATTACTATCATAGGCCCTAATTGCAATGAACAATGTCTTTAAGAACATATCTATGTCCTTTTGTAAAAAAAAAAGGACTAAACCTGAACCATGACCAATCAGGTGACAGCACCCTCCAGAACACTCTCTAGACAGGCTTTTTCCTTCAGATCTTTCAGCACAAGTGCAACATTGGTATATGAGGTGTAAGGGGAGTATCTTAGGGGGAGGAGGGTGGGTCGCATGTGAATCTATGAAAGATACCAATACAGGATAACTGAAGTTACACATAAGTAACTCATTTTCTTATCCAGTATTGGATCTTTCATAGATTCACATGCTTGAATCAGAAAAGCACACAGTTTCCAGCATTGTGTTAAGAAACAATACAATTATTTGCGGATGGTGGGTAGTAAAACCAATCCAGTAAAGAAAACTATATCTTGTATTCATAATAAAATGTAATCAGAATAACAGTTATAATAAAAACATTCTGCAATGACCATTACATAAGTAATTTGGTAACAAACTGTTCCTTTAAAATAGAGGCTCGCCTTACTGGAACAAATGTCGTAACACAGCTTGACCTACCGCCTCATCTTCTCGAAGTAGCGATTGCAGTTAGTAGTGCTGCATATTTGTGTGGGCATTTTTCCATGTTGCAGCCTGGCAGATCTTTTCCAATGGCACACCTGCAAAAAGAGCATCTGAGGTGGATACGGCCCTAGTTGAATGTGCCTTGCCTTTGGTTGTAAATGGTTTCCCCGCTTTGAATGACAAAACTGGATTGCAGTGGAATTCCATCTAGCGAACATGGCTTTAGTGACTGCAGATCCTTGATGTATCTGACCAGATGATACGAATAGATGATTGGATTTGCGCATGTCCTTTGTACAATGCAAATAGAATTGAAGGCATCTTTTGACATCCAGAGTATGAAGCGCTTGCTCAGCTGGGGTGGCTGGATTCGGAAAGAAAGTGCACAGAATGATTGGTTCATTCAGATGGAAGTGAGTTTGTTCTTAATAGTCTATGAAATGGAAGAACAGTTCTTGAGTAGTGAAGTCGAGTAGACGAGTCAATGTATCTCATTGACTCGCCTTGCAGAGGTAAGTGCTAATAATAATGCTACCTTCCAGGTGAGAAATTTTAAGTTGGCCTTATTAATGGGCTCAAATGGCGGTTTCATAAACCGTGAAAGCACTATGCTGAGATGTCCTTCTGGTGGTGGGGCTCTGATCAGTGGGAAAGCCCTGAATTAATCCTTCATAAATTGTTTGATTATTCTCTCTGAGCATATGGATGGTGAGTTAGATGATCTTCTGTATCTTCTCATAGCTGCAAGGTGTACCTTGATGGAAGCATGCACTTGCCCAGATTTTGCCAGAGATAGGGGACACAGCAGTATCTGTTCAGGTGATGCTTTTAAAGGATATAACGTAGATTGTCAACACCATACAGAGAATCTTTTCCACTTTAGCCTGTATGTTTTGTGGGTGGAGTCAGCTCTTGCTTTAATATGTATGTGTAGCGGTATTTATAAAGCGCATTCCGGCTCAAACGAGCATCGAAGCACTAACAGTAGGTGAGTGGGGCAAAGCTGAAGAAGGGAAAGGAGAAAAAAAGAACATATGCCAGTGACTAGCGCAGGAAGAGCCAGATTTTAACCAATTTCCTGAAGCCCAAATAGTTAGGTTTCTTCCTGATGTTCAGGGGGAGCAAGTTCCAGCACTTTGCTGCAGCCACGGTGAAGGCTTTATCACCCCATTTAACTTTGTTGGTTCGAGAGATCCGAATTTTGTAAGCCCCAAGTGACCTAAGATGACGCTTCGGTCTATACCAGCAAAGGTTAGAGACCAGGTATTGGGAGCCACAAACAGCTTTGTGGGTCATGAAGAGCGTTTTGAAGACAATGAGCTGAGCTACCGGGAGCCAGTACAATTGATTGAGACTGTCGCTAGCAGAGGCAGATTGAGGATGGATCTAGCAGCCGTGTTCTGAATCAGCTGTAGCTTATTCAAGGAAACTCTATCCAGGTTAAGTAATAGAGCATTACAGTAGTCCATTTTAGACATGACCAAGGCTAGAGTAACTGTAATTTTCCATTCCCATTGGAGGTAAGGAAAGACTTTTCTTAGCATTTTTAACGTCCACAGGCACGTTTTTACAGCAAGATTCACCTGGTTTTTGAAAGATAGGTGATTCCTAGGTTCCTGCTGGCAGTAGTAGGGACCAGGAGGGTGCCACAGTCTGTAGGCCACCACTGTGTGTTCCACTGGGCCTTACCGTGTCCGACACAAAGAATATCGTTTTGTCGCTGTTAAGTTTTACTTTAGTAAGTATATACTTGCAGTCTTAAGGAATGTCTAGGTCCTTGTATTCATTAAACAAGTGTAGAGATGTTGGATCTGGATGGAGAACCTGGCCTTTGTCCCTTGTCAATAGTGTTGGAAGTGGAGGCAGGTAAATGGGTTTGCACTCAGACATCAAGAGAAGCTCTGTATACGTGTGCTGCCAGGGCCTTCTAGGCACGATGAATATCAGACAACAATGCTCCCTTTTTATCTTCATAAGAACCGTTGGTATGAGAGGGAAAAGCGTAAGCATATATCCCTGACCATCTCATTGAAAAGGGTATTTCCCTCCCACAACCCTGGGAGTGGGTATCGACTGGCAAAAAACTGACAGTTGGTGTTGATGTTCGTCGCAAAAAAAGGTCTAACGCTGGCCTGCCCCAACATGAGAATATCTTGTTTGTCTGCATTTGATCGAGCTCTCACTTGTGAGTTTTCTGTTGTCCTGCTGAGTGTGTCTGCGAGTGTTGTTGACTCCTGATACATGCCCTGCCCTTAATGATATATTCTTAACAGTGAGCCAAGACAAGAGATCCTGAGCCTCCTGGGAGAGTGGTAGGGATTGTGTTCCTTCTTGCTTGTTTATATAATGCATCCTGGTCTTGTTGTTTGTACGGACCAGCTCTGACAAGCCTGCCATCCTTGGAAGAAAGGCTTGAAGAGTGAGAAAGATGGCCATTAATTCGAGGCTGTTCATATACAATGCTTTTTGTTTTTGTGACCATTGTACATGAATTTGAAAATCCTGCAGATGGCTGCCCCAGCCCTGAAGGGAGGCGTCTGTGGTTATCACAAATCTTGGTAAGTGAGGAAGGAATTTGAGGCTTTGAGATAAATGAGAAGCCTGGTTCCACCATGCTACGGTGTTTTTCATTTTTGGAGTAATAGTTACCATATCCTCGAACAATCCTTCTTTCCGTATCCATTGCTTCTGCAGTTCTTCCTGAAGTGGTCTCATTTTGAGTCTCGCATGAGGCACCATATTTATTGCAGAGGCCATCATGCCTAGCATGGATTTGTACAGATATACTGAAACAGACCTTTTTCTTGAAAGCTTGATCGCCAGTTGTCTTAACTTGTATTGTCTGTCCTGGGATAAAAATGCTTTGTTGTGCACGGTGTCTAGAAGAGCCCTTAAAAACAGTATATTCTGCTTCAGGATATCTGATTTCTGCAAGTTGATCGTTAGCCCCAATATGAGGAAGAGGTCGAGACAGGCTTGTGTTGATTCTCTTGCCTTTTTTGCTGTTGGGGCTTTAAAGAGCCAGCTGTCCAAATAGGGAAATTTTTGTTGACCTTGGTTCCTTAGAGTTGCTTCTACTGGGGCAAGTGAAATACACACTGCATGAAAAAATGCGGTGTGTATTTCAGCCCAAATAGGAGAACCTTGAATTGGTAATCGGTACCAGCCACTGTGAAGCAAAGATATTTTCTGTGTTTGGGTTGGCTGGGGATATGTAAGTATGCATCTTCCAGACCGAGAGATGTCATAAAATCTCCACTGTTGAGAAGGTTCAAGATATCTGAGAGAGTGATCATCCGAAATGACTATTTGCGTAGAAATTTGTTCAGTTATCTCAAGTTCAGGATGGGCCTCCATTCGCCTGATTTCTTTCTTTTTTTTTTTTTTTTTTTTTAAATCAGGAAGAATCTGGAATAGAAGCCTATGCCTTTTTGAGAAAACAGTACTCTCTCAAATGCTCTTTTTGCCAGCATGATGAGGCCTTCCTTTATTAATAAGTGAAGAAGAGGGGAGGGGGGTAATTTAGTGGTGTTTCTGTGAATTCCAGAGTATGGCTATACTATCTTAGGTCTAAGACCCATTTGTCAGATTTTTCCATTGGTATGAATGTCTGGAAATCTTTGCGCCCACTGGATGTAGAGATGTTGTTGTGACTGATACCTGATGGAGGTCTCTGCTTACGACCGGTGTGTCTAGCCTAGGAGGGTGGTTTTCTCCATGGCCCTGTTTTTGTGTAGGCAGTTGTAGGAGGCTGTTGGTACTGCTGCTGATAGGGAAGCCTATACTGTGACCGAAAGGGCTGGTATTGTGGTCTTTTGTAAGTCCCTCTGTAGGATGAAAATCCTCCTCCAAGGACTCCTCAAAAGGGCTTTTTTTAATATATGGGGAGTACCCAAGGATCTTGCTGTATCCATGTACGTTTCTATAGCAAAGAGGGCTTTATCGATGTGTTTACCAAACAATGTCCCTCCGTCATAAGCCATGTCAAGGACCTTAGACTGTACATCAGGTCTGAACGATGTTGACTTCAGCCATCCTTGGTGTTTAAATACTGCCACTCCAGCTAACTGGCAAAATGCTGTAATGGCTATATCCAGAGCATAATCAATTACCTCCGAGGAGAAGTGCTCACCATCCTGTAGTATTTTAATTACCTCAGGTTTTTTATCCTCTGGGATGAGGTCTACTAGATTTCAAATGTCCAACCACATCTGCCTGTCATAGCGACCCAAGATAGCTAGGGCATTTGCACCACGCACCACAGTGGCAGACATAATGGAAAATCTTTTGCCCACATTATCCATTCATCTTCCGTCCCTGTCCGGTGGTGTGGAGATGGTGGCTGAAGGATTCTTAGATCGTCTTTGAGCCGCCTGTGAGATAACCAAGTCTGGTTTGGGATGACCCATTAAGCATACCGGTGAATAATCCGGGTCTTTTATTTTTTTGTCTGTCTTGGGCGGTACCGCTACGCCTGTTGCCAGGGTTTTCATAATCTTAATCCCCCTCTGCCCAGGTGTAGGCTATTATGGGGATGGCCCTGACAGATTTACTGGCTTGTTCCTTAAAATCGTAAAGGAAGCAATCAGCTTGTTTGACTGAAGCTGGGAGGTGAAATCTGTTGGCTGCCCTATCCACCAGGTTATGGAATCCACCTATGTCCTCCGGCGGTGAATCTGTTTGATGAGGAGGTGGAAGTGTGGGTATAAGATAATCATCCCACTCTTTTTGCAGCAGTATAGTCTCCTGGATTTCTCCTTCTCTGTCCTGTTCGGAGGATGAAGGGTTGTCTCTCGGTGGTGCTGGCACGGTTGATCGCAGTGTAACTCTGTCATGCACAGAAATCTTTTATAGTCCTGTAAAATCGTTTCCAGATCCTGCAACACCGAGATAGATATTCGTGGATTGTCCTGTCATTTTTTATAATCAAAGCGCTCATGATCGTAATATTGCTGGTAGTATGGGTGATCTTTCTCATAAAGTTCATCCTCGTCATCATCCTGGCATTTAACCAGAGGCAGAGATGGGCTATGCGCAGTCTCAATGGTCCTTCATCATCACCTGATTCCTCTAGATCCAAGAGATGCAATGGAGGATAGGGAGAAACTTTACTAGGAGAAGTAATGTCTGGAGTAATTGTCGTTTTTGAAACTTTCAATATCACTGTCGACAGACCCTTCGAGGGTGCTGTCGACAGCAGTTCAGTCATCACCGATGTGGGATGTCAATAAGGTATTTTCTTTGTTGACCTCATGGCCATGTAATATGTCAAATGTGAAAGCTTTGTAGATGAGTAACAGAGTTTATGACCCTTTTGGAGTAGCATCTGATTATTACTAAAAGAACTAAAACAATGTCTGAAACAAATTTCATCAGAAATTTAAGACACATAAGAACCTGTGCGTAGTAGATTGCATGGAAGAGTGTGATTCTAGAATGAAAGACTATCATCCTGATGGAGTAAGTCAATTATTGATCTCATCTTTAAAGCCATTTAAGGCTGTGACTACATCTACTATTGCAAGATGGGTAAAATGGTCTATGCAACAGGCAGGTGTTGATTTACACAAGTGTACAGCTTATTTAAAGAGGCGCAGTGGCAAGCCAGGCTTCCTGGAAAGGTGGAAGATTGGGTGACAATATGAAAGCAGCTGATTGGTCAAATGCTTTTGTTTTTGCAAAACATTATTGCAAGCCAATTGAGCATATGGCAGGCGTGGTGTTAGAGGGCTACCAACATGCACAATGATAGCCTCGGACAGCCTTGTAATGAAAAAGTGATTCTCCATATAAAGTGGCTAGAGAATACAAATTTCATTAATGACACAGAGGCTAGCATTATCTCACCCTCCACTACATGTTTTTTAGGAGTAAATATAAGAATTGTTAAAAAAAAAACACAAAAGCAAGAGAATAAATTTAAGTAAAACTTTGGTTATTCTATATTTTGAGAGACTATTTAACATTGTTCTTGTTTCAGAAAACAGTTATTAATAGAGTGGACAGAGGATGAGTACACGTGCATGGAAGAAGATGCTGTGCAGGATGAGGCTTTGTGCCAGCAGAATAAGAAAGAGAAACAAGGTTTTGCATTGAAGAGGAAGGTGATTCCATGAGAGGACTATTTATGTGTGAAGGAAGGTTCTAGTTCTGGATTGTTAATGTTTTATGATGTAATGTGTTCTTTATAGTGCTCCATGGAGTACTAAAAAAAGGTTTAATGCATTGTCCAAGCCTCTGTCTCTTAAATTAAATTGACATTCTCTAGGCACTTTATTTTGGAGAATCGCTATTCCCTCACAGATTTGGGAGGCCTCCCGGATTTGTCCCTGCATAAAGATACGCGCCTGGAAGACACTTTATGCAGAGTGTGAAGGTCCATCACTGATTTATTTTTCTTGTTACAAGAATAGCACTTCACAAAATGTGGAGCGATAGGCACTTGCTCCATAAAAACAAGGGCAGAAATGAAACAATGAATCTAAATGAGTATTTTATCTTTACAGAAAAAAATGAGGAACCAAAAGTTGTTGACTTTCTGTCGAGAAACAAACAGGAAGGAAGAGCCCAATGTACCAGCATCCTACTCTCAGAAGCTACAAAGAAAAAAAAAGAAAAAAAAAAAGAGTAAAGGCACTAACATTATGTAAGACCCTCCAATCCTAACTTTAAGTTTTGTATTAGTGAATCGTAAAGTTTCAGTGATGGTGCCGTAACAGTAAGCAACTTATCTTTTCACGTAGACTGAATGGAAATCCTAAAAAGACACTGATCCTGGTTTCTATTTCCACATTATTAATTTCAGTTAGTGAGAAATCATTTTGAAGTTTACAGTGTCTGGTGCGAGTAACACAGGCCACTTCCTCTCATATTCATAATGCATTAATGAAGCAACAAAAGGCCACCACATTCCAGATATACCAAGCACCTGCCCAGTTACCAGTTAAAATATATTCCAGTTTTTTTTTTTTTTTTTCAAAAGGCCAGAACACACAGACACTAGCCAGGCTAAACAATTTCATTTATGAATTCATAGATAGTGATACAACACAGTTTGTTGTTGTTTTCGGATTTATGATTTCAATTTTTGTATGAAAACAAAAAAGTAATGGCTGATGCTTGAAATAATCTCAGCTACAGCTAATTCCTTGTATCAGCATCCCAATCCATTGTTCTCTGCCACCTAAGAGAGGAACCAGCCATAAAGAAATCAGTCAAGATCCTGCTCCCGCTGGAACTGTCTGGCTTGACCAGCCAGGCCAGGTCCCATTTAAACTACAACACAAGCAATCCCAGACCAGTTACAGCCACTACAGTGCAGTTTGGCTCCAGTGGCACGGTGAGCACCGGACCCATGACTGGGCATACCTGTCACACAGGAATACCAAAAAGCAATAGGTGCAATATTGGATTTTTTTTTATTTAATTTCTTGTGTATATGTATTAATATATATGTACTTTTTGTTTTTTATAAACACACAGAAGGTGCTTCAATGACTCGTTTAGGTGTACTTATTCTTCCAAACCAGGAGACAAGCTGGTATTTAGATCTTGCATAATGCTTCACAAAATAATTTAATGACCAGAAAACCTTCCCTAGAAGTTGCAAGGAAAGATCTCACAGAAAAGACCACACGCTGGGCATATTCTCTTTTGGATATACGTGCAATACTTTAAAAAAAAAACAAAAAAAACTCTCAGACAGTCACCAAACTACCTAGTAGTTGTCCAACATATTTACTATTTGCTAACAGGCTTTTGTGCTGCATGTTTTTTTCCATTACTGTTCAGTGGCACAGTGACATTAGTCCCTACAGCATCTTCCTCAAGCAGATGGAAGACATACTGTCATAATGTGAACTACCTTCAACGCCAGCTGAGACTACACAAACATCTTAGATCTGGCTCCTAACTCCCAGCAGTTGAGACTGCCTCAGTCTAGCAGTAAAATAAAAAGAATTGAGTCATGAAACTCCATCTTGGCTACTTTGGTTGTCTTCAAAGCTCTTTGCCTCGCCCACAAATATTTCAATGTAAAGACACCACATCTCAGCAACTACATAAAATAAAAAACAAAACAAGTAAAAAACAACTCTGGATCACCTCTGTTGCCGTTACCAGAACATGCTGCAGTTCAAACATTTTCAACTATGTAGCATATTTCTTGCAGTGAGCCAGGCCAAACCTAACCCCTGGATGATACAACTACCTATTCCCAGTAGAAAGTATCCTGAGGTAACATTTCAGCAGTGAGCTACAGTACATTATTTGTCCATCCACTGTGGTACCAGTGTCCAGCAATCACTTACTTGTTGCACTGCCTGTTTTCAGCAAGTAATATAGTGCTTCACACCTGTGCACTGCAGAAACTTAAGGTCCTGCCGACCATGCTCAGCAGACTTTAAAGCTGCTGTACTACATGTTTTAAGAAGCCATTTCAGCCGTTTTTCTGCAAGCGCCCACCAGATAGTTCAATCACGGCTCTGCCTCTAGTGACGGCCCTACTCGAGTCCAGCACACAGTTCAGCAGACAATTGCAGCTGTATATGTGCGTCCAACAAATAATAAGTGACGTTACTGGCCTGTGACCAGTAGACACTAGTGCTGGCCCTGCCTATCCAAAGCAGACACTTGTGGTTATTGGTAAGAAGGGCTGTATCAACACACAAGTGAGTGTACTCTTCATGAGCATGATAAACTGCAACACTTACATACAGAAGAAACAAGAGGTGGTGCAGCTTTTATCGAGAATACCTGTTTGTACTACTATGTGACCAAAATACATTTTTGTAGCGGTTGCAGTACATGTTTTCAGCAGACAGCTTAGTGGTAGAACAGCCTTTGTCCATCGTATGTTAGCTGTTCCTCTGCCTGCGTCCAGCAGACATTCCCAATTCAAGTCACTGTGTCCAGAAGACATCACCTATTCAATGTATACGTACGCACACATCTGCGGTTGCGCTACCTATGACTCGCAAACATTGAGCCGCACGGTCAGTGCCCCACAGACTAGCATTAGTAAATCGATTGCTTGTTTCCAGCATACAGTTTAACATCTGCAAAGTTTCTGTCCAGAAGACACCAGCTGACAGAAGAGGTTGGTGGTACTGGTGGCCATTAGGGGGCACACTGATTCTGTTTAGCTGACAATTCTAGTGGTTACATGGACTGCATTCATACACAAGTGGTTGCGCCAAGAAGATCCTGCAGCGCGGGTATGTGAATTGCCTGCATTCACTGGGCACAGTGGCTGCACGGCCTGTGCATCATACATTTTATAGCAGTTCTGCAGCCTAGGTCCGGCAGAAATCAGCAGCCCGAGTCAGACATATAGTGGCTGTACTGCATATGCCAAACAGACATTTCTGCTGGCACTGCCACTGTAGAGCAGACATCCGTTTTTGCACTGTTTGGTCCGGCAAACAGCAGTGTTGTGTTCAATAGGTACTAGTGGCTGTGCTGCTGCATCCTACGCAAGATGCCTTTTTAAAAAAAAAATGTCCAACAAAAGACATAATATCTTGTGACGAGACAGAACATTTTGAAAAAGAAAGTGTAAAAAAGACAGATAAACAATATCCTTTTAACACTGTCCTACTCAGGATATGAAATGAGACAAGACAACTTAGAACACAACAGTTTCAATGATATTTTCAACTCTTCTAACTGTAACTCTTCCAGTGGTCTCTCTCTCTGCACCTAAGACATTTTAACCAACTACACTCCATCGTCCTCACCACACTTCCATAATCACTGCCTCCTGCTACTGGCTCTTTTCAATCATCCTTCCTCAAGTTCATCCATTACCTCCTCCTTCATTCTCTACACAATTGTCTTCCATTGCTCGTTTCTCAAACTCTCATCTCCTGCAAGCACTTCATTGCTTTCACCTCCTTCTTCCCTTCCCCACTCTCCTTAAACTAGTGATCTTCACATGCTCAGTCCATGTGCTTTAGCTTAGACCCATCTGGATCCTTGAGTTCCTCACTACTCAATTTGCTCTCCTTTGCCTGGCCACAGCTCGCTCACTTAGTCTCCATTCGATCACTACCAATTCTGTGATGACCACCTTGTCCTACACACATACTAATTCTTAACTTCACACTTTCTTCCTATCAAGGTGCTCTCATTTGCCATTGTTCTTACGTCCTTCCTTTCTGTCACTGTCTCATGATGCACTCTAACTCACCCTGGCGCTCCACATCCCCCACAAATATTGCACATAATTAACAGGTACCATGACAGATGACGAGTAAGACACATGAAAGCCACCACCAAGCCTTGCTGTTTGGAGTTTTGATGCTCCTCTAGCGTCCTTGGAGAGCCTCTGCCTTTGGTATGGCTTGATCCTGCTAATAAGTTACTCTGGAAGTGTACAGAATAAGGGGCGCTTTTCAGCTGCCCTTCCCTAGGGCAAGTCAAACTCCCATTAATGCCTGTGTGGTCCAGCTATCGGTACCAGCCCTTGCTGCAACCCACAGTTTTGTTCTGTGATAAACAGTTCTTTCTGACCCAGTGCCGGTCTCGCCCATCCAAAACCTACTGTGCCGTCCGGTTTAGGCAGACTCGTGGGCCAGCACGTACGCCTAAACCAGAAGTCGACCATAAGCAGCATCCTGTGGGCACATCTTCAATTCCTGTGCATGGGGAAAAGAGACAAACCAACAAAAGCCAGAGAACTAGCCCTAGGCAATCGCCAGGAACAGTCTCTCAACAAGACACACATCCCTGGGCACCGTGCTACCTCAAGCGGCCGTCAGCCTTAACAGAACCCAGTTCAGATTTGGGGTCCGGGGAGAGGCTGCTCCAGCTGGATTCAGTACAGGATGGAAGTAAGGAGCAGCTGGATAGCCCCGATGTGCACAGGTTGGCCACAGACCAGAAACTGCCCACACAGTCGTCTGTCCAGTCCTCCAGGGCACGGCCCAGTAGCTCTGCTTTGTGCTTTGAATCCTGCTCTGCCATGTCCCTCCGGGGCAGGTTTAGGACTCCACTGAGTCCCTGGAAGCTCTGATCCATATACTCATTGCGAGGAGGCCCTGCGTGCAGCCAGCTGCTATCGCCTGCAATAAGGGAAAGGTAACAGGTTAAAATTTATATATATACATATATATTTAAATATTCTCCAGCAGGAACTAGACACAGTCAGACAATTTTAGATTCAGAAATATGTTTGTGTGTTTTAATTAAAGGAACAGATGAGAACACAAACTACAATTATATACATGCTGAAATCAATGAATTTGTGTCCACACAAGCGCCCCACACCCAGTGTCCTCCTTGATCAGTGTTTTTTCCTCAAATTCTTTTGAGATGGAAAGGCCGTGGAGAAATCAAAAAGTAACAAATCCATGTTTAACTGATATGCCATGTGTGTTTGTGGTGGGTGGGTGGGTGGTGGTGGTGGTGGTGGAGGAGGAGGGGGGGGTTGGTGGTGGTGTAGCCTTATAGAAGAGACAACCTCCAAGCTTTGTGCTGGTCGC
Organism: Pleurodeles waltl; assembly: GCF_031143425.1. NCBI lineage: Eukaryota > Metazoa > Chordata > Amphibia > Caudata > Salamandridae > Pleurodeles > Pleurodeles waltl. Next base: position 1,112,638,680 of record NC_090446.1, read on the forward strand.
ATGCCATTTTGATAGGTTGGCCCATATGCACTAACGTACCCTCTCAAACTCACAGAATAGGAAAACCCCCTTGATACATCAGGCCCTAGTTTGCAAAATCAAGAAAGATTTTGGAGTAACACTATCCTCCAGAACCACAAACCACTGCAGTAAATAATAACGAGACACAAGACACCATTGGCAACACACCCACCAGCCTTTGTAGAGAACACAATGGGCAATATTGATTTAGATACCGATGACCCTTCCTAGGTAATACTGACAGCAATGTCTGAATGTTGATCGGCGCAGCTGGCCTTCAGAAAGCAAAGTGAGTTATACTGCCATACAAAACCAGCAGCTTCTGTAGCCCAATGCTGCACCCGCCATCTCTAAAGAACATGTTGCACCATTCCTCCTCTACTGCAAAATCAATCTCAAATTGAACTCGGGATAAATGATGAATAGCCCCAAATGCCCCAGCCAAGTCTCGATGCGCCCTCACCTTTTTTTATAGGCTCCTTGTGATGGAAGTTCAGGGGTGCTACAAGAAACTGAGTTTCCCCCACAGGCTCCCAAAAATGGAGGATGCGAACGCTCCAGACCCCAGGCCTCAGTGGAAGACTCAGAGACGGCTTATAATGTGTGAAGTCTGCCTCCACATCCACAGTGATGTCATAGGATGCAGCCACAATGTAAGTGGGGTCCACCCAAACCACCGTCACTGTCAGGTTGGCACCTCGAGACCACTTCTGCATGGCCACAGGCTCGTCAAAAGGCCCCATAAGTCCACCAAAATTCCGAAAAATTCTCTCTTTTGGATCCCATTCTGTCCCAACCTGCAAGAAAAAAATTAAACACACTAGGAGTCAGAGTTCGGGAGAGGTGGGGCAACCAGGAGATGCTAGACAAAGGAAAGGAAACGAGCTAGTTTGGAAGGGAAAAATAGATATTTATGGTTGCTATAAGGCATAAGTAATGATTTAGGAAGAGGGGGTTATCAGGTGCTGATGGAATATGCCTTTTGAAGCATGGAAGAGAACAAGGGTTGCAACCTTAGGTCACTATGTGAAGGCATATAGGTGTATGTGGTAAAAGAGCATAACAGAAAAGTTTAAAAAGGGGGTGGGAGGTTGGTCCAGGAACAGAAAAAGGGCTACCCAGTTGCAGGGTTCTGAGAAATAGCATATTACTGAAGAAACATCACATTTAAAACAACAATTAAAAGCTTTTCAAAAGGAAATCAGTACTTCTTTTCCACTTTGCAGCAGAAAATGGGTGTGCACACTGGTGCCATGAATGGATGTATATACTATACATTGGCCTAAAGCACAAGTATGCAGTGGACTACTACTTGCCTGACATTTATCTTTAAATTGCCCATTGATTTGGGAAAGAGGAAAATGGAAGAGAGAAAGACAAGCGATAGGGATATAATCGTTTTTGGAAACTTTAGGGGGTGGTTAAACAGAAAGGGTCTTAAGTATTGCTGATGAAAAGAAAAAGGAACTTTCTCTAAACTTAAACATTTTCAATTTGTAGCATTTCATATCAAAAGGCAGCCAGAAAAGAAATAAGTGTTTGTTGAGTTAAACTACAACTAAACAACATGGGTTTTCAACAGCACATTTAAGTATTATTGCCTGCAATTCTACTTGTGATTTCTTTCATTTTCCACAAACATCATTTCTGGCTCCAATCTAGTTTAGTTTCACAGCTTTCAAAGAAAGAATAGTTAGAGTGAACTCTTGTTGGGTATTTTGTTGTTGAGGCTGTACTCTATTACACCCAGAAAGATAACTTGCTTTGGATCAACTCTACTCATATGCAAATATATGGCGATGTTCCTGAGCCTGCAGGATGAGTCAGTGACCTGAGACTGTTCTCAAAAAGAGATGATATCTGAATTCAGTGCTGCAGTAACTTTTTACAATACATTCCGCTGCAGCAGATTTCTGGATGGGGAACTGTTTTATGGATTTGCAACAGTCCTCACGAGTGACCTCTACTTACCTAGGAGGAAGCATCACAAGGCAGAAGATGGATGAAAATGGAAGCTGTTGGGGGTATGGATGAGAGGGCAAGAACACTGTGGATCATACTGGCATCTCATTCCTAATTGTTCTTGTACATGGATGAGGATAACTACCATTCCTTTCCTGGGATGGCCAAGTCCTGAAGATCATGTAGTAGTGACTTACTTTGCACATTTTTTGGGGGGTGTGGGGGGAAGGGGGAGAATGTATCATTTGTTTGGAATACAGATGACTCTCATAAATATACCTCCAAACTCAGTAGTCGGGTAGCTGGGCCAGTGTGACCAGAAATCTTCTGCATTCCTTGAGGCATCAGCCACATCTCTAGCACCTCCATCTGACCAGTGGCGACATTCTCAATCTCCTGCATCAGAAGGTAGCCCTGGAAATGGTCATCATAGAAATACAGCTGCACACTGGAGGGAAACCCCATCGCCTTGTACCTGAGGAATCAAAGTAACAGAAACAGGGGGGTCAAGACGGAAAGAAACCACTTCGTGGTGGACACAAGAGACAATCATTTACTGTAGAGATCTGTGTGTAACCTGGAGGTCTTGTGTTCAAATGTTGGAGGGCCCACTCAGTATCACATTCTTCCGAGGTCAATAAAATGAAAACCTCTGAACAGAATACTGACACTTGTGAGGGCATTTCCCGTGGAGTGCTGGAAAACGGTGATGGTCAATAACATCAATGTACGGTCAAAGGTATAACCAGGGTCACTGGAATTATGTGACAACGGAGGACCAAATTGTGTGGCAAAAGAAGGTAAATTATGCAGTGTAACACAGCACATTTTACGTTAGAATTGCTTCAGGTTTTTTTTTTTTTTTTTTTTTTACATATGGTAACACTGAGAAAAGATTGGACTTCATTAGCACCAGTTTAACAACCAAACACAGTAATAAACAACTGAAAGTTTCCAATCAACCTTTGTAAAAGGCCTTTCACTGCATGGGAACACGTGCTGCCACATTTTTAGTAACCTTTGATCCAAATGGACTAGGAACCTTTTTTTTTTTTTTTCCTTTTGTTCAAATCTGCAGATTATGCAGCAGATGACAGACTAAGTAGCAAATGCAGTAAAGAACAAGTTACTTACCTTCTGTAATGCCTTATCTGGTAGAGACAATATCTAGTCGCAGATTTCTTACCTTTGAATTCTCCCCAGGCGTTAGACTGGCTCCAGAAGATTTTTCGCTAGTTCCCCTGCGCACCGGTAGGTGTTGTAGATCTACTCCATGCAGCAGAGTACGCACCAGAAGTGACATCCGATTCCCCTAAATAGGCGCCACTTCTGAGCCCGGATATCAGTTACTTTTCACGACTTTCAACGCCAAAAGCATCGAGCCATGAAGACCACTGGCACTGGTATGTGCAAACTAGGGCCCTGAAAGGGATCATCTCCTAGCCTAAAATCTGTCAGCAGAGTGGGGAGGAGGAGTGGGTCAGTAAGGAATCTGCAGCTAGATATTGTCTCTACCAGATGGGAAGTTACTGAAGGTAAGTAACTTGTTCATCTGATAAAGACTTCTAGCCACAGATTCCTTACCTTTGAATAGGTATCCAAGCAATACCATCCCTGGTGGTGGGTCTGTGGACAAAGTTAAACTGAGGAGTCCTGCAGGACCGAAAGGGCGAAATGCCCATCTCTACAGACCTGACTGTCCAGGCAGTAGTGCTTGGTAAACGTGTGCAGGGAAGCCCACTAGTTCACTGGTGCATAGCAGATCTTGATGCAGAGAACGACTGTCGGACGCTGGCCCTTCATATAGAATGTAAAAACCGTGTAAAGGGTCCAGGGGTTCCCCAGTGAGTGAAAAGGGCTTTGTAGGAAGTTGGCTCTGTATGCACTATTTCAAAGTAAGGAATAGTATGCACAGAGTCCAAGGGGTCCCCTTAGAGGTAAGATAGTGGCAAAAAGAGATAATACTAATGCTCTATTTTGTGGTAGTGTGGTCGAGCAGTAGGCTTATCAGTAGATGTAGTGTTAAGCATTTGTTGTACATACACACAGGCAATAAATGAGGAACACACACTCAGAGACAATTCCAGGCCAATAGGTTTTTGTATAGAAAAATATATTTTCTTAGTTTATTTTAAGAACCACAGGTTCAAATTCTACATGTAATACTTTGCATGAAAGGTATTGCAGGTAAGTACTTGAGGAACTTTGAATAATCACAATAGCATATACACTTTTCAAATAAAACACATATAGCTATTTTAAAACTAGACAGTGCAATTTTCACAGTTCCTAGGGGAGGTAAGTAATTGTTAGTTCTTGCAGGTAAGTAAACCACCTACGGGGTTCAAGATTGGGTCCAAGGTAGCCCACCGTTGGGGGTTCAGGGCAACCCCAAAGTTACCACACCAGCAGCTCAGGGCCGGTCAGGTGCAGAGTTCATAGTGGTGCCCAAAACACATAGGCTTCAATGGAGAAGGGGGTGCCCCCGGTTCCAGTCTGCCAGCAGGTAAGGACCAGTGTCTTCGGAGGGCAGACCAGGGGGGTTTTGTAGGGCACCGGGGGGGACACAAGTTAGCACAGAAAGTACACCCTCAGCAGCACTGGGGTGGCCGGGTGCAGTGTGCAAACACACGTCGGGTTTTCAATTGGAATCAATGGGAGACCAAGGGGTCTCTTCAGTGATGCAGGCAAGGGGGGGAGGGGGGGTCCTCGGGGTAGCCACCACCTGGGCAAGGGAGAGGGCCTCCTAGGGGTCACTCCTGCACTGGAGTTCCGATCTTTCAGGTCCTGGGGGCTGCGGGTGCAGGCGTCGGGATCTGGGAGTCAGGCAGTCACGGTCAGGGGGAGCCTCGGGATTCCCTCTGCAGGCGTCGCTGTGGGAGCTCAAGGGGGGGGGGGGGGGGGGGGGGGGGCAACTGGCTACTCACAGTCTCGTAGTCGCCGGGGAGTCCTCCCTGAAGTGTTGTTTCTCCACAAGTCGAGCCAGGGGCGTCGGGTGCAGAGTTGCAAGTCTCACGCTTCTGGCGGGAAACGCAGTTGTCTTTAAGTTGCTCCTTTAGAAACAAAGTTGCAGTCTTTGGTGAACAGGGCTGCTATTCTCTGGAGTTTCTTGGTCCTTCTAGAGCAGGGCAGTCCTCTGAGGATTCAGAGGTCGCTGGTCCTGGGGAAAGCGTCGCTGGAGCAGTTTCTTCAGAAGGGGGGGGGGGGGGGGGGGGGGGGACACAGGCCGGTAGAGCTGGGGCCAAAGCAGTTGGTGTCTCCGTCTTCTCTGCAGGGTTTTTCAGCTTAGCAGTCCTCTTCTTCTTAGGTTGCAGGAATCTCAGTTCCTAGGTTCTGGGGAGCCCTTAAATACTGAATTTAAGGGTGTGTTTAGGTCTGGGGGGTTAATAGCCAATGGCTACTAGCCCTGAGGGTGGGTACACCCTCTTTGTGCCTCCTCCCTGAGGGGAGGGGGGCACATCCCTAATCCTATTGGGGGAATCCTCAAAACCAAGATGGAGGATTTCTAAAAGTCAGAGTCACCTCCGCTCAGGACACCTTAGGGGCTGTCCTGACTGGCCAGTGACTCCTCCTTGTTTTTCTCATTATCTCTCCTGGACTTGCCGCCAAAAGTGGGGGCTGTGTCCAGGGGGCGGGCATCTCCACTAGCTGGAGTGCCCTGGGGCACTGTAACACGAAGCTTGAGCCTTTGAAGCTCACTGCTAAGTGTTACAGTTCCTGCAGGGGGGAGGTGTGAAGCACCTCCACCCAGAGCAGGCTTTAGTTTCTGTCCTCAGAGAGCACAAAGGCTCTCACCGCATGGGGTCAGAAACTCGTGTCTCAGCAGCAGGCTGGCACAGACCAGTCAGTCCTGCACTTGAACCCTTGGCCAAGAGAGCCTGGATTTCCTCGTGTAGCACTGACAGATGATCCTCTGTCAGTTGGGCATAAGGTGGCGCTATGGAGGGAGGAGTGGTCTCGAAGGAGAGGGAGTAGCCCCTTCGAACAACGCAGTGCGGTGCAGCTGAGAGGCCCAAAGACTTGGCCATAGCCTGCAAATTCCGAAAGCGCTCCTGCCTTGCCTACAAAGAGACGATTGCCATGAAAGAGCATTCTCCTGAAGGAAGACTGAACATCCCCTGAAAAGCCAAACGTTCTCAGCCAGACGTTGCGCCTGAGTGCAACAGACGTGGAAACTACTCTGCCCAGTGAGTCGTTGTGTCCAAATCACAGCATATAGTGAACTTAGCTGCTTCTCTTCAGTCTTTGACTGGTTGGGTGAGAATGGTCCGGGCCTCCCCCGGGACCTGTGGCAGCACTTGTGCAACCTTGTCCCACTTTGAGTGAGAATAGCGGCCCAATAAGCATGCGGTGTTCATGGATCGCAATGCAAGGCTGGTGGAAGAAAATTATTTCTTACCAAGGCTATCCAGCCTCTTGGACTCCCTGTCCAGGGGTGCAGACGGGACTGTGCCATAAGAAGTGGAAGCTTGGAACACCAACCTCCTTAGGGGTAGAGTGTTGGGTGAGGAAGCTTGGGTCTCCTAAAGCAGTGCAGTGGTGGAAGGCTGTTGTCCTATTCACAGAAGCCACTGTGCTGGGCTTGGACCAGGTTTCCAGAAGGACGATGGTGAGGGCTTCGTTGAAAGGGAGCAAGGATCAGAGGAGGAAGCTCCCGATTGCAGCACCTCCGTCAAGATGTTGATCTCAACAGCAACTGAATGCAACTTGAGGTCCAGAACCTCAGCAGCATTCTTCACCACCACAGCATAGGTAGCTCCCTCCTCCATAGCCACAGTAGGGGGAGACAGCATGCCAGTATCTGGAGACGTGTCCCAGACGCTAGCATCACCCAGTTCCTCACACCAATCCATATCCTGTTCTTCTGACTGGTATTCTAAAGGGTCCAGTGACCCACCCTTAACCCGCCCTTTAGAATAAGGCTGAGGAATCCGCTAGGACACAAGGGTCCTGTAGGTGCATATTCGGCACTGGTCAACGCAGCTTCGGCTCCATGTCGGATTTGGGAATCACAATGGGGATGGCACTGCTGGTGGGCACTGGGCGCATTGGCATCAGGATCAGTGCCAGGGAAGGCCGCAGTGGCACGCACTAGTCCGAATCCATGATCAGAGTCATGGAGGCCCATCGGACCTGTCAGCGTAGAACCAGATGGGCCCCTCTGACCCCACAAGGCATAAAAGGTGTTCTGGAGGTGCATGGGCTTGTAAGATTCTTTGAGCTGGCGGGGGTGGTGGGTGCTCCGGCTCCTGGAAATGATGTTCCTTTGGCCGACGGACGAGGAGAAGTCGAAGCAGACTTTGACTTCTTGTGTCTGTTACTGGAGTGTTCTGACGACTTCAAGTGTGTCGACGGGGACTTGGGACTCTGGACCTCCCTCTCGGCGAGGATCGAAATCTTCGAGGAGTTGTGCGACACAGTCACCTGATGGCCACGAGCAGCTTCAGAAGCCGCTCCCTCAAAGTTTTCAGCGCCATCGCCCGACAGAGTACGACTTGAAATCGTGGTCAAGCTCCAGACACCACAGACATACATGGTGTGGTCTGTCACTGACATGGCACAGTGACAGGTGCCACAGGGTTTAAACCTGTCTCCTGCGATAACAGTTTTACCTAACACACCAGGAGGAAAACTGACAAAACATTAAAAAAAAAAAAGGGGTAGATCTTTCTGGATCTCTGCTGGCTTTCGCAGAAAGAAAAAAACTGATGTTAGTGCGCCGAGGTGGTCCCTACATATCTAAAGCAAACATCACTTCCGGCGCGGACGATGCCATGCAGACTCTGTCGCCACCTCCAGGGTGCAGTGGTAATCAAGAAAAACATTTTGGATCCCGTCTGAGGCCTCAGGGGAGGAGCCAAAGGTAAGGAATCTGCAGCTAGAAGTCTCTATTAGATTTCATAATTATGCAGAAAAAGCTGTGGCCACAGAGTCACATAATTCCAACGGCCCCCAAGAAGAGAAAGATTTCTATAAAGATGTGTGGAAAGGAACAGATGAAAGTAAGATGCAAAAAAAAAAAAAAAAAAAGGAGAACTTCCTAGCACCTTTTGTGGTCAGGATACAACCCAAATGTATTTACAGTGCCTTTCAGGAGGAGCATGATTTTTATAGCATTGGCCCTATGGCCTATTTTATTGCCCCCGCATGGGTGGGCTTGTAGATCTTCGAGACTCATCAGAATTGTAATGCTATGTTTAGAAAGTGTTCTTTCAATGGCACCTCTCACCAGCACCTGGAGCATAAACAGATACAATGTAGCTATATTGCTATATGTATAGTCATAGGTTTGAGGGACTCTGGATCAAGCTATGCAACTTAGAGGGTTGAAACATCTGATGCGGAGCTTCTAGTACACACATATATTTGAAAGATCTTAGTCAGCAGTGACACTTGTGCATGGCCAATACAAAGTCCACTGGTGTCCAATTAGAAATATGTTTTTGCTTTAAAACAGGGACACATACAACAGTAGATTTCTCACATGGGAACACAACTTGGGTGGCCTCTATCCTGAAATCTTGCACTGTGTTGTAACCTTCCAGTGGTGAGGGCACCATCAGGCCCAAGAGAATGCAATAAACCCAAGGGATTCATCCATTCTCAAGGAGAACTGGAAATAAAGCTCAATCACAATTTTCAATACCCATACACTGTAATGATATCTATGTTTAGACCACTGACTCCATGTTGCACTTAACCTGGCAGCACACCGTCACATTAGTGACCACCAGCTTAATTTTGCCTTTTGACTTTATTTTAGCATTAGCCACCGACACGTTAAAAGCTGCAAGTAGTTTTCTGCGTTGCCATTTTGTTTATTTTTCGTGTTCTTTCCTACCAAGGGCATAGGCTGATAAGAATGTACTAAAACAGCAGGGAACAGTCTTGTTCTGAATTGGCACCTTGGGATTGTGGCCAAGTCACAACATGTTATTTTCAAAGCTGGACTAATGCAATCAGCTTTTTTTTTTATAAATAAACTTCTGCAGTGAGAGAGAGGTTCTAGAATTTTCCTCTCGTTTGTTTAAAGTATAAGAGGCAGAGACCACATGGACCGGGGAACAGAGTATTTTCAGATCTCAGGCATACCCAGGACGCTGGGGTGCGTCATCCTTCCTGTGAGGATAATTGATCTCTCTCTCCTCAATCGATTCTGGGATCTGGCGATCTTATGCTGAATAGGAGGGAGATGAAGCAGTTGTGCCCTTGCCTCATGGTGATGCATATTTTTTATTCATTATTTGCTGTGCATTATACTATAGATACATATATTTGCTGTGTATATTGCAGTGGAGAATCATTTGTACATGTTTTCATTTCATTGCTGTGACCATTTTTAAACGTGTGCTTTCAGCATGCTAATCTCCTTTCACGAACCTTGCAAAGTGAAATAATAAATGTATTCTTTGGACTAAGAAGCGCATTCCAAAGAATTTTTGTCAGTGCATGAGTGTTTCAGCTCGGTCATTAGTGAACCAAAACACATTGCCGTAGTCGGAAAGTCTAAAGGGAGGTTGGAAGTTTAAAGCGTACGATTTAAAAGTGAAAATATGTTTTTATTCAGAGAATTAACCCCTATGGTGCCGCGGGCGAGCTGGTCTCATCCCAGGCACGACAAGACCAGCTCGTCCTGCACCCGGCCCACGGGGGAAGGACTAGCCTCCTTCCCACACACACCAGTCGGGGATGGAAGGGGAAGCAGAAACCACTAGACACCAGGCATTATTATTTTTTTTTATCATACTTGTGCATAAGGGGAGCGGCACCTTGGGCAAGAAAACCCCTGGACAGCAGGGATAATATATATATATATTTTTTTTAATGAGGGGAGCGACCCCTTAGGCAAGGATCGCTTCCCGGGGGCCAAATAATTTTTAGGCCATTTCTGCCCCACTCCCCGAGGAAAATCGGCCTAATACAATAAGGATACAGAAACCTCTAGACACCAGGGATATATATATTTTTTTATTTACTTTACGTTTTTATGTATAGGGAGCAACCCCTTAGGCAAGGGTCGCTCCCCTGGGGGGCAAATTGTAATTAGGCCATTTCTGCAAACCCCCTCCCCCCCCCCCCCTTGGGGACAGATGAGCCTATTTTTGTTAGGCCAATCTGTCCCCAAGGGGGGCATAAACCTCTAGACACCAGGGATTGGTGTGTGTGTGTGTGTGTGTTTTGTTTGGGGGAGCCCCCTGGACAAGGGTCATTCCCCATGGGGGCACATTACTGTTGGCCATATGGGGACACAAAGTCTACTAGATGCTAGGGAATAAAAAATAAAACAAATAGTGGGGTGGTGGCTACCCGTATGGGCCTGGTTATGCCCCCACCCAAACTGAAGGGGGTAACAGCCTTTCAGCTCTCCCCCGCACACTAAAACATCTTATCCTATGGCAAGCAAGAGGACATTTGATTATTTTGGGTTTTGGTTTTACATTTGGGCCATGAGAGCATGTTAACTCTCAAAATCGTCCCACTTGGAATGGTGAGGGCTGCACTTTTTTGACTTTGGGACACTGCCATGTAGAAAAATCCACAAAACCTAGACATCTCAAAACTAAATATCTGCTTGATTCCAGGGTGGTGTGCTTCACATGCACCCTGCACCCTTTTCCTACCTGCAATGCCCTGCAAACCTCCAACGTTGCTGTAAATCACACATTTTTCCCACATTCTCATGAGACCTTCCGGAATCTGCAGGAATCCACACAATTCCTACCACCCAACATTGTCTCATCTATAGCAATAAAAATTCTGCTGCACTTGTCAGCCTAAAATGTTTTTTTTTTTTTTCAAACTGCCCTTTTGGACCTGCTTTGGTTCCCCCTCAATTTCAACATGTTTTTGGCTCTTCCCTGTCACAAGCACTTGGCCCACCTACACAAGTGAGGTATCATTTTTACAGGGAGACGTAGGGGAACGCTGGGTGGTAGGAAATGTGTCCCGGTGCAGTGATCCCACACACAAATGTGAGGTTTGCTGAGTATTCTGGGTAAGAAAACATTGGGGGACACCTCCCTGGACTCCCTCGGGTGTATAGTTTTCAGAAATGTCTGGGTTTGGTAGGTTTCCCTAGATGGCTGCTGAGCCCAGGACCAAAAACGCAGGTGGCCCCCGCAAAAGCACGTAGGTATGTATCTGATAATTTTGATGTGTCCAGATAGTGTTTTGGGGCATTTCCTGACGTAAGCCCTAGGCCTACCCACACAAGTGAGGTACTATTTTTTAATTGGGAGACTCAGAGAAACGCTGGGTGGAAGGAAATTTGTGGCTCCTCTCAGATTCCAGAACTTTCTGTCACCGAAATGAGAGGAAAAAGTGTTTTTGCCAAATTTTGCGGTTTGCAAAGGAGTCTGGGTAACAGAACCTGGTGAGAGCCCCACAAGTCACCCCACCTTGGATTCCCCTAGGTGTCTAGTTTTAAAAAAATGCATAGGTTTGGTAGGTTCCCCTTGGTGCCGGCTGAGCTAGAGGCCAAAATCCACTTTGCAAAAAACAGCTCTGTTTTCTTTGGGAAAATGTGATGTGTCAATGTTGTGTTTTGGGGCATTTTCTGTCGCAGGCGCTAGGCCTACCCACACAAGTGAGGTACCATTTATATCGGGAGACTTGGGGGAACGCTGGGTGGAAGGACATTTGTGGCTCCTCTCAGATTCCAGAACTTTCTGTCAGGTGTCTAGTTTTCAAAAATACGTAGGTTTGGTAGGTTTCCCTAGGTGCCAGCTGAGCTAGAGGCCAAAATCTAAAGCTAGGCACTTTGCAAAAAAACACGTCAGATTTCAATGTAAAAATGTTATGTGACCATGTTGTGTTTCCTGTCACGAGCATTAGGCCTACCCACGCAAGTGAGGTACCATTTTTATCAGGAGACTTGGGGGAACACAGAATAGCAAAACAACTGTTATTGCCCCTTGTCTTTCTTTACATTTTTTCCTTCCAAATGTAAAACAGTGTGTAAAAAAGACGTCTATTTGAGAAATGGCCTGTAATTCACATGCTAGAATGGGCACCCCGGAATTCAGAGATGTACAAATAACCACTGCTTCTCAACACCTTATCTTGTGCCCATTTTTTATATTTATATTATATTTCAGCAAATGAATTGCTGTATACCTGGTATAGAATGAAAACCCACTGCAAGGTACAGCTATTTATTTGCTCTGGGTACCTAGGGTTCTTGATGAACCTACAAGCCTTATATATCCCCTTAACCAGAAGAGTCCTGCAGACGTAACGGTATATTGCTTTAAAAAATCTGACATTGCAGGAAAAAGTTACAGAGTAAAACGTGGAGAAACAAAGGCTGTTTTTTTCACCTCAATTTCAATATTTTTTCATTTCAGCTGTTATTTTCTGTAGGAAACCCTTGTAGGGTCTACACAAATTACCCATTGCTGAATTCAGAATTTTGTCTACTTTTCAGAAATGTTTAGCTTTCCGGGATCCAGCATTGGTTTCACACCAATTTCTGTCACTAACTGGAATTTTCTTGTTTATCAGGACTTTCTAAATTTTGGGATGGGTGCTTGGATATAACTGTACTTCTGTTTAAAAAATATGCTTTTTGAACGGATTAATGACCCTTTTGTTCTGGACAAGAGGGTTTGGATACTTTTGTCTTCTTACAGAAAAATGCATGAGAGAGGTAAGCAGTTAGAATATGAAAATAAGGAACTAAAGACACAGCTTGATACAAAAAAAATACTGTAATTATACGGTCTTGTCAGCATAAGTTATTACAAGATATGGCTGATATCTACCAAGCTGTTGCAGGGAAATCTGATTTTTCACATTCCAGTAATGAGGTTCAAAAAGGTGGGGGCCAGTGTGAGCTACATGAGCAGAATGTACTTCGTGCGCAGCCAATATTTAGACAAAAATTCAGAGTAGCCCACAGAAATTGGCAGGAGTTTAAATGCTTTCTTTAAAAGATTACACCCAGCAAGAAGCTAGGGATGTTACCGATATATTCAAGGCGCTTTTGCAGAGCAAAATGTGGCCAGGACATAAAGAGATGTTCCTACAGGTAAAACAAAAGATTTTGGAGTTTACCACTGCTCGCACTAAGCAAGAGGCACAATGATTTATGGGATTGTTTGATTTTGGAGATAGCATGACCCTCATCTGAGTAAAATCTTGACCCTTTGGTACAAAGTGACAAGAAAAAACATGAGTTTGAATGGGGTGAAGAGCAGCAGTGTGCTTTTGATTTGGCAAAGGAAATAATTCAACAGGCTTTAGACTTATGGACAGTGTAGGAAGGATACACTGTGTTGCATCCAACTATCCAGGGACAATGTCTAGATTGGAGCAGGTGGCAAACGCAGAGAAAATTAGGAGTGTCTCTGGGGTTCTGGACTAACAAATTATCTGATGGGACTTTTAAAAACTAGAGAGAGCATTTAAATGAAGCCCTCCAGATTCTGAATAAAAGACCATTACAAAATGCTAAAACAGCCCTGATGAAAATGTTAACTCAGATACAACCACGTGTCCACCAACACCATTGTGTACTGGGAAATAAAACCTAGCGCTTCAGCTCCTTACAGAGACAAAATTGCCCAACCTGTCATAAGTCCACTGTATGGTGGATTGGTGAGGAAGGGGACTGCCCCAGCCCTTCTGACAGTACAAGGAAAAGGAGGTTTTTGGTTCAATTGGCAAAAACCCTGGTGCTAAGGTGTGGGTGGAATCCACAAATGGCCCTCCAAAACCTGCAGAAATTATAGAGAAGGGCCCTAATAATGTTCTGCTGATCATAAAACAGGGAAAGGAAAAGGGAAGCACATTTCAGGTGACAAATGTTATTTGAAAGAAAGATCATACTTGTTTCTTTTACAGATCATACGACGACTTGCCTCTGATCAGGAGTGTGCCGTGTGCGGTCGGGTGAGACAGCACCCCCAACCCGAACCTGATTGATCAATTACGTTGCACAATACCCCTGCTGACTTTGTAGAGCAATACCTATGGATCCATGTGGTGCAAGTCGTGCTCCACAGATCAATGTTCTACCTGTGAATAATGCAGAGTACCATGGATGTTCTATCAACCTGTTTGATTGCAATTTTAATGGAACCAGCAACATGGATCGTTATCACCTGATAACTGCTGCCAGTCATATTAAGCATGTTTAAGTTGCCAGATGGCTGACTATTCTCGTATGGGAACCTCACTTTTACTTACATTCCAGCAAACATTACAGGTGGACCTGTACCTTTACATGAGTAGGACTCATGATGTTTCCATCTAACTCTATACCAACTCGTTATCCTAGAGACAGTTATCATCCCAATCGGAATATATAAGCTTCAGCCTTTTTACTGTAGAGGTGCCTGGTTTATCGGTTTATAATATCAATAAGTTAATCCCACTTCCATTGTTTTACAGTGATTGCTTATTATTTCATTATGTTGCTGTGTACAATGCATGCCTAATTTGCTTGTAACGTTTTAAAGAAGAAAAAAATAAATAAAAAATATTGATTTTAGGACTATATGGTATATGAGTCATTGGTCAAAAGGACTGAGTGTTATGATATTTATGTTTTAACCACCAGGTTAAAAGCTGCAAGTAGTTTTCCACGTTGTCATGTTTTCATTTTTCGTGTCCTTTCCCACCAGGGGCTTAGACTGATAAGAATGTACTAAGACGGCTGGGAACGGTCTTGTTCTGAATTGGCACCTTGGGATTGTGGCCAAGTCCAAACGTGTTATTTTCAAAACCGGCCCAAAGCATTCAGCATTTCTTGAATAAAGAAACTTCTGCAGTGAGAGGGAGGTTCTAGAATTTTCCTCTCTTGTTTGTTCAAAGTATAAGAGGCAGAGACCACATGGACCAGGGACAGAGTATTTTCAGCTCTCTGGCATGCCAAGGACGCTGGGGTGTGTCATCCTTCTCGAAAGGATAATTGATCTCTCTCTCCTCAATCGATTCTGGGATCTGGCGATCTGATGCTGAATAGGAGGGAGATGAAGCAGTTGTGCCCTTACCTCGTAGTGATGAATATTTTTTAATTCATTATTTGCTTTGCATTATAATATAGATAAATATATTTGCTGTGTATATTGCAGTGGAGAATCATTTATACATGTTTTCATTTCATTGCTGTGAGCATTTGTTAATGTGTGCTTTCAGCATGCGGATCTCCTTTTACAAACCTTATGAAGTGAAATAATAGATGTCTTCTTTGGACTATTAAGATTTTTGTCAGGGCATGAGTGTTTCAGCTCGGTAATTAGTGAAGCAAAACATACACCCAGACCGCAAGGGATAGAGCGATGGCTCATGTGGTTTCGCCATCAGGAGCACTTACTTCAACCAACAGAATCAGACACTGCACCAGAGAAGTGAAGGTAGAGAAATCCATGCCCTTCTAGGATTGGGGATGGAGCAGCACGGCAAAGCTAAGGGTTAAGGGTGGGTCAGAGAAGAAGCAAGCTCTCCAATTTGACAAAGACAAATTATCACGCAGCTCCATGACTAAGATGATGCTGGTCTTTATTTTGCTACCATTCAGGTCTCCTGGCCAGTAAAGCTACTGTATGGCCTCAGTCCATTGATGTGTCTTTCAAGAAGATTCTCCAGTTAGCTGGGCCTTGTGAAGATCTTCCTTGGATCAAGGTGACTAGTCTCTTAGCTCCTCATGCAGTCAGGTAAGCCCCCCTTCTCTCCATAGATCACAGTAACAGGAAAGCAGATGTGGGCCACGTCTAGAAGCATGACTGTAACAACACTCTACTGGAAAACACAGCTGCTCTCTATACGTTTGTACAGTTCCTTGCAAGTTCTAATGATGTACAAGACACTGGTTGAAACATTTATTTGTCGCTGGTGGTCAAAGAGGCAAAAGAGGGCCAAAGGGCTCCCTGCTCAAAACTCACACTTTCTCCAATACTGAAAACGGAACAATGCATCTTCCTTTTCAGTCCTGTTCTCGCCAACATTTTAGAGCAAGATGTCACGTGTTAGACCAGTTTGAATAAAGATACGGAGATATTGTGCATCTCTAACTAGAACAAGAACAGGTCACCTAAGCAATCCAGGGAGAGATCTGTTTCACCAAGGCAAAATAGAGGTTTTGCTCACCAAACAGGTTAGACTAGATTAAGGTACTAATCCAAGAAGAGAATCAGGCCATGTGCTATGCCTTACAATGGACAAAGATAAATGTAGCAAGATATGCCTCTTGTGAAACCACAGACAACATTCTCAAATGTACACCACCCTGCACTCAGAAGAACTGAAAAATGCACTTCCACATCACACAGGGGTTCTTCTGCATGTACCAAAAATTAGGAACACCAGGGGCCCCAGCTATGGGACTAAACATACCTTTCACTGGGAAAGCCAACAGGAAGTTTCCCTAAATGGGGAGGACACCATGGAATCCATGTGCTGCCCTCCATATCAGTGAGTCCCCAGCAGACATTCAATTATAACAGGGGTCCACTTTGGAATCCCCCATCATCAGGCTCACTTCTAATAATGAACAGTAAAGTAAAAGATGAAGCACTCTAGCAGACTTGCATATTTGTAGAGATCACTAGAGAAAAAACACAGGGTGTAGGAGGCTGGCCTGGCTTATAGTGGGTACATTGTGATACTTACACTCTGTGCTAGGTCCAGTTATCCCTTATTAGTAGAATAGAGGTGTTTCTATCAGCTTAGGCTGATAGAAGGTAGCTATGGCAAAGCAGCTTAGGCTGAACTAGGAGACATGCAAAGCTCCTACTATACCACTTATATCATATAGCACAATAGCATAAGAAAACACAATACTCAGAGTTACTAAAAATAAAGGTACTTTATTTTTATGACAATATGCAAAAAGTATCTCAGAGAATACCCTCACTTAGAAGGTAAGTAATATACACAAGTTATATGTACACAAACCCCAAACAGGTAATTAACAGTAAGAAAAGTAGTGCAAACAATGTAGAATCACAATAGGTGAACATAGGTCTAGGGGCAACACAAACCATATACTCCAAAAGTGGAATGTGAATCATGAATGGATCCCAGACCTATGGGAGCTTATGGAGGGTCCTGGGACTGAAAGAAAACAGTCAGGGTGTCCAAGGTACCCCACCCCAAGTCCCTGAAAAGTAGGAGAAAAGTTACCCTACTACCCCAGAAAGACACAATAGTCGTGATAGGGGGATTCTGCAAGAACCACAAGCACCACCAAAACACTGCAGACGGATTCCTGGACGTGAGGACCTGCAAGGCAAGGGGACCAAGTCCAAGAGTCGCAATAGTGTCCAGGGGGGCAGGAGCCCAGGAAACCCCGGATGAAGGTGCAAAAGGGCTGCCTCCGGGTGGAAGAAGCCAAAGATTCTGCAACGAAAAGGGCTAGGAACTTCTCCTTTGGATGGAAGATGTCCCACGGCGTGCTGGATGTTGCAGAAGTGTTTCCACGCAGAAATACCGCAAACAAGCCTTGCTAGAGGTTTTTGGGTGCTGCTGGGCACCAGGTAGGACCAGGATGTCGCCCCCTTGGAGGAGGAGACAGAGGGGGCGCTCAGCAACTCAGAGAGCCCCCACAGAAGCAGGCAGCACCCGCAGAAGTACTGGAGCAGGCATTTAGAAGATTGGTGTAACCGGAGTCACAAAAAGAAGGTCCCACGACGTCGGAGTCCAACTCAGAGGGTTGAGCACTGCAGGACGGAGTGCTGGGGACCCAGGCTAGGCTGTGCACAAATGAATCCTTGGAGAAGTGCACAGAAGCCGGAGTAGCTGCAAATCACGCAGTACACAGGTTTTCAGTCTGGCGTGTGGAGACAAGGTCTTACATCCACCAAACTTGGACTGAAGGATCACTGGACTGTGGGGGTCACTTGGATCTAGCTCCTATGTTCCAGGGACCACGCTTGTCAGAATGAGAGGGGACCCAGAGGACCAGAGATGCAGTCTTTTGGTGCCTGCGTTAGCAGGGGGAAGATTCCGTCGACCCACAGGAGATTTCTTCTTGGCTTTCAGTGCAGGGTGAAGGCGGACAGCCCTCAGAGCAGGCACCACCAGGAAACAGTCGAGAAAGCCGGCAGGATGAGGCGCTACAATTGTGCTGGTAGTCGTCTTGCTACTTTGTTGCGGTTTTGCAGGCATCCTGGAGCAGTCAGTGGTCAATACTTGGCAGAAGTCGAAGAGGGAAGTGCAGAGGAACTCTGGTGAGCTCTTGCATTTGTTAAATGAAGAATACCCCAGAGGAGAGACCCTAAATAGCCAGAAAAGGAGGTTTGGCTACCAAGAAAGGTAAGAGCCTATCAGAGGGGGTCTCTGACGTCACCTGCTGGCACTGGCCACTCAGAGCAGTCCAGTGTGCCCCCAGCACCTCTGAATCCAAGATGGCAGAGGTCTGGGACACACTGGACAAGCTCTGGGCACCTCCGCTGGGAGGTACTGGTCAGGGGAGTGGTCACTCCCTTTTCCTTTGTCCAGTTTTGCGCCAGAGCAGGGCTGGGGGATCCCTGAAACGGTGTAGACTGGCTTATGCAGAGATGGGCACCATCTGTGCCCATCATATCATTTCCAGAGGCTGGGGGAGGCTACTCCTCCCCAGCCCTTCACACCTATTTCCAAAGGGAGAGGGTGTAACACCCTCTCAGAGGAAATCCTTTGTTCTGCCTTCCTGGGCCGGGGCTGCCCAGACCCCAGGAGGGTAGAATCCTGTCTGAGGGGTTGGCAGCAGCAGCTGCAGTGGAAACCCTGGAAAGGCAGTTTGGCAGCACCCGGGTTCTGTGCTAGAGACCCGGGGGATCATGGAATTGTCTCCCCAATACCAGAATGGTATTGGGGTGACAATTCCATGAACTTAGACATGTTACATGAACATGTTCGGAGTTACCATTGTGACGCTATACATAGGTAGTGACCTATGTATAGTGCACACGTGTAATGGTGTCCCCGCACTCACAAAGTTCGGGGAATTTGCCCTGAACAATGTGGGGGCACCTTGGCTAGTGCCAGGGTGCCCACACACTAGGTAACTTGGCACCTAACCTTCACCAAGTGAGGGTTAGACATATAGGTGACTTATAAGTTACTTATGTGCAGTGAAAAATGGCTGTGAAATAACGCAGACGTTATTTCACTCAGGCTGCAGTGGCAGGCCTGTGTAAGAATTGCATTGGGGCTCCCTATGGGTGGCAAAAGAAATACTGCAGCCCATAGGGATCTCCTGGAACCCCAATACCCTGGGTACCTAGGTACCCTATACAAGGGAATTATTTTATAGGTGTACCAGTGTGCCAATGAGAATTGGTAAGATTAGTCACTAGCCTGCAGTGACAATTTTAGAAAGCAGAGAGAGCATAAACACCGAGGTTCTGGTTAGCAGAGCCTCAGTGATACAGTTAGGCACCACACAGGGAACACATACAGGGCATAAATTATGAGCACTGGGGTCCTGCCAGCAGGATTCCATTGACACAAGGGCAAAAACAAACATACACACAGTGAAAATGGGGGTAACATGCCAGGCAAGATGGTACTTTCCTACACAGGGCTATTCCATAAAAACAAGCAAGGCAGCACAGTCTTTTTAAGCCATGCAGAGGACTTTCTTCCTCATAGCATCTAGTGACATTTCAGTTTGAAGAGTGTAGTGAATCAGTGTGCATATTACTAACAGGATTTTCAGCACTCCTTAAACATTCTTTGTTCTCCTACCTTCTCAGGCAGTCATGTTTTCTTAAAATGCACATGGAATATGGTTCTTCTCACCCTAAAACCTCCAATCTAGTGTGTTGTTGTTGCGGGGTAATGCAGTCAGTACTGTTCCCTGAAAACATTACCTCACTAGGCTATGACCTATGGCTTACCTGCATTGTTTTTCAGCCTGTGCTCCCTGCAGAGCGGTCACTTTGCGCAGACCCAATCTAGAAAAGGATGAATACATAGTCAGGGTGACATCTGTTAAGCCATCGCGGCCATCTATGTGGTCGTAAACGCTCTCCCAGTATGCTTTCAGGGCAGGCGTGCCTGGTGGGTGTTTCCCGTATAGGTGAGAATCCAGGATATCCAGAATCTCCTGGTTCACCATAGATTCAAACTTCCGAGCAAAGAAGGTAGGACGGGACAGTTGCTGGAAGAGAGTAAGAAATAAACAAAAAGAACAGAGCAATAGGTTATTCTAGACATTTAGACTGACTGTTAAGACAGTATATGCCACAAATATGCAGAATAAAAGTGTGAAGGAAAAAAAGAAAATGATTCTGTGAAGCTATTAGACAGGCAGGAGAGATGAGGACAGAAAGAGGAAGGGAGAGCCAGACGATTTATGTGAAGGGATGACAGCCAAGAGGTTAGTTAATGACAAAGAAAGAAATCAACTTTGGTAAAACAACATGTTAAAGCAGGGAAGCAGCAGTAAATATTCAATGGCCCAGTAAGAGGTGCAGCTAAAATTACAAGACCCACAGCGAGCAACTAAGATTCCTGACCTACCACACACTAGGTTAAAAAAGATGTGACTCAGGGAGACAACCTCTAGGCAGGGTGCAACACTTTGCTTCGAGTTCCAGAATATCTACTAACAGTCCACATATTCAAGCATCTTTCTGGTGGGGGCACAAGAACGTGTGAAACCAAAAGGGCTGATATCGGAGGGGCAATTTGATGTCTATTGCAATCCTTTCCCTCTCTACATCATTTTTATGGCAAACATACTTTTAAAAAAAATATATGTAGATTTGATGATACAGTTGAGATGGACCATTTTTATTTAATATGGGAGGCAAGTATTACCATCACAGGCTTTACCCAATGCACAAGTGCGGTCTAAAATAACAGCGCTATATTACTATCTTGTCAGGTGGCGATAGGCACACCAGATATAATTTGTAAACCTCAAATGGCTAGTCAGTTTTATAGTCAATCCTAAACTACTTTTTCCTCCACAGGATAATAAAGAGATTCTGCCTTGGTCAGTGTTTTTTGTCAATGCTGTGCAGCTTTCAGGAGACCAACTAGATGAGAAGGGAAAACAACAGATGAGTGTGGGGGTGTGAAGCTGCAAGCGAGGGAGAGAGCAACTAAGCACTAGCAATCGCATAGAGGGTTGCAAGAAAAAGAAAAAAGTAGTCCCCTGTAAGTGAGCAGTAAAAAAATACAAGTAATGTCAGAAAATCAAAATAATGATAATGAAGATTTGCACCAGCAGACAAGACAGAAAAGGAAGGAAAGCCATCATATAAGAAGCAAACTAATAAGAGTAACAAGAGTACTAACCAATATTAAGACAGTCTGTCCCAAAGACCAATTTAAATATCTTTATTGTCCACAATACGTTTTCAACAAAAGAAATATAAAACAAATATATGTAGGCAAGACTAAAAAGTGGTCATGTTGCACCAACATTGGCATCAATGTCATCCTGAGCAACCTCTTCATGGGTGTGCTACGATGACTGTACAAGGTGGATACTTATTGAGGCACTGATCTTTCAGTGTGTTCTTTGGCTTTTTTTTTCTTAGAACAGTATATGACCATATTGTTTCCTTAAATACAAATGTAGTTTTTATTGGTACGATAAATTGTTCAGTTCCTGAAAGTTATCCATTGTCAAGCTAAACAGATGAGGTGCTTTTGGCACTACGTTGCTAGGGTCGATTGCATGGGGTTGGTTGCTCTTCGGATGTAGGTCTTCCTTTATTGGAATTACCAAATCAAGTCTGAAGGCAACGATATGGCGAGTACATTTTTTTTAGTTAATAAGATAGTATTTGTAACCAGGTGGTCTTATTGTCGGAGATGTGGGCTTTTGGACTTTTGGTACAGTCATAACATAATCCCGAGAAACGCTTTTAACAAGTTGAGTATGTTGTTGCGTGTGTTCCCCTTCATTTTCGGAAGTACTATTTTTGGGAATCTGCACAAACTGTGCTTCAATATCACCTAAGGTCTTCACTTCAGAGCTGGCGCCCTACCCCTTGTTGTGCAGTTTAAGAAAATTGACTACAACTCCGTTCTGGTTCCCTCCACAGCATATAGCAGTCAGTAGTTTTAATTCCTTGTATTGAGAACAATCGGTATTGTAAACTAAATGAAGCACACTCATAATAAAACAAAATATATATAATCTTGCAATCAATAATTAAAACTTGTGCAAGGTCATTGCATCACTGATCATGCACACATGCAGTACACCTAAAACAGGTCGCAGATTCTTCTTTGAAGTATCTGACTGGCATGCACTACAACACGCTTCTCCAACGAGTGGCTCATGAACTACTGGTAGCTCTCCAGCTACCTAGAAGTAGCTCTCCTATGTGCAGCCCTCTCTACTAAATCAGAAGTGGTGGTGGGATGTGTTGTTGTGTGTGCGCGTGTAAATGAAAACTAAACAGATTTTAAGATCTGTGTCCTACTGTTGTGCTGCCTCTCCTTTTAACAAGGATTTCTTATGAAGTATAGAGGAGAGGAGAAATATATATTTTGTCTCAAATGATTTTTTGACACAAAAAAGTATGTATTTTCAGAACTCATTAGGTGATATTTGGAGTAAAGTAGCTGAATTTCTAAAATATATCTAAAGTAGATATTTGGCAGACCAATCATGCAACTTTTGGGAGACTTATTATTATCTTGGAGTTGGTACCAAGAGCACTGCAGCTATGGTTGTTATGTATTAACGACTTAAGACATTCCACATTGACAACATTTTTTTTTTTTTTTTTTTTTTTACATTACGGCTGCCAACCCGGCCTGATGAACTGAGGTGATCAATGCTTGTAATCTTCCATATGATGACCACAAATATACCATGTCCTGGTGTGGTCACTATTATAAACACTGATATTATTAGCTCGAAGTGAGGTCGAAGCAAGTGAGAAGCAAGCAAGGAGACTGCAAGGCTGCAGCTTGCTCTGCGAATACCCACCGGGCTGAGCCCAAGCCGTTTATTGGGCTTCAGTGCCTGACACGTGTTGCACTGGTATGGCCACTGTGAGACCTGGAAAGCGCATGCACTCCTACACCTTCACACCCTCGCGAGTAGAGCCGCATACGGGATTGGAGCCCATGCCAGGATCCAGAGCTTTGCAGTGCTAGAGTGTGTTTGCTGGAGCCTGCGTTGCCGACGTGGTGCGGCAGTGCTGCTGATAAAGGTATTGGATACTGGGGAGGGGAGGTGAAGTGCCAGCAAAGGTCCGTCTTTGTGCACACAGAGCACTCGCCCTGAAGCTCTAGGCTCAGGTACACAGTGCTTGTATTGCCCTCTCCAGTGGCAGCAGGAGTCAGGGGTGGGTAGCGTGGTGAAATGGCTTTGCAGTTCTGCAGGTAGTGTGGCTCAGTGAGAGGGCCCTAGGCACCTGCGGCCCTCCTGTTTGCAGATGTGACTCATTAGGCTGGTGCAGCTTGTACCCAAGGGAGAGCAGTAACTCTGTTCCTCAATTCACTGCCCCACTCCTCCACTCTGTCGTTCCAACAATGCTATGACAATTCTACTTAGTGATCAAACAGACCACTAACATTTCAAAAAAGCCACCCACACCCCACCCAGCAATAATGACACTGAGGAAATTGCGTTGTGGACGCGTAATTCATTCCACTTCAACTAAAAAAACAAAAAGATCTACCAGCAGCAATAAAGTGTATCAGCAGCAGTTTTATAAATCTCATTATTATATTTCAGTTTTCTTCTGAAACAGACAACATTTTGCCCAATGAAGCCTTCGGCTCCTCTCTTCCAGAGCTTTCAACTTTGGCTGTGTCTTCTTTGCCAAATGCAAAAACATCCAAAGATGGAAAGAATGCAGAACAAATCAAACATTCACTCCCAGTCACAGATCTGGGTTTAATCCATCAGTTTGTTTGCTTGCCATGCCTTTCCAGCTCAGACCCAGCCATATGCAAATCAGTCTTGACCCTGTTCCCTATGGGAACAGTCCAGCCCGAACTGCCAGGCCAGGTCTTCCCTGGACCAGAAACAAGCATCCTGGGACCAGTTTCAGGGTATCACCCAGACGTGGGTCCCGTGCTCACTGTGCCACTGGATTCAAGCTAGCCTGGCTGATAAAAGGTGAAACCCTGAAACCGGTCCCAGGATGCTTGTTTCCAGTCCAGTGAGGACCTGGCTAGGCAGTTCGGGCTTGACTGTTGCCAGGAGGAACAGGGTCAAGACTGATTTGCATATGGCTGGGTCCAAACTGGGGTGGCATGGTGAGAAAAAGAACAATAGATTAAACCCAGATCTGTGACTGGGGGTGAGTGTTTGCATTGTTCAGCACTCCGTCCATCATCCTTTTGTGTTGCTAAAGTGTCTTCTTTGCCTTCAGCTCAATCAAGTTTGAATGACTGGAAGCATAGTTGCTCCTCTCAATCTGCAAATGCAAATGAACTTCCAGAACTGGTTAAAGCCAGACTGGAGGAGGCCAGTGAGTGCCTTGGGTCTTCATTGGTTACTGGAATTTCCGAGGGCTTAAGTCTGCATCTCGGGCCCTTGGAGGAAATGTTGATGGCTGTTCCTTCAGTTCAGACTTCAGGGGGTTCCTCTCTGACAAGGGTAATGGAGGCTGTCCCATGTTGTTACCCACATCCGGTCAGGAGAGGGGCTCGCAAGTAGATCCAGAAGCCTTCCTTGCAAGTGGTAATAGTTTTAAAATTGATGATGAGGAGGCTGTTTTCACAGAGTTAACCCTGCCCAATACTAACGGTCTTTTAGTGGGAAAGGGCCAGGAACTTCCAAAAGTTGTTCTCCCATGAACATTCTGAATGATGTGGGTCAATCTAATATTAAGCCATCATCCCACCCTCAACATCCATCTTTACCCATCTATATCAAAGTTCATCACCCCTTTCAAGGGTAAAGGGGGGACCCTCTCCAAATCAGAACATAATCACTTTTCATTTGCAAGCACACAGTTGAATACAAACAATGGAGGAGGACAGGGTGTTCCATCAGAATCTGATTTGAAATGAATAAATGTAATTCTCCATTTTGCTCT
Organism: Pleurodeles waltl; assembly: GCF_031143425.1. NCBI lineage: Eukaryota > Metazoa > Chordata > Amphibia > Caudata > Salamandridae > Pleurodeles > Pleurodeles waltl. The sequence goes on from NC_090446.1 coordinate 1,112,663,612, forward strand.
ATTAGAGAAATCTGTGTCCAGTTCCGATCATGTATTAGAATTGTTGTCAGCAATTCTATTGGAAGTACAGGATGTAAATAAGCTAGTCTGCTCCAATCTAAATCATATTGGGAATAATACTAACGATAATGTAAGGTCTTTGTGAATGTCAGGAGGGGTAAAGGATTCCTTTGTTAGAGCGGGCAACCAAAGCAAAATGTGGTCCCACCAAAAACTAGTTGTTTACATGGTAATGAGGATCACTACTTAAACTAGCTGTTTAGAGACCATATTCAGAATTTCCCATCAGACACTGAAAAGATTGAGATTTTCCAGATGTTTAAAAAAGGGTCCAAAAAAGGAGATAAGAAATTTGCGAAGGAGAACAGTTCAGTGTCTCAGTCAGGAGCAAGGGTTGGTGTGAGGTTAAAGGTTAAGCCTGACTTCATAGAAATGCAGAATTTGGTCCCTGTACCAAACTGCTCAAAGTGGGAATCCACGTCAAAGCCCTCTTCGCTTTGGCAGGTGGGGGCTACAAAGAAACATAAATATAAAGGATCAGAAGAATCACAAAATGCAAAACGAAAAAATTGCTCTTTCTCCACTGTCTTGACATGGAGAGTCCTGGTGAGGTGATGCTAAAGACGCTTAGAGGCAGTGGCTCGCCTCTTCCCCCAACTAAGACTTGTTTGTATACCTGCAATACTATGGCGGAAGAGAGGGTTGGGGCAATCTTAATTGATCCTCCCATGCCTGCTGTGACTTCCCCATGCCACCTGGGAGTTCTGTATGTTGCACCAAGTGCTTCATTTGTTTTGTTGGGGGCAGGGAGGATTGCAAGTGTGTCTCCTCAAACCCCACCAGTTGTAGAGGGAGCTAAGCACACTGTGTCCCATTTAAATTCTGCTGATCTGCATAAAGTGGATAGTACTTCTTTAGGGAAGATAAGGATGGGCAACCAAGTAATTCAATCATTTAATACTCGAAATGATGAAGAACAAGGTGCTAATAAATCTTGTGTTCTGCTCAATTATGGGGCAAAAACGTGTGTTCCAAGATCTAAGGAGTATGTAGCAGAGCACGTGACAAGTTTTTCCAATGGGGTGCGTTTAGAGCAGAACCATGTGTCAACTTGCTCTGGATTTTATTTTGATGTTTGACAAGGAGTCTCCTCTGATATGTTCTATTGTCAGTTATTTTTGGGAGATTGACTCATTAAGGGTTGTAAAAAGCTGTGATATCTAAAAGGTGGCCATTTATTCCTTCGTCCCGACTTTATATTCTAGAATTATCTTCAGCACCCTGGCCATCACAAACCTGGCTGTGCAAAATTATGATTACTTTTTAAGAAGGGTTATTGATGATGTTCCTGGGATAAAGCACCTAGAGCCCCCAGCCCCCCTACCCCCAAAGACATTACTCAAAGACACAAAAAGAAAACAAGTCAACGACGGCTGCTGCAGTGGGGCCTGCTAACGATTTCCAACAGGGGTCTCCTAAGGATATGTGTGTCTAAGTTAGGCAGGGCGGATGAGGGATCAAAATCTTGGATGGTCCTGTGGCTTATTTACAACCTACTGAATCAAAGGATGACCTCCTTAAGTGGAGCTGAGTGAGTCTTGAACAGCACCCACCCCACTGTAAAGAAGGGTGAGACTTTGAGATAACTCGGGGGGGGGGGGGGGGGGGGGCTACTTCTGTCTTAGAATTTGGCCAGGCTGAGACATGAGGCAAAACTGAATTTTCTGAAGTCTTGTAACTCACAAATTGTATGTTTACAAGAAACCTGGTCATGTTCAGAGCTTACATTTGCAGATTAGTTTGAATTTTCGTGCAATGCAAGTTGTTCTGAAAAGGGCCCTGCAAGTGGGGGGTGGACATCTTACTTAAGAATACGGTGAACTAGAACTAAGAGGTTTTTGTTCATCCTTCAAATGTATGCCTCTGCTTCAAGTTGGCTTTTTGAGATGAGAGAGGCTCTTCTTACTTTTTTTCTATTATCAAATATGTACATTCCTCCAGGAAACTCTTTTGGCAACTTAGTGAGTTCTTTTTTAGGTCATAGCCTACCAGACAGTGCAGCTGTCTGATATGCGAAAGACATCTTGGAGTTTCAGAAAGCTGACCTGGAAATGCATTCTGCCCGTCGCATGCCATTGGCTTTGTGGTTTGTAGCTCGCGTTTTTTTGCTTCCAATTTGCTGGCTGAGGGGTCTCCAGGTTCACTTCCTCCCTCCCATGCAACAGCATTATTTACAGTATCCTTTCGAGAGCACCCTTTCTGTAAACAGGCTTGTACATCTCGTTTCTTATCTTTTCTTATTTGTTGTGTCCAGAGAGCTGTGTTTACTTTGCTTTCGGCTGACTTCAAAGTGAGAGCTTTTAGAAGAAAGAGTAATGCAGAGTTTTATTTTTTTAGGCACGGAGAGATAAGTGTCTAGTTTTCTTTAGCTTTAACCAGCCTTTAAGAGTACACCTCGGATACAACCTGCATTCTAAAATAGGTCTTATGCCTGCTTGTCAGTACATGACAGCTTTTTTCTTTAAGAGGGGACTAGGCCACATACTGGGTTTTATTTATTTGTATCTACTTCGAAGCAAGAATATGAGGAATGTTTAAAGCTATGTCATCAGCATGTGATGGCTTCTTTACCTTTAGTGCACCTCAGAGAGCAGGGATTCATAGATATCTAGTATAACAACCCACCCAGGAGCCATGCAATGACCCACGAACATGCCGAGCACAGAAACAACATATACACATACATACACACATGAATACACACACATATATGTACATACACTACATTATTAGAACCATGGGTAAATATATAAGGTGTAAGTACCTAGGGTACCCACTACAAACCAGGCCAGCCTCCTACAACAGTACTTCTGTTCGGTTCACAAAAGGCTACCAAGAACACAGTTTTAGACAGAGGTTTAGTGATCTTAGTTTAGAGTTTATGGGGTGCTTAAATATCAACTCCTGGCAAAAGATTTAAAAATTACAGCACATGGTGTGGGGGTAGTAAATTTAGACATGCATACAGTTTACAGTACGGATGTGTAGAAGTGTGCAGATTATATTGGCAGTTCTCACATTTACAAGAGGCTCAGGAGACTGGAAAGCCTGATCAAATACCTCATACTAGATTATCAGTATTCCCCTTAGAAGTTTTATGTGGCTACCCATTCAAATTGCCGGCTTCAGCTTCTGGTAAGACTTGTGTAGACCAGAGTGACCTCAATCAGTTTAGTGCCAACATTTGCCCTAGTCATTCATTCATATATATTGCAGTTTTCTAGCATGCAGACAAGACTTAAATTGGGGGGCGTGGGTCAAATAGCTTTACACGGAACGTAATTACAAGTGAGAACCAACACATCAAAACGTTGGACTATTTTTTTATAAGGCCATTTCCATGGCTCTATATAGACTTATCACAGGTGACTGGGATACAGAAGTAACTGATATTTTGATCCTCTTTAGAAGGTTTTGAAGAAATTCTTTGGGCACACACTCAGGCAAGGGTTGTCAAAGTGTTCTTTTCATTTGGAAGGCTGTAGCTCAGTAAGGAGGATACAATATGTTCAGTTTACCCAAGGCTAACATATAGGCTCATAATGCACTGGGAGAAAGATTTAGTCACAATGGCTGGTGTGAAGATATACATCCTGTGCATAGACTGAAATGCAGTCCTCTCCTATAATAAGCGGTAGCTAGTCTGTAGGAGTTGAAGTAGTTTGAAATAGTGTTTTAAGCACTGCTTGACCAACATTTGCTTGTTGGCGAGACAACACGTCTACACAATAGTGTTTTGTAATTATGTGTGGTGTAGACCATGTGGCTGCTTTGCATGTCTGCCATTGGAATATTTCCTAAGAATGCCATTGAAGCATTCTTCCTAGTAGAATGTGCTTTAGTAGTTACTAATAGTTGTCTTTTAGCTTTAAGATAACACGTTTTAATACACTTTACTATCCATCTGGCTAATACTTGTTTGGAAATGGGATTACCTTTATGAGGCTGTTGAAAAGCCACAAAAAGTTGTTTAGATTTTCTAAAATCTTTTGTTCTGTCTATATAATACATAAAAGCTCTTTTGAGATGAAGAGTGTGGAGAGCTCCTTCAGCAAATTAATCTGGCTGTGGAAAGAAGACTGCCAATTCCACTGACTGATAGATGTGAAAAGGTGAGACCACTTTGGGTAGGAATTTGGGATTTGTCCTAAGTACTACTTTGTGTTTGTGAATTTGGAAGAAGGGATCTTCTAAAGTGAATGCTTGAATTTCACTTACTCTCCTTAAGGAAGTAATTGCTACTAGGAAAGCAACTTTCCATGACAGAAATTGAACTGTGCAAGAATGCATGGGTTCAAATGGTGGACCCAAAAGCCTTGTGAGCACAATGTTAGAATTCCAGGCTGGAGCTGTGGAGCTCTAGGTGGAATAACTATTTTAAGGCCTTCCATAAAAGCTTTGATGACAGGAATTCTAAACAGAGAGATATGCTGTTTATGTTGAAGGTAGGCTGATATTGCTGTTAAATGAATTTTAATAAATGAATATGCAAGATTTGCTTTTTGTAAGTAAAGTAAATAGCATACAATATCCTGTATGGATGCCTTAAGTGGATCAATGTTTATGGGTTGACAGCAATACACAAAACGTTTCCATTTAGCTGCATAGCACTGCTTAGTTGTAGGTTTACGTGCTTCCCTGAGAATGTCTATACATTCTGATAGAAGCTGTAGATATCCAAACTCTATGACCTCAGGAGCCAAATCACCAGGTTGAGCATACTGGGATTGGGATGTCTGATTTGACCTTTGTTTTGAGTCAAGAGGTCTGGTCTGTTTGGGAGCTTGTGATGTGGTACTACAGATAGATCCAATAGTGTTGTGTACCAGTGTTGATGTGCCCACGTGGGAGCTATAAGTATCATAGTGAGGGAAGTGTGCCAGGTCTTGTTGAGCAGAAACGGAATTAGAGGGAGAGGGGGAGGGGGAAAAGTATAAGCAAATATCCCTGACCAATTGATCCATAGAGCCTTGCCCTTGGCTTGAGGGTGTGGGTACCTGGATGCAAAGTTTGGGCATTTCGCATTTTTCGCTTGGAGCAAAAAGGTCTATGTCTGGTGTTCCCCACATGTGAAAGTAATGTGGGTGAATCTCCGATTTGTGTATTTGTTGGCGTGTCCTGCTTGAGAGGTCCCTGGGATGTACTCTGCTACTAGGTGAATGAGATTGTGAATTGCCCACTTCCAAATTGTTTGTGCTAGAAGGGACAATTGGGATGAATGTCCCCCCCCCTGTTTTTGCAGATAATACATGGTTGTCATGTTGTCTGTCCTTATTAAGACTGTCTTGTGTGTGATCTGTGGTTGGAATGCTTTGATTGCTAAAAACACTGCTAACAATTCCAATTGGTTTATGTGGTACATTTGCTGGATTGAGACCTATTCTCCCTGTATTGTATGATTGTCGAGATAGGCTCCCCAACCTGTTATTGGTGCATCTGTGGTGATTATGGTCTGTGGCACAGGGTCTTGGAATGGCCGCCCCTTTGATAAGTTGGTGTGATTCCACCATTACAGAGAGTTGTAAGTTTGGCGGTCCAACAACACTAGATTGTGAAGTTGACACTGTGCCTGAGACCATTGCTGTGAGAGACACTGTTGTAGGGGTCTCATGTTTAGACGTGCATTGGGTACTATTGATATACAGGATGCCATCATTCCAAAGAGTTTCATGATAAATCTTACTGTTTAAGTTTCATTGTACTGGAGTTGCGATATGAGTGTGTGGAAGTCTTGAATTCTTTGTGGGTTTGGGTATGCTAATGCGGACTCGGTGTTCAGAATTGCTTCCACATATGCTTGTATTTGGGCTGGCTGAAGGTGAGACTTCTGATAATTGATTATGAAACCTAGGCTGTGTAGGGTAGTGATTGTATATGGAGTCTGTCGTTGACAAGTTTGAATGGTACTGCTTTTATTAGCCAGTCGTCTAGATAGGGAAAAACGTGTATGCACTGTCTTCTGAGGTATGCTGCAACCACTGTTAGGCATTGGTAAATACTCTTGGTGCTGTTTTTACCCCAAAGGGTAGCACTTTGAACTGGTAGTGCTTTCCTGCTATTACAAACCTCGGGTACTTGTGGTGTGCCAAAGGTATTGGAATGTGGAAGTAAGCATCTTTTAGATCTAATGCTGTCATGTAGTCTTGTTTTTGTAACAAAGGATAACATCCTGAAGAGTGACCATGTGGAAATGCTCTGAGAGAATATATTGATTGAGAGGTCTAAGATCGAGGATTGGTCTGAGAGTGCCATCCTTTTTTGGTATAAGGAAGTTTAGAGAATATACTCCTGCTCCTTGTTGATTGATGGGTACTACCTCTATTGCACCTTTGGAGTAGAAGAGATTCTACCCCTTGTTTTAACAGAACAATGTGTGCGCGAAAAAAAAGCCTGTGCGAACGAGAGGGAATGTTTGGTGAAGTGGAGCGGAGTTCTAGGCAATAACCATTGTAGAAAATTGACAGTGCCCATTGATCTGATGCGATTGGTTGCCAATAACGGTGGAAATATTGCAGTTTTCCTTCCACAGGAGGTGTATGCTGCAAGGGGATGGATAGAAAGTCACTCCTTTCATGAGGTGGAGGCACCTCTTGTGGCAGTGGATTTGCCCCTACTTCTGAAATTGTGTCCTCTATAGGAACCCCTGAAAGATCCCCTGGAATAATATTGTTGTTCCTGTTTTTGTTGGGACGTAGAGGTCTCTAATCTTAGGGGTTTAAAACCTCCTCTGAATTGAGGCTTATGAAAAGTGCACCGAAAAGTTGAAGTGTAAAGGGCTCCCGTGGCCTTTGCTGTATCAGAGTCCTTTTTTAAATTTTCAATGGAGGTATCCAAATAGTTGCTTTTTATTAAAAGGCATATTAAGGACCGCTTGCTGTATTTCAGGTTTGAAACATGAGGACCTCAACCAAGTATGCTTTCTGATCATCACACTAGTATTAATCCCCCTAGCTGCGGTGTCAGCAGCGTCTAGTGTGAATCTAATCTCCTTGATGGCAATAGCTTGTCCTTCTGCCACTACCTGCTGTGCCCTTTTCTGGTGTTCTGTAGGGAGATATTTAAGGAACTCCTGTATTTCGTACTAATGGACCCTGTCATACGTGGCTAAAAGAGCATGGGAGTTGAGAATCCTCCACTGATTTGCAGCTTGAGTTGCCACTCTTGCCTGCTGCATCAAATTTGTGGCTTTTTTCATCAGGGGGAGGAGTATCCTGTGTGGATTGACTGTTCACCCTTTTCCTAGCTGCACTGAGCACAATGGAATCAGGTGGCAATTGTTGTGATATAAAAATTGGGTCTGAGGGTGCAGCTTTATATTTTTTATCCACCCTAGGTGTTAGTACCCTAGCCTTTGCTGGCTCTTTAAAATTGTCATCAGCTTGTTTTAACATGCCTGGTAACATTGGCAAACATTGGTACTGCTTATGTGTAGAGGAAAGGGTATTTAATAGGAAATGTTTCTCTATGGGCTCAGACTGCAGCTGCCTATTATGGTATGTGGTTGCTCGGGCAACGACCTGATTATAGGCCGTGGTGTCTTCAGGCGGAGATGGCCTTGGATCAGGGTCGTTAGATGGGATTGGATCAGAATCTTACATATCCCATGGATCCATGTTATAAGGATTATAACCCATATAATTCCTGTGTGAGGAAACAGGAGATTGTGCTGAAAACTGTATGGGTGAAGGTGGTGGCGGTTGAGTGTAAGGTGCTGGAGTAGTGGAAAGGAAAGGTGAGTGTGGAAGAGAAGGCTGATGCACTGTCTTTGGCTTCTCCTTGTGTTTAAATGTTTTCGCCGCTGAAGAGCCAGGTTCCAAACTTTCTTGGAATGACAGTTTCCTTTTGGTAATAAGAGGAGGAAAGGCAATAATTTTCCCCGTATCCCTTTGGATCTGTATTTTCCTCTGCTTATGGTCCATGACCTCAAGAATAGGTCTAATGTCCGTTGACTCCTCTGGAGATGGAACATGTTTACTTCCCACAAATTAATGCTCTGAAACTTGGTGACAGACTGCTTTAAATGGGCCGAAAATGTGGTATTTGAAGCAGATGGAAGTTTTTTCGGCTCCAAAGAGGAGCTGGGATGTTTCGGCTCCGAGGTGGTATGTAGCCATTTCGGTTCCGACGTGGAAGCTTCCATCTTGCCACTCGATCGCGAAACAGGCGTGGCAGTCTGTTCGGTGGATCGCATTTTGGGCTTTTTCAACTCCGAAGCAGAGGGTCGGTCGACGAGATGTAGATTTTGGGTCAGACCATGGCCGGCAAGCAGTGGTGGACCCAGGGCCTTCTATGACTTTTTAAATTGCTCTTGGTGATGGGAAGGGGCCGGTGTACTCACGTACTGCGCAGCAGGAATAACCGGACTGTCCCCATCTGAGTCACGGACGGAGCCGGAGTCTGCGATGGAGACTGCAGTTTGCGCCTGTTCCTCACCGAAGATGTTGGCGTTTATTCTGTCCACTTTAATGCCTTCTCCAGCCGTCTTGCTCTTCAATCCTGTAAAGTCTTCTTGGATCGGAAGGATCGGCATGTCTCACTGGTTTCCCCTTTATGATCTGGAGAGAGGCAGAGGTTACACATAGAGTGTTGGTTGGTGTAGGGGAACTTGGTGTGGCACTGAGGGCAGAATCGAAATGGAGTCCGATCCATGAGCATGTGACGCAGGAGGCCCGGGAAGGGTGTGGGCGCCCGAAAGGTCGATACGTCGATCCCGATGCTACAATCGGATCGAGTGTAGTGAGAAAACGCATTTGAAAAAGATACCAACGTTAAAGGAAAAGATAGAGAAGTTCAGATAGTACTGAACCGAGATCTACTGGAGTGAAAGGAACACGTCCGAACCAGATGGTGGAAAGAAAACAATCTAACAAAGGACTCGATGCCCATGCGCACTATCACCAAGCGGAGGAATCACTCGATCTGTGATTCGAAAAAGCTTCTTCTAATAAAGACAACTTGTAACACTCCGAGCCCAACACTAGATGGCAGACCATGCACAGCATGTGAATCTGCAGCTACACATGCCATTGAACATATATAATCATATGTGTACACACACTGTCCTATGCGCGTACACTATCCTATGCGCACAAATACACACACACTATCCTTCCTGCTTTTAAATGAAATATTGTGTTGAAATCACTAGGGCTCCTTTAAGGAAAGCATGGTCTACATTTCCCATAATTCACGGCCATGAGGTCATTTGGAGTGAGGATTATGATGGTAGTCGAATTTCTTTTTTTTAAATAAGGTGCACAAAACAATGAGTATTAACTGTGAACAAAACCATCAATGGTTGAAACATTTTTGTGATTGTGTGCTTTGGTGGAGGAATAAAAGCAATTTACACCCCGACACAAGTGTGTCTGTGTCATCTTTGTTCAGATGAAACCGTTTGAATCTAGAATTCGGCTGGTCATCGGACTACTGGCTGCACTGCAGGAGGATGAGTTGAGGGCCAGGAATAGTGGCAGACCATACCATATTAAGGGGGCAGGTAGGTGTGCACAAGTGTTCCCCAGTTCCGAGGAACAAGAATCAGTTGTAACTTAAAATTTACGCCACACCAAGTGTTATTGCCTTACCTGCACTGTCAAGCTAAATGGATATATAAATGTTATACATTTCTTATATTATACATGCTCAAAAGGCAAGCAATAAATAATCCAATGAGGTCCATCTCATTGGACTGAGGGATCGTTTGGAGAATGGGGGTACAGACAGAGGCAAAACAGGAGTCTTATACCTGTAGGCGCAGGAAGTCCTGGGGCTTGAAGTCGTTGGGTGAGCACCCACACCAGTCCACAATGTGCTTGTACTGACATTTGCAGCCTAGCTTGCGGTTCCAGTTGGTCACTCGAAGGTTATTGTCAATCAGCGTCTCACAAGCATGGCTGTTTTCCAGGACTGTGTGAAAGAATGACTGCACAGTGGAAAAAAGACAGAAAACAGATGTGAGCAATGGTTTACTCGGCACCCTTCCTGAACACAAACAGCTAAGGTGACTGCATAAATCCGTGTCACCAAGGACACAACGTCTGCAGTTCAGGATTTTTATTTTACAGAATCAGTTATTTCTGGGAGTAGTAGTCTTAGTTTTCTTCAATTCGAATAAATTAAGTATTGCACCAGTTGTCTTGGCCCTCCAACTGTTCATTTTGCCCCAAAAGGTGCTCATATCAGATAAACTTAGACAATAAAGAACCACGTTCAACAAAACCATACTGCTCAGTTATCGGATTCACTCAGACAATAAAGAACCACGTCGTACAAAACCATACTTCATTCAAAGAATCAAGGGACAGATGTTTTAACAGAAAGGTGGCAAACAGTGAATGCAAATTACACACACACTTTCTGTCACCTGCCTGTTATTTTTGTCTGCAACATATGTACTAATAGGTCACACCATAGAATGTGCAGGCACAGAGGATCACACTATGACATACCTTATCAATATTAATTTGGCATCTCTCTATTTGCAACCCCCTCCATTGCCCACAAACACGGGCATGTTGGCCTGCAAGGGAAAGTAGGCCACCATCCATATGTTTGAGAAAGCAAACAAGAGTCCTATTTTTCTTTTCGAAGCCAGTGTTCTTTACAGCAGCAAGCAGGTTTAAAAAAATTAAAAAAAATAAACAGTTTCCTGTTTGGGAATTGATAGAGGCGAGTAGGCAGTGGACCACCGCTTACTCCCCCTGAGCCTACCTAACAATTCCAATACAGGAAGCTAAGTAGGACATATTCTCGTTGGGAAATGAATTACCACTTCCTGAGAGGAATTATTAACATTGTAGTGGTTGCAAAAGAGTTTAAGTTAATTGTGTAAAAAAAATATATCTATATATTGATATCACAAACCGTGTGAATTTACAAATTATTTTGTATATCTGGCCCCAGATCGCCAATGTCAACTTTAATGGTCAAGGATTTTGAGCATTCTTTGCTTAAGTAATACTGCAGTGCACATAAAATAATTCCTGTTCAAACCCCAAACTTAAAACTATGGTGAAGCGGACACTTAGATGGTTGAAGTACAGTGACAGAGCTCATTTTGAAAAATTACCTAGTAATTATTTGGGCAATATAATGAAGTAGGGCCAAAAATTGATAAATTGAAGGACAGGATCTCAACTGAGGATAAGGTACTGTATCTTTTGCTAATACGTGCGTACAGAGTCTCAAGAAAGTGGCTGCACAGCAAGTAAAGTTACAGTGTGTTTCAAAACAATGGTATGAAAGAAAAAATGTGCAATGTACAACAATGCAAGACAAATACATTGTAATTTCTAGAGTACTCAGGAATGAGGCATAGCTATAGTGAGTCAATGCACAGGCCTCATGACAGAGGGAGGGCAAACAAACACCTATTACTTTGTTGCCGTTACAGTGCAGTAAAAATAACCACACCTATTTCCCTTAGGGGAAGCCATATTAACTATCTTGCTAATGTAGGTGAGTGATTTCATCCTCTGGTCTCTGTGCTCAGATATGGACTATGCAAGGCCAGTTATGCGTTTCCAGTTTACACTGAAATCCCATGGCCTGAGTGAATGGTGTTAGCCTCAAAGATCAGCGGCAATATTCAGTGTAACTAAAATAAAATCACATCCCATTAGAACAAGGGAATTACAACACTTGCAAAGCAAGTTCGTAGAGTGCATATTAAGTTTAACCGCGATATCACATGTTGTAAGCAATCTTAACTGCGCTCCAAGGAGGCAGTAAAATGTGCTTACCTACAACATTACTTAAATACCCAAATCCACAACTAAAGACTTTCTTTCGTAAATTATTTTATTAATGTACCACGGATAAGTGCATTAAAGAGTTCATGAACTCTTTAAAGCACGTATCTGTGGTACCATGTTCAATTATTTGGAATTTATGTGTATTTCTGAACACTTAATTCTCAGAGGATATGGAATTAGCCAGTGGGCTCAACTCTAGACATTAATTGGATTTATTGATTTTGTTAACTTTTCCTGATATAATAATTTACAAAATATTTTTCTTCATTTTGGATTTGGGTATTTCTGTAAACCAATGTTTTCATTTTCATTTTAGACTTCTCTTGACTTTTGGTGGTATATTTTTGAGTGTGAGGGTGTTTTTGGAATGGTTAGCCCACCTGTTCTATGGGAATGATGCAGTGTGCGGAGAATAATACCACAAATGTTGTACAGCTGTGTCTTTTGAATTCTGTGGAGAACAACAAAAGTTAAATCATATTCTGCTTCCATTGTCGGAGAGGAATACAATGCCACCAATTGATATGAGGAGGAAGTAGAAAGTGACAAAAAAACTGTAGTGTTTAAGCAACCTAACATCATGTAAAGAAACACCACAACAGATTTTATTTTTAGATGAGCGCTATTTAAATAAAATTAGGATTCATTTCACTTCACAGATGTGCAATAACCATAATCCAAGAGGTGTCTCTTGCCACATCTCTGGGTTAAATGTACAGGGAGTGCAGAATTATTAGGCAAGTTGTATTTTTGAGGATTAATTTTATTATTGAACAACAACCATGTTCTTAATGAACCCAAAAAACTCATTAATATCAAAACTGAATATTTTTGGAAGTAGTTTAGTTTGTTTTTAGTTTTAGCTATGTTAGGGGGATATCTGTGTGTGCAGGTGACTATCACTGTGCATAATTATTAGGCAACTTAACAAAAAAAAATATATACCCATTTCAATTATTTATCATTACCAGTGAAACCAATATAACATCTCAACATTCACAAATATACATTTCTGACATTCAAAAACAAAACAAAAACAAATCAGTGACCAATATAGCCACCTTTCTTTGCAAGGACACTCAAAAGCCTGCCATCCATGGATTCTGTCAGTGTTTTGATCTGTTCACCATCAACATTGCGTGCAGCAGCAACCACAGCCTCCCAGACACTGTTCAGAGAGGTGTACTGTTTTCCCTCCTTGTAAATCTCACATTTGATGATGGACCACAGGTTCTCAATGGGGTTCAGATCAGGTGAACAAGGAGGCCATGTCATTAGATTTCCTTCTTTTATACCCTTTCTTGCCAGCCACGCTGTGGAGTACTTGGACGCGTGTGATGGAGCATTGTCCTGCATGAAAATCATGTTTTTCTTGAAGGATGCAGACTTCTTCCTGTACCACTGCTTGAAGAAGGTGTCTTCCAGGAACTGGCAGTAGGACTGGGAGTTGAGCTTGACTCCATCCTCAACCCGAAAAGGCCCCACAAGCTCATCTTTGATGATACCAGCCCAAACCAGTACTCCACCTCCACCTTGCTGGCGTCTGAGTCGGACTGGAGCTCTCTGCCCTTTACCAATCCAGCCACGGGCCCATCCATCTGGCCCATCAAGACTCACTCTCATTTTATCAGTCCATAAAACCTTAGAAAAATCAGTCTTGAGATTTCTTGGCCCAGTCTTGACGTTTCAGCTTGTGTGTCTTGTTCAGTGGTGGTCGTCTTTCAGCCTTTCTTACCTTGGCCATGTCTCTGAGTATTGCACACCTTGTGCTTTTGGGCACTCCAGTGATGTTGCAACTCTGAAATATGGCCAAACTGGTGGCAAGTGGCATCGTGGCAGCTGCACGCTTGACTTTTCTCAGTTCATGGGCAGTTATTTTGCGCCTTGGTTTTTCCACACGCTTCTTGCGACCCTGTTGACTATTTTGAATGAAACGCTTGATTGTTCGATGATCACGCTTCAGAAGCTTTGCAATTTTAAGAGTGCTGCATCCCTCTGCAAGATATCTCACTATTTTTGACTTTTCTGAGCCTGTCAAGTCCTTCTTTTGACCCATTTTGCCAAAGGAAAGGAAGTTGCCTAATAATTATGCACACCTGATATAGGGTGTTGATGTCATTAGACCACACCCCTTCTCATTACAGAGATGCACATCACCTAATATGCTTAATTGGTAGTAGGCTTTCGAGCCTATACAGCTTGGAGTAAGACAACATGCATAAAGAGGATGATGTGGTCAAAATACTCATTTGCCTAATAATTCTGCACTCCCTGTATACTGCTGCCCAAATCCCAATGATGTAACCAACCCAGAAGCTGGTCAAAGCAAAAATGGCTGTCTTCATGATGGAACTTTCATGCTATGTTACATTCAGTTTACCCTGGTAAAGGAAACCATTCACATAGCACATCCATTCACGTATCTCTCATAAGCACAACCACACAGATGAACCTCAGTTAAGGAGGATGGAAGGGGTTTTCCATAAGAGAGGCAGTAAACATCTTTTTAAGGGTACAAGGATACAGATTAAAAAACATGTGTACCTGGATATGAAATCAGATGCTCCTGATGGAGCAGATATGGTAATATGAGAAATTCTATGATTTGCGTGTGTTTATTAATGAGAAAATTCAATAAAGAAAATAATATTTGAAAATAACATGTGTAAGCCAAATGTGCCCGCGGGGGAGTGGTCACCATGTGTATTAACAAAATGCTAAGTAATGAAAAATATTCATTAAAAATGTATTAATATGTCATATTTGGATGTATAACCCATGTTTTGTGTTAATTTGCATCCTTAACTTAGCCAAACTGAGGGCCTGGTTTCGCTGGGCCTCTTGCCTGCTCTAACGTGAAGACGCGGCAAGGCTTCTGAGGATTGGAACTGGAGAGAAGGACCTTGAACTGTGCAGAGTTCAGATGCCTCTGCTAGAACATTCTGCAAATGTACCAGTAGACAGGAGATGATGAAGACAATTTGATACAATTATGTGTAGTGTAGGCTAAACGTACTTTCCCAGGACTTGAACAATGGAAGCTCTGACTAAAAGACTGTGCAACAATTTTGTTACCTGAAGAGCCGGATGATGTTCTCATCAACAGAAGAACCAATCAAACTAATTGAATTTGAATCCTGAATAGGCGTGTATATGCGGTAAACAAAAACTATAGGTTAGAGTCCCAGATAAAACTGAACTATAAAAAGTCATGACAAGGGGAGAAAAATTAGAGCAGAGAGGAGAAAGTTGATGAAGTCAGGAGACGCTGTCCGAAGTGCTGATAATTGGGCTTACGCTTTGTGAGCCTGATACTTTGCTGATGACTGATGACCTGGAGACGAAGACTGAGTCATTGCTGATCCATCTTGGATAGGTAGCTATAATAATGTGACTGATTAATGTGTGCTTTTTCTTCTGGGTACCAACTGCGCTGTTTTAAATATTTTTCTCTTTTAGATAGATTTTTTCCAAATGAATGTTTTTCCAAATAGTTTTCGCATGAAGACCCACATGTTGATGCTACTCTTGGTTAGGTAGGCTGACAGGGGCGACATTGACGGTGACAACTGACTGACGACAATTGCTTTGCTGAATTACTATGCCATGTATTGAGGAAGTATTAGTTTAATGTTGCTTCGATTTTGCAATTCTTAGATGAACAATGTTTCTGAAACGATTAATAAAGCTTGATTAATGATAAAGTCGAATAAGGTTTTTGATTAGAATTGTAACCAATAGGGAATAAAACTATTAACATTCAAGAGTGATGGTATTTTTCTTAGATAGGTTTTCCATTAATGTTTGATATTGATTTTAGTGTTGTTGATGGTTCAATAGTGTATCGCATAGCTAGGATACTCCATGCGATCCAAAAGGTTCATCAACCTATACGCGTCCCCTTGTAAGTTTACTTACTAAGGACCAGGCGCGCTAGCATTCTGAAGCCACCAGTCACCCCCCCGATTGAAGAAGGCCTTTCGCATCATCCATCAAGGGGGAGGGTATGCTTTAAATACATCTAAGTTCAGCAGAGCCTTCTGCTTGGCTAGAGGACCAACAAAAACATGAAGAATCTTCCAAATAGGGACAATATTAGGTTAAAACACAATCAGCAAATTAGAAGAGGGTAAAACCTGAAAAGAGGATAATGTCATAGCTCTCTGTATAGTGTTTCATTCTTCCACTGCCTTAAATATGACGCTCATAAGCAGTTGTAACCTCACCTCCTTGAAAACTGGGCAGGACAAGCATATACTTGTACAGAAGCTACATTCACAAAAAAGTGCATGACTGGACAAGGACACGGACACTGGCTCACATACTTATCTACACCCGACTCTCACCCATAATTAAATCACCAGAAATAAGAGGCTCATTTCCATAACTCCATCATCAATAGCACAGTTTTTAGAAGTCTCCACTTTCTTGATCGTTTTTTTACCTACAGCTAAAGCAGGACCATTCAAGAGTTGGGATGAAATCACTAGAAGGCGTCTATAGTAGTACCAACTAGCGGGACATAATGAACGGTTGACCAAGAACTAGCTCTAATCTAGGTGTCTTAAACCAGACCACAGCAAGCTATACCTAGCCAACTCCATGGGAGCTGCTCACAGCATTGTAGCTTCAATGATAAGGCCACATCATGCCTGTAACATAAGAGGCTGTATTTTACATGTTTAGACTTAGACTGTATATTTTACCTCTAATGCCATTTCTATGTAAATTAGCTCTTGCCCGCACTCAAACAAAACAGCTGCTGCAAGCTCAGCTGAGGGAGGGCGGGTTACACATTTCAAAATCCCATCATCACACACTACCGCTTCACCTACCTTGCATTACACGGAACCGCGTTCAGTGAATGTGCCTGCAACCTTCAAGCTCTGACAGGGCTACAGCTTGCCCATATGCCCGAGTAGCACCAAGCAGCAGCACATCAATGGAGTCTTGGAAGAGGCCCCGGACTGGGACTGGAGGCGGTGCCCTGCACAGTCTGGTCATCAGGCAGAAGCACCGCCCAGCTGAGCTAGGCAACTAGCCTCTGAAGAGGCCTGGCACCAGGGCGCTACATGGTGCCTCACTCGGTTTTGTGAAGCAGTGTGGGACTCAGATCTCTGAAGGATCAGCGTCCCGGAGAGAATTTAAAACAGTAAATAAGGAGAATGTAAGCCACATTTAATGTAAATGCGGTAGCTAAGAACAGATGGGGCAAGAAGCTAAACATTTCAGCCCACAAGGCTTCTGTAAGCTCCCTTGTGATTATTGTACTGGTATTCGGTACAATGTGTGCCATAGGAGAAGACCTCCATATACGCTAATTGGAACAGGCTGTCTTTTACATTTTTCACACTCCTACCTTAGGATAATTATGCTGAGAGGAACAACATTATTGTTTAGAATAAAACACACATGTACAATTTCACGGAAAAGGAACTACCGCAAAACTGAAAATACACAACATGAAATGCAATCTGGCCAAACTCTTGATATAGAATAACCATCAAATCCCACAAAAGAGATAGAAATGAACTGAAAGAATAATACAACTACAACTTTAAGAAAGTATAGAAAAGACAACTGG
Source organism: Pleurodeles waltl (assembly GCF_031143425.1). Lineage (NCBI taxonomy): Eukaryota > Metazoa > Chordata > Amphibia > Caudata > Salamandridae > Pleurodeles > Pleurodeles waltl. The sequence continues at coordinate 1,112,681,012 of NC_090446.1, forward strand.
CTTTACTTTTCAAGACCTAAAACTATAGCTATTCTTGAAACTGGACTTTTTGAGTCTTGCTCTTGCAGTTTCTGCTGCGGTAGGGAGGCCTCATTACCTCGGACTTAACAGCAGAACGAATTTACAGTGACACAGCACTGGAAAGTGGGGGGCTTTGTTTGTGGAAACTTATACAAGGGTGTTTTGTATGTGAAATAAGTGAGTATTTCACTTTGGTCCTCGGTGGCAAACACACTGGACAGTCGCAAAGTACCATAAGTGATTGTTCAAACTCAGTGCTAAATTATAACTGTCGAAAGCGTGGATTGGATTAAATAAACTAACAAAATAATTTTTAGGAGAAAAATGCTGAGTTGTAGAGCCAAGTCTAGGTCGCTACTCCTAAAGTGGTACTGGTGGGAGGACTGAAGGTGATCATCCACCTATCATTCAGTGCCAGTTTGAAAGTCTGTACTTTGTCACCACTACAATAAAAAAAAAAACTTTACATTTTCTAACTTCTGGACCTAGGTTCCGCCTGCTGTACTTCAGCCAGAAACTAAGACCCTCTCAATAGCACTGATTCTTAAGACACTTTCTTTTAACAGATCAGACTTTTCCACTTTGTCACAGATCATCATTCCAGTGCTTGGCAGAATCAGCACCTACTGGTGTTTTCTGTAATTCTCAGTGACATGGAGTACAGAGATGCTGCCACATCTGTGCTGTGGGAATGCACAACTGCTGGCGTTGGTAAGTGGCTATGAGCCAAGCAGCAGCATAACCAGTATGTAATGGGCCCCAGAGCAAAGAAGTAAGTTCAACCACCCTCACCATCCCACCCTGATGCTGTGCAAATTATAAAATATAGCAATATTAAGGGTTTTGTGGGCCCCTCAGGCGTCTGTGCCCTCATGCCACTGCACCTGCTGCACCAATGGAAGCAGCATCCCTGGTGCTAAGGGACAGGGTACCATGTGAATTATGCGAGTCTGGGGCAGGTGGTAAGGTTTATTCCACCAACAGCCCCCACTTGGCTTGATCACAATACCAAACACAGTGTGGTCAATAGGTTTCAAATACCCTTTTTCAAACTGGAGCCCCGGCATTGACTTTGAAAGCGCCCAGAAGCCCTCTGCCTCCACATGCATGGCACATATAAATATAGTTCAGGGACAATGCACAGGTTACTCTGCCTTTAGTGGTTCAACGATTTTCACTGATCAGAAGTAGCACTCACTACAGGAAAGCTTGGAGACCACTGCTCTAATATATCAAAAACATCTGTCCATAAGGTTGAGAGTTTGTTTCACCGTAATAGTAACCTATGATCTAAAGAACCTGTAAACCAATGATAAGCCGAATTTGAAAGTTAGTAACAAGAAGCGAAAAATTATTTTATGCCAAGACCGGAGGTTCCTATTATGCTTATCTAATCTTGCTTTAATTCAATAGCAGCAGTCAAGAAAACTACGATTCCCATAAGGCTAGCAAACAATTAGCCAATGGAAACGCAAAACGTATCGGAAAAAGCACCAATCATAAAAGTACACAGTATAAATCATAACACTTGACTGCAACCAGCCCTCTTTTCTTGCCGCTCGCAGTCAAGATCAGTACTACTCCACATATTTAATACGTTATACAGATACTTCATTTAATTGGTTTTGTCATTATTACCAGTTATTACAGCTTTATTTACAGTCACTTTCTCCTGAAGCTTTCAGCATTTCTTTAACCCTTTCCTCCCTAAAATTTAAATCCTTACTATTTACAATATGGAATTAGCCAGCTCTCCCCTTATTCATGTCAGGAATGACAAAGGCGACATTTTTTATAAGGATTTTAGTTCCTATATTCACAATTCTGTGGAGCAGGCCATTGCAGCCTCTATGGATAAAATGACTAAGAACCTAGAAACTTCTGTTAAGACTGTAGTGACAAAATCATTACTGGCCCATTCTGCGGGGGATAGCAGAAAATGTAAACTAAATGTTATGTCATCTCTCAAGTCCCTAATTAAGGTCACCCTTCTGGCGCTGCATTGTCTCATTGTCTGGTTAAGTTTATTCACCCAAGGTTGAGGACTTAGATCCTCCCAGGCCTCCATCTAAGGAGGGGAACTTTTCTGTTACCCACTCTCAATGCAATTCAAAGTTAAACATTTACAAAGCGTGCCTAAACAGATTGTAATTTCGTACATCGTAGATACAGATGATGACATGGGTGACATGGGAGATTTCGATGATGCCTCTGATATTTTGGGTTCTAATGATCCTTCTTCGTCCCCACCTCCCAAAAGACCTAAGTTATCGTTTTCCTCCTCTGACCCTTATGTTGTTAAACAATCCTAGACTCAGATGGCACCCCTAGGTTTGATCACTCCCTCCTACATCTCCCTAATTCAACAGAATGGTTTCCTTCTTCCCATGTGAGGGACTATATCTCTTCCAGGTTAAGACTTCCATTAGGTAAGCAGACAAGGGCTAAATTAAAATTTGAATGCCCTAGACCCTCTTTATCTTCTAATATTACCTCTAACCCCTCCATAGACCAACCTCTTCATACTTTCTTTTCCAAGTTTGGCAAAGATCCTGGTAAAGGGGTGGACAATGCCTGGTCAATTTGCCGGGGCAAATTGCTAGACTTAGTGGGTCCTTTAGCCTGTATTTTTGATATGGCGGAGTCTGCAAGGTTAGAGAACTCAGACATTGACCCATTAGACCTTTCTCTGTGGATTCAGGCAGCTTTTTGTCTTTTGGGGAACGCTAGTGCTGCCATTACTCGAGAGAAGAAAAGGTCTTTTGTTACAGCTAGATTCTAAGCTAGCTAATTTAGTGACCCTGGCATTAAAGCGGATGGTCTACTATTCGGGGACTCCTTTATTAAGGATCTCTACAGATATGTGTCTACGTTTGCCTCCATTGATAAAGTGCAACAATCCCTAAAGAAGGTTTTCAACCAGCATGTTTTTGCACAGGCCACTAGAGGCAGGAGCCTCTTTACTGGCCGTTCCTTTTGTTTGCAAGGATACAGAGGTTCCTTCAATTCTTCGTACGGAGAGCAAGACTACAGCCCCAGTTATGCCCTGAAAGAGCAGAGGTTACTGGGGTCAATGACAATGCAACTTCAGGAACAATACCCATCAAGGTATATAGTGTCAAACAGGGGGGAGAACATCACGGTCAGTTACAGGCTCGGCGTGGCGCAGACAAGCAGAGACTTTGCTTACCTTTTTTGCATGGAGAAGAGCGGTTGTCAATGGACCGGGGACGTCGAGCAGAGTAGCGGTCCTGTGCAGGGCGAGGAGGTAAGGTGAAAGAAACCGGATTGATTTTCCCCTTACATGAGAGGCAGCGGGCTCCTAGTAAGTCGCGCTGTGGAAGAACGTCGTGAGGCAATGCTGGAAGGAGGAGCACGCTGGAGTTGGGCTGCCCTGGAAGTGAGGAAGGTGCGTAGACTCACTTCCAGGGTCACGTTGAGGGGGTCGAGCGGGGGCAGCAGAGGCAGCACCAGCGAGGAGGCATTAGTGTCTCCTTGAGAACACCTGGTTCGTGGCTTGGCAGCCCCAGAAGGGCAAAAAGAAGGTCCTGGAGGACACACAGATGGTTACGGAGGACTCGGATGGACGGGGTGGCTGGCTCTCAAAGTATAAAAGCAGGGAGGCTGGAAAAGCACTCATTGAGGGCTTCAGTCAGGGCAAGAGGATCTCTTCAAAAGGCTTGGGGGCAAACTTGCCAGAGTGATCAGATAGGGGGAATCCTTAAAAAAGTAAGAGGTGCGCCGAATCAAAAAAGTCTTCGAGAACCAGTAGTGGCACGAGGAAGAAAAAAGTAACCCTGGGCCATGGCAGTGAACAACAAAAAAAATAACCCCCTCTCTTAGGTCTTTTTTTTCTTTTAAAGCTCAGGGGGACCTTTTTGAGAACTCTACCACCCCCTTACCCCTCTTACATCTCAGTGAGAGCCCAGACGGGATCATGGAGGATGATAATAGTGGGCTAAAGATGGATCAAACTCCACTAGCCCCAAACCCGTACCAAAGTTTGGTGTAAACAGGAAGGGGGGGGGTTTGGGGGGGGGGGGGGGGGGGGAGAAGGAGATGGTCAAACCCAACCAAGTTAAGCGTGACAGAGGCACAGGGGATGCTATCCAGCAGGGCAGTTTACAATCAGGAGCCTCCAGGGCGAGGAGGAAAAAAGAGACTTGAACCCCCAGAAGTACTTGGAACCTCTATGTAAGCATAATTGGGAGGGGGGCTGACAGCCCGCGGGCCCCACAGACCTATTCTTTGAAACAGTTACTACAGTCCCTAGCAGGGGAGGTCAGAAAGGGTTTTATCGTATCTCAGACTAATCAGAAAGAGATACAGGAAGTGTGTGAGGGCCTAGCAGATAAGCTAGATGTGTTGACACAAAGAATGTGGGCCCTGAAGGCCTCAGTTGAAGAACTAAAAGAAAACTACCTCCAGGGACAGACAGGAAGTAGAAAAATTGAAGGCAAAATACAAAGAGAGCCTGGACAGGCTTGAATTCCTGTAGAATAATGCAAGGAGAAACAATATCAGACTGGCGAATGTTCCAGAAGGGAAAGAAGAAGAGGACATGAAGACACTAGTAGTCAAGTTTCTTATCCAGTGGCACCTGGGAGGGCCCAGAGGACAAGTTGGTTAAAGACATTCAGAGAGTGCACCAAGACCCATATCAGAAGTTTGTAAACAAGTATAAGCCCAGCAGGATTCGAGTGAACTTTCTCACATATTCCTTCAAGGAGAAGATACTGACTAAAAGTTTAAAAAGTCACACGTTATCATCTGTGGCCCTAGAAATACACATACTAAATGCTTTAAAATGAGGGGGGGACACCTTAACAAAGTTAAAAGATTTTTGTTATTTAGGTTTGTACATAAGTTCCTCTTTGTCATGGAAACCCCATTTGAATTTTAAGCTCCAACAAATGTAAAGAAATGTTGAAGCAATTTTTTGCTTTGCCCGTAGACTAGGGCACAGACCAGTTCATCAGATCATTACGCTCTATAAATCCAAATGTGTCTTGGCGGCGATTTATGGGGGGGCCTTTGGGGATACACCAGCTCAATTACATTACAACGGGCGGAGAATACATTTCTCCATCAGCTATTTATGGTTCCCATGAATGTAGCGAATATCATATGCCATGAGGAGTTGGGAATCGGCTACATTACTGATCTGATAGACATTGCTCCCCTTTTGTTATGGATAAAAGTATGGTCAAACCCAGAGGCTATTTTAACACAGGATTGTGTAAAAGACTGTTCTTCGTTAGCAAACCACAACAAAATTCCATAGTTAAATTTTATTCAAAATTGTTTTCGAAATTTGGACTTGGAGTTTATGTATCTTAAACCAGAGCTTATGCCTGCCAACGCGAAGGAAATTGTCAAATTCCGTTATAATGAGTATGTCATGAATCTTAGATACCAAGTGGCAGAGAAATTGAGATCCTTTGAGTTATATGTACAAATTTCATCTTTAAACTCAATAGAACACTATTTTGTCTGGTTTCCGTTCCCCTCCCAATATTCTTTACTTGTACTTTTTAGATTTAATATGATTCATTTTAGAGTGGCGTTTCCAACAAAATGTGTGTGGGAAAAAATATTACCGCCATGCCCTTGCGACAATTTCTCGAAACAAAGCCCTTGTCACTTTATTTTATTTTGTTCACTTTACTCAGTTCCTAGGAAAACTTTTATATTACCAATTTTGCGCAATTTACATATTCTTTCTTATAAGGAAGGACTGATTGGTATTCAAAGCCTTTCATCTAAACAAATGTGTAGCTCTATTTTAAGTTTTATCAAATCAGCTATTGCTATTAGAAATCGATATGAATTAGTTGATGTGACTATTTGTTAACGTAATTTTAAATACTGTTTTTTTGTTGCGTATGATTTTATAAGTATTAACTATTATATTCTGATTTAGAAGAGCTAAGAGACACGTTCAGATTTTTAGTTTTTGTAAATTAGCTGATCGAAGAATCTCGCTTTCTGAATTAAGTAATAAGTATTGTATTTTTATGGTGATATACATATATATATATATATATATATATATGCATGTGCACTTTTATGGCAATATGCCGAATAAAGTTTTTCTGACTGACTGACTAAAGCATTAAGGCAGGGTACACTTAGTGGGAAAGACCGTACTTTTGAAGTAAGGTCAGACATCTTCCATATTAACCTTAATAAACATTAGGAGTTAGGGAAGAGGCTGGTTGGGTTTAAGAAACTAGGTGGCATGGCACAGCTAAAATTCCCAGCTACCTCAAAAGTCATGATGAATAACAAAATGTATAACAAAGGACGGGGAGGAGGCTGACAACTTACTAGGGACATTGAGAAATAAGTCATAAGTAACTATTCAGGATAGATGTGCGGCATAGGCTCCCTGGCCCATAGGAAATAATATGTAATCAAGCTTTTCCTACTATCCTTCGCTCTTCTCTCTTTTGTGTTTAGAAAGCCCGATAGCGCCCAAAGGGCTATTAAAGCCATGATGGAGCAGGGTAGGGTTCTCCAGGGGCAGGGGGACTTTTGGGTAAAGAGGGGTGGAGGGGAGCACTGGGTAGGGAGCATAAGGAGAAAAAAGGAAGAAAAAAAATGTGTGCCTCAGTATATTTTGGGATCCACAGGAAACGGTTGCAGTACTTGATGTAGGAAATAATATGCTAGAATCCACAGAAAACCAAGGAAACAAAGATGATAGATAATATGAGAGCGTTTCAGGTTCTATCCTGGAACACGAATGGTCTTCGAGTAAATCCTAGGAGAGATAACATTCTTCAATATTGAAGGGATTTCTCAGCCCAGATAATAGTGCTACAGGAGACGCACCTCTCATGTAAAGAATCCTCTGATATTTTCGAATCCCAGAGATGGGTGAAGCAGATGGTCTGAACAGATCACACCAGCGACTCAAGGGGGGTCCTGACCTTGATTAAGAATCAGCTAAGGGCCTCCATGATGAATTATAAATCAGACAAGGCAGGTGGGTCATACCAAACAAACATTTACGAGAGGGTTTACACACTGGCAGGTTACTATGACCCTAACATTGATGATACAGAACCCCTGCAAGCATTATGTTGTGAATTACTGGATACCCCACACCCAATTATAATCTCAGGCAATTTCAACATAGTACTAGATAATTCTCTGGATAAATCAAACAAGAGTATAGTTTACGGCTGCCCAAAAACACAGACACATGTTAGATCTAAAATGAAACATTTCGCGTTTTTGGGATATTTGGCAAGATAATCATGGCCTGGAACGAGGTTACACGTTCCATAATAAAAAGTATAAACATCAATCAATAATAGATCACTTCTTGCTAGATAGGTCACTTAAAGCAGAAGCAATAGACATTCTGCATACAGTCGCCCACTTATCTGACCATGCGGCAGTCCTCTTAAAGTTGAAATCTAATCCTGGTAACCAAACAAGGAGGTGGACCTTAGATTGTTCACTCCTGAAAGATCAAGAAGTGATAGAGGCTCTAAAGGCGCAGACCTGTGAGTTCTTTGAGATTAATATCAATTCTGCGGCACCCCATGTGGTCTGGGACTCCTTTAAAGCCTCTATAAGGGGTATTCTGATTAATCTTTCAGCGCACAAGAACAGGGAGTACAGGAGGACGCTACAGGAATGTGAACAGGCCATCCCCTCCTTAGAGGGTAAGCTAGAATTACAGGCGCAGGAAGCAGAGAGGGAAGCCCTGTTTGAAGAGATTACAGCGCAAAAGGTCACCTTAGCTGTCGCTGTAGAAGTAAGGGTAAATGCTAGATGGAGGCAAGCAAATTAGAACACTTTGAGTATAGTGAAGGCACAGGGAAACCTCTGGCATGGAAAATCAAGACAGATCTGATCAGAAATGAGGTGAGTGAAATCCGATGTAAAGCCACTGGCAAAAAATTTAAGGGGACCACAGAGGTACACCAAAAGCCTTCGTAGACTTTTCTGAGTCATTATACAATGGAGATCAAACAACAACAGAACCACAAAGGTCTGAATGGTTGAAAGGGCTGCAAGTTAAAAAAACTCACAGAGTGGGAGAAGGAAGCGCTAGAGACGATAACATCGGATGTGTCGCTGGTTATTAGTAAGGGCAACAAAAAAGGAAGACGGCAGAACGGATGGGTTGCCAAATGAATAATATCAATGTTTGAAAGAGGTTATTAAGCTTAATTTAACACAATTATTCAATGGCGTTTTTAGAGGAGGTATCCCCCTTCCAAAGTCATGGAATGAGGCTGTGATCACCTTGATATTAAAACCAGGTAAAGATCCCAGGATGTGCGGAACATACAGACCAATTTCTCTGTTAAACAATGACTAAGTTATTTTCAAATATTCAGGAAAAAAGGTTGGGCAATGGGGCAAGTAAATTGATTGAGGAACACCAGAAGGGTTTTTTCATGGGGAGATACATGCATGATGTATCTCATATATCTATAGATCTGGCAAAAGACAATAAAAGCCTACTTGCTATAATCACTTTAGACACCATTAAGGTCTTTGACAGGGTTAATTGTGCTTACCTACATTTTATCCTGACTCACTACAATTTCGGTGAAAACTTTTACAAGGTCCTTAAGGACATTTATAAAACCCCCACTGCTAGAATATTGCTACATGGGAATTTAACTTCGGCTTTTAAGATTACTAGGGGGACCAGACAAGGTTGCCCACTTTCCCAACTACTGTTTAATCTATATATTGAGCCGCTTGCAGAGAAAATCAGGAGGGACCCGTTTATTAAACCTTTTTTATATGCTGTAAAGAAATGGCTCCCTATTGCAGTTACCCCCCACTTTTTGCCTGATACTGATGCTGACTTGACCCAGAAGTGTGCTGGGATCCTGCTAACCAGGCCCCAGCACCAGTGTTCTTTCACCTAAAATGTACCATTGTCTCCACAACTGGCACAACCCTGGCACCCAGGTAAGTCCCTTGTAACTGGTACCCCTGGTACCAAGGGCCCTGATGCCAGGGAAGGTCTCTAAGGGCTGCAGCATGTCTTACGCCACCCTAGGGACCCCTCACTCAGAACAGACACACTGCTTGCCAGCTTGTGTGTGCTGGTGGGGCGAAAATGACTAAGTCGACATGGCACTCCCCTCAAGGTTTCATGCCAACCTCACACTGCCTATGGCATAGGTAAGTCACCCCTCTAACAGGCCTTACAGCCCTAAGGCAGGGTGCCCTATACCACAGGTGAGGGCATAGGTGCATGAGCACTATGCCCCTACAATGTCTAAGCAAAACCTTAGACATTGTAAGTGCAGGGTAGCCATAAGAGTATATGGTCTGGTAGTCTGTCAAAAACGAACTCCACAGCTCCATAATGGCTACACTGAATACTGGGAAGTTAGGTATCAAACTTCTCAGAATAATAAACCCACACTGATGGCAGTGTTGGATTTATTAAAAAATGCACACAGAGGGCATCCTAGAGATGCCCCCTGTATTTTACCTAATTGTTCAGTGCAGGACTGACTGGTCTCTGCCAGCCTGCTGCTGAGAGACGAGTTTCTGACCCCATGTGGTGAGGACCTTTGTGCTCTCTGAGGACAGAAACAAAAGCCTGCTCTGGGTGGAGGTGCTTCACACCTCCCCCCTGCAGGAACTGTAACACCTAGCAGTGAGCTTCAAAGGCTCAGGCTTCGTGTTACAATGCCCCAGGGCACTCCAGGCAGTGGAGATGCCCGTCCCCAGGACACAGCCCCCACTTTTGGCGGCAAGTCCAGGAGAAATAATGAGAAAAACAAGGAGGAGTCACTGGCCAGTCAGGACAGCCCCTAAGGTGTCCTGAGCGGAGGTGACTGACTTTTAGAAATCCTCCATCTTGCAGATGGAGGATTCCCCCAATAGGATTAGGGATGTGCCCCCCTCCCCTCAGGGAGGAGGCACAAAGAGGGTGTAGCCACCCTCAAGGACAGTAGCCATTGGCTACTGCCCTCCCAGACCTAAACACACCCCTAAATCGAGTATTTAGGGGCTCCCCAGAACCTAGGAACTCAGATTCCTGCAACCTAAGAAGAAGAGGACTGCTAAGCTGAAAAACCCTGCAGAGAAGACGGAGACACCAACTGCTTTGGCCCCAGCTCTACCGGCCTGTCTCCCCCTTCTAAATACACTGCTCCAGCGACGCTCTCCCCAGGGACCAGCGACCTCTGAATCCTCAGAGGACTGCCCTGCTCTAGAAGGACAAAGAAACTCCAGAGGACAGCGGCTCTGTTCACCCAAGACTGCAACTTTAAAGCAACGGCGTTTCCCCCCCGGAAGCGTGAGACTTGCTACTCTGCACTAGACGCCCCCGGCTCGACTTGTGGAGAAACAACACTTTAGGGAGGACTCCCCGGCGACTACGAGACAGTGAGTAGCCAGAGTTCCCCCCCTGAGCCCCCACAGCGACGCCTGCAGAGGGAATCCCGAGGCTCCCCCTGACTGCGACTGCCTGACTCCCAGATCCCGACGCCTGGTAAATATTCTGCACCCACAGCCCCCAGGACATGAAAGATCGGAACTCCAGTGCAGGAGTGACCCCCAGGAGGCCCTCTCCCTTGCCCAGGTGGTGGCTACCCCGAGGAGCCCCCCCCCCCCCCCTTGCCTGCATCGCTGAAGACACCCCTTGGTCTCCCATTGATTTCCATTGGAAACCCGACATGTGTTTGCACACTGCACCCTGCTGCTGAGGGTGTACTTTCTGTGCTAACTTGTGTCCCCCCCGGTGCCCTACAAAACCCCCCTGGTCTGCCCTCCGAAGACGCGGGTACTTACCTGCTGGCAGACTGGAACCGGGGCACCCTCTTCTCCATTGAAGCCTATGCATTTTGGGCACCACTTTGACCTCTGCACCTGACCGGCCCTGAGCTGCTGGTGTGGTAAGTTTGGGGTTGCTCTGAACCCCCAACGGTGGGCTACTTTGGACCCAAACTTGAACCCCGTAGGTGGTTTACTTACCTGCAAGAACTAACAAACTCTTACTCCCCCTAGTAACTGTGAAAATTGCACAGTGTCTAGTTTTAAAATAGCTATATGTCATTTATGTGAAAACTGTATATGCTATTTTGCTAATTCAAAGTTCCTAAAGTACCTACCTGCAATACCTTTCATTTGAAGTATTACATGTAAAATTTGAATCTGTGGTTCTTAAAATAAACTAAGAAAATATATTTTTCTATACAAAAACCTATTGGCCTGGAATTGTCTGAGTGTGTGTTCCTCATTTATTGCCTGTGTGTGTACAACAAATGCTTAACACTTCTCCTTTGATAAGCCTACTGCTCGACCACACTACCACAAAATAGAGCATTAGTATTATCTATTTTTGCCACTATCTTACCTCTAAGGGGAACCCTTGGACTCTGTGCATACTATTCCTTACTTTGAAATAGTGCATACAGAGCCAACTTCCTAAATATGCAGGTTGGGAAAAGAAAATATTGTTATATGCTGATGACATAATGGGCTACACAAGTAACCTGTGTCATACTTTGGAAAGGTTAGAGCGTTTGACATTGGAGTTTGGGAAGACCTCAGGATATGCAGTCAATATGTCTCAAACTGAAATTATGACCTGGAATATTGAGGAGGTGCATAGCTTAATTAAAAACAAATTAAAATATTTGGGTATTAGTATCTGCAATATCATGGAAGAGATCGCTGAGGCAAATTTCAATAGCGTCATGAAAGTGGTTAACAGGTCGCTCCTAAGTTGGGCTCACCTTCTGCTATCTTTGTATGGAAGAACCAATTTAATAAAAATGTCCATTCTTCCGAAATTCCCCTTTCTCCGTTCAACACGATACCCCTGCACTTCAAGAAGACTTGGGTCCAAAAGTTGCAATGGAAAATAGATTACTTTATTTGGGTGTCTAAAGGAGTTCAAATTGCTAGGAAGAAGTTGAGAAAGAAATAGGAGAAGGGAAGAATAGGGCTTCCGGACATCCAACTATACGCCTGGGCCTTTCAGTTAAAGAACACAAAGGGTCTGCTATCCTGGGCCAGTGGAAATATGTTAAGGGACAGAAATGTGTTAAGGTACACTATGTTAAAGGGTGTGGCAGGAGGTGCATTGAAACTAATGTACAAATTCGGTCACCCCAGATTGTATAAAAGAGTGAGATTAAAAGTCTTGCAGGTGGCCACTCAGTTATGGGCCCAGATACGGAAAGCAACAAATTTAACATGCTATAGTAAGTATGCTCCCCTGTGGGATTCCCCAGGAACACCAGAACATCTTAAAGACAGTCTAGCACTCCCCTTGAGGGACACAGGAATTACGGAATGCAAGCAGCTGCTGCAAAATAGGAAAATCCCCTCGTGGGAGGAACTTGTGGCTAAAACCCAGGGGGCCTTATCAAAATTTAAATATTACCAATTGCAGAGCTGGGCCCGATCCTTATGGGAGGAGGGAACTGACACAAACAAACTGGAGGAGGAGATGGCTAAAGGTCTAATATGGAAGAAGGAAGTGGCAGCCTAGTAGAGCTTATTTGTGAACACTCTAGACTAGGACAAGGACCCTGCAGTTTCTACGTGCAGGGATACGTTCCCGTATAAAGACATCTCCCAATTATAGCTGACATCATGGCGCTTTTTATTTCAAGTGGCAAAACAAGCATACCTAAGAAGGGACCACCACTTTATCCTCCATAGGGCATATTATACTCCCATGAAATTAGCAAAATTAAGAGAAGTGAAAAGTTCAGACTGTAGAAAATGTGGTTTCAGTAAGGCCGATGACCTACATATGTTTTTAAGTTGCCCCCGTATCCAGGCTTTTTGGGTAGAGATCAGCAGTGTGGTAAAGGAGATTTTTCACTTGCAGATAGATATGGGTCCAAAACTTTTTTTCTTTTTTTTGGGTGGTCACCTAAAGTAAGCGGCTTAAATAGATATGAACTAAAATTGCTGTTTTACTTGATGAAACTGGGTAGAAGGGAGATATGTAGGCAATGGGCATCTTTAAAGGCCCCTACCAAAACCAAATGGTTGAATGCAGTAGCCTACATATGCAAGATAGACTCTAGCGGGATGATGTGCACCCCTTGGCTAAGGTGTTAGAGAGAAAGGCAGGAGATGGTTTTAACACGGTTATTGCAGGGCAAACTGTCCGATGATTAGAGCCATATGGGATCAAGACATGGTTTTTGTCTTGTCCCTTTCTTGGGCTTCTTATTTTGAGAACCTCAATCTTCCTGGGGCCGTTTCTTAAACCAACAGTCAAAAATCATGGAGATCAGTATGGAAGTATAAAAGGTAAATGGGGACACCAAAAAAAATAAAAACACCAACAAGGTAAGTCCTGTTTCTAGCCTTCCTCCAGTAGTGGAGAGGGGGGGGGGGGGGGGGGGGGAGGAAGGAGTGGGGTGTGGGAGGGGGGGGGGTCATCTTCAGTTGTTCTTAAAAGAATAGAAATTGGTAACTGAGGACTCATGGGTTCTATATACGATATAGGGTTACTTAATAAAATTCTATTCTACTCCGTTTCAGAAGTTGTTTCCTCCCCATGATGGAAATGTCCACTCTAATTTCCCAAGAAATCAAATCTTTTCTCTCAAAAGAATGCCATTCAACTTATACTTCCGAACTCTTCAGGTTTTCCGAGTTTCCTTTTTCTGGTACGGAAGAAAAACAACTAAATGAGACTGGTTATCAATCTCAGAGCTTTCAACAAGTTTGTCGTCTATTGACACTTCAAGATGGAAACCATACTAAATCTCAGAGATGCTGTTCTCCAATTCGATTTCATGGTACGTTTAGACCTGCAGGATGCATACCTTTCCGTTCCAATTCACACAGACCACAGAAAGTTCCTCCAGTTCCAGTGGCAGGGAAAACGTACCAGTTTTCTTCCCTTCGGCCCCTCATCAGCACCTTGGTGCTTTACAAAAATAATGAAGCCGTTGGTAGTACATCTCAGATCTCTGGGCATCAGGTTAAATCAGATATCTAGATGACATTCTTCTCATTAACAAGAGTCATCATTCGCTTTCAGCTCATCTCCGACTATTTGTTCCCTTCTTTCCCAGTTGGGTTTCATAACCAACAAAGAAAAATCTGTGATGTTTCCTACTCAACAAATAGAGTTTCTGGGTTTTGTAGTGGACTCTTCTCCCGCTACTCTCCATCATCCTCAGCAAAAAGTAAACACTATCAAAGCAGAGATTTTATGAACTCTCTACAGTACACAACTCTCTCTCAGATCCCCAGCCAGGATAGTAGGTCTCCGGTCTTTTTCGATTCAAGCTATATTTCCCAGACCCCTTCACTATCGAGCCCTCCAGCGCGTAAAGATTCGTCATCTCAGAAAAGGTCTCGCGTATTCAGATGTTACCGGTCTAGACTTAGAGTCTCATTCAGAACTCCAGTGGTGGATAAGCAATTCTGATGTCTGGAACAGCAGAACTATCTTCGCATTAGCCCCAATCTTGTGTTAGGTTGAGATGGAAGCTCAACAGGTTAGGGCGCTGTTGTGGTCCAATCTCGACTGGAGGTACTTGGTCCATCAAGGAGTCCAAAGTGCATATCCACTGTTTAGAGATACTTACGGGCTCCTTTGCAATCAAAAGCCCAACAAGAGACAAAATTCAGTGTTCTATCCTCCTCTGCATGGACAATATTTCGGCTGTCTGTTACATAAACTATTTGTGAGGTACCAGATAAAAAACTTTGGCGGATCTCGCAAAAAGTCCAAGGGGGTTTTGTCTCCACTACAGGATTTCTTTTACGGCGGAGTATCTGCCAGGCAGACTCAATACAACAACAAACTGGCACACCCATTTTCTCCGAGATTTCAGTTTCTCCTTAACAAACGGGGTCCCTTTGGTATCGACCTCTTTGCTTTCTGCCTGAATTCCCAATTATCCCAATTCTTCAGTTGGTGTCCAGATCCGTTGGCTCTGGCCACGGATGCTTTCCACCAGAACTGGTACACTTTGGTCAATTATGCCTTCCCTCCGTTTCTCATGATCACCAGAGTTCTTGCCCAGGTCAGACATCAGAAGGCAACACTGGGTGATAATAGTACATTTCTGGCAACCGCCAGTGTGGCTCCCTCCCCTTCCGGAGGTGGTAATTAACTTTACAAGCCTACTGCCATCCTTTCATACCCTCATTCTGGATTCCTTAGGTCATCATCACAACTTATTACTCAACAAGTCTCTCACCCTTTCAGCATGGAAAGTGTCAGGTCAGACCAATCTACCATCCCGATTTCATCAGAAGATTCAGACTTTAGTAACAAAGCCTGGGCTCCAGGTACCAGAAAGGCATACAGTTCTGCTTGGTCTCTTTGGTCAGGCTTGTGTATGGGAAGAAATCTCAAACCCATTTCAGCCAATATAATTTATGTTATAAGTTTCTTAGCTGCGGAAGCCAGTGCAGGTAAGTCTTACAGGCCGATTAATCTCTACAGATCAGCAATTTCTATGCATCACGTCCACATCAATGGCAAGCCGACTGAAGAACATCCTCTTCTTTGCCGCCTATTAAAGGGAATACAAATTTCTATTCCTCCCCTACCCAAATATTCAAATTATGGGATGTTAATGTTGTTTTTAATTTGTTTTTATCTTGGCAAGATAATGCAGAGCTTTCATTGAAAATGTTTTCTGCTAAACTTACGATGCTGTTGGGTCTTATTTCTATTAACCGTTTATTAGATGTTAAAGCTTTAGATATTTCCTCTTGTCAGTTTACTCCAACTGGAGTATTGTTTTCTATTAATAAGGGTACTAAGACCAATTTACGTACTGTATTCTATCCTTACTTTCCTAATCAACCAAAACTTTGTATGGGACAATGTCATAAGATTTATGAAAAGCACACAGCCAATCTCAGAATGCCCTCTCATTCTCAATTCCTTATTTCCTTCCTCAAACCTCACAAACCCGTTTCTTCTGCTACCCTAGCCAGATGGGTCCGTTGGGTAATGTCCTTGGCAGGTATTGATACTTCAGTTTTTGGGGCTCATTCCTCTAGAGGAGCCATGGCCTCCAAGGCTTTCTGGGTGGGTTCCAGACATGAAGACATTCGGAGATCAGCTGACTGGTCCAACAATAATTTGTTAAGGACTTTTTATTGCAAGCCAGTTCATACAGCAACTTCTGTGGTGAATAACATGCTTTAAAAAAGAATAATATGAGCATCTGGTCTTGATATAAAATGTGGATTTTCATAAAAATCTGTGACAAAGAGACTTAATTTTATTAAAGACACAGAGGCGAGTATTATCCTTCTGCAACTCTCAGTAACTGTTGTCGTTCGTTTATCTCCCTAACAGCATCCGCAATTCAACCACCACCTTCTTCATAGGAGTTGGCAGTTTTACAGAGTCTTCTTCCTCTTCTGTGGATCCATCTCGTTTGCAGTTTGGCTTTCTTCCAGATATGCAGATTTCTTCTTCAGTCCGCTCATGGTTGAATTTTTGTCAAAAACTATTTTCTTTGATTTTGGCATTTTCTATAATTGTAACTATTTTTCCTCTGTTCTCTAATACTGACTAGCCCCTCGCAACAAGAAAAGAGGGCTGGTCGCAGTCAAGTGTTAGGATTATACTGTACACTGTGTTATGATTGGTGTTTTTTATGATATGTTTTGTGTTCCCATTGGCTAATTAGTGTCTAGCTTCATGGCAATCGTAGTTTTCTTGACTGCTGCTATTGAATTAAAGCAAGGTTAGAGAAGCAGAATACTCGCCTCTGTGTCTTTAATAAAATTAAGACTTTCCGTCATGGAGTACTAGGAAAATCTACATTATTAGTGGTCCCAGTTTTCTAAGGGTGTTGTTAAAGCTAGGTGTGTTAGATGAAGGTCTAAACAAGAAACAAATTACATTTCTTTACGGATTTGTGCACACAGGAAAGTATCCACAGGGAGGACAGATGGAAGGGACCCATGCAGAGAAACACAGATAAAAACTCAAGGGCGAGGAGTACAAAAGGAAGTGCTCTGCATGGAAGCAAGACAGCACAAATAACTGCACTGAACAAGGAGTATCACAGAGATAAAGGGTACTTATTCACAGAGAAAAGCAGACGGGAAGCACTCTGATAACACAAGCAGACTCACTTCTGCAGGGAGAAGCGTGTAGGTGTAAAACTGCCGTAGCTGAGCAACCAATTCATCCTGTGTGTGGATTACATACTCCACAAAGGTCCGTGTCAAAGCAAACCAATCCGAGCCACCATCCACAACTATGCCCTCTGGGATCTGCCGCTCTCCTAGGCGCCACATATGGGAGTCACACTCATGGAAGAGACGGTCCAGGCCCTGCTTTTTAATAAACCTGAAGTAAAACATAAGGTATAAACACTAGGTGAGAAGCATGCTAGGAATTAAAGGTGGAGAAGCTAAACAGAAGAAAGAAAATAATGAGGTACAGCTTAGAATGGAGGGGGTAATGGGAAGACACAAAAACAGACCACATGGGTGGAGGTGCAAAGACAGAGCGATGGGGTCCGCAAAGACAGGCTATGAGAAGGGACGTGCAAAGATAAGCTGCGCAGGGGGTGCAAACAGGCCGTGCCAGGGGTGGGTGGAAATACAATCCATGCAAGGAGTCTGGGGGAAGGGGGATAGGAGGGAAAAGGGAAAAAGCAGGGGAGGAGGGTGTAAGGGGGTAGGGGCTAGGTGCAAAACAGGCCCATGAGGGTGAGAGCCAAAAAGATAGGTCTAAGCACAAAAAAGGCCACAAGTAGTGCTGAAGAAAGGACCAGCAACAGGATGTGTGTGGCAGAGTAAAAACAGACAGCAAGGGTGGAAGCATGAAAAAGGCCATAGATGATGTGGAGGTGGATTGAGGCATGAAGACGGAGAACGGGGTGGAAGGGTGAAGGTGATGCATAAGGTAGAGATATAAAGACAGGGTGCATGGTGGAATCGCAGAGATGGAATGGTGTAGAGGCATGAAGACAGCGCAAGTGAAGTCTGAAGACGGAGCGATGGAGGTGGTAAGAGAGGACACATGGGGAGGTGTAGACACAGAGTGATGGGTAGGGTGGAAATACAGGGGAGCTGTGGTTCATAAAAAGGGGGCAGTGGGGCACGTGGGGAGGCAAAAGTGCAACAAGAGTATGGAAACCGGGCATAGAAAAGGTAAGAGCGCTGGATGATGAGAGGGAAGAAGCTCAAACAGAGGGAATGGAAGAAGCAAACAGAGGGGAGGTAAAAGGATTAAGGACAGGAAATGGAAGAGGTCCAGTGAAGGAAGATGTGAATAGAAAGAGGACTTCCAGAGAAAGGAGAGAAGTTCAGGGCAAGAATATGGAAGAGATCCACGAGTAGGGGTGGAAGAGCCCAAGGTGAGGGGACGGGGGAACCCACGGATAGGGAAGAAAACCTCCGTGGATGGATGGCTAAAATGTACTACTGTGAAGCTTTTACCTTGCATTGTCTCTGCCGTGGGACTTAAGAAAGTTCTTGTCTCTGTACTTGGAAAGGAAGAGCACCAACTCGTCATTGGGCCTAGATGAGAAGAAGAAAAAAATAATATTTTAATACAGCAACACAGGGAACATAAGTGGACTGAACCATAATCAACCTCTTTTTCCTGCCAATCAGGCCAACAGGATGCACATAAGACAATAGATAGTGCAGGGAACTCCAACGAGTAGCTCATGAGCTACTGGTAACTCTCCAACTCTATATAACCAGCTATTCTTTGTGCAACCCAACCTGCTAAATTAGTTTTGATTGCTTGAATTAACACAGACATACAAAAATTGGAAAGCATGTAACTCATGAAATAATACGTGCATTTTCAGAACTTGTGAGCTAATGTTTGGGGGAAGAAACGGTTGAAACTCTAAAACATATTTAAAACTGATGTTTGAGTGATAAAGTGGTACTGGAGAGACTTATTACTAATATTATTCCCTTGATGCCATGGGCCTTTCAGCTACGGCTGTTCTGTATTACCCATGTAGAGGCATTCCACACTGAAAAAGTATTTTTTATATTGTTGCTGGCAACCCTAACAAATAATACACTGAGGTGACCACGGTTAGTAATCTTCTAGATGGTGGCTACAAATGTAATCTTATCTCATGTGTTCACATTTAAAATACTAATAACATTAGTAGCGCAGGACCATTTTCATTGAACATAAGTGTCAAAAGATCTATGTGAATTGGTGCAAGCCTATTATGAGAGATTGATAACTTACAGATAGTATAATGGAGCTGAAAATCACCCTTAAGGCGTTTCTGGATACCTTTCGGCCTTTGTGTTGGGATTGCATTCGGAAATTATTTCGTAGATTCAGCAAAGTGTGATGTGCTGGAAGGCCAAATCTTTAGATGAGATTCTGGCCTATGTCCTGCATTGTAGGGATTGTTGCAATACTAAGAAGAAAACGACAAAGGAAAAATTCATGGTGGCTTAAACTAAGTTTTTCACAAAGGGTGGTAACGGTGGTTTTCAGGCACCTGGTTCTGGTGTTAATTCACAAGAAAACGACGCACAATTTGAATAAGGTAGAAATTGGGTCCTAGTGATATATATAGAGCAGGGATGTGGAATTTTTTTAATTAATCTACTGATCCAAAGGAAACCTACATGTCCTGTACCTCAATTATATCAGCTGACAAAGAAAAAGTTATAGATTTTTGTTTAAAAAACTAAAACTACAGCAATGCTTTGCAAAAACACTAAGCAAAACATTATTTTATTACTGACCAAAGTGAATATCCTTATTCACCAAGAACATACTGAAAGCAGGCAGTAAATGCTCTTCACCAACTGACTCCTGGTATTGCTATTTGGAAACTATTGTCCACAAATCAAGTTACACCCCTTTTGCATTACCATCTGTTTTGCTGTGAAGATAGAAAAGATCAGAAATGTGGTGCAGTTGGAGAGGCGTCTGTCATCAGATGCCTGCAGTATTGCTCAAACACTGGAGGATACATGCTGAAATCAAGGTGCTGCCCATTATTTGAGGCTCAGCGCATCCTCCTGTCGGAGACACTGCTCAAATATCATACAAGGAGCAGTGTCCACATATTTCAAAGTACTAGGCTTAGTTTCCAACGACCATTATGTAGTGCTATATTTTCATACTTGCCACTGTTGCTAAAACACACTGTCACACCAAATTCACATGTACCGCAATTAATACCTTGTTCAAAATGATGCAGAGAGTGGTTCTCACCAGAAGGACAACAATTCAGAGGTACACATGTGTGCATAAAGATCAGTTATTTGGGACACGGAAATATCCTACATGGCAATGTGTCTTTGAATAGGATCAAATATGAAACTAATACAACACAATATTGATTCTGGGCCGTGTGTTAACTGAAGCAGGTGTGAATTTGGCATGGGAAACAATTATGATTCCATGCATTCATTTTTCTTCATCCAAGTCATTTGCTACCTGAAAGGGCAGTCATCAGTTTTTATACATTTATTTATCACCCTTTGCCTGTCACCATGTCAGGCAAGACCTGGAACAGCAGGACCAGAGGATTTTTTTTTTTTTTTTTAATAAGAAGGTGCACTGGGAGCATTAAAAACCAAATTGATCCACAGTTCACCAACTTCACTTCCCTGACGAGTGGTCTTCAGAAAAGAGAATGCTTTGATTTTGAATCTGCAAGTGGGCCTTTTGTGCTTTCACTGATTTTGGTTTCCTGCACTGAGAATAGTTTCCCCCTTGACCAGTAGTCTGCCCAAATATATGCAGAACTTGTGTTCATTCCGATGTCTTCCTAGCTCAGATCTCGAATTTCGCTATTCCTTCTTAACTGGTTCTTCCGTTATTGTCTTATTAACTGCACAAAACAACCCACTTCACAGGCCCACATCCTGGCACAGGCAAACACATACACATTTCCCTGCTCAGTCACAGGGGAACACCCTGTATAAACCTTAAGCATAGAAACACCCTTTCTACAGACACATCCACAATAGTTCCTACGCAAATACACACACTGCACACAAACCATGCATATACACACTCCATGCACAGACAGGCACATACACCTGCCTGCATAAAGACATACAGAACTCCAGCACACAAAAACCAGAACCCTGTAGCAAGACACACAGGGAGATCCGCAGCGAAGAGGTACACCCACTGCACTCTGCCAAGTCACACAAGTTCACATACTCTCCTCCCTCCCTTATATCATGTAGCTAAACCGAGCTGCCTCGCAGAGACCTCTACACATCTTTTTTTCAAGGTGTGTGTGCAAGTTTCAGAAGGGATTTTAAACAGAAAAAGTCCGGGATAGCTCGGATTGGGAAGTAGCAAGATTTACTATCAGACTGGAACTCACAAACTGTAACAACCGCAAAGTAATTTGTGAGCAATGCAGAGCCTAAAACATACTGACTGACCGACTCCGAAACGTCAGCATACATGTCCCTAACATGAACATAACTAGAGAAGCAGAATCCTGCCAAGAAATTAAGAGATTATCAAAAAAGCAAGAGAGAAGCCACACATTTTCCAGTCTAAGGAGGGGACATTTCAAGCATCTGATAAGGAGCCTGCCACCGCAGTAGCTCGCAGAAGGATAATGGTTCCAAGGGACCCAGGGGAAATGTGTCAAAGGCCGTGAAGACAAGTCAGGATCCATGACCGACTTTCAGGATAACCACTGTAAAATTGCAAAGTCCGTTTATTTTATATGATGATCGTGAATCTGGTACCAATTTGTTCCTTGTGGACTCTGTTGGAGACCGACGCTTAGCTTTCTCATAACACAGCATCCGCTGCGTTTCAAAACAGTTTGGGCAAACACTAACCTGAAGACCAACGCACTTTCACCTGTCAATACCTAAGCATCTAGTCAAGTGCCCGGCTAGAAACGAAGGCAGGAGCTCACTGCAATAGCCAAAGGCAGGAGTTTTCACAATTGTGAATGCTGTGTGACATTGGGTGCTGAGGCGGGAGGATAGTCCACGTCACTTCCCAGAGGGAAGAGCTTGGGCGTTTTTCATCTCTGAGAGGTAAAAATCCTAAGTCTTATGGAACCCAGCACCTCTTTCTGCAGTTTCTTTTACACAGAAAGATGCCAAATGGCAGCTTAAACCACTTTAAACAGCTGCATTACCAGGAAAGAGCAGCAAAAAGCAAAATTTTAAAGTGATGGGTTGACGCACACTTACAGTATATTCCTCCTCTGCTGTCGAAACCAAGCATTAACTTGATCCAAACTCAGCATCATTAAAGGTCTCCGCTTCCTGCTGGATTATGGCCCTCCAGTTTGCGCACCGGTATTATCATCTTGCGAAATTATAGGTACTGTTGACAGTGGATTCCAAACATTTACCCAATTGTAAAGCCTTTGCAGGGGCTGACTGTTAGACCTGACAGCCTTAGGGTGGTCATCCCCCCAAACTTTTTGCCTGCCTCCCTCCACTTTTCTGACATTGTTTTTGATGGTTTTAGGACATTGCGCACTTTAACACTGCTAACTAGTGCTAAAGAGCATGTGCTCTCTCCCCTAAACATGGTAACATTTGTCTCTACCCAATTGGCATATTTAATCTACTTGTAAGACCCTAGCTGAGTGCACTACATGTGTCAGGGCCTGTAAATTAAATGCTACTAGTGGGCTTAAAGCACTGATTGTGCCACCCACATAAGTAGGCACTTAACCAAGTCCCAGGCCTGCCATTGAAAGGCCCGTGTGTGCGCAGTTTCACTGTCACTTCTACTTGGCATTTAAAAGTACTTGCCAAGCCTTAAACTCCTCTTTTTATTTATATGTCACCCCTCAGGTAGGTCCTAGGTAACCCATGGACACGGTGCTATGTTAGGAAAAGGCAGGACATGTACTTATGTGTTTTACATGTCCTAGTAATGACCAACTCACAAATTAGTTTCCCACTACTGTGAGGCCTGCTCCTCTCATAGACCGGCATTATAACTCCCCTTATGTACATCTACTTGAGTGGTCAATTCTGATCTGGAAAGTGAAGCTATGGCACATTTAGTATGAGCAGAATGGTAATAGTAAAATAAAATCCAACTTCACCAGTAAGCAGGATTTTCTATTTTAGAAATGTCACTTTTAGAAAGTGGGCAATTGTCTGCACTTACTACCATCTGTGCCTTACAGCCTGTCT
This sequence comes from Pleurodeles waltl, assembly GCF_031143425.1. NCBI lineage: Eukaryota > Metazoa > Chordata > Amphibia > Caudata > Salamandridae > Pleurodeles > Pleurodeles waltl. The sequence goes on from NC_090446.1 coordinate 1,112,704,124, forward strand.
CCAAACCATGTCTGCTCTGTGCTGGCTGACCGCTCCCCTTGGGCATTCCACCCAGACAGCCATAAACACAGGACACTCAGTCACATCTGCATCCATCTGCATACTGAACGGGTCTCCCTGGGCAGGAAGGATGGAGGGGCTCTCGCTTACATTTCAAATGCCAGTTGCCTGCCCTAACACACAGGACTGATAAGCCCCCACAGCTGGAAGGCAGGACTGGGATGAAAGGGGAACTTGTGCACTACGAAACCACTCTTTGAAATCTCCCCCACTTCAAAGGCATGTTTAGGAATCTAAACTGAGTCTCTGACCCCACCAAATCAGACCCTTCTGGATCTACACCTGAACTCTGTCACAGGAACCGCCTGGCTGCCCAAAGGACTCAATTGGACTGCTTTGCTGAGAAGGATTGCTGCCCTGCTGGCCTCTAACTTTGCTGGAAGGACTCTGCATTCCCCAAAAGTGCTCTCCAAAGGCTTGGATTGAGCTTGCCTCCTGTTGTGAAGTCTCAAGGACAGCAAAGACTTCACCCAATAGCTTTTAGCTAGTTATCTGACTTCAGCAATGCCAGGATTAGCAGCAATGCCAGGATTAGCACCAACGCCGCAGCCTGCTCCCACTCCATGGACATCGCTGCACGCAAAGACCACGGTCTGCAACACAAGTTTGCCGTTGCTGTGACACCGCTACTGTCACGCAGGGTCATCTCTATACTACGAAGTCGACACATAATATCTTGACCTAATGGATCCATCTACCTCGCTGGGTCACAAGGAAGTGATGCCTCGCCACCAATGCCACACCTGCTCCCCCTACAACCGGACAGAACAGACGCCTCACCTCGCCTCCCCTGCCTCGCTATTGTGTTTCTAAGCACTTTAGTGGGATTTAATCTTTTTAAAAAATCATAACTTAGCTTGTGTACATTGTATTTATCATTTTGACCTTATTTTATTCAGATAAATGCTACCTATTTTTATAAATCTGAGTGGTGTGTTTTTGTGGTGTTTTCACATTGTTACTGTATGCGTTATTTCACAAACAATTTGCACCCTGCCTACTGACTTACCCGGACTAGGACTGTGGTCCCTACTTGAACATAGGTGTATACCTCTGCCAACCAGAGATCCAATGTCTAACACTGTCTAACAGTGATGGAAGGGGGGACCCAGTGCACAAGCATTCCTGAAGCCCAGACACATTTGTCTAGCACCCCTGCTCGAGGAATGCCAACTTATGAGAAAGATTTTTATTTATTTTGCCATGAAAGACAAGGGTGCGTACATGCACCAGCTGTAGTGGCTGGGGGTGGGGTTGTGTGTGTGTGTTTTTTTTGGGGGGAGGGGAGGCCTGGCGTGGTCAAAGGGTACAGGGACTGATGATTCCATTATTTTCTGCTACGGTGGATGCAGTGGCCGCTGTGCTTCTCAGATGCATGAAGAATTTTGTAGCTACTTCCTTCTCAACTGTGAAGATTGAGACTATTGTGATAGAACACACACACCTAATGTGTTGTGTCCTCATTTGAGACATTGCTCGAACTTGTACTCCGCACCTTATAAACAACCCATTGACTAAATATGAACAGATTATACTGGCAGCAGAAAACATTACAAAGAAACACTACAATACCTTGAATCCGTCAACACTTTTGCTACCGCCAAAGGAGGAACTGGTTGAAGAGATTGGTGCAAGTGATCATTGTGTATTGATGTGACAGAAACGTGCCGGTCACAAACTAGACCGGACATTAAAGATGTACGACTCTAACTGTCCGATTTGTTTGCCCGAGAGACCATTAAGGAACTTGGACAGCATAACCAGTCTGCAGAATAACGTATACTGTGGAAGTACCATACTTGTGTAATGCAACTTCAGTATAAGTAGCAGAATGAACTGCAACTACAAGAGCATGATGCATAGCCAATAGATTGAGTGTTACAATCTATACAGATAGCCAATACAGTTTTGAAGTGCCCCACGATTTTGGACAACTATTGTGACAAAGAGCTTCTTGACATCCGCTAAAACCTCTTTAAGCCGTGCGCCACAAATTCTGGATTTGTTATATACTCTGCAGTTCTCAAAGAAAGATGCTGTTGTGAAATGTGCAGCACACAAGAGTAGAGATTACATGTTTTTCAGCAGGAAAAACTCTGCAGACTGAGATGCAAAGTACTTTGCTCTTGCATCTAATATTATTGGGAAGTAATGAACATCAGGGTGCAAAATGAAAAATTTCAATATTTTCTTTTCTATGCCAGCTCAATCAATCGAGGAACTGAGGGAAGTGCAGACAGAGGTACCAGAGGATGAGAAAAGGAGGATGTTTAAAATATATACACGAAGCCTGGATGCCTCAAGACAATAGAATTGTGCTGCTGGATTTCATGTTGTTGCAGACAGCAATGTACTTTCATGGGACTACACATGTGGGACGTGATGGAATGTAGTCAGCATTTAAAAGATGTTGGCTCCATCCATAGAGTAATTGCTCTTAAGTGGCCTTAATTTTAGCCTACCTGCAGTTTAATGTCAGCAGAAAAACAACAGTGACCATGCGTCACATAGGAAAAATAGTGGGCCTCTTTACAAGATTACAAACAGATTTTGTTGAAATGCGCATAGGTGGCTCGTGGCCTGCCCAACTAGGAGATGCAATGTTCTCACTGTAGCCAAGCTTTTATTGAAGGACTTGATCCCTGAGGCGGGGTGTGTACTAATTTTAAGAATATAGTTCCGAGTCTTTTGCACAGCTCTGAATATGGAGCAAAAAACCATTAGGGATTTCACCTAGAAGCATTAGGAAATGTGGAAAGGGCCAAGTACCCTGAAAGCAAAGCTAGAAAAAGTGTGTGCATAGACGACATTGAAATGGCCGGATGCCCTACATGTGGTATTGTTCAGTATGAGGAGTACACCCAACAAGACTACTGGCTTGTCTCCTCATGAAATTGTTATGGGCCGGGCTGTCAGAATTCCTGCTATCCCGTTAGCTGCACTTCTAAATATTACTGATGGTTTGCTTCTGGGTGTCTGCAAGAGTTTGGCTCATTTGGCATGAGCCAGGTCAGTTTGGATATACATTAAGTAAATAAAGAACCCTGCCACAAACTAGAGCCTGGTTAACGGGTAGTGGCAAACAAACATGTGAGGAAAGCTTGTTTCATGCATCTCACACAAAGCGTGAAGGCTGCAGATTAAGAAGTGGTGACAAACCACTCATTCAAAGTCAAGCTAGAGTTAACTATGTGGCTCCAGAGAGGGATAACAAGGAGAAAGAGTTCAAAGAGGACAAAGTCTACAACAACAACTTAGTTAAATGTTTTCCTTATGCCCCCTTTTAGTAGTTAACTGCCCGCCATTAAGAAGATCGATTTTATACCTTATGTATCCTGCTGAAGATAGATTCTGGTCTGCAATCACCTCTACGAACTAAACTCTTGAGTCATATTCCCGTATCTATTGACATCAATCAAAAAGACGGCTACCTGTGACAAATTTTGTTTAGCTTTAAGATTCTCATTTTATTAATTGCCATATTAGTGAGTCTAAATTATCTGGTCAGGTATGCTTCAAATAACAAAAATGAGTCACAACAAAATACCTTTTGGAAGTTATAGGTTTGAAATGGGATTGTGAAAATATGTTGACAACCAAAAAATGAAAAAAAGATGTCAACAACCAAAAAATTAAAAAAAAGAGAAGTAATTGAGACTAACAATATCAAATCAATAATATATTAAGAGTTGAAAGTCTTAGAGAAACTGAGGATGAAGAAACAGAAATCTACAATAAATCATTTGTTGAGGAGTGTAGTGTGGTTTGTGAGGATTTCAAAAATCAGAGGCGGGATTTGTTAGAGCAGATTTATTATTGAAAAGTAATGTTCATTTATGTGCATTTAAGCAAGCATAAATCAAGCCTCTACTTTGACATGACTGGGCCGCAGCCAGCTTGTATTGGCATGCACTTTTGTAAATGCAAAAAGATAAAGCTGTTTTATTCTTCATGTTTAAATGAAAGTCTGCTGGTGTTCTTTTTCATTAACAGAAAATAACAGAAATAGTATCTATTCTGAGGTGCTGTGCTGAAACAAACAGTGATTTTTTTTCATAGCTTTGATGGAAGCTGTGTTCCAACTCTTGAAATAATTAAAGGACTTTTCCTGTTCCTGCAGATGATTCTGAAGGCTCCATTGTACTGAAAATATGTGCAAACTGTAGTGTCTTTCTCTTGTTTTCAGGTTAAGTGTTATCATGAATTATGTATTCTGAATGTGTTTCTAGCAGTGCTGCAGTTAACGTAACATGTGTTAATAAAAATCTGTTGGCTGTTGTCATTATTATTTCACACCATATCATGAACGTGCCTATCACAGTTTGAAAATCTATACACCTAGACAATCTTCCTTTTTGTTAAATTATTTTGAGACACTTAGCGAGCTTTCTTAATACAGTTGTGGGAAAGTGCTTCTTTTTGACATGGTTACCCCCCCACTTTTTGCCTGGTATCTGATGTGATTTCGACTGAAAGTGCACTGGGTTCCTGCTAACTAGGTCTCTTTCCCTAAGCTGTACAATGGTTTCCCCAATTGGTAAACCCTTAAGCATCCTCTGCAAGTCCCTAGTACATGGTACCCATGGTACCTAGGGCCGGAGGTGTAAATGAGGGTCCCTAAGGACTGCAGCACAAATTGTGCCATCCTAAGGGACCGTACACTAAGCACATGACAGGAAGACATTGCAGGCTGTGTGCTTTGTTACAGACAAAAGTGAAAACATAACATGGCACACAGCTTGTGTGCCATGTCCCCTAACATTGCATGCAATATATGCAAGTCACCCCTCTAGCAGGCCTTACAGCCCTAAGGCAGGGTGCATCATATTACATGGGAGGGCTTATCAGCACAAGCAGATATACCCCTGCTATGCCTTTGTCAATTCTAAGACATAGTAAGTGACCAGGGAAGCCATATATGAGTTCCCCAGCTACACAATGGCTTCCCTGAAGATAGGGATGCTTGGTATCAAACATCTCATACTGCTGAACCCACACTGATGCCAATGTTGGACTTACCAATACATACACCCAGAGGGCACCTTAGATGTGGCCCCTGACAACCTACCAGCTTCTGGTGTGCTTGTTGACCTGTTTCTGCCTGCCTAACACCCGAGACACGGTTCTGACCCCCCTAGGGTGAGAGCCTTCTGCTCTCAGGAGGCCCAGAACAAAAGTCTGTCCAGGAGGAGTATGCAACACCCCCTCCCACAGGATGAACTGCTGATTAGCCTTCCTAAATCAGCCAGCCTCAAAGGGCTGCTGCCTTTGAAATGCGAATCTGGCTCCCCTCACAGAAGAGGCAGTAAATCCCCTGTCTACAAGCCCATTTGGCACCTGGACAGACAGAAAATTACCCAGTCAGATAGGCGTGCCACGTCTAGGCTAGTACCACCCTTAGGCAGGCTACTGAGAGGTGGACACGATTTTTTAGAGGTAGCCATCTTTGAGTTGGCATACCTGGAAATTCAGGGACCGGGTTATGCCCGCTCATGTAGGGGGCATAGTGACCCCAAGAGTCAGAGACCCATTGGCTACTACCCTACACACCCCTCACACCCCCAAATTCAGTATTTAGGGGAGCCCCTATCACCAGAGACCTAACAACCTAGGAAGACCAAGTACACAGAAGAGCCGCGACGGCAGAAGAGGGGAAAAGAAGCAGCTGATCTGGTACCAATCCCGCCGGTCTGTCTGCATCCCTCGTTGAAATCTGCTCCAAAACCAACTTGTCTTGTAGCTGTGACTCCAGAAACCCAGGAGGACACTATGCCTTTGAACAAGACTCATGACCTCCTGCGAACATCAGACCTGTTCTCCAACAAACTCCAAAAGAAGGGACTCTGAAGCCTTTGGAACCACCAAAACCGGACACCTGAAGTCACCACTGCACCTGCCGTCTCTGACCAGAATTGAACTGGACAACCGATGCCTACAAGGTTCCCCAACCCTCCAGAGTCCGAGTCCATTGCTGTTTCCCCCCTTCTAGACTCCCCAATGACATCTGCAGCCTCTGAACGCAGCCTCCTCTACCTCGATCGGTCCAGTCAGCAAAACCAGACACCCAAGGACACCTCTTCACCAGTCGCCATGGAGAAGAGGACGAAAGGTGCCTACCTGTGCCCGAGCATCGCAAGGCCTGAGCCCTGCTGTTGGTTCAGCCCAACTGGCCTCCTGAATAACATTAACTTTATGTATTTCAATCCAGAGATAAGAATCCTTAACTACTGATGTTGATGAGGTATACAAATTTACTTTTTGTATATGTGGAGAATCATCCCAAAGTGGTTGAGCTGTACCTTTGTTTGAATCATTGTGAGAGCAGGTTGAGTAGGTATGACTGGTAGTTGAGTGATTTATTAGGTATAAGTTATAACTGGTTGTTTTAGGGGGGTTATGTGTTTTACTCTTTTCATTCTGTTGAATTTCTCTTGTTGAATGTGTATCATTTTGATAATCAAACAAACAGAAAGAAAAAATACATATAATGTTTGGATAGATATTTTGCTGTATATCATTTTATAATAAAAAGTGTTATATTGGATCTTATCTTTGGACTCAATATAACAATTTATGGCAATACTGTATTTCTGTAAGTTTAATAGTGGGGCAGCCTGTTTGTTTATTTATATTGTTGTTCCCCTGATAGGGTTGCCCCAAGTCTGTTCAGGGGCCCTCTTTTGTACTTTAGTATTCTCCTGGCCAGAGCCTGCAGCCTCTTTCCGCACAGACCGATCCCCGTAGGAACCTCCTGGGCACCCAACGCTGCTTTGCACTCAGCACCCAGCCTCTGACGGGGTACTGTGGGGGTGTTGCCATGGACCTCACCCACTACTCACCTTAACTCCTGGAGATTAATCTTCTAAGCTGCTGCATTCTATGTCTTTGAGGAACTAGTTTTTCCTCCCATAACAATGCAGAACTCATAAATTGCAGTGTCCACTTTTTAAAGTGAAAAGAATTTATATTTAAAAACATACCTGCCTAAAAGTTTTTTCTCCAATGTCCACACATATATAAAGAAAATTGCAATTTTTATAAATTGGTTGGGATCTTCTTTTTGAGTTGTGTGTCTCATTTATTGACTATTGTGTGTATTTGCAGATGTCTTGCACTCCTCATTGTTAAGCCTAAGAGAACCCCACTACCCCTAAATAGAGCACTTTGGGATTTCATAGCAAGCCCGGTCCACTCACTGGGGAACCCCTGGACCCTTTATACGTTATTCACATACCACATAAAGGGCCAGCTTCCTATAATAGTGATTTGCATTTCTTCTCCTGGCCTTGGTTTTCAATCTGCCTTTTTGCCTTAATTATTTTTCACTTATGAGCTTTGTAAAAGGTTATTGGTGACCTGGGGCCAAAGCAGAGCAGGGCCCTTTGGAAACGTATTTTTAGAAACTTCAATGATTATCTATTTCGAAGTGTCAATAAAGAGAAAACATGGCATCTGGCCATATACTAATATGCCCAATAAGCTTTCTTATTATTAAAGAAGAAAAGAAAAAAAAAGAAAGAAAAAAAAAAAAAAAAAACATATAAATAGTCTTGCTCATGGAGGGCATGAATATCTACCTTGTGAAAAGTGGCTGCCTGCTGGGATGACCTCCCGAGGACATGGTGTTAGGGGGAGATGCCAAGGTCTGGGTTGCCCGGTGGGTCGGTGTCATAGTCCTCCCATGTGTGGGCCCATGCTTGAAGGTCAGGTCATTGTGTCAGCAGGTCCTAACAGGAGTGGGGAGATCCCTCCGATGACTCTCACTGCCTTCACAAAGGTGGTGTTCTTGGTGGTGGAGGAAGTAGTGGAGGTGGAGTGTAGGGAAGGGGACTGGTACCCGTGTCTATAGATTTTGAGCATGGTACCCTAACAGGCCTCAGATGCAGGTTCCTCTTCTTTTGAGAGAGAGCCTCTGTGGGATTTGGCAGGGGTGGTTTTGGCAAAATCTTCCCAGTAAGGGGATGAATAAAGACAAGCTGTTGCCTTGCATCAAGTTCCTGCTTTCGATTTTGGAGCACTGACTGCTCCGAATCTTTTGGGCCAGTCGTCTACGGTTTCGGCAATGATATGGGCTTGACCGGTAGTGCTGAAGGGGCCTTATGCTCCGAATGGAGTCATGGCTTGTCAGCGGCTGTGTATCTCGACAACTTTGGATGTCCTTTTTTTCGGATATGAAGATTTCCTTCTGCACCGAACAGAGCCCAAAGAGAGAAGAGGCCCTGGAGGCTGTGGTGTTTTGCGAGCATGGCTTGATGCCAGAATTCCTCAAGAGCAGTGCTCCGTCTCGGCTTGAGGCCTCTTCAGAGGGTTAGGGTGGGTGCCAGATCTGACCATACTTATGAACATTGAGGAGGTCTTCAGTCAAGGGTTGCTGGTCTTGCAGGCTAGTGAAACCGTTCGTTCCTCCAGCTCATAGCCGCTAGACGAGATGGGCTCTGGGCAGGGTTTTGGGAAGCCTTAAGGACCGTCATTCTAACTTTCCTCAGCAACAAATCCATTATGTGCGTCTGCGGCAGACCGCTGGTGCACTTGTTGGTGAACTTGCACCTCTTCCCTCAGTACTGAAGTTTCCTTCAGCCGCCAAGCAAGCTTCACACGAGGCATTGCCGTGGTCGTCGGAGAGGCAGACGTTACATACTTCATGGTCACACTCGGGGGCCTGTCAGCATTTGGTGAAGCTGGAGTACCAGGTCTGGACTTAAAAGCTATTGTGAGATGCTAGGACCAAGGGCATTGCATCACACTACCTCATTCTGTTCTTTGGCAGCATTCTTCCATTTCAACTAGTGAATCAAGATGGCTTCAAGCTGCTACAAATGTAAAAATGTCTTTATGCACTTCTGTAGTATAAAGTGTTTTTAAATATGTCTTTACAAATGGCGATTTTTGATGCACCTCGACATAAGACCCATTAACTCCTTGATGAACTACAATGACTTCAGCGTGTTTTACTGATAGAGAGTTGATTTTCTAATGATAAAATGCGACTGGTTCTTTTTTGCTTAGCTCAAAATTACACCACACGCTTTTTTCCTTATGAAGACTTTATATCTAGGAAACATACCTAGGATGGCTCACCTGCAACACTGGTGCAGCTCTGGAGCTTAGAAGCCTTGTTGAGCTGTTGGATTTTGTTGGCTGCTGGAGAACCCAGTAGGGATGAATTCTGTTGGGCTCATGCAGCAAGTCCTGTGATCATACACATGGTGCCAAGAAGAGGATGGCCAAACCAGTTATGCTTGGCAGGGCATCTTGTGGTCAAGAAAATAAGGAACGTGTGTATCCCATTTGACTGACTCAACATGGGGTGGGTGGAGAGTAATTTTGACAGAAGGCAGTCTAGGTGATGGCAGTGGAACAAAGAGGGTCCTCGTAAGCTCTCCTGACTTCAGAGATTGCAGAGAGCAATGCCATTGGTACCCAGGAGAGTCGTACTACCACAAACAACAGACACCCTGTAACTTATCTTTCCGGACCCTGGACTGACTTGAGTTTACATCAACGATATAGGCAAAAGTAAAAAGTCCACCTTTCAGTTACACACGTTCCTTAACTGCGTGAAAGTAGAGATCGCTAATATGCTATACTTGGAGATGACTGGGAATGCAAAGTCCATTGTCAACCCTGTGGAACTAATGCTCAAGCAAAGTTCAGACCTATGATTCTACATGGACTATTGTGTCAATTAAATGACAGAGGGATCTCAAGGCCTTTCTTCCAGCAGGCTGGCTTGTGGATAGGTTGGGCACAATAAAGCACCTCAGCACATTCTTCTGATCAATGGTTGATGGCAAATTAGGTTGTCCCCGGAGATAAGGAGAACACTGCATTCTGGCGGAGTTCTTCTATCAATCCTGAATTATGCATCCATGTATAAAGAGCACAATGTCCACATTCCAGAGGCTGGAGAATCATGTGATGGCTGTCGTGGAGGCACCGTGCCCTCTAAAATGATAGCATGGCTGTCGTTGGTGAGGACTCGAAGAAATAATTTACATCTCTAAAGGGTTTTGGCAGTAATGCAGAAGGCCAAAGTGACCGTTTACGAACACCAAGCACAATACTGGCCAGTACTCTGTATTGTACTTTGGCCATCAAGTGGGGAGTTAAAACACCTGACTACTGGAAGCCAAATTCCAGGATGTGCTGGACTATGTTTTGGTCCCCAATCCTCTGATTAGGTGAGAGCTATTTTACCTTTCACTGGGTATTGTCATAACGGTTTGGCTAACCTTTGGAAGACACATCTTGCCACCCCTACTGCTCTTAAGACTACTAAAAGCAGGCCAAAAATGTCTTCCGCACTGCTGAGTGTTAGGTCTTCAATGCTATGAAACAGGTGTAGTGGAAAATGCTGATACTGAAATCCGAATGCATTCAGTCCTCCACAGCACAGATGCTTTAGATGACTCAATTAAAAGTGAAGAGAAAGGAGCCTCCTATGATTTTCATCATACATAGGTTGGGACCGAGTAGCAGCACTGGGAATCAAGCTGTTAAAATGCTTTAGGTCTAACTTTTTTCATAACCAGTTTCACAGACAAGAGAGAACTTAAGCCCCTGAAGTAAAAGAGCACGACGAAGGGTGAAAATTTCAAGATACTTAGGTGTTCCATTTTCATGCACGAGGTGGACTTCACTGTGATGTAAATGGTAGAGATGTATATTTTAAAAGCTTTCCTGAAGGCTGCCCAAACAGATGGGCAGGAGTGGACCGGGTGGCTGATGGTGCGGTCGGCGCCTGGCTGACAGACGGGGTGCCCGAGTTTCTGCAGGGCGGGCCCCAGGGCCAGGCCTGTCCGGGCGGCAGTGCATAGGCTGCTTGTAGCCGCTGGTGGTCGGGCCGGGCCTTCGGTCCTGAAGAAAGTGAGGGGAGCGTACGGCCGGACCCCTTTGTGGCGGTGGCCGCCGCGTTTGGACCTCCTGGAGGCGGTGGTGAGTGTGGGGCCGCTCCGACATCGGGCGGAGGGAGAGGCGCGTGAAGATTGTGTGCGGCCTGCCTCTCCCCCCCCCCAGCCCAGAGAGAGCCTGGAGGTTATTGCTGGCAGCGGCCCCGTGGGACATGGAGGGGCCATCAGACCGGATCGGGGCTGCTCTACTGCCTCCTGGCGCAGCAGGCTTGTGGCCCTTCAAGCAATGTGAGGATGGCGGCAAAAGGGGTAGTCGGTGGGACTGATCGGGCCGCGGTGCTGTGAAGTGTCGCGAGGTGGAAGTGGGCGGCGGCGCAGTGCGGTTTGGGCCTTCCGGCCCTGAGAGGATACGAGGGGCCCGAGAGTGACCAGCAGCGGCCCCGGAGAGCTGGGACGTGGTGACTGGCTCCTCCAGTCCCGGCCTGCAGCGGTGAGCGGCGGTTCCGGAGGTGCAGAGGGCGACTCTGACTGGCTCGGGGAGTTCGGCGGGATGACTCGGCCCGCGGCGAGGGGACGAGGATCCTGTGGAGTGTGCTCACCTGCGGGGACTGTAGCAGAGGCCTTGTAGAAATCGAGAGTGTGGTGATGGCATCTACCAAACCTAAAAGGGACCAGTCGGTAAGAGATATGCTGACGAGATCGCAGGCTGAGGCCGCAGCTTCAGCGCGGGGGCCCGAAGGCCAGGGTGAGGCAGAGGCTGATAGAGGCCCCGGTTACAAAAGGCATCCTTACTTCCCTGTTACGACTCGCCGAGGGTGGATCTGCAGGAGCTCCGAAGAGATATCTCCCAGGAGATGCGGGAACTACGTTCTGATATCACATCGCTGGGGGAAAAAGTGTACAGTATGGAAAATAATGAGATCTCCAGAGGGGAGGAAGTCGAACAACTTCAACAGGAAATACTCTGCTTGCGTGAAGATCAGGAAGAGTTGCGACCGAAGATTTGGAAAATCGCTTTAGGCGCAATAATATACGTATCAGAGGGGTTCCGCACGGGGCCGAGGGAGATGACATTAGAGAGTTTGTCACAGCCTTGTTTCGCTCCCTCTTATCCCCTGAGAACACGCAGGAGATCACTCTGGATCGGGTCAACAGAGTGGGCCAGACGGGGGTGGGGTGCCGGGGTGCGCCCCCCTGATATTTTAGCGTGCGTCCATAATTTTACGATCAAAGAAGCTATACTTCAAAAGGCTTGGAATCTCACTCAGATCCAGTTTCGGGGGCACAGCATGCAGCTTTATCAAGACCTCTCCGTGCTGATGTTGCAGAGGCGTAGAGAGCTTAAGCCCATCACGGATCATCTCTGGGCCGCCTCCACATCCTACACCTGGGGTCACCCCTTTAGACTGGTATTCCGATGGGGGGGACCAGATGAGACAAGTAAAGACGCTCCAGGAGGCCCGCTGAGTGCTGGGTCTGGAGGAGACGGAGCAGTGGATGGGGTCCCCCGGGGGCGGGGGCCCTGCTGAGCGCCGGCTGGCATGGCGGCGAAAAGAAAAGAAGCGGAGGCCGTCACGGTCGTCATCAAAGGAACGGGCGCGGGAGAGACAAGCAGTTCTGAATAGTATCACCGCGGGTGATGGGGGATGTGCCCGTGGACCGTCCTGTGGGAATAGAGTGAACACGACTGGAGCTGGGCCTGGGTGGGGGGGCTTCTGGATGTCAGGAGTGAGACCCGTGACATGTCCCGGACATCGGCTTGGAGCTCTATCTCGACGTGGCATTCTCACAGAGGACTGGATTGTTGGTTGTTATGCACCTGTTGTGCCTTCTTGTCTAGTTATGCTTTACTCCCTCTACAAGAATTTTGTTCTCTATCTGAGCTTGCTATAGTGCCCCATGTCTGCCTTACCCGGGGCTGTCCCGGAGCTCGGCTCCACCGTAGAGGTCGGTTGTCGCAGCCTTTCGTCCCCCTCCATGCGTCTGATTTTTACGTGTATTAGCCTTAACGTCCGAGGCCTTAATAACCCTTCGAAGAGGCTGGCAGTTTTATCTTTCTTGGAGCGCTCTGGGAGCCATGTTTGCTTGATAGAAGAAACGCATCTACTGGCTACTGATACCTATTGTATGCGCTCTAGATGGTTCCCCCTGCAGTATTGGTCCTCCGCTTCCACTAAGCAGGGCGGGATGGCGATTTTGTTCTTGAGGTCCTTCCCTGGGAGGTCATTGCTAAGATCCACGAGGCCAGGGGCAGATATCTGGCTCTAAGAGTTCGCATAGACTCTTAATTTCACAATTGCCAATATATACACACCAAACACTCAAGAAAGTTTCATTAAGCGGGCTCTATCCCTGACGTTCACGACCTCGTATAGGGCCATACTTGTAGGTGGGGACTTCAATATTGTTATGGATAACGACTTGGATAGATCAGGGCATCGGTATGGGCAGACTCCGGCTGGGTTGCAGTGGCTGGCAGATTGTGACTTGGAGGATATTTGGCTGACGGCCCATCCAGGCCTACGAGATTATTCATTTTACTCAACAGCCTCAAAAACGTATGCACGCATAGACTACTTCTTAGCTTCCTCAGAGTTGCGTACACGGATTCAGGAGACTTCAATAGAGCCCAGGGTTCTGGCGGATCATGCTCCTATAAACTTTGACAGCCCGCCTGGATCTCGGACAAGCTCGGGGTCCTGAATGGTGCTTCCGGGACACAATGCTGCAGTCTCGGGATGTGGCAGACGTTATGCGCCAGTCGATCAGGGATTATCTTGATCGAACGATAATGGACTAACTAGTGTGGGGACATTGTGGGAGGCGCTCAAAGCGGTCATGCGTGGGGAGGTGATTTCACTCGCGGCTAAAGAAAATAAGGCCCGGAGGGACCGGCGGGAGGCTCTGGAACGGAGCGTAACGGCTCTGGAGTGCTCTCATAAGCGTACGGGAGCTGGAGAAGATGCGCTTGCAATTGAAGAGACTGGACTGGGATAGGGCGGAATATGCGCTGGCGCAACTTAAGCATAATTACTACATAGGGGGCGATAGATGTGGGAAACTCCTGGCTCAGAAATTGAGGGCTCAGAGGCACGCCACTGCTGTGCGAATGGTGCGTTCCCCCTCTCTGGGGGAGGTGCGCACCGACATGCAAATAGCCAAAGCCTTTTAAGATTTCTTCAGGGAATTGTATATGGAGAACCCAGCTATTGACCGCGACCCCTCTTCCTATCTTTCTGATTGCGTAATCACGCCACTCAGGGAGCAAGATGCCGTTCTCTTTGACCAACCTATTTGGCTGGAGGAGGTGATCTTGGCTGTCTCGCACCTGAAGGTTGGGAAGTCGCCTGGCCCAAACGGTTTTACTCTGCTTTTCTATAAAACTTTCTGTCCGGAGCTCGCCCCGGTACTCACCCAGTTGTTTAACTCATTCACAGAGACCAAAACTCTTGCTCCCAGTATGCTCGAAGCCATCATCACGGTCATTCATAAGCCCGGGAAAAACCCGGAAGAGTGTAGGTCATGCCGATCCAGCTCGCTCCTAAACACAGACGCCAAATTGTTTACGGGTATATTAGCGCAGCATATCAACCCATACATGCCCAGGCTCATCGACCCAGATCAGGCGGGTTTCATACCCCATCGACAGTGTGGGGATAATACGAAACGGATTTTACATCTGATAGATAAAACACACAGGTCTCGTAGGGAGGCAAATCTTATTATCGATGTGGAGAAGGCGTTTGATAGAGTGCATTGGCCTTACCTTTTCCGGGTGTTGGAGCGTTTCGGGGTGGGGCCGACGCTCCTGAAATGGATCAAATGTATGTATGGCGGGCCCAGCGCAGAAGTCCGCGTTAACGGAATGGTTTCGCTGCCGTTTCTGATAAGAAGGGGAACGAGACAGGGGTGCCCCCTTTCCCTGCTCCTGTTCATTCTCTACATGGAGCCCTTGGCACAAAGACTTCGAGCTGATCCTCATATTACAGGCATTACATTTGGGGGTGACCACCACCTTATCAATCTTACGCTGATGACGTCATTCTTACGCTGGCAGAGCCCATGGTCTCGCTTCCAGCGCTTAGACGCTTTACATGCATTTGGTATGGTCTCTGGGTTCAGAGTGAATGCACAGAAATCTCAGATCCTGAATTTGGCAGTCCCTCCTGGCCACGAGAAAGAACTGCGCTCTAGATTCCCCTTTATTTGGGCGTCGTCTCACGTCCCGTACCTGGGCATCGTTTTAGCGAAGACGGCTGCAAAGACATCCCGCATGAATTACGCTGTCCTCTCCAGGGAGGTACTCAGGGACTTAGAGATATGGGGGAAGCATAAATTATCTTGGTTCGGTAGGATTGCCGCAATTAAGATGACCATCTTGCCGCGCATACTCTTTCTGTTTCAGACGCTTCCTCCCACCCCGCCGCCTAACGCTATAGCTACACTTCTGACGGAAAATTTGAAGTTTATCTGGGACTGGAAACCCGCACGGATATCCTGCCATACTTTATACCGCTCAAAGATGGAGGGGGGGGGGCTGGTGGTTCCCTGTCTGTTAAAATACTACCGGGCAGCTCCGCTGCGTTTTCTAGTAGAGTGGAGTCGCCCATTGACAGAGAAGCACTGGTGCTTCATGAACCAGGCGGTCGCTAGGTCCCATATCTGGAGAGAACTTTGGTTGCGACGTAGGCACAGAGCGACAGGGCTCTACTCCTCTCCTATCACTGGCGTGACTCTCGGGGTGTGGGATGCGGTGGCGATCAGATGCGGCCTGACAACTTTCCCTTCCCCCATGACACCGATATGCACGAACCCTGAGTTTGTCCCTGGTCTGAATTCAGAGGGTTTTCAGCATCTGCATGCTGGGGGGTGTAGAAGGGTAGGGAGCCTATTTGACACAGATGGTATTATTCCCTTTGACCTGCTGAGGGAGACCTATGGTTTAACGGAAGCAGATAGATTGACTTATTACCAGGTCCGGCACTGGGTGCTGCAGCCAACGGTTAAGTCCCTAGTAGCCAGAACACTCACTGCATTTGAGAAATGGCTTATAGGGGAAAAAGGATGATAAGTGGTTGGTATCGGAAATCTATGCGCATTCTCCAAGACGAAGGGGCAGATGCGATGGGAGAGGGAGGCTGTGAGAGAACTGACGGAGGAGGAGTGGGAGGGAATATATTTCAGGGCACACCACACAGCTCACCATATACCAGGGGTTGAAACGGCCTATAAGATAGCTACATCCTGGTACTACACCCCCCGAGGATTCGAGAGTGGAACCCCACTAAATCGGGGCTCTGTTGGAGGGGCTGTGGAAACACAGGCACACTCATTCACTTGCTGTGGCACTGCCCGAAGCTGACAAGATATTGGAGCAGCATTCTGGATGAAATAGACAAAGTATTCCACACAGAGATCCCAAGGCTCCCAACTTACACCATTTTGGGTTTATCCAACCCTCTCACCTTTCCCCTCCACTCTTTGAGGGGTCGGCAGATCGCCCTTGCCCTCAATGCGACACACCAGGTGATTCTTGGCCTATGGGGCACGGACAGGGTTCTGAGCTATACCTCCTGGCTTTATAAGCTCTGGCATATTTTGGCGATGAAGAAACTAACCTTAGCAGCCAGTCAGAGGGCAGATGAAACGGCTGAGCTGTGGAGACCCTTTATTCAGATTCTATCCGCTGAATTTAACGAACTCACCTGCCCCGTATATTTAAAGGTACTGCGGTTGCTTAGCAATGTTTGATCGGGTGGAGGTAGCCAGGCCTGGGAGAGGGGTCATGTGATGTGGACCCTGGTGGAGGAGGGGTAGGGGCTTGGGTGGATGCATGGGAGGCACATTGCTGAGTATAGCTGTGAGGGGTTATGTTGCTCTATCTTGTTTTTGTTGTATTCGACCTTTTTATTCTCTTTCTTTTCTTACCGGCTAGTTACCTGACTTTTGTGGTGCTCGTTCTGGTTTGCTGTTACCTGATGCAGGAGAGACAAGACTGTATTAAGCTTGGGCTGCACAGCCTTCTCTACCGGACCCACTTATTGGGACTATTCGACAGATGATGCTATATGCTGCCGGCCCAAGAGGTTGTAGGCGCACAGCTGTGTTAGGTGTTTCATGCATCTTAAACTAATAAACCGATTTGATCCATAAGGAGAATGGTTGTTCGTGACCAGTGATTATGGAATCAGGTGAACAGGCTTCTTTACTTCTATTGCAGGAGGTGAGAGAAGTTACAGTGTTGCCCAAAGAGCAGAGGTATTTGCCTTACCTGGAAAGATGTGGTGTGGTGCGGTGCAAATTCTTAAAGCATCTAGGACCATGAGATCATGTCTGATGATGATAGCGGTCAACTGAAGACAGTGCTAACTAGGTTTGCACAAAATGGTAGTTTAACTAAAGAATTTATTGATCCAATGTGGATGTGTCAACAAGCATGCCCGATGGGTCTCCTATCTGAAATTGTAGTTCTGGTGGGCTAGGCAGTATATTCATCCCTTCCCTGACACTTTCCAATGTTGTGGTGGCTATTAACAGTGTCCAACCGTAAGATCAATACAGGCCCTCTCAAGCCAGTGCTTTATATTCACCAGGAAACAGAGAGAAACACTCTGCCTACTCTAGCAGAAGATGATTAACCAGGGATCATGCCCCGTTTGCTAAGCTCTCTGAAGTTCTGGGAAAAAGTCTGGTTGCTATCATGACAAGGAGTAAACATGTAAAGCAGTAAACAGGCAAAACTTTGAAGATTTTTCTGTTTCCAAGAAAACCTTTGTGGTATCTTGTAGGAAGTTGGCTCTGTATATACTATTTCAAAGTAGAAATAGTGTGCACAGAGACCAATGGTTCCCCTTAGAGGTAAGATAGCGGCAAAAGCAGATAATTCTAATACTCTATTTTGTGGTAGTGTGGTCGAGCAGTAGACTTATCAGAGGGTAGTGTTAAGCATTTGTTGTACACACACAGGCAATAAATGAGGAACACACACTCAAAGACTTACTCCAGGGGAATAGGTTTTTATATTGAAAAATATATTTTCTTAGTTTATTTTAAGAACCACAGGTTCAAGATTTACAGGTAATACTTTAAATGCAAGGTACTTCACTTAGATACTTTAGGAACTTTGAATGAAAACAATATCATGTACAGTCTTTGTAAAAATTGCAATAAGCTATTTTCAAAGTGGACACTGCACAAATCAACAGTTCCTGGGGGAGGTAAGTAAAGGTTAGATTAGGAGGTAAGTAAAACACTTACAAGTCTCAATTCTGGGGCATAGGCAGCCCACTGTTGGGGGCTCAAGGAAAACCCGAAGTTACCACACCAGCAGCTCAGGGCCGGTCAGGTGCGGAGGTCAAAGAGGTGCCCAAAACACATAGGTGCCTATCTATGGAGAACAGGGGTGCTCCGGTTCCAGTCTGCCAGCAGGTAAGTACCTGCGTCCTCGGGGGGCAGGCCGTTTGGGGGGGGGGGGGGTTGTAGAGCACTGGGGGGGGACACAAGTAAGCACACAAAACACACCCTCAGCGGCCCAGGGGCGGCCGGCTGCAGTGTGCAAAGTAGGCGTCGGGTTTTGTAGAGGTTTCAATGGAGGGACCCGGGGGTCACTCTAGCGATGCAGGCAGGCACCGGGGGGGGGGGGGGGGGGCTTTTTGGGACACCCGCCACCTGGGCAAGGCAGAGGGTCGCCTGGGGGTCACTCCTGCATCGAAGTTCGGTTCCTTCAGGTCCTGGGGCCTGCGGGTGCAGTGTTGGTTCCAGGCGTCGGGTCCCTTGTTACAGGCAGTCGCAGTCAGGGGGAGCCTCTGGATTCTCTCTGCAGGCGTCGCTGTGGGGGGTCGTCTCTGGTCCCCCGGGCTCGCAGTCGCCAGAGAGTCCTCCCTGAGGTGTTAGTTTTCTGCAGGTCGAGCCAGGGGCGTCGGGTGCAGAGTGTAGAGTCTCACGCTTCCAGCGGGAAACGTGAAGTCCTTGGAAGTTGCTTCTTTGTTGCAGAGAAGTAGCTGGTTTTGAACAGGGCCGCTGTTCATGGGAGTTTCTGGGTCCTGCAGTCCAGGGCAGTCCTCTAAGGCTTCAGAGGTCGCTGGTCTCTGTCGGATGCGTCGCTGGAGCAGGTTTTTGAAGTTGGAGACAGGCCCGTAGGGCTGGGGCCAAATCAGTTGTCTTCCTCCTTCTCTGCAGGCTTGTAGGTCAGCAGTCCTTCTTTCTTCAGGTTGCAGGAATCTAATTTCCTGGGATCTGGGGAGTCCCTAAATACTGAATTTAGGGGTGTGTTTAGGTCTGGGAGGGCAGTAACCAATGGCTACTGTCCTTGAGGGTGGCTACACCCTCTTTGTGCCTCCTCCCTGTGGGGAGGAGGGCACATCCCTAATCCTATTGGGGGGGAATCCTCCAAACTCAAGATGGAGGATTTCTCAAGGCAGAGGTCATCTCACCTTAGGGGCTGTCCTGACTAGTGGGTGACTCCTCCTTGTTTTTCTCATTATCTCCTCCAGCCTTGCACCAGAAGTGGGGGCAGTGGCCGGAGGGGTGGGCATCTCCACTAGCTGGGATGCCCTGGGGCGCTGTAACAAAAGGGGTGAGCCTTTGAGGCTCACCGCCAGGTGTTACAGTTCCTGCAGGGGGAGGTGAGAAGCACCTCCACCCAGTACAGGCTTTATTCCTGGTCATAGAGTGACAAAGGCACTCTCCCCATGTGGCCAGCAACATGTCTGGTGTGTGGCAGGCTGGTAGGAACTTGTCAGCCCACACTAGAAGTCGGGTAGGTATTCAGGGGGCATCTATAAGCTGCCCTCTGGGTGTATGTTACAATAAATTGCACACTGGCATCAGTGTGCATTTATTGTCCTGAGAAGTTTGATACCAAACTTCCCAGTTTTCAGTGTAGCCATTATGGAACTGTGGAGTTCGTGTTTGACAAACTCCCAGACCATATACTCTTTATGGCTACCCTGCACTTACAATGTTTAAGGTTTTGCTTAGACACTGTAGGGCATAGTGCTCATGCACATATGCCCTCACCTGTGGTATAGTGCACCCTGCCTTAGGGCTGTAAGGCCTGCTAGAGGGGTGGCTTACCTATGCCACAGGCAGTGTGAGGTTGGCATGGCACTCGCAGGGGAGTGCCATGTCGACTTAGTCATTTTCTCCCCACCAGCACACACAAGCTGTGAAGCAGTATGCATGTGCTGAGTGCGGGGTCCCCTAGGGGGGCATAAGACATGCTGCAGCCCTTAGAGACCTTCCCTGCCATCAGGGCCCTTGGTACCAGGGGTACCAGTTACAAGGGACTTACCTGAGTGCCAGGGCTGTGCCAATTGTGGAGACAAAGGTACAGTTTAGGGAAAGAACCCTGGTGCTGGGGCCTGGTTAGCAGCGCCCCAGCACACTTTCAAATCATATCTTAGCATCAGCAAAGGCAAAACGTTAGGGGGTAACCATGCCAAGGAGGCATTTCCTTACATTCCTCTTACTCATTCTTACACATTTTGAAAGGTGCTGTAGGCGATCTGGCTAATGAATTCCCTAGGCTAAACCTAAATCACTACCTAAACTTCATGAAACATAAGAGAAAGCCAGTCACCATGCAGTAGCAGATATCTTGGAATAGAATTTCAAGGTTACCTTAAAGTAGCAAAATGATTCACTGGCACTAAGAAGAGTAATATACTTTCTCCTGAAGATGATGATCCAGCTGCAATTTGCATTTAGTCTCTGAAATGTATCTGGGATGAAGCAATTTTTGCTCAGGTGAGAGGTGTATGCATATTCATTTCAGTCATGAAATTACCCAAGGTTAGTCTATGCACACTGGCAATGCCATAACAGGTGGAACGGGCTTCTTTTGTCAGACCTTCAGTAAAACCATTTAATTGACTATTTATAGAAGATGATCTCTGGGATAGATTAAAACGGCATGTATTAAAGCTTAACACAAAATGTAGATCTATGGGATACAGGAAACTGCATTCCAATGACCGAACATGAACCTGGTAGTATTCACATTAGTCACTTCACACAAGGCGTTCACCATTTTCATTTGAAAATAGAAAATAAAAGGCGACTGCTGAAGGTGGCTGGAGACAATGGTATCACAGCACATTCAGATTATCTGATCCTCTTTTCAAGAGGTATTGTAGTTCAGTGGCTAAGATGCTCACACAAAGGGGGGCATATATCTAATTTGGGTTAGAGCATCTGTGAGATTTTGGCTCAAACATACTTTCTGGTCTCAAAACAAATGAGTAATGTAGATATATATAAGTTAAACTGGTCTACAAAAAGGAAAGGCACGCTGTACTTCATTTACATGTACCTATTCTCCACTATATCTTGTTTTGTGCAGTTTAGTCTCAACTGGACCTGGCATATAATATTTTTCTTGTACAGCGACTTCTGCTACAATAAAAAATTCTCTATAGAGTCAGATCCATGATTTATCAAATGCTTCAAAGACACATAGAGAAAATGTCACTTTCTGAGACTCCAATTCTTCAACCTGACCCTACTCAGATATAATAAACTGGCAGCAAAAGCACTATATATGGGAACCATAATTATCATACGTCCAAAGCACTAACAGATGCTAGACTTGTATGGCGTAAAGGCATAAGTCACAAGTTAAATGACAAACAGGTCAAAGGCATGCTTCCACTTCAAAGCAACATCTTATGTGCTCGAGTTACTATGGGATAATATCTAGTCCCTACAGTACACCAATGAAAACCACCACCAAAGAGATGGATGATGATAGTGGATGCCAAACTGAGGATTGCAAGATTTATAGGGTTAATCCATAAATATAAATGCATGTAAGCATAATAAACAAGAATTATATAAGTGGTGATGTCTTTTAATGTACAGTTGACATAATTTAAGGATGCATGCATGCGGAGAGTATGTGGAATGAGTTCAAGTTAGAGCCAAAATGTGTGCTGCTTGCCTTGGTGCTATCAATTGAAGATTTGCATTGGCATGGGCAATCTATTAAAATGAGGCTTCGATATTTTGCAATAAAGCAGATGTCTTTATTTGATAAGATGCTAATTTAATGTAAAATACCCAATAAAAACAGAGAGAAACGCATCCAAGGAATGTGTATGTAGATTTAGTATAATTTTAATTGAAAGTAGGGACTACACACTGTCTATAAGTGGAACCAAATGGAGGATGTAGATTTGTGCCAAAGAGTTAGTGTCCCCAATAAATAAAGCGTGAATATACCAAACCAATGCACATTTCCAAATATGTTAAACAACAAATAATACTTTCCTGACAATACAGAAAAGGAAAGTATGTTAGACAGGCAGGCTCTCTTATCTTTTTTACCTTCTCAAACCCATTGTTCAGCCATTATAAGAAACTTAGTTGGTAAGTTGTTCTCTGAGTACATTAAACCACGACTATTCATTATTATCTGCCCATAGCCTCCAAAATACACTACTTAATCATACCCACTAAGCTCATGTTGAAGTAGAGATTTGCATTCATATCTTTCTGGGCACAGTGCAGCACCCCATAAAGCACCCTATGAATTCAACCTTCTGCTTCATAAAGGGTTGATTATCGACTATATTTCCCAGGCCCAGTTACCTGGTTGGGTAGTCAGTAGCGCTGAGATTAATGTAGAAGTCCCAGGGCCATTCTGACATTTCCAGCAGGTCCCTCATACTGTGCAGGTACATGGTGAGAAGACTTGCACCACCCCAGATGGTGATCATGCGCCAGGGTGTGACACGCATGTTGGGGTAGTGCTGCACAAGCTCTGCCACCTCCCGGTGCAAGTAATTGGAACGCTGAAAAAGGAGAGACAAAGAGTCAGATAGAAGGCACCAAAGTAACAAGACAAGGTGACCAGCATGTTGAGTGTGTAGGAGTAATGAGATAGAAGGGATAAACATTCAACTAACAGTGGAATAAGGCTATAACCATATTAATAGCAAGAACCAACAGATTATACAACCACCTTTATCAGTATGAACCCGTAATCTAAAGGCATGCACCTTTTTCCTTATCAGGTGAGTGTACAGGCTGTTGACCAAATGTCCCTACCTTATCCACATGGATATAGAAGAAGTGGTCTTGGTGGTAAATGGCCTTGATCAAACGCTTCAGTTGCCTGATGGCCCTGCCGTGAACAACCAACATGTAGGCAATACGCAAGGGCCTCTTGCTCGATGCGTGCTTCGCCTCCGTCTCATCCCACTGCACGGCTGGGCTTCCCTTCCCTGTGCCAGCAAGACACACAAGCAGTGAGACAAACAAGTAGTAAAGCAGACAAATTAAGGGACAATGAGAGAAACCCACAGTAAGCGATACAACGGAGTAGAGGAAGTGAACATCTATGAGAGAAAGAACGGGATAATTCGTGAGAGGAAAGAGTAAAACTACATAAAGTAACACATTTTAACATGACAAACACAATCGATACATGTATCGCCAAAGGGAAGAGACATCATCAGGCAGTCTCCTGGTGGGTAGACAAGGAGAAACAGTAACAGGTAGGACGTAATGGTATAATTCCAGGAGTCTTTATTAATCCAGTTTCACAAGACCAGTTCCCGTCTTTGTTTATCTTCTCGGAGGCCCTAAGTGGGCACCTACCCAGTGCCCTCACCTAGTAAACTTTAGTCAATAATGACCACCCTCCCCACCTTCCATTAGATGTTGAAATTTTAATGTACAGCTTCCTATTAGAATTTGAAGCGTATGGACATCTTTCTCCATTCACATGCCTCCATCTCGAACATTCAATGCAAAGCTGCTGTTCTAAAGAAGTTAAAAACGTAATTCAAAGAAGCGTTCCTCCAGGTGATGTACATACAACTATTCCCTAAAAAACATCTGTACAGCTGCTTTTAACCCCGTGCTGATTAACATTAGCAAATCAAATTCAAAATAGCTTTCCTTTCAGTTGAGAACCATTAAAAGCATACATACAGCTTAGTCATCATACAGTGCAAATCCAGAGTTGTCAATAAAGTGTATAAACAAAACAATCTTTCAGCATTTATATGTAATTCAATCTATTAAAAAGATAAAAACCGCTAGTAAAAGAATAGAACCACAACTTATTAAATGTCAATCCCCTTTTTTTCTGTGCAAATCCTACTGCTAATAAATATCTGCTTAAGCTAAAAACTATATGCGTAGTGTCTTTTTTTGTTTTTAAGACTCTCAATGTATCTAAATGTTTGCTAAATCCCACACCTCGGCAAATCGGGCGAATCCATTTGCTTTTAGAATTGGCATATACAAGGCAGAAAAATAACATGTGTACACTATTTTCCCTAGGGTTCAGAGTACATAAAGTGCAGTTAGTTTCTTCATTAGCATTATTGGCTAGTTTCTATTGTGCTGTAAAGTTTTGATTTGAAGAATATCAAAACAAAATTTCATGTACATTTTGCCAAATGAGGTTGGACAACGTCCAGATACTTTTTAAAACGTGGATCGGTTTAACATCAAGAAATTGTGAAGTTAGCCTTCCCAACCTGAGATCTTGGTGAAGAATGTTCGAAACATACTCCCAATCTATGTGCTCCAGATGCTTTTTTGAGTGTACTATTAGTGTTTGTGGATCTCTCCAGAAGGAGGTTAGACCAATCTTACCAACCCAGATCTGAACATGGCACAACCAGGGAAAGGTGGTGAGAGTGTCAATTCCAAATAGTTTCCTTTGTCCCTCTGTAGTGTATTAATTCCTGCATCATCCACAGCCTTATCCAGTAAAGCATGAATCCCAGAATAGCTAAGTGCTCAATTCTTTTGATGTCTATATCTAAATAAACAGGTATCACTGGTGTAGGAAGACATAATAACCTTCTTATAAACTTGTTACCACTCAGTGTGAGCTGGTTGAGACTGTCTGCACCCTATAACTCAGCACCATAAAGTGCTGCAGCCTGGGCCTTCTACTTGTAAACCTCAAGGGCCGGTGATATAGTTTTAGATGTAGTGGCTTGGGGCTTTTTAATGACAGCCACAGAGCTGCGGGCGAGAACTGTTTTAGATTTATTCATTTGTGGCGGCACGAAAGTCTACTGTCCAACATTAGTTAGTAACTAAAGTTAGTTAAATGCTCCAATTTTTGGTGCCAAACTACAATGTTTTTCCTGAATGTTTTTATGGGGTCTAATGGCCGCGTAGTTCGTTTTGCTGGGATTAACTTCTAGACCGTTGGCTATGTAAGATTAGTTAAAACTATTCTGTAGCTTTTGTAGTCCCTTCAACATCTAGAATACTAAGTTTATCATCTTCTGCGAAAGGTAATGCAGGAACTGGGGCACCCACAAAGCATTGGAGAGCCATGGTTACACTCCTGCAGATGCTTTACAACATAGTTAGCATAGAGTAAGATCAGGGTGGGTGCAAGCATGCATCCCTGCCTCACTCTTCTTTTAATAGGAATGGGTTCTTCGAGTTCAGCACGCAGGCCCCAGCGGGCTTTGGCATAGTTATCCTGATGTAGCATAATTATCTGGGCTAAAAGTTCATTGGGTACACCTTGGCTTTTTAGCGTGGCCCATAAGAGGCACCTTGGGACAAGGTCAAAAGCTGCCTTTAAATAAACAAACAAATGCGACGTACAAGCGCCCTCCCCTCAGGTTAATATATTTCCATAGAATACGTAGAAGCCTGAAGACCTCATCGATTGTGCGGACACACATCCTGAACCCTGCTTGGTAAGCTGTCAAGATGTGATTTTCATCTAACCAGTTGTTCAGTTTATTCAGGACCTGTCTGACATATTTTTTTGTAAACTGTCTATATGACTTCTTGGTCTATAATTGCCAGGCTCTCATCTACTACCTTTTTTTTTAATAAATTGGGACTATTTTAGCCCCTCTCCATGTAAAGGGGACCAGTGTTCCCGAGACCACTGCACTACTAAGTAGATTGACATAAGGTGCCTACACATCTTTATCATGCCTAAATAGATCCCCCAGGATTTTGTCTGGTCCTGAGGCTTTTCCCAGTCTGATGGCATCAATAGCCCCTTTATCTCTTCTAGGCTAAAGTAAGTTACGTATTCTGTGCCATTATTTAAAAGGCCATTCAGTAGCCATTGTGATTCTTGGGAATCCTCTGTGGGCTCAGATTAAAGCTTAGAGAAAGGGCAGGTCGAAGTACCAGGGTTTAAATAATGCTCTGTGCAGGTGAATACATCCTTATCACCATGTGCAACGGTTTTCCAAAAGGTAGTGGTATCTTTACATTTTGCTGCGTGGACCAAATCATTTCAATTAGCCTCTTCCCAACTCCTATCTATAGATAGTACTTTCTTATAGTTGGTCCTAGCTGTTGCACAACTATTTCACTTTTAGTCTTAAAGGCATTAAGTAGTAGCTTCTTGGTCACTCGGCAATCCTTTGTGTACCAGGAATTGCATAAGGAACACTTAAGAATTCCTTGCCCTCCCTTTTGGTGAGGCAACTTGGTTAAGTGTGATTTTAAACTCTCAGCCAAGGAGTAAAGGATTTCTATAATAGGAATTTCAGGAGGATCGTAGTCAATAGATGGACTCATTGTGTCGTAAAATTAATAATACTGGCCTTAGTCTCCCATTTACTCATTATTAATGACCACTTAACTGACCTGCAGTTGTTTCCAATGGTTGGTTGTGTAAATAACAGACCCCTGTCCAACGGCCGTGTCTCAGAGAGAAACCTTGACATCGATGGGCATAACAGAAGGTGATCACTTTCTTCCCTACTGTCTATTTTAAAATATATTAGCCTAGCCAAGATTGCTACACTAATTAGTATGTAATCAATCTTTGATTGAGTGTTGCCTCTTAAATGTAAATAAACTGCGGCTGTCTGAGTCCATCCTACCATTACATGCTCTCAGCCTATGTTCTACTGCAAGGTGTGCCAATCGCATCAATCAATCAATATTTGTAAAGCAAGGCTACTCACCTGTGAGGGTCTCAACGCGCTGGGGGAGGAGAGAGGGCTTAGTAAGGGGCCTCATCTCAAGAGCCACGTCTTGAGGTTCTTCCTGAAGATGGAGAGCGACTGGCTTTGTCTGAGGTGCAGGGGGGAGGTTGTTCCAGCTCTTTGCTGCAGTGTAGGTGAAAGATCGACCTCCGGCAGTGGTGGTTTTGCAGATGCGCAGGACAGTGGCCAGGGCCATCTGGGTAGAGCAGAGGGATCTGGCAGGGGTGTGGACGGAGACGCATTGGTTCAGGTAGGCTGGTCCTGCGTAGTGTATGGCCTTGTACGTGTGGGTTAGAAGCTTGAAGGTGATTCACTTCCCACCGGTAGCCAGTGGAGGGTCCTCAGGTGTTGGGAGTTGTGTTCTTGGCGAGGGAGGTCCAGAATGAGTCTGGCGGCGGCGTTCTGGATGAGTTGACATTTGTTTTTATGTTCTTACGACAGTCTGCCGAGATCCATTTGAAGATCTTCAGAAGTTTGCAGAGTGTATGCCAGCGACAGTTCACCTGACGGGTCATGGATAGGGAGGGGTCGAGGATGATGCCTAGGTTGCGGGCGTTCTCAGTCAGTGCAGGGGGCGCTGAGGGATGTGGGCCACCAAGAGTCGTCCCAAGCTGAGGTGGCGTTTCCTAAGATGATGAGCTCCGTCTTGTCGGAGTTGAGCTTGAGGCAGCTTTCTCTCATCCAGGTGGCAACAGCTTCCTTTCCTGTGTGAAAGTCCCTTTTTGGCCATGTCCAGGCCTTAGAAGAGGGAAATTATGAGTTGTGTGTCATCTGCACATGACACGATGTTCATAGTCTGGCTTCTGCTGATGGCAGCAAGAGGGGCCATGTATACGTTGAACAGTGTGGGACTCAGTGAGGACCCTTGGGGGACTTCGCAGTTGACTCCTGAGGGTCTGAAAGTGTAGGGCAGGAGTCTGACTCTCTGCGTTCTCCCGGAGAGGAAGGAGCGGATCCATTCCAGGGCTCTTCCGCAGATTACTAAGTCATGGAGTCTGGTGCGCAGAGTGCTGTGGGAGACCGTGTCGAAAGCTGCTGAGAGGTCCAGGAGTACGAGTGCTGTAGTGTGGCCACGGTCTAGGACTAATCAGATGTCGCCGGTGGCTGCCAGGAGTGCTGTCTCCGTGCTGCGATTGCTGCGGAAGCCAGACTGGGAGCTGTCCAGAGCGTACTCGCGTCCGTCTCAGCAGTGTTTAATCTGGAACTCTGTACTTCGGAGCTTCCGTGGAGCCGCGATTCTCATAAATAAGCAAAATAACGACATATACATGTAATATTATCTTTGGAAGTCTATATTTCAACATTGACTTATTAATGGTCCGGTCAGTGGAGGAAATACTGACGAGCTAAGTTGTTATCTATTGGAGAACTTGGGAGGTTCAATTACTATGCAACGATTGAGTCTCAGCCCTGAAGAAGTTAATTGGCGAAACACGTATTGGCTGTGAGGTCGTTATGAACAAGAATGGAAAATGAATTAACCTTCTCCTTATGGAAGTGATGGATCAGTGGTGGATAACCCTTTAAAAGGAAACAGACTAATATAGGACTAACACCTTGATTTATTATACTTGACTGGGACTTGCAATCTTGATGCCGGAGAAGGATGAAAATGATACATGAAATCCATGAGAGGAGTTTTGCTTTGATTTAAGTGTATTAAACAATATTGGAATTATGTATTTTGTTGTAATCTTCTAGATGCTATGATAGAAGATATTTAATGAATATTTGGGTCGATTATGGTATTATGTGTCAATGTTTGAGTTTTAGTAACTTCAACGTTAGTACCTTTCTCTAGCATCATTATGATGTACGGCTGTACAGCATCTGAAACTATAGCAAATTGTGAGTAATACTACTGTTAATTGAAATGAGATTGAGTGCCGCAGCTTAGGCTCGGTCCAGGGAGTTGTCGACCTCGATGAAATTCCGTAGTTGTGCGTCGATTGCTTTCTCTAGTACTCTGGCGGGGTAGGGTAGCAGCAAGATGGGCCGGAAATTCTTTAGGTCTGATGGGTCGGTTGAAGGTTTCTTCTAGAGAAGGTGTATTTCGGCGTGTTTCCAGTCCTCAGGGAAGGTGCCCGTGCTGATGGAGCAGTTGATTGTGTTACGAAGCTCAGGGGCGATGGATGCGCTAGCTCTGATGAATATGTGGTACGCGCAGGGGTCCGAGGGGGCTCCGGAGTGGGTGCTGTTCAGGTTGTTGACTGTTTCCTCTGTGGTGAGCGTGCACCAGTCATGGATGGTCTCGGCGGGTTCATGAGGTGAGGTAGGGGTGGGGGTCGTTCGCAGGTTCCAGTGCCAGGATTTTTTTGGGAGAAAGCAGTCATAGATTTCCTGGATCTTGTGGTGGAAAAAGTAGGTGAGTTTCTTGCGGAGGTCCTCTTATGGGGGGATGCTGGTGGCTTACGAGGATGGATCTGTGAACAAGTTGATAACTGAGAAGAGTTCCTCCGAGTTGTGTGCGGAGGAGTTCATGCGCTCCCAGAGGGCGTCCTTTCTTGATTTTTTGGTGGTGGGCGGCGGTTGTGGCTCTAAATGAGGCGAGGACTTTGTTGGATAGGCTGTTCCTCCATTTTTCCCTCTAAACATATGCGTTTACGCTTTGATTCTGGGAGTTCGGTGGTGAACCAGCTGGCTTTCTTAGGTATGCGTTTGGCCGATGTCAGCCGGAGAGGGGCTAGAGTGGCGGCGCATATGGTGATCCGTGCGTTGAGATTGTGCACTGCTGTGTTGCCGTCATCAGAGGGGGGAGGGAGGGATTTGGCGAGCGATTAAGTGAGTTGCTCATTGGTGATTTTGTTCCATTTCCTGTGGGGGAAGGGGGTCCTGGAGGTGCGGGTGCGGCTGCTGGGTGCGGTGATTGTGACACATATGCACTGGTGGTCGGTCGAGTCTGGGGTGGAGATGGTCTCAATGGTGATCCGGTTGCTTGAGGTGAAGATGGGGTCCAGTGTGTGTCCTGTGATGTGTGTGGGTGTGGAGACCAGCTGTCTGAGGCCGAGGGTGGCGAGGTTGTCGAGTAGATCAGTGGTGTTTGGTCGGTGTGGTCCTCAAGGTGGAAGATCAGGTTGCCGAGTAGGAGGTAGTCGACTGACGTCAGGGCCTGGGGGGTGGCGATTTATATGATGTTGTCTATGAAAGCTGGGTGGGGGCCGGGTGGCCTGTACACCAGGGTGCCACAGATGGAGGAGTTGTGGTTGGAGTGGACAAGTAAGTGAAGGTGTTCCACGGTGGTGCAGCGTTCTTTTTGGATGGCCTTGACACATAGTGAGGACCTGTGTACAATGGCGAGTCCTCTGCCCGGGCGGGAGGGCCAGTCCCTCCTTAGGATGCCGTAGCCGTCGGGAATGGCGATGTCTGGACCCGAGGTGGTGTTGGTGCAGGTCTTGGTGAGGAAGGCGATGCCTGGTCAGGTGGTGTCAATTAGGTCCCAGAGTTCAGTGGCGTGTTTGAGGAGGGAGCGGATGTTCAGGAGCAGGCAGTTGGATGGGGTTGAGGAGGATGTTGGTATCTTTGTGTGCGGAGAGTACCTTCGGTTTGCAGAGTTCAGTTTGCTGAGGTTGGCACTGAAGTTGCAGTTCCTGCAGGTGAAAGGTCCGCGGGTGTCCTTGGGGGGAGATGGTGCAGCAGCTGTTGAGACGTCCAGTATTGATGGCAGAGGAGGGTTTCGGAGTCGTAGCAGAGGCAGTCCAGGGGGGTGGGTTAACAGAGATCCAGGGTTCCTGGTGCTGGGCGCAGACGGTCTTGCAATTAACAAGAGCAGGGGTGTGGGGGGGAGCAGTCAGCTGGGAGGCAGAAGAGCAGGAAAGGTGTTTCGTGGGGGAAAGGGGGCAGGGGAAAGGGGGCAGAGGAAAGAGAGGAGAAAGTAAAAAGAACTAGAGAAAAACGAAGGATAGAATAAATAGGCAGAAAACTGAAGAATGAAAGGGTGACAGAGAGAAGGAAAAGAAAAGTAAAAACTTGTGATGGCCACTAGACCACCAGGAATGAGGCTCAGGGATGAGCCTGGGGGTGGAAGAGGGCCTCGAATTGAGAGTCAGGAGACTCTCAGTTTGTACCAGCAAAGTCAGAGGCGGCAGCAGCAGCCAGAGGAGCTGGGGAGGGCAGCAGACGCTGACCAGGAGGTCAGTGCAGTTGCATGGTATCAAAGGGATCCCCTTTAAAGAGAGAATACTTCCTGTTGCATCCTCTTCTTCCAAAATATGGCCAAATTCACTTATTGGCTAGTATGTACAATCAAACTCGCTACTGCCTTCGGAGCTTATAGTGCTGAGAACACTTGCCAGTGTTTCCCAGTCCGGAGTCTCCACATTACTATTCCTTGGTCTTACAAACACATTAAACAGGTATACTAGGGTTTCATTGTGTGTTCTTAAACCTTTTCCCCCAAAATATCTGGTGAGCCTATAGCAAACACATACACAGTGACATTTAAAGAAATTATTATCCATAAGGCCAACTGCCCTTTTGGTCTGCTGCTCGGCGAGGCAACTGCATTAATATAAAAGGTTTAGAAACCTAGCTTGTATTTTAGTTCCAATAGCCAGGTTTCCTGGAACAAGCAGAGATAGAACTGATCAGTATACTCTTGTCAAGCTGGATCCATTAGCTTCTACCTTAATCCTGCTACACTCCAGGAAACTAGGTGCAACTTCCAACCTTGGGTCTCTCAAGCTGTAGGGTACAGACTCTGGACCCTTCTCCCTTCCGGTGTTTAAGTAATACTTTCCATTGTCTTCCCCTCTGGGATATCTGGCGTTGAACACTACTAAACCTTGTGTTAGGGCTGCTGTAAGGAAATGCCTCCTTGGCATGGTTACCCCCCTAACATTTTGCCTTTGCTAATGCTAAGTTATGATTTGAAAGTGTGCTGGGACCCTGCTAACCAGGCCTCAGCACCAGTGTTCTTTCCCTAAACTGTACCTTTGTCTCCACAATTGGCACAACCATGGCACTCAGGTAAGTCCCTTGTAACAGGTACCCCTGGTACCAAGGGCCCTGATGCCAGGGAAGGTCTCTAAAGGCTGCAGCATGTCTTATGCCACCCTAGGGACCCTTCGCTCAGCACATGCACACTGCTTCACAGCTTGTGTGCGCTGGTAGGGAGAAAATGACTAAGTTGACATGGCACTCCCCTCGGAGTTCAATGCCAACCTCACACTGCCTGTGGCACCCCTCTAGAAGGCCTTACAGCCCTAAAGCAGGGTGCACTATACCACAGGTGAGGGCATATGTGCATGAGCACTATGCCCCTACAGTTTCTAAGCAAAACCTTAGACATTGTAAGGGCAGGGTAGCCATAAGAGTATATGGTCTGGGAGTTTGTCAAACACTAACTCCACAGTTCCATAATGGCTACACTGAAAACTGGGAAGTTTGGTATCAAACTTCTCAGCACAATAAATGCACACTGATGCCAGTGTGCAATTTATTGTAACATATACCCAGAGGGCATCTTAGAGATGCCCCCTGAATACCTACCCGACTTCTAGTGTAGGCTGACCAGCTCCTGCCAGCCGGCCACTTACCAGACATGTTGCTGGCCCATTGGGGAGAGTGCCTTTGTCAGTCTGTGGCAAGGGACATAGCCTGTACTGGGTGGAGGTGCTTCTCGCCTCCCCCTTCAGGAACTATAACACCTGGCGATGAGCCTCAAAGGCTCACCCATTTTGTTACAGCGCCCCAGGGCATCCCAGCTGGTGGAGATGCCCGCCCCTCCGGCCAGTGCCCCCACTTTTGGCGGCAAGGCTGGAGGACAGAATGAGAAAAACAAGGAGGAGTCCCCCACCAGTCAGGACAGCCCCTAAGATGTCCTGAGCGGAGGTGACCCCTGCCTTGAGAAATCCTCCATCTGAGTTTGGAAGATTCCCCCAATAGGATTAGGGATGTGCCCCCCTTCCCACAGGGAGGAGGCACAAAGAGGGTGTAGCCACCCTCAAGGACAGTAGCCATTGGCTACTGCCCTCCCAGACCTAAACACACCCCTAAATTCAGTATTTAGGGGCTACCCAGATCCCAGGAAATCAGATTCCTGCATCCTGAAGAAAGAAGAAGTACTGCTGACCTACAAGCCTGCAGAGAAGGAGGAAGACGACAACTGATTTGGCCCCAGCCCTACCAGCCTGTCTCCAACTTCGAAAACCTGCTCCAGCGACACATCCGACAGGGACCAGCAACCTCTGAAGTCTCAGAGGACTGCCCTGGACTACAGGACCAAGAAACTCCAGTGAACAGTGGCCTGGTTCAATACCAGCTACTTCTTTGCAACAAAGAAGCAACTTCCAAAGACTTCATGTTTCCCGCCGGAAGCGTGAGACTCTACACTCTGCACCCGACACGCCCAGCTCGACCTGCAGAAAACCAACACCTCAGGGAGGACTCCCCAGCGACTGCGAGCCCATGAGTAACCAGAGATGACCCCTCTGAGCCCCCCACAGCGATGCCTGCAGAGAGAATCCAGAGGCTCCCCCTGACCGCGACTGCCAATAACAAGGGACCCGACGCCTGGAACCAACACTGCACCCACAGCCCGCAAGACCTGAAGGAACTGAACTTCGACGCAGGAGTGACCCCCAGGCGACCCTCTGCCTAGCCCAGATGGTGGCTGTCCCAAGAAGCCCCTCTGTGCCTGCCTGCACCGCAAGAGTGACCCCCCCGGTCCCTCCATTGAAACCTATACAAAACCCGACGCCTGCTTTGCACACTGCACCTGGCCGCCCCTGGGCAGCTGAGGGTGTGTTTTGTGTGCCTACTTGTGTCCCCCTGTTCTCCATAGGCGCCTATGTGTTTTGGGCACCTCTTTGACCCCCACACCTGACTGGCCCTGGGCTGCTGGTGTGGTAACTTTGGGGTTGCCTTGAACC
Organism: Pleurodeles waltl; assembly: GCF_031143425.1. Taxonomy (NCBI): domain Eukaryota; kingdom Metazoa; phylum Chordata; class Amphibia; order Caudata; family Salamandridae; genus Pleurodeles; species Pleurodeles waltl. The sequence continues at coordinate 1,112,737,841 of NC_090446.1, forward strand.
CCTAACGGTGGGCTGCCTATGCCCCAGGATTGAGACTTGTATTTTACTTACCTCCTAATCTAACCTTTACTAACCTCCCCCAGGAACTGTTGATTTTTGCACTGTGTACACTTTGAAAATAGCATATTGCCATTTTTACAAAGACTGTACATGATATTGTTTTCATTCAAAGTTCCTAAAGTATCTAAGTGAAGTACCTTACATTTAATGTATTAACTGTAAACCTTGAACCTGTGGTTCTTAAAATAAACTAAGAAAATATATTTTTCAATATAAAAACCCATTGGCCTGGAGTAAGTCTCTGAGTGTGTGTTCCTCATTTATTGCCTGTGTGTGTACAGCAAATGCTTAACACTACCCTCTGATAAGCCCACTGCTCGACCACACTACCACAAAATAGAGCATTAGAATTATCTACTTTTGCCACTATCTTACCTCTAAGGGGAACCCTTGGACTGTGTGCACGCTCTTTCTTACTTTGAAATAGAATATACAGAGCCAACTTCCTACACTGCCATTCAAAAATTGACACAGGTCCTCCTCCTTGGCAGAAAGGTATAGGACAGTGAGTCCCTTGGCAGACAACAGCACAGCTCCCTGAATGTCCCATGCTGCTGGAGGTAGAAGGACACTATAAGCGGCCAGCGCCCCGTCCTCCTCATGAGGGAGCAGTCTGGGACAGTGAGAACCCAGGCAGACAGCACAGCTCCCTGAATGTTAACATTAGCACAACAATGTACCTCTAAAAGATGATTAAAGATGGGAAGCATGTAACCCATAACCTGCTAAGGGGCACAGCTTTCTCTATCCAGGAATTCAATATTTAAGTAACAGCTGCCCATCAAACTTGTTGAATATTTGCTACTCAACTCATCGCCAGTGTTAATTTCTTTCCTAGACATATGATGAATAGTCACTGTTGTCTCGCCAGATGTTGACCATTTCATGCACAGCTAGTTCTGTGGGATTTAAAGTGAATTTACACAATACAGGTACTCTTGCTCAGGGGAAAGGATGAATGTTAATAATCATGTTAGACTAAATGAGCCATTCCACCTTGCCAGATAAAAGGCACATCGCAGCAAGAGCCTTCAAAAGCCTCACCTGATAGTTGACAATACCGTGGAACAGAACGCGGCATTAGCTTTCCAGCCTGGTGCAAACACATGACATTGGCTATCTCCTGTCGGCACTGCCGGGTATTTGCTCTGGAAAGAGCTGAAAGAGCCTCTTTGCCAGTGATCTCACACTTTGGGAGGAACTGGTTGTCGGTAGGTGGAGGTGCTCCCTCTACACTGCCTGTGTCCCCATGTTGGAGGATAGACAGCTGTGGATCTCCTCGAAGGTCAGTCAGGTTCTTGATGTTGGACAGGTCAGACAAGACTGGAATCTTACGGGCTGATTTGCGTTGGGCTGTCGCGGTTCGCACCACTCTGGCTCCAACACCACCCGGGTTCTCAATTCGACTTTTCCACTGTCCTTGTTTCTGACTGGCATTGCTGCGTCGAGCTGCAGAGGTATCTGAATCTTTGGCACCATTGTGTTCTTCAAGATGGCTTTTCCGTGGCCTTCCCGTCTGTAAGTCAAGAAAAAGGACAGCAGCAGATAATCCATAATTCATACATTAAAAACAATCAAAAATAAACTTGACACTTAACTTGAACTAGAATAAGGTTTTGCAAAATTAAAACATGCATTTTTAAATAAATCTTACAAAGATACTCCATAATGAACCAAAAACATATGTAAGTTCCTTCAGTTCTGATAGTTTAGCACAGTAGTGTTCCCAGTGTTCTTTAAATTGCTTAGCCAGTACAGAATTATCCTTAGAAATCCAAAGACTTTTCCATAGGTCCTTAGAGCGTTCAGAAAGCAAGAAATGGGCCATCTTGCCTCAAGATCATGATTTTTTTTTTAAAAGCAAGACCTCACTTACATGCCTCACTAACTGACAACACAACGAACAACGCAGGAAGACTAATAAACACCTGCCATTGCATATGTTCTGCCCACAAGTGAGCTGCAGTGTGGACTTACAGCTGTCAAGTGAGTGAATCTACAAATATGTATTCCACTCATTGGAGGGACCTTCTTTTAATAGGTAAGCTCATGGGCAGGTTGCTGTTGGAAGTGGCCCATTGACCCTGTCTCTTCTGCGCTAGACTATCTCCAAATCAGAGTACTGGACAAAATGTTTGGAAGTGCCCAATGTAAGAATTTAGCAGATATAAGCTAAGGGCTTCTTGGAGCCCCCATTATCAGGAGAAGAGACCACTAATGGATATGGCTCACTGTCTACCAAGGAAAGAATGGGGGCCTTAGATCCTGTTGTCCTTAGCACTCAAGTGTTGTAAGTTCTACTGAAAGGGTGAGGGAATCTGAACTTTTCTGGTCCACAAGGAAATTCTGGAGAAAAGAGAGCACCTTGGAATAATTAATCAACTGTGAATCAAAAGAGGTACCAATAAGCCCCCCTACCCACTTTGAATCTGTGGTCTGGATACCAAAAAAAGACCTCCTGAAAGTTTAGGAGCCAAGGAAACAAAGGAAGTACTTCTGCAAGTTCAGGCAAAGTGGGGAATAAACTTCTGGTGGGCCCCTCAAACAGAGCCGTAGAAAAGTCTGTCCATGGCTCCCACCTTGGACTCCATGGCCCATCAGACCTCTTGAACGTTTTTGGAGCATTTGGTACACCAGCCTGTAAGGTAACAGACTGTCCTTCTGCTCTCCCAGCCTGTGTGAGGCTGGGCATTTTGCAGGTAGTTGCTTTTAGTTTTGGTAGACTCCAGAAGCTGCTTATGGTAAGGTCCATAGATTGGCATTGATGTTTACTTCCACACCGGTTTCCTACATGTTTATGCTGCTTTTTTAGGAATTCCTAACTTCTGATACGCTTTGCAAATATTGGTGATTTTGGTGTTGTTTTAACCACTTTTTGTTGTTTTTATACAAAATTAGTTTGGAAAGTTTGGTCTTTAGTTTTTTTTTTACTTTGCTGTTTGATCTGAAGTAAGCCTGTTGCTTCAAGCCAAAGATAAAGGGGCGTAGCCTAGAATCCATCACTAAACCCTGCTTTCACTTAGCAAGGTAATGGCTTAAGGGTTTTGTGGCAATTCATAGACTGCTTTTTCCTAAATTAGTAATCAAGATGTTTGCTGATTAACACTGCATCCTTTCAGACGAACACTTCCTTCTTTCCTGCATGACAGCCTACCAGTCCTCCTTTTGCTTTCCCTCCTCCAACCACACTCACTACTTCCTGTATAAGAACTTTCTTTCATGGAAGAAATTTATGTTCATTTACTGTTTACCCAAAATTAATAACCAAGAGGCTCAGAATAACTCACCCCTCCCCCAAAACACAAACACACACACACACAACCGCTTATCAGATCCTCCTATCAATTCTTCCCTCCCAGCACACCACAAAGCAGTGCACTAATGAACTTTCTTATATGAAGGCACAGCAACTGTAAATCCCTACCAACTACTCCTAAACCACAACATCTCCCTGCAAGCTCATTAGGATTACTATTCTGTGAGCTTGTTTTAATCTAGCATTTTTCCCAGTGACTCTACGATGCAGCCAAGGTGTGTCATGATGTGATCCCTGTGCCATCTCTAATACTGGACAAAGTTTCCTGACCTTGTTCTACATGCCTGTACAGATTTCCAGCCTCTTCACACTATTCAGAACTTAACTTTCATTTCAGATCCATGAATAGGGACAACCAGAATAGGAATCAGTCTACTAAAGAGACTACCTACAATTCCCATAAGCCCTGATCAGGAGTATAAACCATCAATGATATTCCACTTTCTTAATAAATGTTCACAATCTGACTCACATACCAGATTCATTCCTGGCTTTTTTGGCAGCTTGTATGCTTTTACTGTAAAATACTGCATTTCTCAGAATCCCCTGATTACTGCTTAGTTTCCATACTTGCAGGCCAACAGTGGGTGGGCAAATGAGCACATTTTTAGCAGGTAGGTGCTAGGCTGATAACACCTATGGCATGTGATCAATACTGAGCTCTCCTATACCCACTGTTTACTTCAGTCCAACATAAGTCATTGATGCTGTGTTGCTGTCTGGCTTTTCCTGTTTCAGAACTCACATGATTCTTGAGCAAAAACAATCCTGAGAAATAGCACTATCTATCAACATTGTTTCATGAACCTGTACTATTTAGCAGTGTATCCTTGCTTCTTGAAATAGTACTGTCCAGCAGTGTGATTGCTAGAATTCATAGGCACAGTGGTTGCCCTTGGTGTGTTTCTCTTCCAGTGCGAGTAGTGCCTTTAGTTACCTTTTATAACATCGCCAAAGTTGACAGCTACAAAGACTGCCCTTTCATATATGCCTTAAAAGTGGTTGTTTTACAGACAGTATATGTTTTTTCAAACATTTTTTTATTGATTTAATTAAAAAAAAAACACAACAAGAAAGAAAAGCAGGCAGCTCCGTGATTCCTCACCAGAAAGAGAGATTTTGTTTACACACTCCCTACTCTAAACTGGAGGGAGGGATTTATCTTTTTTTCAGGTCACACTGATTGACTTGAAATTACATGGGTACCTGATCCATCAGCCCAACGTGTTGTGTCCGTGGTCCCAAAGAAACAGTATTTTTACCAACTATTGTGAGTGAGGACCCTACTGAGCTTCACTTTTAAATTGTGGAGATCCAGAGTGCTTTACCATAAAAGTACTTCAGTATTACGTTTATTTTAATGTCTTTAAGGCCATGAATGCTAAATTTCCTTGAGTGTATGCTCTAGATTAGCTTTGCCCTCAGTAATTTTGCAGGGCTTCTCCGTTTGATCGCCCCTTCTCCTCTGTCTTCCTGTGTGATCTGGGACAGCTCTGCTAATAACAATAGTTTTGTAGTATACACGAGTAGGAATCCTAAAACAACTTAGGTGTATGTAGCTGCTTTTTAGTTTCTTGTTTAGGTGCCATACCTAAATGTTTATTTTATTTTTTTTAACTTCCATAAACACATCACACCTTCAACTTAAAAAATGATACACATCATTTTCTAGCTCACTTGGCAGCACAGCAGTTGCCACACCTTATCAGACCAATTGGAAGAGAGCTTTCTGAAGCACTACTGAGAGGAACACAGAGAGGGATTTATATAGGATACCTCCTACAAAATATCACAAGCAGGGGCTTTATATTGTGAACCTAATCCAGCAGAAAGGTGATTCAAATCGTGAACTCTCAACTCTTTGACAAATACAACAGGAAGGGGCTCATAAGTTTAACTCTTTGACAAACAGCATAGTAAATGGCTGTACATTTTGAACTGTTTGCCAAATATACTTATAATATACAATGAGTGGGTTTAGTTTGGTCAAGTCTGATCAAGGCAATAGGGAGGTATTCAGTAAATATATTTATTTATGGCTCCATCTACAGCAAATACTTTGAGTCTCCAAACGGAGAGTTGAGGTCTCTGTCACTGTATACTTTGGGACTACCTCAACTGTTTGATGAGTCTCTAGCAAGAGACAACATTGTTATTTTTACATGCTTTACTGATTTTAAATGTGGTGATTAAGACCGTATGCCTTTCATTTTACACTGTGGCTGGATTGACAAAGCCTGCAGACTTAACCTTTTTGATTGCGAGAAGTCTTGTATCTTCTAATAGCTTCAAATAGGACCCTTGTTTTTTACGACTGCAGTAGTGCACAGATTATGACATGGTAACTCACCGCTAATGGTAGGAGACATTTACGGGAACAGTTTCCCTCTGTGATATTTCTTTGGGGTGAGCGACTTGCATCATGTTCAATCAGAAAGACTCCTACATTAAGTGTTTAATTGAAATCCCACAAGAAATCTTGTATCGATTTGTCATTTTGATGATAGTACCCAGCTGTGTGTGAATTAAAAGTACTTTTTCTAGATATTAATTTATTGTGTTAATGTAATGCACTGCATTCCAATTTTCTAGCTCACATTACCTCCCTGAGTCAGCCTTGGAATGACTGCTATATCTAGTTACCTTTAAATACAAGTTCCAAAAAGGTGAATTTGTATCCCAATCCCTCTAACTGGGTATCAAGTCCCTTTGACACAATAGGTGAAAGCACTCCCCTCCCAATTGGAACAATTTTGGTGGGAAACTTCCAGTCTCCATAGGACCTTGCAAACAGGATTTCTTACATACAACAGGAGGGGGTTTTACATTTTAAATTCTAACAAATAAAACAGGAAGGGGTTTATATTGTAAGCTCCTCGCCAAACACAATGGGAATTGGTTTTACATTGTGAAATCTCTGAAAAATGCATTAGTGAAGGATTTACATTGTGACCCTTGTATCAAATAGATTAGAAAAGGCTTGGACATTCTGAACACTGACAAATACTAAAGGAATGGGTTTTATATTTTGAACATTACAAACACAGAGTCTATTTTTTAGGTCTGCTCACAGTAAATGCTTGGTGTTTCAAAAGAAGGACTTAATATTCATATCAATGTATACTTTGGGCCTATGTAAAATGTCTGCTAAGTCACTCTAGGCTAACGGTTAGGTTTACGTTAACAGGACTAATTTATTTAGGAATTGCGGTGACAAAAGCAGTAGAACTCCCATTTTACAATGTCAAGGGCAGAGACTACAGACTTGCAAAAAGACTCAGTTTTCTAATAAGTCATTATAGGACGACTCGGAGTTTTACAATTAGAGCTTGTTTTGGCACAATTTATTACACTGTACCCCACAGATAACAGAAGCAGACTACATTTACATAGCTAGTTGACTCTGGTACTATTTCTTTAGACCGCATGATTAGTACTCTGTTTAAGCTGCTAGAACCCTATAGGAAGGATTCCAATTACTACTTCCACCTAAAATCTTGTAAATATGTGTCAATCTGATTATAGCACCCAGTTGTGTGTGCATTAAAATACTTTTTCTTTTTAAAGATATGGCATTTTCTGGATATTGAATTATTGGAACTTTAATATCGTGTATTGCTCGGTTCTAACCCACAGCACCTCACTGAATCAAGTTAAGACGGTCCTGCCAATTTACCTTCACAGTCAAGCGTTAAAATGGGACATTTGGTGTCCAGTTTGAAAAGATGGTGTAGGGAGGTCACAGACAAGAAAGAACCCCTCACACACAAATGGGGCTAGTATCTTCCGACTACACCGAGAAATCATGACTCAAATCACAACTGCAAGATATTGGGGCTACATTGTGAACTGCTTCTCAAATAATAGGAAGTAGCTTTAGGCTGTAAACTCTGATAATTGCAAAACAAAGTGGTTTCATATTGTGAACTCTGTGACAAAAGCAACAGCAAGAGGTTTAAATCGGTCACATGCAACAGGAAGGGGGTTTTATATTGTGAGCGCATGAAAAACACTATAGAGAAGGTGGTATAACACAGAATTTTGTGACAAATGCAAAAAGAAAGGGTTGAGTATACATGTCAATTTTTAAGTTGGGTCACAGAAAATGCTCAAATGTCATCAGAGGGAGACAATGTTCATATCTAAGTATACTTTAAGAGGCCTAAAACCTTTGGTGGGTCTCTCAAGGCAGAGACAATATGGTCGGGTTTATGTTCATGCCACAACCAAAAGGCTTACTTTATTGTTTTTTTAATGTGGTGACCAAGGCTGTAGGCCTCTTATCTTACAGAATAAATGGCTTGACAAAGCCTACAGACCTAACTTTGCTGATGATGGCCAGCAAGATGGCCGACCGGTAGCACTGAGTTAGTGCTCCAGCCCCAAAGTACACAATCCTACTTGATCTTGCTGCCCCCGGGCTCTGCAAACCGGGGAGAACGTGTGCGGACGCCGGAGGGAGGGGGGGTGTAGTTCAAGATGAGGCCCAGAGGAGAGAGGAGCAACGACCGGAGCCATTGCTGCGGATCTGACATAGAGGAGCGGCTGAGGCCTCACCCACAAGATGGAGTCGCTGGGCCCAGAATGTGAGAGGGCACCCTGGCATGGAGCTGAGGCAGTGAGCATGGCTGTACCCTGGTCGTGGGGGGAGGTAGCGCGCGGAGGACAACGTGGGCCCCAGGGCCGGTGGTGTGTGACTGCTTGCGTGGTCGCACGACACTCAGCTGCCTGCTTGCTGCAGAGGAGGATGTTGTGGTGAGAGGAGGCCTTCCGCAGTGCTGCAGGGATGTAGACATCGCTGCCTGAACTGGAGGACTGGGACCGAGTCGGAGGTTAGGGAGGGGGGGGTTGGGGATTCGGGGGTGGTGCGGTGGCCAGAGTCCCTCCTCCCCATACCACCCCGCCCCTGTTTTTGCCTTGATTTAATTGTGGAGGAGACAGTGAGTGCGTGCAGCACATGTAGACATTGTGGCCGGAGATGGTGCAGAGAGGGTAGCGATATGGGGCATGACAGCATAGGCCCAGCTACACAGAAAAACGCCAGAGGCTGACGAACCGGTTGCACAGGCGGATAATAAAGGATGTCTTGCGGCGGTGGGCCGCCTACTGCCGGGAGGTTGGTGCTGTTTGACGGGGGCCACGGCGGACAGTGAGTGCAGGCTGCCGGATAGCTGCTACAGGTCGTGTCCATCTGTCCCCCCCACCCCCTCCTTTTGCACCGCTGATGCTCAGATGCAATTGGCTTCGACTGGGGGCAGACTCTGCAGTGACTGGGACAAAAGTGCTGGCCTAGCGAAAGTATCAAACTGTGCACAGCATCACAATGTAACGGACAATATGCATGAGGAGTGAGGCACTCACTTGCTGAGTGCTCCTCCATAGTGCAGTTGCTTGAAGAGCCACTAGGGACACGTTGTGCCTTAAGTAACATGGGCAAGGATAGAGTGGCAAAAGGTGTGCAGCAATCTAAGATGGAGCAATTCATGGAGCAGCATCCTGTAGGAAGGTCACAGCACGAAATTGGCGGTCTGCTGGGGAAAGTGTGCGAGCCATCCGGGGCCCAGATCCTGGTGGCCACTGAGACTTCTGGTCAAGCAGTGCAGACACAGATAGCAGCTATTGCGGTATAGGTTAACCCATTGAGAACAGACCTGCAAGCTGTGGCTGAGAGGTCCGTGGCCACAGGAAAACAGATGAGCACCATATGAACAAATCTAGACGCCTTGAAGGATGCTGGGGCTACTTTAGCGGCAAAGACGCGTAAGCTGGAGATGAGAGCAGAGGGACGGTCCCGAAGGTGCAACTTGAGAGTTGTAGGCTTCCCGGAGGGGGTCGCACCAGAAGTATTTTTAGAGGACTGGATAACTAAGGCACTGCCTGCAGCACCCCTATCGGCTGTGTTTGTAGTTGTGCGGACGCATAGGGCCTTAGCCCCTCAGCCGCCTCCTGGGTTCCCCCTCCCCTCCATTCCACCTCCGAGGACGGTCACTGCCAAGATTCTCAATTATAAAGATCGGGACACTATACTGCAAGAAGTGTGCAAGCACGGTGACCCCTCATATGAGAATCATACTATACGATTCTTCCGACTACACAAGAACTGTTCAGCTCCAACAACAATCATTCAGCGGCGTTAAACAAAAGTTAAAGACACTGGGGACACATACATGTTGCTGTTTCCCGCTAAGCTGAAAGTTCTGCTCACATTTTTGCCAAATGCTGGAAGCAGCATGAGACAGGCTGGAACTCAGAGGGGGTGGGGGGAAGTCTTGGTGACCCCCCTCAAGAGGGGTTGCGGACGTGGAGATGTCTGGGGGGTCTGATGACTCACTGGTCACCACACAGAGGAAAACCAAATGACGCTGACGCGACAGCTCAGAGACCAGAGTAATAGTGTACCTGAATGGCTCCTTGAGTCCGGAGCAGAGGCGGCAGGAATGAGAGGAGGCCAGGATGCTGGTGGAGACAGTCACCTCTGCGGGGTCCTTGCGCTCGGAGTCTATGCAGGGAGAAGAGGGCCCAGCTGTAGACCTGGATGACATCCGCACATGAAGTGAGATGCACTTGCGGAGCTTGATGGGATAGCTTGAGCGTGCCTTGGAGCACATGGGTGACTGTTGTGCAGTCTGAACAATGCGTAAAGGATTTAAAAATTATGTTCTGTTATCTCTGTGCGTGGGCTGTCCCTCTGCCTTTGATTTTTTTTTTTTTTTTTTTTTTACGTATTATTAGTCTTGGGTGGGGTTGCGGGGCTATGGTTTCTCCCTTTTTCAATTGCCTTCTCCTCTGTTCCTCCTCTGTTTTTCTCTCGGCTCCTTCCAGATGGAGAGAATGCAGGGTTCAGGGCAGCAACAACGAAGGGGGACTGGCACTGCAAGGAGGAGTACTTCCTTACTAGCTTTACCCTTTTCATGTTTTTGGTATCGGGTATTACCTGTGGGGAGCGAGAGTGTGAATCAAGCAACAGGGGTGGGGGTATGTGGGAAATATATGGGCTTGATGCACACTATCTTATGACACCTTAAGCTCTCCTTGCAGCAGGGTGGGAGTCACTAACTCTCTGCCTCTTGTCTAGGTGTAGACTGCAAGGGAGAGTAGGATACACACACACACACACACAGAGTGGGGGGAGAAAGGTTGTTCAGAGGTGTTTACCCAGGGTGGGATGGGTTTGAGTGGGGATTGTTCATTGTTGTATTGGAGTGTTTTATCACAGTAGTGGTGGATTGTGTGCACTAACGCAATGAGTGGTGCAGAGATGTGCAAAGAGAGAGCAATGTACACAGGCTTGTGAGACGGGTGGGTGGATGATGAGGGTATGTCTGGGTAGGGGAGGGTGGGGTGAAATGCTACGATTGGGGACTGAAATAAATCCCCATGAGTGATTTAGTGCACTTTCCTACGTGGAACATGAGGGGTCTAAATTCATTTGTAAAACGTTATGGAGTGCACTCATACCTCAGATGAGTTGGCGTACATATCGCTCTCCTTCAGGAGAGACATTTGATGGATGCAGAGGCACAAAAACTACAGAAAAATGGAGGAGCCATCTCTACTCATGTATGTATTTATCTTATGCTAGAGGGGTTTCGATATAGGTGGCATTGGGGGAGCCACTATGGGCACAGGGTCAGGTGGCAGATGTGGTAGGCAGCTATGTCCTCCTGATAATCGAGGGCCAGGAAACAAGTGGTGAAGGCCTCGTTTAAAGGGGAAAGAGTTTCCCTTTTGAAACGAGGCCTTTGCGAACATCGGGAAGGCTGTTTGGAGCGGTTTCCTGCTGCAGTGGAGAAAACAAACAGTGACGTCAGTGCACCTCGTGGCGCGCTGGCATCACAAAGTGGCGGGTGGGGAGCCAGGGAGAGAGACAGAAGATCTTCTGTGTCTCCAGTGGTATTTTTAAATAAAAAACAAGTCCTCGGGTGCAACACACCAGAGGATTATTTAACCCCCACCCTGGTGTCGGCTACTGGGCGACGCCCGCACTGTAGGGGGTTAAAAAAGGGAGAAACAGAAAGACAAACATTGGAGTGTTGGAGCAGAAGGTCTGTCCCTGGCACGATTGGTTCTTAGTCACTCAATTGTTTTCCGTGGAGCTCTCAACAGTTAAATGTTTTATTAAGGATTATTACCTACTTTAAACATTTCAGTAACTTTTATTTAACCCCTTTAGTTTAGTTAGTTGCTTTACCACATTTGTTTGGTTTATTTTTTTTATTTTATTTTTTAACCATGCTATTGATACTCAATTCCTGGGACAATAGCGGTGACCTAGGCAGCTTTATCTTCCTGTTTGGAGTATAAGAATGTAGTCTTGCTTGGCATACCTAAATAGTTTCTCTAGGGCCTTCAAACAGTGCAAACAGCACCTGTACAGTCTGTTGCCTAATTTACCTTAGCACACCTCTATTAAATCCAAGTTAAATGTCCTCCACAAGTTACCAGAGAATAAATGGATCTAGTTTACAACACTTTGTAGGGCAGAAAGGACCTTGCTGGCCCTTGTGTTAACTTTTTTAGCTCAGTGAGCCCTCACATGCTTTGCTCTACTTCTAGACCCCAAAAGCCTATGAGCCCACTCAAGCCCTACCTGGTGTTTGAGTCTGTAGAGTGCTGATTGCTGCTGAGGACTGATAGGGATGCCCCAGCTTGTTGTCAACCACCAATTTTACTGGGGAGTGATCTGAGAGCGTATGCTGGGGTTATAATACCGCTGTTGGGTACATGTCTATAACTAAGAAAACATATGCTCTACAGGTCTAATGCATTGATGACTTGAAGCAGAGCCCTTGTTCTCTTTTTTGAGTGTGCCACACAAGGTTTAAACCTATGACTTACTGGATATAACACCAGATTCAAGCCCCTTGCCCCTCACAAACTACAGTACCAACCTCCACCTTACTGCACACTGACTACGCTGTCAAAGATAACAGCAGAGTTTATGTTTGAAGAAAGCTGGCTCTTTATAGAATATATCAAAATGAAATATACTGTACAAAGAGTCCAGGGATTCCCTTACTAGTGGACAGGGGCTTGCTCTAGCAATCCCAAGGTACTCTAATAGAGGGTACTGTGGTCGAGCAGACTTGGGCTTATTAGAGAGGAGTGTTAAGACATCTGCAAATACATACACAGTCTAAAATGTATGCACACGACTCTAAGGAGATCCACACTGAGTTATAAAAATAATGTGCGTGTGTGTTTGTATATATTTATTTATATTAATTACCTAGTGGCGCTCGCCACTGGGTAGTTATAGTTAGGACCAAGTTTCTATAGAAAGGATGTTTTTTGTTTTGATATTAACTTTGGCACCGCTTGACGAATTTTCATGAAATTTTTCAAGAAAATATGACGCTCACTTTGGCTGCCGTCTGGAAAGCTTCGGGTGATCCATCTAGGGGGGTGGGGCCAAGAAAAGAAGGGGAGGGCCCAAAATACTTTTTCCCCCCCATTCATTTTTTCCATAGGAAAAACTGAACAGCAATACACAATTTTTGGCAGAAAGGTAGGTCCTAGTCCAGAAAGCGACCTTTTTTGCTTTGGTGTAAATCCATTCAGTAGTGTGAGAAATTTAAGGAAACCCAAATTTGTATATCTAAGGACACAATGGATTCGCGACCCCTCCAGATCTTGTGCTGAGATCTGATTGGCTGACAACATTTCAACAAAAAAGCCACTGAAGTGTTGTCAGTCATAGTCCCAGAAAAAAAACAAAAAATAAAAATAAAAAAAAGGGACCAGGGTACGAACACACTGACCCCATAGCTCTGATGCTGGGGGCCCAAATGGACCCCCTTCCACCCCAGGGCTAAAAGCATTTTTAAAAATGTTTTCACTGTGAATCTGCAATGGGGTCCCGAATTCACAGTATAAAAAAACAAGTTATAGCGCTTGTTTTTAAATAAGCCCCCGGATGGTCCAGGTCCTGTGGCTTTTTCACCCTCCTCCACACAGCCCCAGGGACCATCACCCCCGGGGCAAAATGTGTGTGTTTTTTTTTTTTTTATTGAAAAGGGGGGGGGGGGGGCCTTGCCTCACCCGCAGCCCCAGGGATCACCACCTCCAAGGGGCATTACAAATAATTACAGTGGGTTTGTTGCAGACCCCTTCAGCCCTGGGGGCCACCAACTCCCTGGGTCTTCTTCTAAGTTGGAAGGGGGGGCAGCACATGCCGCCCGCCTCCCCCCCCCCACCTCCCCAGGGCCAGCTCCTTCTATGTCCCGGGCTCCCCACCCCGTGACATAGCTATTTGATATTGGGCTTGGCCACAGCAAACACATCGGTTTTTGACATCAGGACCCGTCAAGCAGGTCCCGCTGTCAAAAGCTGAGGATTTCATCTCTATCCCAGACCTTCACACGGAGGGTTGAGGGTTCGAGTCCTGCCGAACTCGTTTCTCTTTTTTTTTTTTTTTTTTTTTTTTTTTTTTAACTACAAATGTTTAAGGCTCATACTGAAAGGTAATCTTATTCTTTTTAAATGACATACATTTTTCTTCTTAATTTGCCCAGAAATATCTGATTCTAAGTATGTCATGTATCAAAGTCTAAAACAACTCTGCCTGTCACTATTTCTCTCTGTCAATCTTTCTCCCACTCACACACCCACCCTGACACTAACGCACCGAGTCACAGCCCCAGTCAGACCCTCACACACTCACAGAACCACTGACACCCTCATGCACCCACTCACTGACCCGCGCACACACGGACTCACCCACTAAAATTCTGATGTACGCACTCTCACACCCAAACAATCTGACAGCCACTCTCACCCCCCAGATACAACCTCTCACACCTATTCTCACACCCAGAAAGGCTGAGGCCATCTCCCGCCGCACACAGCCAAAGGGAAGTACAGAGCATGTTGTTTCAGGGCTCGAAAAATCTACTCGACCACTCGCTATGGCAAGTTTTATTTTATGAGGGAAATCTATTTTTAGGTTCCACTCAGACATTCTGGCAGTGGACAAAAAACAGGTGTTCTGTTCAGTCAGAAACTGAATTAGCAATTAAGATGCTTTTAAATCTTATTCTTGTCACATTTGCTCTGTGTGTCCAGAGACATAGGTCAAAAGTCAGTTTGTCTTCTTGCAATGCAAATACTTTTCCTTGTGACCTATGTGAAAGTAAAGGCTTTTGGTATAAGGTTTTTCCTAACACTCAACATTTATATAACTAGGTCAACATTACAAACATTTCAAAATATATTTCAGTAGCTGTGAAAGACCATGTATTGTACTTCTGTGTGATGAAAAAAATATTTTATTAGGATGAAAAAAAGTCAGAACAGTTTACTAGGTGATTTGCAAATGACAAAGGTTTTCTGAAACCCAATTTTTACAGCTTATTATTTATACACTATATAGTTTTATCAGTGAAGCTGCAAGTTAGTGGGAAGGTTTTTGACATTTCTTGGAAACTTACTGTCTGTAAATGACAGCGCGCTACCACATCATGCTTTAGTCATATATTTATTATAAGTGAGTGTTTGAACAAACTGAGAAACACTCCTGCCCTGACGGCAAAGCTATTGGTAAACTAAGAGGCAAGTCACGCATGGATCATGTATACCCCATATGTGGGCTAGATTTATTATACATGTAGCAAACGTTTAATGTATTTAATCAAACAAGAGATTTTTTTATTTTACAGCAGAAATGGTGAACTCATTTATTTGAAGGTGCACTCATATGAATGAAGAAAAAGGTGACTGTAAAATACAATATTGGCCTAGGACCACACAATTTGAGACCCGTTTCTGGGTCAAGTACACTAGTTATGTGGAGTAGATTGTTCAAGCTACTCAACCTACAGGTGTAGTAACATTTTTCGAGGCTTGTGTTGGGTTGAATGCCATGCACGGGGCAAGGTTGGGTGCTTATAGGAGGTTGGCCTCACGGTGGTCTATACTAATGAAAATTAATATACTTTAAAAAAAACATAGAAATTCACTGACAAAAACCAAAGGCTACAGGACGTTATAGTTAGGCTCCCATTTTAAACATACTAAACCATAGAAATTCACCAGTTACAGTTAGAGTTATCTCAAGTAACTATAACTCATGCCGTGGGGTAACTATAACTCGTGCCCTCGTCATGCACTGCTAAGAACCCCACAAACTAAGGCACTGATGACATCTTTGATAATATCAATGCAGTATTTGCAGTAAATATTTTGACGTAAATAACTGCATTGCAGGGGAGCGAGTTATAGTTACCTTAGGGCACGAGTTTATAGTTTTTTGAGTTAACTCTCACTGTAACTAGTGAATTTCTATGGTTTCATACGTTTAAAATGTGAGCATAACTATAAAGTCCCTGTAACCTTTGTTTTTTTAAGTGAATATACATATATGTGCATTTTTCAGAGGCAGTAATATTATCCTATGGAGGAAAAACAAGCATTGCATTCAGGTATAGTACAGCGACTTACAAGACCAATCTCCTGGGCTTAAGGTAAGTATGGGGCAAGGTCCAAGACAGAACCAACAGGTAACCTTTGGTGGCACTGGGGCGGCCTGGTGCAGAGGTGCTTTTCAGCGCCGGGTGTCCAATGTTATCCTATGGGGAAAAATGTGTACTGCATTCAGGCACGTCACAGTGACCTACAGAACCAATCTCCTGGACTTAAGGTAAGTATGGGGCAAGGTCCAGGGCAGCACAAACAGGTCACCTCAGGTGGCACTGGACAGCCAGGTGCAGAGTTGCTTTTCAGCACTGGGTACCCAATGGGAGTCAATTTGGATCGGGCCAGTTAAAAAGAGGCTGCAGGTTTGGACTGGGAGGCCAGTTGGGCTGAACAAGCAAGTGGGCTCAGCTCACACGATGCTCGGGGATGTGGAGACACCTTAGGTCCTCTTCTTCACGGGCCAGGGGCGACGGGAGCAGAGATGTTGAATTTTCATCTGGGAGCACTGGCAGTTGAGGGGGCCTGCAAACAGAGGTGACGTCGGTGAGTCCACAGTGGTGGTCAAATGGCGAGGTCGGCACAGAGTTCAGCTGTAAGGTAGACATTTCATCTGGCGGTATTGTGCCCTTTTTTCAGGCCGCATATTATCCAAGGCCCAGAATTGGACATCGGGCCTCGCCATGTTAGGGGTGTGGCGCGGGCCCAACATTAGGAGTATGCACACCCCGCATCCCTCACTTACCTGGTGTCCTGCCTTTTTTTGGGGCTTCTTTTTTCTTTTCTCTAAGTAGGGGCCATAGTCTCTTTCTCCCAGCATGCCTTTCTTCTTGACTTCTTCCCTACATGCATCTGGTTCCCTTTCTAATATGGTGTCCTCATCTATCTCATTCTATAGTCTTTTCCCAATCCAACAAGGTGTTCTTGCTTTTTCCTGTATGTCACTTCCTGTTCAGGGGTATTTTAGGAGATGGATTCTTGTTCTCCATGCGCTGCAGCACTTCCTTTGGTGGTCATCATGCTCTGGTTATTTTCTTCCAATTCCTTTATTCCTGTTTGGTCCAGCTTTCTTCCAGTTATTTTTTCCTGACTTGGAAGTCAGGTATTTTTGTATGTGTCTTCTTTCGTTCCAGGGAGTTCCTGTCAGAGGTTTTTTTCCCTTTGGGGTTTTTCCTCTGGGACTCCTTCTGGAGGGCACAGACTGCCTTTGATGTACCATTGTCAGCAGCACCGTGGCTACCAGGAAGGCCACCCTTACCTTGGACAGAGCAGGACCTGCAAGAATCCAGGTGTCCTGTTCTAGCTGACAAAGGCCGTAAGCGAAGGGTAGACCGTGACAGGCGCTCTAGCCACACAGAATAGTTTAATTTCGTAATACAAGCAAATGGGTGCCATGTTTTTGCAGCGGCATATTTTATTTTATTTTGTATTTTACACTTGCAATAAAAGCATAAAATCTAACTATAGCACTAGCTTGCCAAGGCCGGACCTACTGGTTTTGCCAGCGCTTGTTTTATGCAGCATCCATTTTATAAATGTGCTTGTAGTGCTAGCTCCGCATTGCTACCAGGCCACTTACTGACTGTAAAACAGGTCTGCATGTATTTCAATCGAGGCCAAAAGACATTGCAAAAGAACCAAAAGACAAACGGTTAAACTGACATATTCCTGTGGGCTCATTCAAGATAGGATTGACAATGCCTCAAGCCAGTGTCCAAAGATTCTATGGTAGGACCAGAGGCTTTGGATTATGCTTTCTCTTTCTTTTACTGACAAACAGCAGCCAATGAAAAACAGTAAAACTTTAAACTACATACCCCATGTCATTCAAATCATGGGCTTTCCCTAATCGATTTATAAGGCTCCAACATCAAAGTCCGTTCTCCTCATTTACAAGCTTATTTACTATTTGATTCACGATTAGTGATGCAATTTATTTTGCAGTTTTAAGCGTGCTTCGCGTTTCTTGCTTCACGCTGTATTATTGTCAAGGGGATCTATGATCCCTGGCGCTGAGCCAGTGGGAGTGGGAGCAAAGCCAGCGGAGTTTCTCTGCATGTTCTGTTCAGAGTCCTATTGCACTTGACCCACATGCAAGTTGAGCTGATTCTGGAAACTTTTCTTTTCCAACTGGCTCATCCCATGTGCTGCGTCTTGGCAACCTGTTGGCCCCTCAGATCGTCAGACGGAGCTGAAATAAACGTTGTTCAGGGTCCAGCCCAGGGGGAAATTGAATTTTTTTTTTAAAGAAGTACATTATCTTTATCGAGCAGGTGGCTCCCTCCACAGTTTTTTGACTGGCCAGGCATTTGTACTGCTGCCTTTTTTTCTGCACCATTCATCACCTGCTTCAGGCCCCTCCCCCCACTTACTCCTACATACCTCCTAACCACAATAATGGTGAACTACGCCGATGAGGAGGAACAATTTGAAGATCTCCAAGAGGTGCCCCTTGATCACCAGGTGGAGGAGAGACTAGTGGAGGCACTTGGGCATCATGTGCAGGACTCCGTGAACTGGGCCTTGATAAAGGCTTTAATGCCTTTCACTCAACTCCTGACCAATTTTGTCAAGAGAGAACTATTGGGCGAAGGCAGTCAGCAGGCTCGCAGACATGAGACTATGGAAGTCTCTGGCCTTCTGGTTGCAGCACTTGGGTGATGGTGGTGGCGGGGGTCTAGTAATTCTTTGGTTCTGCTGAAAGTTTGGCGCAAATGGCAGCTTCACTGGGGTGTGATCACAAATACGGTGGGTTTAACCCTTGTAAGTCCACAAGTTATTTTCCTATGTGTTCTCAACCTCAGGCAGAGGTACAACAATGTTCTTCTAATTCCGGGTCAGTGGACTCGCAAAAAGACTCTTTCCCTGAACAAGAAGTGAAAGTCTCACCACGTACCTTCTGAGGTATTCGCCCCAAGTGGCCAAAACCTCCTTTTCACTCCTGAAAACATTATCCATCCCTGCTCCACGGAGTGGGTTCCTAGAGCTGAGGTGGCTCATTATGTGCAGGACAGACTGCGCAAAGGTTTTGAGAAAGAAGTGCACAACACTCTTCGTTACGAATGTTCCCAGCCATCCTTGATTGCCAAAGTTTCTGATAACCAGAGCTAGATCCCAGTATGGCGACGTTCCTGAAAAAAATTTGCCAAGAACTCCAAGAGGGGGCTGGACCATGCTTGGCACGGCTGTCAAGATAAACTTTTAGACTTGTTAGGACCTTTAACAAAAATTCTTAATTTGGCAATCCGATTTAAAGAAGCAAATACGGCCCTGGATCCGGGGGTCGTACTCAAATGGGCGCAATGCGCTGTTTGACTTTTGGGCAATGCGAACTGCGCCATGTCCTCTGAGTGTAGGTGCTCTTTTCTCATGCGCCTGGACCCTAAGTTAGCAGATTTAGCATCTATTGAGGCTGGGACTCTAGCTAATGGCGTGCTTTTTGGTGACAAGTTCGTCAAAGATCTAAGCAAATATGTAGCGGCATTCACAGCACTAGATAAAAACAAAAATCTCCATACAAAAGGTTTTCAACAATACTCTTTATGCCTGGGCGCTTCAAGGGCAGAGCGCCAGGGCGTGGTTTCCAGGCTTCTAGAATTGCCACTCAAAGAGGTAGAGGCGGTAACTACAGCTCGACATTCTACCCTAACAGCCATACCTTTGATGGGTATCGTGGAGGTGGTCCCAATCAGGGAAACAATACCACAGATAAGGACGATTCCTTTTTCAGAGGTAACTTGGATGGGGTGGGGGTGGGCAGAATTCAACATTTCCTCATTGCCTGGCAAAATATCACACGAGACTCGTGGGTGTTACAAAATGTTCATGGGTTTTAGCTAGAGTTCTATGCTTCACCGACTCAGAGGGGTCTCCTTCACCATCTTCATTTTTCCCCCCTCGAAGATCGCTCATTAATAGAGGAAGAAATTTTGCGCTCCTGCAGAAAGGAGCTGAAGTAGAGTCTGTGCCTCATCCTCACTGGTTTAGGAGCATGATTTTCTTGGTGCAAAAGAAAGGAGGCAGTTCTCGTCTGGTGTTGAACCTTAAACAGTTCAATTAGTGGATTGTATACCACCATTTTAAAATGGAGGGCATACATTTACTCAGAGATTTATTAAGAAAAGGCGATTGGTTGGCTTGTTTGGAACTCAAAAGGCACCCATCTTTCAGTGCCAGTTTTTGCACCCCACAGAGTTTCTTCAATTCCAATGGGGGCACCACTGGTTCGAGTTCACCGCACTGCCCTTCAGTCTGTCCTCGGCGCCTTGGTGCTTCACCAAGCTTCTACTTCTGGTGGTTCAGTAGCTGAGGGAACGGGGGTGTAAGGCTTATTGTTTACCTCAACAATATCCTAATTATGGCTCAAGAGAGACATCTCAATTGGACTGTACAATTATTACAGGATCTCCGGTTTATCAACGCTGAGACATCCAGCATGGTGTCATCGCAAAGTATTGAGTTCTTAGGCTAACAGACAGACTTGGTCAAAGCCCTGTTACTTCTTCCTCTAGACAAGGAAGCACGGATCAAGAAAGAGTTTAGGAGAGCCCTTGTCTCTCCGACTATATCATTGAGGATGATGGCACGACTAGTGGGTCTACTTGCATCCTCAATTCAGCCCATTTTCCCAGGGCTTCTGCACTACAGAGCTCTTCAAAGACTGAAGACCTTACATCTTTGGAAGGGACTACAGTATTCGGAATTAGTCTGGACTTTGGAAGAAGCCAAGACCGAGATATCTTGGTGGCTCTTCCACATGGATGCATGGAATGGCAGGGCAATGTTTATCTCAGTTCCGGATACAGTAATAGAATTGGATGCCAGCCGATGGGGCTGTAGGGCACGCTGTGGCTCAGAAGAGACGGGGGAGGGGTGTCGTTGGTCCCTGGGATAGTTGAATTATCACTTCAATTGTATAGAACGTTTGGCAGGCATTTACGATCAGATCGCTTTCCCCACGCAGAGCCCATTGTTGTATTCTCCTCTGGATGGACAATGTGTCCGCAGTCAGGTATATCAATCACCTGGGAGGGACCATATCTCATCTGTTGGTGGTGAGTGCTAACGATTTTTGGCATTATTGTCTGCATTACCAAATTTCAGTGATAGTGGAATATATTCTGGGTTGTTCCAATACGACAGCGGATTGGAATTCTCGCTTCCTTCTCGATTTCAGCAATTGGAAGCTCAAACCACAGATTTTCCAAGCACTTCAACTGCGGTGGGGACGTTGTCGCTGACTTGTTTGCTTCCTAGCTGAACAATCAAATTCCGACTTACTCCAGTTGAAGGCCAGACCCTCATGCTTTTCCCCCCATTCGCCATGATTCTGCACGTCCTGGCCCAATTACTGCGCCAAACAACGGAAGTAATTTTGGTGACTCAGTATTGGAGAACGTAGCCTTGGTTCCCATCAGCAATGGCTCTCTCGTTTTTCTTATCTCAATCTTGGGCCCCCTCCACTCATAAAAGATATGAGCAAACCTGGAGAAAGTGGCTATGTCGGTGCGGTGAAAGGAGTTTGGATCCCCTGGGATCGGAAATACATGTCATAGCCAATATTCTATCTGACCTAGCCTCACAGGGTTTGGCTTACAGGACAATTAATAATTGTTGTTCGGCTATTTCTGCAGGTCATTCTCATATTCAGGCTAGACCAGTGGGGGAACATCCATTAATCTGGAAACTTCTTAGGGGCATTCGTATGGATAAACCCCCTCAACCATAATATTCCTCAATGTGGGATGTTAATGTTCTTCTTCGTTTTATTAGAAGTTGGCGTAATGAGGAACTTACCCGTAAACAACTGTCAGCAAAACTTACAATGTTGCTGTGCTTACTTTCCTGTAGACGAGTTTCTGATGTCAGGGCCTTGGATTTAGCAGGTAAAGTATTTACTCCCTCAGGGGTATCTTTTTCCATTAAAGACATAAAAAAACTTCATTGCAGTGCATACCCATCTTTTCCCCATGACAAAAAGTTATGTGTAGTGCAATGTATAAAGGTTTATGAAGACTGTACTCATGAATTCAGACAGGATATTTCTGGCCAACTACTCATTTCTTTGCAGGAAACCTTTGAGCCCATTTAATGCAGCAACCTTGGCTCGTTGGGTCAGACAGAGATTGGCTGAGGCAGGTACAGATATAACTATCTTTGGAGCTCACTCTGTAAGAGGAGCTCTGACCTCTAAAGCTTTTTCAACTGGGGAACGATTGAAGGACATTATAGCTGCAGCAGATTGGTCAAATGATTCTACTTTTAAAGTGTTTTATCACAAACCAATTGTGGATGTGGTGTATAAAGGTTAGACTCGCATAATCCGAAGCCTTCGGTCCTACCATAGATTTAAACTTTTCTGGCTAATGCATCAAGAATTTAGAGACATGGAGGCGAGGATTATCCCACCCTAAGTATTTATGCTATGCATGCAATGTATTATGTATCTGTTGTTTGACGAAAAGTTGTTTTTCGTTGGTGAACTTACCCATCCCTATACAAGTGTGGATATTAGATTTGTTTGTTATCTTCACCAGGGGCGACTACTACTGCTTCTTGAAATCAGTCCGGTTGTGATGTTTTGTTAAAGTTGAAGAATCCTGCCTTTGGCGGAGGTCGTCAGAAGAGGTTGGCTTAGATTAGCTGGCAGTTCTCTCAGGATCGAATGGTTCTAAACAGTTGTTTGCATGTTCTTTTTTAAAAACTGACTTTCTGTTGTTATGGTTCATGAAAAAAAAAAGAAAAAAAAAAAAAAAGAAAAACACAAAGGGACAGACTGATGTTCGAGCCTTATAAATTGATAAGGGAAGGGCCATGATTGTATGACATGGGTTATCATGGGATATGTAGCTTAAAAGTTTACTGTTTTTCATTGGCTGCTGTCGCTCTGTAAAAGTAAGAAAAAGCACAATCCTCGCCTCCGTGTCCTTGACAGATTCTAAAATGCTTGACCCGTTAGCTACAAAAATGTTTAATTCTGGAGCCAAAGGGACACTTGCTGAAGAAGACTACCAAAGGGGCTTTAAAGAGGTAAACAAGGATAGGTGTGCAATAAGTGGCCATATACGTGAAACCTAAAATTGTAACCCAGAGGACAGCAAATACCCATTGTAAGCCAACAGTGACTAAAGTCTTGGGTGTTTGTCCTCACATCAGTTCTGACCATTAACCAAGTACCCACTTTTTACAATACAGCAATCTGCCATGCATGACTGTAAACTGTACCACAATCTCATCAAAACAGTAAACAAGTCAAAGACGTGCAGTGACAATAATGTGACGACTAGGTGTGTAGTCAAAATGCTGCAAGGCTAACAAAGACAAGCCTATGGTAAATGAGATAACCCTCCGGGTACAGCACCGTTAAATGCTAAGGCAGAGGACAACAAAGACATCCTCTGGGTACTGCAGATCTTAAGTGCTCAAGGCAGAGACAGCAGGGATATCTTTTCAGCATACACAACTTTTGCAAACTTGTCCAACTGATTACAAATCTTTTACCTCGATTAATCTAAAGATATGCTGGTAAAAACTGATTCAGGGCTAGACAGATCTCACAGATGCAATACTAGGTTCAGTCATTTAACGAAAAGCTATCCCCGAGAGGACACTGAAGAAGCTGGTGCATTCCACTGACAGCAGAACACAATGATCTTACAGGTCATTTAAGATTCAGAGGGTGAATGCTCTCAAGCATATTAGAGCAGTTTTATCTCATAATAATCTACTCTTACAGCCTTAAACTGTTATGTGAACTTTCAGCATTAGCGTTGTGTTACACACTGCACTTCAAGAAGGAGCCACTAGGACGAACACTACGTTTTTGCTTTAACAAGAATTTTAGCTTCAATTGACACTACATGCAGCTTAGAACTTGCACAAGCTCCGCTCAAACACATAAATTAGTCGGAGAAAGACAAGCAGATCTGCAAACTCTATTCACATACAGAACAGGAATAGTGTAAACAGCATCCGACGTATCATCATCCTAAACAGTGGGAACTTAAAAGACTGGTGCCTGGACAGAGCCCTGTTTGTCCATCTCCTGAGACATTTTGGTTAGCATTTCAGCACATTACTTTAAATTTTTGGAAAGGGAGCTGAAGTTTCTTGATGTCAGCACTACTTACGATTTTTCTGACAGTCACATTTAAGAAGCGTTTGCAGTCAGCTCAGCCATCAGCACCTATGCCCACCAAGCAAGTTAGTTTGAATGATCGAAGAAAAAGAAAAGAAAAAAAGCTTACATGCCACTAGCTGGAAAATAATCAAATGCTTTCAACTCCCTATGCTATAAAAAATATAGGTTATCTTTTTAGGATCAATGTTTTACTGGGACTGTATCTGTGACAGCTTATTGGGATTATTCATCTCACCGCATCTAGCTAAAAAAAGCAGCCTAGCTTCATCTGCCACGAAAGTACGTGCATCAGACGTTCAGCTTAGAAGCGTCATCTTTACAACCCTTCGCTACACCTGGCTTGATTACAGGAAGTATCAGCATAAATTGCATTAATGATTACCCTACATTTTACGGCAGCAGAAATTTACAGCACTCCACCACCTTGCCAAAAAAACACCATACACTATTCAACAAGTTTAATAAAATGTATTTAAAAGTAACAAAATATGAAGTCTCATACAGCAAACTTCTGCAAAAACACAAGCAGCAGACTTTTGTATATAAAACACAAAACAAAAGAAAGCTACTGAAGTAATTAAACAGGGAGTCTTTAAGGAATTAAATTGATCTCACAATGCAAACCCCATTAAACGTCCAAGGAGGTCAGCTTTATATTAATGGGAAAGTTCTATTTAGCGCTTTGACCTGTATTTACTGATTTCAGATAATCTGGAAGACCCTACCATTACATTCAAATGAGATGTTGAATTTATGTTGGACATTATAAACTTTCAGTATTCTTCTCACCTAGCCCTAATAAGAAGCAAGTGTGAACTGCATTACCCAGGACAAATGAGCCAGAAAAGTGTCTATGTTGTTGCCTGCGCACCATCAAACAAAACTGTTCCATCTCCCACAAATAGGTTTTGTGGAGGGGCAACAAGTTGACAGAATTATATTCACCACCTCTGCAGAAATTAGTCTAAATATCTCCGCTCAATCTCCAGGTATGAAGGTGCAGGCCTTCGAGATTGGGGTGCAGCACTACGTTCCCTCCCCACTGACAGGGGTAGAGAAGATCCAGTTGTAATGACAGCTTTTTTTAAGAAGGGGGGCGAACGACATCCTACAATGCTCCCCTCAACAGATACTGAAGGGCACAGAACTGTCAGCACTGAGATTTTTCGAAGGAGGGGAACAAGTCCATTTGAGAAACTCCCAACTAGGCAATGATGTCATGGACTATCTATGACAGGAGAGGCAACATGTGATTGGCAAGAAAACACTGGTTCAGGCAGTCACCTCTGACATTCAGAGACCTTGCTAGGTGATTGGCTGTTAATCAGATCTCTTGGTGGTGTGCCCAAAACCACAGGCTCAATGCCTTTAGGCAAAGATGTTGATAGGACGTGCCAGATGGTGCTAGCAAAGGTGTTGTACATTGCATTAAGGAACACAGCTGAGTCCGAGCCTGGCACCAAGAATTTTGAGTAGGACAGATCAGGTGCTAGGAATGCTGGGTAAACCAGAGCCTTCACCAGTGGAATCAGGAGCCCCGGAGGCAGTGCTAGAGGATATTGTGATGGCTTCAGGCTCTGGTCCTGTAGAGGTACTGGCACTGGACCTCTCAGAGAAGGTTCTGCAGGCTCCAAGACACCAACCCTAGGTCTGAGGATGAAGATCCTGTGGAGACAGAGGCCATCTAGGTGACTTACCTTTCCTGTGTTTTTTTTTTGGTGTTTTGTGAGCTTTCCAATTCCTAATGTATGAGAGGGCAGTGACCTGGAGTACGGCCTTGAGTGATGACAGCTGAGCCTGTCATTGTGGACCTGGGACATGAATAAAATGGCATCCCACTTTTTGATGGCCTTCGGGTGCATGCTGAGACAGAAGTCGCACATTGAGGGTCATGGTCTGATCCTAAACATCAAAAGCAGAAGGAATAAGGGTCAGTAATGGACAACTGCCTCTCACATTCCCTGCATGGCTTCAAAACAGAATGTTTTTGATTAGACATTGTACTGAACAGAAGCATTATTTTCTGTGATGAGAACTCACGACTCTCAGGAGAGAGTGAGATACGGATCCACATTGAAGTCGTGGAACAAAGGGGACTGCTGTCGCTGTGTCAAAGTCACTAGACGGCTTCAGTGATATCATCCGTCGTCACTTTCAGTGTGTAAACAAGGCCAGCAGCCACTACTGGAAACCTGAAAGCTTTGAAGTTTCAGGATCCAGTCTGACGCATGCACTTATTCTACAAGTGAGGAATCTGCAGGTAGAAGTATCCATCTGAAAATGTAAACATAGGTGTGGAACAACAGAAAAAGATACTCCTATGCAGTGCTTAATTTGAGCCTGTGGTTTCCTGGGCCCTGCATTGGCACTTAATTGTCAGCAGCAGCGCTTATGACAGCTACCACAGAGTGGCGCTGTTTGTGAATTTTAGAGATAAGCATAAAAGTTGTTTATTGAGTCAGTATACATTAAAACCAATTAACACCTTCTGCCTAAGCCATTCTTATTGCTTTATGGGCCTCCAATATTCTGAATTTTCACACTTGTACTAGTGTTATAGTTATTAGTTGTGCAGGTACGTCACTGGCTGCTCTTGAATGGGCAATGGGTAGTGCAAGCTGGAGCAGCCTCCGGACAGGGGCCCTGGGACTTGCCTTCTTTTAACAAATTAAGCACTGCTCCTATGTTACTAAACTAGACAACTGTGCACCAGAACCATATAAAATCACAAGCTCCACATGGCTGCAATAAGAGCTCCATACTTCCCCTCGTCTGCACAATGGTTGCAGTCATAATACAATGCGGTATTCAACAAAGGCCTAGGACTCTACCAGTGATTGAGCCTAGGTAGGGTTAGGCAATCACAGGGTACGGATACCGATGATGTACAGCAATCAAGTAAGGGACACAGTGTTGATCAAGAAGGAAGCTAGAGCCAGAGTGGTAAGGTTAGGAAGACACCAGACCATGTAGGCTGTGTCTCAGTGTTAAGGAACAGGGTGGAGAGGTTCACCAGTGAAAGGACCATAGAGATAGATGAAATGGGCTCTTTGGGAGAGTGGGATGGATGTAGCCAAAAAGCTGTAGCATGCATTGCAGAGGTGTTATAAGGCAGCTGTCTTGTACTGTTCCGATTAGATCTATACTAGAATATTAATGCACTGTGACACTTATTCTGTATTTTTCTGTGCATACGAATGGAAAGGAAGAGAGAAGAGAACGGCATCAAATAATAGTAATCCAAATGTTTCAAAGGAAGTATTCTTTGTCCTAAAAGAGCTTAGACTTTGGAGACCCTGACTTGGCTGCATACCTAATGTGGCACCTTATTGAGACATGTCTTTATCTAGGTTACAGAGGGCAAACACTTAGTCACATTGATGCTAAATTTAATGAGGGAGCAACCAAGTATCACAACTGGTGCAAGCTGATAGCTCTTGTGCAGCTGTGCCTATCGAATTAAAGATATGTATCCCAAAATCTAAAAGCATGCATTTGTGAGGAAAACGTATGCATTTTCAGAAATCATTTATTGATGTTTAGAGGAAAAATTATTTACTAAAATATATTTAAGCTGACATTTGAGTAATAAATTAAGCAACATTACTAACATTATCTTGATGCTGGTGCAGTGTAGCTATGGCTATTATCTTTTACCCAAGTAGAGGCATTCCTAATTGAAAATGCTTCATACATTACAGCTGGCAACCGTAGGCCGGTGATCACTGCTATTAATCTTGCAAATGGTGGACACTAATGTAACTCATAATATTAGTAGTGTAGAATAGTGTTTATTGAACAAGGCTGGAGACCCCCCTGAAAAAGACAAAAAAAAGAGCAAAGCTTGAGCACTCCATAATATGACCCTGAACCCCAAGGCAAAAATATAAATTATCTAAATATGTACATATATACACACACATTATCTACTGGCAATAGCCAGTAGGTAGTTATAGTTAGGACCAACTAATTAATATCTTTGGCATCGTTTGACAAATCTTAACAAAATTTTCAAAACTAGCTTGCCACTCACTTAAGGTTATGTGTGGAAAGTTTTGAGGCGATTCGTCAAGCAGGGGCAGAGTAAAAAAAGGGCGGGGTCCCAATATAGTTTTCCTTCATGCAATGTCTATCAGGATTTTGCAATTTTTAGACACTGCTACAGTCCAAACAGAATTACACTAAATTTGGCAGAAACCTGGATCTTGTTCCAGAAAGAGACCTTTTTCTTAATTTGATGTAAATCTGTTCAGTAGTTTCTGAGTTAACAAAAGAAAACAAATATACATATCTAGGAATGTGTATATTTTGCAGATCCAAAAGCAAGGCCCTGATTGGCTGACCACAAAGTGAAAGGAAAGGTGCAGCCGCCATTTTGTTTCTCGGCTGGACTCGGGCAGAAATTATAAATAAAAAGAAAAATCACATATTGGTTCAGGATAGAGGTATCCTGGGCCCATAGAAAACATTGAGCGGTTTCTGAGGGACCCCTTATGGGAATAAAATTGCCCTGCAGTCAGTTAAATAGACTAGCATAAAGGCTAACATGGTAAAATCTCCAAAACCAACCTCTTGAAACCATTCCAATCAGGGTTCCAACAAAAAAAAATGCTATACCCAGTGAACCTATTAATAATGAATGAATTTCACCACACAATTGACAACAGTGAACCTTGCCTCCTAATACTAGGAGACTAGACTGCTGCACATAGCACCAGTGACCATGAGATGCTACTCTCAATTTTATCCAACAGAAAGAGGACGAAGGTTAAGTTCTGAACTGACTTGTATATTTTCCTTCTTCCAGATCACAATTTGTTATATTATGCTCTTTTGGATATCATGCTCTTCCTCTAAAATGCAGAGTCCTTCAGGGCTCTAGTATTTTCTCATATTACTCAGTCTCTACATGGAAACACTTGGTCAGATGCTCCTGGAAAAAAGGTTCACATACGCCAATAACATAACTATCTTTAAGAATCTAACACATCTGATAATACAACCCTAAAATCTTTCCTCTGATACCAGCAGAATTAGAAGAGGTATTTTTCCTTGAAACTATATTTGTCAAAAATGAGATTCCTCCTGCTCTACTGCACGAGAACACCATTACAGTCCAAATAATGCTTCTTTTTCACACCTTGCTATCACTCACAAACTGGTCCCTTATGCTAATTGCTGGATTTCACTATTGAGCAATATCTCACAAAAGGTGCCATCCTCCATCACAAAACTGGTGAAACTATGTAACAAGCCTAAAGTCCTCATAACAAATTCACTACACCATTGCAGATGCCAGCTCTCTCTCAATGTAATGAAGTAAACCCCTACTCTCAGATCTCCCGAAATCCACTCTGACTTCCCTCTAAACAATTCTCTGTGCGAGTCTTCCATGTTAAAGTCATAAAAATATAAATTCAGCAAAAAACCCTTTGTGTTTCCAAGTGGGGAAGAAATTACTTTCAAATGGCGTGAACAACCCATAAACTACTACATCTCTGCATCACCAACTAGATCATAAACAAGCTGTGCACCTTGGGAGAAAACAAAATACTAGTGGAAAGTTTATCCTCCTACTGGAGATCCCCAAAATCAGGAGAAAGACACTGAAACAGACATCCTACTGATAAACTCCAAAAATGCAGACTCAGTTCCCAGGCAGAAAATGGCACAATCATATTCTACTGACAATCTGAAAGAACTTCAAACCCACCCCTTCAGATCACACTTAGCCATCTAGACATTGCCATACATGAATACAGGGACCTCTTCTTGTGAATGCCCATGACGCACAATTTAACTGGATACAGCAAAAACATG
The DNA here is from genome assembly GCF_031143425.1 of Pleurodeles waltl. Classification (NCBI taxonomy): domain Eukaryota; kingdom Metazoa; phylum Chordata; class Amphibia; order Caudata; family Salamandridae; genus Pleurodeles; species Pleurodeles waltl. Next base: position 1,112,767,588 of record NC_090446.1, read on the forward strand.
TGGAAAATACCATAAAGGTATATAATATAACCTGTACTCTTTCTTTAAACTATGTAAAAGAGGTAGAAATAAAGTTAAGAAAACAATATAAGCATCCTCATCCCAATTTAACTCTAGTCCTAGAGATCAACCTGACTGGAAGAGGTGTCGGAATTTCTACAGAATTTTAAGGAGTTAAAGTCCAAACTCTGACACAAGTGTGACTTGAACCATTTAAGGGCACTATAACCTTGCCCCAGAGCTCCAACAGGAGCCCACCACGCACCAGAAGCATGGTCATGACGAGCAGAAACCTAATAATTAAGTATGTCACTCGATTTGGATGAGGATTACCGCCATTTTTTAATTTACATGGTGAAGATTATGAAGAAAGAAGGGACTGAGGAGGAGAAAAAAAAAAAAAAAGACAGCAATTCTCTTGCTCTGTTGATGGCCCAGTTGACTAATGTATCCAATCCAGGATGTGCAAATTTAGATAGTGGTGGGTCTACTGAGCCTTTCATCTTCCTGAGGTCAATAAAATGAGTATTATTAAGTTGGGTAACAATAAATATCCTTTATCAGTCGACAGAGCTAAGCACTTCTGCACTGGTAAACGTGTTCCACAGATACATATCTAGAATAAACAAGACAGACCCAGTCAATGACCTTGTTAAAGTATTCAGGTATATTTTAAGTTGTATGCACGAGTTACAATGCCATTACAGTTAATGTTCTACTTCAACGCTGCATCAATACTCAACAGCACAGTAGTGGAATCTCAGTTGGCTGGTACAGTTATACCAAAATTGGCCAAATTAATTTACTATGCATGCCTGTTACAACTCCGCACTCAAGCAGCTGCTGAGTTTTGTCTTGGAAACACAGGTAAACTGCTGTCACCAAACTAAAGCGTGGGCACATAACAGATGTCCTGGAATCAGGCCTAGAAAAATCCACTAGACCACTTGCTATGGCGAGTCGCAATTTATCAGGTCAGGACATTTTTAGGATCTACAGTTGACAAAAAACAGGTGTTCTGTTCACTCAGAAATAGGAGGAGCAATAAAGAAGCCTTTAAATCTTCTTCTTGTCACATTTGCTTTGTGTTCAGAGGCAGAGGTCCAAAGTCAGTTTGTCTTACAATTAATTTTCAATGCAGAGTTCCAAGATTTTGTCAGGTGTTTCCTAACACACAACATTCAAATAGCAAAGTCAACTGTACAAACATTTCCAAAATATATTTCAGTAGTTGTGAAAGCCCATTGTTTGTAAATCGGTGATATGAAAAAAATATTTTTGTAGGATGAAAACAAATCAGAACACTTTACTTGGTTATGTATAAAGGATAAATATGTTTTCTGAAACCTGAGTTTTACAGATATATTATATAGTGTTATCAGTAAAGCTGCAAGTTAGCAGGAAGTTTTTGGGATATTTCTAGAAAATGGTCTGTCTGTAAATGACAGTGTGCAATCACACCATGCTTTAGTAATATGTTTGAAGTGAGTATTCAAACAAAGTGAGAAACACTCCTGCCCTGGTGGCAATGCTATTAGTAAACTAAGAGGCAAGTAATGGATTATGTGTTCCCTATGTACGGGCTTGATTCTTTTGATACATGGAGCAAACATTTAGTCAATTTAATCAAACAAAGATGTTTTTTGTACTGCAGAAATGCTGAGCTCACATATTTGAAGGTGCACTCATACACAACAATGAAGAAAAAGGCAACTCTGTAAACTAAAATATTTGACTAGGATCACAAAATTTGAGACCCGTTTATGGGTCATGTACATTGCAGTTATGGTTGAGTAGATTATTCAAGTTACTCGACCTGCAGGTCTAATAACATTTTTATGATTTTTTTCGAGGCCTGGGAATTTGTTTTTTGTTTTCTAAACAAATCTGTGGAATTCATTTTTTACCACAGACACTCCCAATAGACTTATTCAGATTGTGAATGTGCAATTAGACAGTAGGATCTAAGGATTGTTGGGATAGCTTGGTCATTTTGTTACTCCTAATGTATCTTTCGAGTATGCTGATGACATCCAACTGTACTTAAAGCTATCCTCTCCAAAAGACATCTTGCCTACACATTAAACAAAGTTCAAGACTAGAAGACTTCTCATCATTTAAAACCAAACCCTTCCAAAACTGACTTCCTTCTCATTTCCTCATAGAAATCACCACTTCTGATACAATCCTAAATCAACACACTTGACACCTTTAACAGTAAACCCGCTACGGTTGACAAGGCAAAATCCACAAGAGCCACCCTAGATAAAAGGGTGAACTTAAAATCACAAATCAACACCATGGCCATAATATGCATTCAACTATGCTGAATCTGCTGCTACATTCCAGAACAAGGTCTCAAAAATCTTGCTCAATCACTGGTGCTAACCAGAATAGACTACTCTAACTCTTTCGACTGGTCCTTCCACTCCCACTAAATCAGTCTTACGTGATCCAAATGTTTTGTCTATGTGACCAAAAGGAATTCAACATTCCACAGATACTGTTTTTACTTCACTGGCTGCTCAATCAAACCGGGGTTACATGTAAGGCAGCTTGTACTACTCACAAAGACCTAGATACACTCACTCCATGGTACCCAGCTGACAAACTTAACTTAGTTGGGGTCACTAAGCCATCACAGAAAGCTAAAGGACTGCTGCTAAAAGGTTCAATCTTTAAAAAGGAACCACTTTTGACACAATTATTACGATGTACTAGAGCAGAGGTCTCCAAACTTTTAATGCCGCGCCCCCCCCCCAGTTGAAAAACAAAAATCATTGGGCCCCCCTCAGAATTTTTCACAATTATTCTATAAACATGACAATGTTTAAATATGTCTAAACCTATTTAAACATTGCAGTTAAGTACTGTTACCTTTTTAAAACTGCAATAACATGCTTCTGCTTAAAATAAAGGCCTGTTATCGGTATAATATTTATTTTGGCCAGAGTCCGGGGCCCCCCCTGGGATCACTTGAGGCCCCCCTAGGGGGGCCCACCCCCCAGTTTGAAGACCTCTGTACTAGAGTATGGGACTCCTTAACTCCGAACCTACATACCACCACTTTGAAGTTTATCTTTAAGTCGGAGCTTAAAGCCCTTCTCTTTCAAAGGCACTTGAAGTAACCTCGTCCCAGTTTTCAGCCTATCGGTTTTAATATCCACACTAAGCAGTACCTTGAGGCTTACTTCTCTACCTGGATTTACTGGAAGCCACCTTGTACTTGGCACCAGTCGACATCCTGTTTCTCATTTTTTTGATTTCTGCAATTTAAACCATACTCTTTAACGTGTTTGGCTTATTTAAATGTGGCAAAGTTCTCGGACAATTTAATCTTGTGCCTTGTGTAATGGTCTATTTCTATTGTACAACGCTCTAGCACAGTGGTTCCCAACCTGTGGTCCGGGGACCACTGGGGGTCCGCTAAGTCACCTCAGGGGGTCTCTGACTGCTTAGAAAATTTAATAATATTAACAGATTAGGGCCCCCAGCTTTCAGTAATGACTCAGTGGGGGGGGGGGGGGGGGGGCACCAGATTCCAATGATTCAGTGGGGGTCCCCGGGTTCCAGGAATGATAAAGTGGGAGTCCACAGAAGTCAAAAGGTTGGAGGCCACTGATCTAATTCTTTTGGGTAACATCCACATTATGTAAAAATACATCAAAAAAAATATATTTTCTCCTTTTCTCCCCATGCCTGTCTACCACTCCCAATCACAATGTATCTTTTCCTCTACTAATCCACATTTGGGATCCGGGGTAGCGTGCAATTAGCAGAAAAGCGTTTTAATGCCTCGCCATCGGTAGTAAGCGCTATATACAATTGCAATGTCTGTGACACGACTCGTGCAATTCCATTTTGTGATCAATTACATGTGGGTCGACATACAACCTCAAATATGACTTCCATTCCGAGTGCCCGATTTACGAGGTCATCTCCAGCACATTAACTAGAAAAATCAGTCATTATTTCAGCCATCACTTGCAAACGTAGCTATCGTTGCCCAAACAACACCAGCCCTTCCCTAGATCCTCTAATCCACATTCTCGATGCACCCACTGCACTCCTGATCTCACCTCCTCACCCCCTTCCTCCAGACTCTGGAAGCTCCACCCCAGAAGCGCTTGCAGCAAAAGGATCAACAGCGCGGTGAACAGTAGTAGCCGGTACCGGCGAAGGAGCGACTGCACCCGTGCCCGACCCGCCATCTCCAAACGTTGCTGCTTTAGGGTGCGCGCACGTACTGGTGCTACGGTTGTCACGGACATAAATGACGGGCTATATGCACATCGGCTTACTGCAGGGCTGTCGATCACCGTTAAGACCACTAGTGTGCGTTTGTGAGCTCCATGGAACGGTGGAGTTCACAAGAAGGAGTGGGTCTTTCCAAACAAAGGAGCACCACCTAAGACTCCAAATGAGTTCGTGTATATTACTAAGCGCGGACCATCCGTGCAATGCGCAAAGACAGAACTCTGAAAAAGTTGCTTATTCAAGTATCTGAATCTGAGCAAAAGCCTCCTCAAGATGGCCGCCATAGCTGCTCCGAGGGCTATTCGCCGGCAGCAACTCTTGGGCTGCTAGGAATAATCTCTTATTGCCGAGGATATACTTTTTCTTAAATCTTTAAATATGCGCTAACTACATTATATGTTCAAAAACAATTTTAATCTGTTAAAACTTCCGATAAACTAGCTAGCGTCAGTGAATTTCAGAATATTTAAGAAACAATGGTTAGCAACTTGGGAAATGCACAATGTATGTTTTCAGTTTCTCGCCGCTTCCCCTCCAAATTTTCTCTTTAACGCTCAAAAATGTACTAGTTTTGGTCTTCTGCTCGAACTATTAGAAGCGTTGTCCCGTCGCTTCGTTTGTGTCCCAGAAAGGACTTTTTTCCTTCTTTTTTGTGCAGCTGGTCGGCTTTCACATAGAAAACAGCGGTTACTAAGTCAGACTAGAAATCGTGACGATTTGAAGCGTCGGGGATTTCTAGTTATTTGTTAACCTATAGAATCGCAGCTACAATTTAGAGGCGGGACTTAGTAGTTTGTTGCCATGGTGCTCTTGTGTTTGGTGAGCCGAACTGGCCTAGGGGAGACGGTTGTTTGTCGTGGGAGTGTGTGTAAATGCTCGGACACGGGTGGGTCGGTAGGTAGGGTTAAAATATGAAATCCGACAGGTGTAACTGGTCAGGTGCCCAATGTAAAGTTGCGTGAGAGAAGCCGCGCACAGGATCCTTTACGTGTGTATTGCGAGTCAACTGTATGTTCTAGTGGAGGTTAGAGGGGTGCTTGTCCTAGGCGCTTACTGCCACCTGGGTAACGCCTCATTCTTACTGGTGCCTTGCAATTTGGTACTGAATTAACGTGTGCATGTTAAGTATCCATCTGCGAAACAAAGCAGGATTCGGACCTATACTTAACTGCTGACCTAGTGGTCTCTTTTTAAAAAAAACAAAATATTGTTTTTCACTGAAAGGGAACGTTTGCAGTATTTTCAATTAAAAAAAGCATGACCTTAATGCAGAGCCTGCTGCACTGTATTCTTCTAGATTGTGTTGAGGGAAAAACGGGTCTGGGCTGTGACAGAACAACATGCAGCGTGACAGGGCCGACTTTAGCGCTGGTGGCGCCCTGTGCGACAGTCTTTTTGGGCGCCCCCTCTCCACCATACACACCTCCTGGGGGTCCCTCACTACCACCTGGCAAATATACCCATCATCTCACCATAGCCCCCCTTTCACATACATTCATAAAGGCTGGCTTTACTAATTCACTCAGCTATCCATATACATTTTATGTCAAGAACGGAGGCTCCTATTATGCTTCTCTTACTTGCTTTAATTTTCAGCAGCAGCAGTCAAGAAAACTACAACTCACAAAAGGCTTACAACATAGAATCCAATGGGAGAGAAAAACGTAATAACAAATACACCAATCAGAAACCATGGAAGCTATGCATACACCAAGCTTGACTGCGACCAGCCCTCTTTCTTGCTGCTCGCAGTCAAGATAAGTCACATTCTTTTTAGCTTATATATATTTGTATTTACGGTGCATGTTTATTATGTTTGTTTGACAACATTTCAGTATTTGCATTGTTTACAAGTATACCGGCGCGTCATTATCGCTTTCCTGTCAGCGCTAGGTGTTTTATTTGTGTTTCGGGACCCGTTTTTGGTTTAGCGCGCTCGCGCGCATCTGAGGCAGCCTCTTCGCCTCGAACGTTCTAACGGGCGCGCTTCACTGAAGACGCGTCCGTTGAACGGTGAAGCTCAATTCAAGCTCAGCGCTTACCTCCGGACGGCCGTTTTTCTTTCTCTTGGTGTGCCGGCCCACCGTTTTCCTCTCCGGACCTCGCCTTAAGAGGTGAAGAGTTCCCTGTTTCCTCCCCTCGCTGTTGTATGCCAGGCCACGCCTCTTAGGGCGTGTTTATCCTCTCCTTCAGCCTTGTATATATTTTTAACCCCTTCCAACCAGGTTTTTTCTTTTCCCTTGTTCCCTATTACTCTATATCTTGGAAGGGCAAGACCCTTTTTATGAATTAGCCAATACTAATGAAATTGGAGCCTTTATTAACGAGGCTGTGACCAAGGCTGTGTCAGCCACTATGAACAAAATGTCAAAGAACATTGAAAGTTCAGTACAAAATATGGTTCTCAAATCCTTTTTGGCCCAATCTGCGGGGGATAGCAGAAAGAGAAAAAATAAGGATTTGTCAATACAAAAAGATGGCGCTTTGATTGGTGAAGATTCTTCACCCTTGACTGAGGATGAAATGCCTCCCAGGCCTCCTGCTCAGGAGGGGAATGCTAATAAAGTTTCTGGAAAACATAAGTCCAAAGTAAAAAACATTCTTTCAGCGCCAAAACAAGTTATAATTACACATATTTCGGATACCGATGATGATATCGGTGACATGGAGGATGATGACGATGATTCTGATGTATGGGGCTCGCTCTCGCAAGTTTCTTCCCCGAAAAAGCCTAAATTAGAAACTTCTAACCCTTTTTCCGCAAAAAACATTCTAGATTCAGAGGGTAATCCCATGTTCGATCCCTCCTACCTCCACCACCCTAACTCCACAGAGTGGTCTCCTGCGGGTCATGTGGGTCAATATATAGCTTCCAGGTTAAGGCTTCCCCTGGACAAGCAAACGAGAGCTAAGTTAAGGTTAGAATGCCCCAGACCCTCTCTCTCTTCCAACATCACTACTACCCCAGTGATTGATGAATCACTTTTGACTTTCTTTTCTAAATTTAGCAAGGACCCCCGGAAAGGGGTAGATAAGGCCTGGTCGGATTGCCAGGACAAGCTCCATAATCTGGTGGGTCCTCTAGCTCGTATTTTGGATCTGGCAGAATCAGCCAAATCAGACAATGTGGACATCGATCCTTCAGAACGCTCCCTCTGGACTCAGAGAGCATTCTGTTTGTTGGGCAACGCCAATGCTGCCATTACCCACAAAAGAAGGAAGGGATTGTTACTTAAATTAGATCCTAAGTTGTCTAATCTAGCGTCCATGGATCCTGGCTTGAAAGCTGAGGGTCGTCCCTTTGGTGACTCGTTTATTAAGGACTTGGGAAAGTTTGTCGCAACTTTTTCCTCTATCGACAAGGCCCAGCAGAACATCAAAAAAGTGTTTAATCAACGGGTTTTTGCCAGGGCCGGTACAGGCAGGAGCCGCTCTACCGGCCGATTCATTCATCCACAAGGATTCAGAGGCTCCTCATTCTCATATTCGAACTATGGATATCAATCCTACAAGCCCCAGTTCTACCCTCAGAGAGGCAGAGGATACAGGGGCCGTGGACAACGCGGATTCAGATCCAACAAGACCCAAGGTAAGCCTTACCTCTGGCCCTCCTCCAATAGGGGGCAGACTCAATTTTTTCATTAAAAAATGGCGCTCTTTAACCACCAATCCATGGGTTCTGAATACTATTCAGGGATACCAAATAGAGTTTTATTCACAGCCTCACCAAGTTTATTTTCCCCCTCCACCAGTTTTCTCGACGGAAATGTCTCTTCTTATTTCAGAAGAGGTAAAGTCTCTCCTTTCCAAAAACGCCATTCAAATCTCTTCTCCAGATCCCTCAGGTTTCCTCAGTTCATTATTCCTGGTTCAGAAGAAAAACACAAAGTTCAGGCCAGTCATAAACTTAAAGTATTTCAACCAGTTTGTCGTTTAGCGACATTTCAAAATGGAAACAATTCTTCATTTACGGGATATTCTCCTCTCATTGGACTTTATGGTACGATTATATCTTCAGGATGCGTACCTTTCGGTTCCCATTCACTGGGATCACCGCAAGTACTTTCAGTTTCAGTGGCTCGGTCTAACGTACCAGTTTTCTTCCCTTCCGTTCGGTCTCTTGTCAGCACCCTGGTGCTTCACAAAACTGATGAAACCAATAACGGCGCATCTCAGATCTTTGGGCATCAGGTTACTGATTTATCTCGACGATATCCTTATCTTACATCAGAATTGCGAGACTCTTCTTTCCCATCTACAATTGACTTGTTCTCTTCTCTCCCAACTGGGGTTTCTAGTCAACAAGGAGAAATCAAGCATGGTTCCTTCGCAAAGAATCCAGTTTTTGGGGTTCAAAATAGATTCTTCTTCCTCCACCCTTCATCTCCCCCTTCAAAAAGTGAACTCCATCAAATCGGAGATTCTGAGAACGCTCCGGAAAACTCAGATCTCTCTAAGATCCCTAGCCAGGATTGTAGGCCTCTTGTCCTCTTCAATTCAAGCCATATTTCCCGGCCCTTTACATTATCGGGCTCTTCAAAGATTAAAAATCCGTCATCTCAGAAAAGGTCTAGCCTATTCAAATATGGTCTTTCTGGATCAAGAATCCCGCCTAGAACTCCAATGGTGGATAAACCATTTAGATGCCTGGAATGGCAGAACTATCTTTCCATCAGCCCCAGATCTCGTGTTAGAGTCCGATGCAAGCCTGACGGGCTGGGGCGCCCGCTGTGGACCAATCTCGACTGGCGGTACATGGTCGTTAAGGGAGTCCAGATTGCACATCAACTATTTAGAGATGCTTGCAGGCTCCTTTGCAATAAAGAGTCTAGCAAAAGGCAGGGTTCAGTGTACCATCCTCCTCCGCATGGACAATGTTTCGGCTGTCCGATACATAAATCATCTAGGAGGGACCAGATCAAAGCCGTTAGCAGACCTGGCAAAAAGCCTGTGGGAATATTGTTTGAGCAACGAAATATCGCTCACAGCGGAATATCTCCCCAGTTCCCTCAATCAGACGGCGGACTGGCATTCTCGCTTCCTCAGGGACTACAGCGATTGGAAACTTCACCCCTCAGCATTTCAATCTATCCTACACAAGTGGGGCCCCTTCAGTATAGACCTCTTTGCCTCCCGCCTCAACGCACAAATTCCTCTCTTTTTCAGTTGGCGTCCAGATCCTTCAGCGTTGGCTTCCGATGTGTTCCTTCAGGATTGGTCCCAATCAACCAACCACGCTTTTCATCCTTTTATTATGATCACCAGAGTGCTGGCCCAAGTCAGGCATCAGGAAGCAACTCTGGTCCTAGTGGTACCTTTTTTGGCAATCTCAAATTTGGTTTCCCCCTCTTCTGAAACTGGCAATCGACTTTCCTGTCCTTCTCCCCTCTTTTCCTTTCCTTTTGCTAGATCCCTTTGGGAATCCCCATCCGTTGGTATTCAACAAGACACTCACCCTTTCAGGATGGAAGGTTTCAGGAATAACTCATCTACCATCCCAATTTTGGAAGAGGCTACTAACTTCATCAATAAGGCCTGGGCCCCCGGCACCAGGAAAGCATATTCTTCCGCCTGGTCTCTTTGGTCTAGCTGGTGTATGGGAAGGGACCTCAATCCCATTTCAGCAGATTTAAATTATGTAATCAACTTTCTGGCGGCGCAAGCTAGTGCAGGTAAGTCTTACAGGACAATTAATTTATATAGATCTGCTATTTCCATGCATCACGCCCATGTCAACGGAAAACCGGTAGGTGAACACCCTCTACTTTGTCGGCTGTTGAAGGGAGTAAGATTTTCAATTCCCCCATTACCTAAATATTCAAAGTTATGGGATGTCAATTTGGTCCTGAACTTGTTTTTGTCTTGGCAGGACAATGCTGACTTGTCTTTGAAAATGCTTTCAGCAAAACTTACTATGTTACTTTGTTTAGTTTCTATTAAGCGATTATCTGATGTTAGAGCACTTGATGTTACTTCCCGACTGTTTGCCCCCACAGGGGTACTATTTTCCATTAACAAGCGCACAAAAACCAACTTACGTACAGTCTTTTATCCATATTTTCCAGATCAACCTAAGCTCTGTGTGGGACAATGTCTCAAATGTTACGAAGAATGTACAGATGATCTCAGAAAGTCCTCTGTTTCCCAACTGTTAATTTCTTTCCAAAAACCACACAATCCCGTATCTGCTGCAACTCTTGCCAGATGGGTTCGTTGGGTGATGTCCCTTGCGGGTATTGATACCTCCATATTTGGAGCTCACTCAGTTAGAGGTGCCATGGCTTCCAAGGCCTTCTGGGTTGGATCCAGGTTAGAGGACATTCTGAGATCTGCTGATTGGTCCAACGATAACGTGTTTAGGACATTCTATTGTAAACCAGTTCATACTGCTACATCAATAGTGATTAATATGCTTTAAAATAGCATAATAGGAGCCTCCGTTCTTGACATAAAATGTAGATTTTCCTAGTAGTTTATAACGGAAAGTCTTAATTTTATTAGAGACACGGAGGCGAGTATTATCCCGCCTCAACAAGGAGATATTTCTGATTTATCTTGTTTCTTCCCTCCCTTGCAGCTACCTCCACTCCAGCTCAAACTTCTACATGATCAGAAGATGGTTTTGCCAAACACCAACAGATCGGCTGGTCGGTCGGATTCCTTCCGAAGCACTCCTTCTTCTCCCTACAGGATACCTGCTTCGCTACAGTTTTGTCTAGTATTGATCCAGGACTTTTGTTCTCTGACTTTAGCAATTGCTGTAATCTTTGCCATTTTTCCACAGTTTTCTCGTAATTCCTAGCCTTCTCGCATCAAGAAAGAGGGCTGGTCGCAGTCAAGCTTGGTGTATGCATAGCTTCCATGGTTTCTGATTGGTGTATTTGTTATTACGTTTTTCTCTCCCATTGGCTTCTATGTTGTAAGCCTTTTGGGAGTTGTAGTTTTCTTGACTGCTGCTGTTGAAAATTAAAGCAAGTAAAAGAAGCATAATACTCGCCTCCGTGTCTTTAATAAAATTAAGACTTTCCGTCATAAACTACTAGGAAAATCTACATTATGGTTCTGTTCTTCGCAGCAGGTATGTTAATTCTCTATGCTACCTTATGGCGAGTCAAAGCTGCCATTGGACAAAACTCTCATCTCTTTCCCCAGCAGGAACATTAATCACAAGAGGTATCTTGACATTTTAATTGCTTCATGAAGGCTCAACGCACAAGGAACTTTTCAGCAGGTGCTTTATAAATCGCAAGGTTTATAAGTTACTGTTAAACACAGCGCCCACCTGAGGTCAGCACCCCCCTCCCCTCAATCCAGGTCAGCACCTCTCGCACCGTCCTAAAGCTGACCCTGCAGCATGATATGAATGCAAGAAAGCCTACTACCATTACCTTTATGCGCCTCTTCCTCGCCCAGTTATTACTTATGTAAGTAAATGTGTCTGCTTATAAGGAACAGAACACAGCGAACCAGGAAATGCCACCTTTTAGCTCACTTACCCTATCTGGGTATTATTATTAGAATAGCCCCTCCCAGCACTTCTTCTTTTGTTTGGGGTTAGAGGTGGTAGCCGGGCTACTGTCTCATTGGGTAGTGTTTAGTAGAAATGAAAAATTCTTGATGCAAATGCTATTTTTTTTAAAATTCTTTGCCAGGACCAGAGGCTCCAATTATGCTTCTTTTAAAGCTGAGCCACCACAACTGAAGCAATATCAACAATAGGCTTATAATTAAATGACTTGAACGTAGATTCAGACGACTAATCGTCTGCCTTTAAAATGCCTTATAAACAAGAACCCAGGGAAAAAGACTTCAGTGCCATGGCAGCCCTTGCAGAACGAGCATCAAAACTCAATACTGCTTCATTCAAAAGTCATCACATTCATCTGGCTAAAGTAGCCGAAGTGACTGGGCAAAAACGTTTTTGTAAGGACATTTCATTACAAGACCGGAGGCTCATATTTTGCATTCTTTTCTTAATTTAATAAACAGCAGCCAAGAAAAACTACAAATCCCAGAAAACCTGGGAGAAAAAACTACCAGGTTACATCATAATGGAACAACCAATCACACGTCGAGTATTGACATAATTATCTTGACTGAGATCAACAAGCCCTCTTTTCTTGCTTTTTGCAGTCAAGATAAGTATTCCTCTCGCCATTTTCGATTATTATATTAATGTGTTTTATTTTACTTGATATTTGCATGTTTACACTTTTTTTTTGGTAAAGTTCCTTTTGCTGTTTTTCTGGTCACGAGTCTCACACTTCCTTGAACGTTCGATAACGTTAGTTTTTCCTCTTTGTGAGGCATTCTGGCCTCTTCAGCGTTTCCGGGTGCTTTGTTTTTCTTCAGCGCTCCTGGGACAGCTGCAATGGACCTCCTGCTGTCTGTCTGACATTGCGGTAGCATTTTGGGTTTTTCTGACACTCTCCTTGTGTCGGAACAAGCTGCTCAGTGATTTGTGAGGGTTTCCCCAGCCGGTGGCGTCCTGGTTCGGCTGGTTCCCCACTCCGAACACACCCCTTTTACAGCCTGCTTCAACCTGGCCCTCCCACCTGGGTTTTTCTCTAGTTTAACCCTTGTTTGTCTGGGGTTTATTCACAGACAGCCTATTTCCTTAGTTTTGTAGCGTTTACAGTTATTTTTTTAAATATTTAAACTGTTTAGTTACTTTTTTGACTGGTAATTTTTTCTCTTTTGTTATTGATATGTCGGGGGACAAACAGGCTCAATCTTTGAAGGATAATTTAAAATCTTTCATTAAACACTCTGTTCAGCATGCCGTTTCTGTATCCATGCTTGATATTTAAATAAATTTAGAAGCTTCCTTATCCAAAATGACACAAACTCCTAAGGATGTTCCTTCTAAAAGAGGGATGAAACATGCAGCACCACCCTATGTGCCTTCTAAAGGTGTTTCATTAAACTTGGGCCTCCTGCCCGAGAGGCGGATCCTTCATGGATACCTTCCTCCCCCCTTAACATTGTTAATCTAAGAGATACTGACAGTGATTGGGATGATATTTTAGATGATGTCACATCTCAATCTAATATTAATGATGACATCTCTGATAATGGGCCTTTGGAGAAAAGGCGGAATTTTTCTCCCTCAGAAGTTTACCCCCATCTATTGTCCTATGACCTCGTTGACCATTTGGGGGAATCCATGTTTTACCCTGTGTCAATTCACAACCCACATTCTTCAGAGTGGTTCCCTTCCAACCATGCCTCTGATTATGTGTCTTTTTATTTGAGGCATGCTCTAGATAAATCTTCTAGAAATAAATTAAAATCAGAGTGTCCTCGACCATTCTTTCCCTTTAAGGTGGCTGATACCCAACGTGTTATTTTTCACCAAATTTGGGAAAGATCCCAAGGAAGTGGTCAATAGAGCTTGGTCTAATTGCCAGGACAGGCTTTTGGACCTGGTTGGCCCACTGACTAGGATATTGAATTTGGCTGAGGAGGCAAGGATGGAAGGGGAAAAAGTGGACCCTGAGGCTCTTTTCAACTGGGCGCAGATACAATCTGCATGCTGGGTAATGCAAGTACCTACATCTCCCGGGAATGGCTCAAAAGCCTTCTTTTGAAGATTAACCCGAAACTGATTACTTTGGCAACCAAGGAAGAAGGTTCCAAAGTGGATAGTCTTCTCTTCAGAGGCTCTTTTAAAAAATAAATGAGCAAATATGTATCTACCTTTGTTTCTATCCATAAGTCCCAGTCTTCAATGAAGACATTTGTTTCCCAGCCTGTTTTTAGCAGGGCTGGCACAGGAAAGGGTTGATTTGCCAGCTGTTATTCATCAAGAGGACAATCCCTTGGCAGAGGCTCCTTCAGTCAAGGCTTCCAACAGGATTACTACCAGAACCCCAGTTCTATCCCCGATGCTTCCGTGGAACCCGCAGCAGGGGATATAGAACCAAAGGAGACCAACTCGCAGGTAAGAACTTCCAATTCTGGCCCTCCTTCCGTAGGAGGCAGATTGGGAATTTGTCTAAATGCTTGGCTGTCTCTGACCTCAGATCCTTGGGTTATTCAAACTGTTCAGGGTTACTGCATAGACTTGTATCAGGTTCCTTTTCAGGCTCATCATCTCCAACCTCTTCATTTTTTACAGGATCAAATCTTTTTGGTTCAGGAGGAAGTGCAGTCACTGCTATCAAAACAAGCTATAGAAAGGGTCATCCTCTTCCTCACAGTACGGTCCTAGAGGGCTCCCTGCATCTCATAGCTTGGAGAATTTCAGGGCTTCCTGGAGAACCCCAGGAATTTTAGAGGTGTCTGTCCAGTTTATCCAACAGTCCTGGGCCCCAGGCACAGCAAGGGTTTACAAATCAGCCTGGTTGGTGTGGTGTAGCTGATGTTTGAACAGGGATTCAGATCCCCTTTCAGAAGATGTGACCTTGGTGGTAAATTTTCTGGCTTCCCTGGCGTCCCAAGGTAAGGCTTACCGTACTATTAATACTTACAGATCTGCAATCTCTTCAGAACATATCAGAGTGGATGGAAGACCTATTGGTGAAAACCCGTTGGTTTGTTGCTTATTAAAGGAGTTTGTTTTGCTCAACCCCCAGCTCCCAAACACGATGTTATGTGGGATGTTAATTCAGTACTTCACTTATTTATCTCATGGGCAGATAATGCTGATTTATCACTGATACATTTGTCTGCCATATTGACTCTTGTGTTTAGTTTCTATCAAATGGGTATCTGACGTTAAGTCTCTGGATGGTTCCTCTTTATGATATTCCTCTTTAAGTGTTTATTTTCAGATCAGTAGGTGTACCAAAACTAATTTATCATTTGTACATTACCCCTTTTTCCTCTCTCAACCTAAGTTGTGTAGTGGTAATTGTTTGAAGACTTACATTTCTCAAACTGCAGATCTCAGAAATATCTCCTCTTCCCAACTGCTTATTTCCTTTCAATACCCCAAAAGACTGTCCCAGCGCCTACATTAGCCCGTTGGGTTAGATGGCTCATTTCCCTGGCTGGCGTTTCTACCCTTTCTTTTGGCGTCCATTCAGTTAGAGGGGCTGCGGCCTCTCGAGCATTCTGGGCGGGGTCTAGTTTACATAATATTCTCAGATCTGCAGATTGGTCAAACGTTAGCACTTTTAGAACTTTTTTATTGTAAACCAGTTGATCATCCATTTGACTCTGTTATATCTTTGGTTTAAACAAGCATAATATGAGCCTCTGGTCTTGTAATAAAATTGAGATTTTCCTAGCCTTACTGTCTGAAAGGCTACATTTTATTAAAAACATGGAGGCGAGTATTATCCCACCGCAGTTGCATTAACCCTCCCTGTTCTTTCTTTCTGCAGTTCCACTGCCTTTAACAAGCTCAGCTGCATCCGGTTAATCCACAGCCAGTTTCACCTTGCCTGATTTCTCCATGCCGAATTTCCTGATTGCCAGTTTCTCCTTTCCTGATGGAATCCTTTAAGGATTTCTTATCCGCACTATTGACTTTATGTATAGTCTTTATTTTGCTCTCTGAATCCTTCTCTGACTGACTCTCGCAAGAAAAGAGGGCTTGTTGCTCTCAGTCAAGATCGTTATGTTCATACGCGACGTGTGATTTGTTATTCCATTATGATGTAACCTGGTAGTTTTTTTCTACTAGGTTTTCTGGGATTTGTACTTTTTCTTGGCTGCTGTTTATTAAAGTAAGAAAAGAATGCATAATACTCTCCTCTGTGTCTTTAATAAAATCTATCCTTTCAGACACCAAGCCTAGGAAAATCTCAATTAACTATGGTCCCCCCCCCAATATGGGTACAAAACTCTGCAGTACTTACCGCATATGCTTTCAAACACTGCATTACACACAGTTTAGAATTATCAGAAAAATTAGGGTAAGGTACCAACCTAGAATTACATTTAGTACGGCAAGTGATGGAAAATGCCACCCCTCCTGGGGAAAATACTATTCCTGCCAAAATCTTTTCAGCTGTCGTTTGAGCTGAGAGGCAAAGAGATCTATCGAGAAGGGGCCTGAAAGGCACTAGAAACAGTGAAAGACTTTCAGATGTAGGCTTCAATCGCTGAAGTCGTAAAGGTGATGAAACTGGCAATCCGCCACTGTGTTGTTCCGACCCGGAAGGTATTCTACTACAAAGGATATTCGGTGTTGAAGTAAAAAATGCCAGAAATCTTTGGCTATCCCGCCACGCTTGTTGACATATCCCACAGCAGAGATGTTGTCCATCCGAAGGAGGATGCAACAATCTGTCCTGTCCGAGGAAAGACTCTGGTTGCTAAGGAGCCCCCCAGGAGCTCAAGGCAATTGATACGAAGGTCCAGTTCCACTTTGGACCAGCGGCCCCTGTGGATATCGGATAGCACTGAGACCCCCCACCCTCCCAACACCTGGCATCAGACTTGATCATGATCTCCGGAGAAGATCCAAAGATCACTCTGTCATTCCAGGCTTCCATATGTTCCAGCCACCAGTGCATCTATGTCTTTGCAGTCTGCCAATAGGGGAATCTGTTCTGAATAACTGAGGCCTTTTTGCAGATGGGAGATATTTAGACTTTGAAGAGCCCGATAATGAAAGGGATCTGGAAAAATGGGTTTTATTGAGGAGGTTAAAAGGCCCACCACAGGGGCTACAGATTTCAATGGCAATGTCTGTTTGCACAACATCTATCTCAGTTCCTTCTTGATGTTGCGGACCTTCAAAGGGGGAAGAATTAATTGGGTCAGGATAGAGTCCACCTAAAACCCTAAAAACTCCATCGGTTGTGAAGGAGTCAAAACTGACTTCTGACTGTGCACAATGAAGCCCAGATCTTGTAGAAGAGAAATTCTCCATTCCAGGTGAGTGAGAAATAATTGGGGTCTCTGAGCCATGATGATGTTGTCTAGGTAAATTATTAGACAAACACCCCGGTCCAAAAAGACTCTGCATCGGACACATCCCTTTTGTGAAGTACTCCGCAAAATAGGAATGGTCAGATAAGCATCCTTCAAATCTGTTTGGAGCCCTCTCACAGGATGTCTCATAACAAATGGATGCCCTCCATTTTGAAATGATGGTAGATGACCCACCCATTGAAGTCTTTCAAAGTCGGGACCAAACGGGATCCGCCACCCTTCTTTTCTACCAGGAAAATGTACTGACGAAACCCTGAGGGCGGGGAGGCATTCATCTATGGCTCCTTTGAGCAGGAGGTCTGTCACTTCTGAGGAGATGAAAATACATCACAGGAGGGGGAACACGTTGAACTGGGGAACTGTAAAATTCCAACTTGTAACCCTGTATCGAGTCCAGGACCCAAGTGTCCTGAGTGATTTTCTGCCAATTGTGTAGAAACAACCCATTTCTACTCCCCAAAATCACATCTGACATTAAAAGTAGGCTCACCTGTGGAACCGGTGTCCTGGTAAAAGGCTTAGGATCCTCTGGATCTCCCTCTCCAGAATCGGTTTCGACCTACCCAAAGCAGGAGGGGTAGAAAGTGGAGGAGGAATCATGGTACCCTCCTCGGGATTGCCCGTGTGGGGGTCTTGATGGAAGTTGCAGCCAAAGGCTCGCCCTCTGAAGTGTCCGGCCCTATCAAAAAGTAGATGGAGAACCTTTTTGATGTAACCCCTAGCCTTATCAAGGCTTGCATAGGTTGTTGCAAATTTTAACAGTTCTTTGAGGAAGGAGGCTCTTAAAAGCAAACCTTGTGCCAAGGGACCTGATTCCAATGTAGCAAGATCAGTCAGTTTTGGGTCCATTTTAATCAGAGTAGATCAACGCTGTTAAATGGAGATAGCAAAATTAGCATTTCCCTGGAAGCACATGGCCCTCTGGACCCATCTGACCAGAACTCAGGGTAGATAGGAGCCCCAGATTCTTTGGCGTGGAAATCCATCTCTAGTATCTTCATCGGTGGCCCAGAGACAGCCAGCAGCTTGTCTTGGCTCCCTCGCCAAGCGCAATCAATGCCCTTCTTAGGGTCTTTGGAGAATTTCTTCAAATATGTAACCAGAGTGGGATCTATTTCTGGGGTCTCTGTGACTTTGGCAGGGAAATCTGGTCTGGGGCACCCGGATCTCAGCCAAGATCTGATGTCTTTTTCAAACCATTGGCATATGTGGGTTTGCACATATTCTGCCACCTAGACCGAAGGGCTCCATAAGATTGACTTAGGGTGAATGATTTCCTCAGGTTCGTATTTGAGGACTTTGGGAGGAGGTGTGGCCTCTTGTGAGTGGTGCATCTTCTTCTTGCGTTTGCATGGGAGAGTATCATCTCCCTGCCCTGGACTCTGGGTGGAAGAAGAGGAATCCGAATCATCTTGGGTGCTCGTTTTCGGGGCCTTAGGAGAGGCGCTATAGTTGTGGTCTTTAGCCAGTGACCTCACAAACCTTCCAAAGTTGGCCATGTGAGGGTTCCTGTCAACTTTAGGACCTGGGGTGACTTGGGAAGCTGAGGGTTCTTCGCTGGTGCGGAGTGCAGTGGAAGGAATCCAGCCTTGTTGCTCCTCAAAGCCATATAAGTGTTGTTTTATATGCTGTATAGCCTTGGCCAAGGCTACGTTTACAGAGTGGCATACCCCAGTGTCTAGCGCATAGACCAAGTCCTGTTCAAAGGACCCCCAAAGCCATCATAGTAACCTTCCCCTGCTTCCTTCTCATATTCAGCCATAATTGTTGAGGAAGGACACAGAAGTATCAGGTAGCAGGAAGTGAGAGGTACAAAATTAATGCTTCAATAAGCTGTTATTTGATTCAAAAAATTTAAATGGGGATGTAGGTACCACCAGTAATTCCCCCTTGGCAGGTGAGAAATCAACCCAAGGGCTGAAGAAAAATTTAAAGCGTGGAGGGAGACCTGCCAGAGAAACAACTAGGCAAAGCCTATGTAATTTATTATTATAGCCCTGATTGTTCTTCCATCAGGGTGGGGGCAGAGACAGAAAACGTGTTTTTCCGTGTTCAGCTGCCCTTGAAAAAGACCAGGCGAGAAGTCGGATATCCACGCTTGCGCGTGAGGGCCCCCAAGCAATAGAAACAGGGGACAGCGCAGACGAGTATCATGCTTCCTCACACCCATTGCTCTATCTCCCTAATAAAAGGATATTTAATGGGGTGGGCAAGCGCCTCGGGGGGAGGATTGAACGCTCCCTTAAGCCCACAAGGCAGCGCGTGGGTAAGCTGCACTTAAAAGAGGTTATTAGAATAAAAGGTAATAAGAGCAACACAAGGAAAGTGATATAACGTGCAAAGCATGCATAGACCACTTTTAATTGGCTGCTGAGAAAGTTAAAGTGGAGAAAGAGAAGCATAATTGGAGCCTCCGATCCTGACATAGACTTGGAACCCCTGGAGCTTCTAAGCAGCTGATGTCCAATATGGTATGTGAAAATGCCTCAGAGCAGTGGTTCCCAACCTGTGGTCCGTGGACCCCCAGGGGTCCGTGACACATTCCCAGGGGGTCTGCAGGCCTGAGCTGGCAGGAAACACCTCTCCAGCTGGGGCCTCTCAGAAACACGAGCGTGTTTTTCTATTCATTACTTTATTTATGCAGCAGTTTAAAAAGCACTGCAAATCCATCCACCAGCTTTCATGCAAAAAATAAAAGCGTCAAGAGAACTCATGTGATTAATGTTCCTGCAGGAGAGAGATGGGAGGTTTGACTAGTGGCAGTTTTGACTCATCTAAGGTAGCGCAGAGGGTTAACATGCCTGCTGCAAAGAACGTATATTGTGGAAAGAACAGCATTTTATGTGCATAGCACAGTGGGTTACTGCTTTTGTGACAGATTATTTTGTCACTGCATTTCATAAATTACAATCGTAATGTAGCACAGTGAACTATGAACTGCGGTCAAAGAGCTGCATGCAACCTGCATGGCAGAAATGAGAAAGTTGTGTTTTTACCCAGTCTTTCATTATCCTAATGCTTGTAAAAAAATCTTTGCTTGCATAGACATGCATTCTTATTATTAAAGTCAACGCTAACCAGTGTTATGTTCTGAATCCTGAGTTTGCACGTCTCTAAACCAAGCACGCTTAGAAAATGCCTACCAGTATAGATGACATGTGAATCCTACACTTTGTAGACCACTGTAAAGCGCTCCGACACCCTACAGTGGTATGAGAGGTGCTATTAAACAAATTAATTACATGTGACAGAGACGTTATGGAGAGAAGAAGAGGCCCTTATGGTTTTATTTCCTTTCCCCACCACATTTATAGGTGAAAAGGCTTCTCAGATCCTATGTACGTAAAAATAGAAACAAATGGCTTGGGAAATGTAGAATCTGACCTGAGGATTCTGCTTCCCTAAATAAAACCAAACATTGAAAAGTTAGCCATTGAGAAGCAGTGTTGACCTTTTCATTAAAATCTTTTGATTTTTTGTGCATATTTTCAAAATAAAATAATTATATCTTTAGTAATTTGAGTATTTGTTTGGTGTGTTCTTGTTTGTGTATTTTTTGCGAATTACTATTTTAATTCTTGAAATTTAAATTGTACAAATTGCTTGGGGGTCCCTGGCTTTCAACAGTGATTCAGTGGGGGTCCTCGGGAGTCAAAAGGTTGGGAACCCCTGCCTCAGAGCATTGATGGCCCACTAGAACACTTCAGACTAAGACCTGCCTTATACAAATCAGTATAACTCTGTCCCTCATGGGAACAGTCTGTCCCGAAATGCCAGGCAAGGCTTCCTCCAGAAGGGACTACAAGCAACCCCAGACCAGGTTTCTCCTAGTTGGCGCCTGTCAGTAGGTTGTAGCTTGGGTACTATGGCAAAGGGCGCACAGAACCCATGTCTGGGCATGTTCATTGCAGTTAGGGCATCAACTGCAACAACAACAAGGTGATGGGTGGAACACTTGAATTAATCTTAGCCACTGGCAATCGCTCTGGGCTGCATCCCAGGCCATCATTTTTCATCCACCGTACCACTCTAGACAAAGGTACATCTTATGCAGATCAGTACCAACTCTGCTGCCCATGGGAAAAGTCCATCCTGAACTGCCAGATTAGGCCCCTTCCAGAAGGGAGCACAAGCAACCCCAGACCAGTTTTGCTCTAGCTGGAGCTCATCAGTAGGTTGTAGCTTGAATCCTGTGGCAGAATGAGCATATGGCTGGGTCCAAACTGAGGTGGCATGGTGTGCAAAACAACAGTGGATTGGGTTGTGGCCTGAGTAATTGCCTGTGGCTGAGATTAATTCAAGCATTCCATCCATCACTTTTTTATACTTCAGTGTGACACCCTAAATGTTAAGTGTAGGAAGTTGGCTCTGTATGTGCTATTTCAAAGTGAGGAATAGCATGCACAGAGTCCAAGGGTTCCCCTTAGAGGTAAAATAGTGGTAAAAAGAGATAATACTAATGCTCTATTTTGTGGTAGTGTGGTCGAGCAGTAGGCTTATCCAAGGAGTAGTGTTAAGCATTTGTTGTACATACACATAGACAATAAATGAGGTACCCACACTCAGAGACAAATCCAGTCAATAGGTTTTGTTATAGAAAAATATCTTTTCTTAGTTTATTTTAAGAACCACAGGTTCAAATGTAACATGTAATATCGTGTTTGAAAGGTATTGCAGGTAAGTACATTAGGAACTTTGAATCATTTCAATTGCATGTATACTTTTCAAGTTATTCACAAATAGCTATTTCAAAAGTGGACACAGTGCAATTTTCACAGTTCCTGGGGGAGGTAAGTTTTTGTTAGTTTTACCAGGTAAGTACGACACTTACAGGGTTCAATTCTTGGTCCAAGGTAGCCCACCGTTGGGGGTTCAGAGCAACCCCAAAGTCACCACACCAGCAGCTCAGGGCCGGTCAGGTGCAGAGTTCAAAGTGGTGCCCAAAACGCATAGGCTTCAATGGAGAGAAGGGGGTGCCCCGGTTCCAGTCTGCCAGCAGGTAAGTACCCACGTCTTCGGAGGGCAGACCAGGGGGGTTTTGTAGGGCACCGGGGGGGACACAAGCCCACACAGAAATTTCACCCTCAGCGGCGCGGGGGCGGCCGGGTGCAGTGTTAGAACAAGCGTCGGGTTCGCAATGGAAGTCAATGAGAGATCAAGGGATCTCTTCAGCGCTGCAGGCATGCAAGGGGGGGCTTCCTCGGGGAAACCTCCACTTGGGCAAGGGAGAGGGACTCCTGGGGGTCACTTCTGCAGTGAAAGTCCGGTCCTTCAGGTCCTGGGGGCTGCGGGTGCAGGGTCTTTTCCAGGCGTCGGGACTTAGGTTTCAGAGAGTCGCGGTCAGGGGAAGCCTCGGGATTCCCTCTGCAGGCAGTGCTGTGGGGGCTCAGGGGGGACAGGTTTTGGTACTCACAGTCGTAGAGTAGTCCGGGGGTCCTCCCTGAGGTGTTGGTTCTCCACCAGCCGAGTCGGGGTCGCCGGGTGCAGTGTTGCAAGTCTCATGCTTCTTGCGGGGAGATTGCAGGGTTCTTTAAAGCTGCTCCTTTGGATAAAGTTGCAGTCTTTTTGGAGCAGGTCCGCTGTCCTCTGGAGTTTCTTGTCGTCGTCGAAGCAGGGCAGTCCTCAGAGGATTCAGAGGTCGCTGGTCCCTTTGGAAGGCGTCGCTGGAGCAGAGTTCTTTGGAAGGCAGGAGACAGGCCGGTGAGTTTCTGGAGCCAAGGCAGTTGTTGTCTTCTGGTCTTCCTCTGCAGGGGTTTTCAGCTAGGCAGTCCTTCTTCTTGTTGTTGCAGGAATCTAATTTTCTAGGGTTCAGGGTAGCCCTTAAATACTAAATATAAGGGCGTGTTTAGGTCTGGGGGGTTAGTAGCCAATGGCTACTAGCCCTGAGGGTGGGTACACCCTCTTTGTGCCTCCTCCCAAGGGGAGGGGGTCACAATCCTAACCCTATTGGGGGAATCCTCCATCTCCAAGATGGAGGATTTCTAAAAGTTAGAGTCACCTCAGCTCAGGACACCTTAGGGGCTGTCCTGACTGGCCAGTGACTCCTCCTTGTTATTCTCATTATTTTCTCCGGCCTTGCCGCCAAAAGTGGGGGCCGGGGCCGGAGGGGGCGGGCAACTCCACTAGCTGGAGTGTCCTGCGGTGCTGTGACAAAGGGGTGAGCCTTTGAGGCTCACCGCCAGGTGTTACAGCTCCTGCCTGGGGGAGGTGTTAGCATCTCCACCCAGTGCAGGCTTTGTTACTGGCCTCAGAGTGACAAAGGCACTCTCCCCATGGGGCCAGCAACATGTCTCTAGTGTGGCAGGCTGCTGGAACTAGTCAGCCTACACAGACAGTCGGTTAAGTTTCAGGGGGCACCTCTAAGGTGCCCTCTGGGGTGTATTTTGCAATAAAATGTACACTGGCATCAGTGTGCATTTATTGTGCTGAGAAGTTTGATACCAAACTTCCCAGTTTTCAGTGTAGCCATTATGGTGCTGTGGAGTTCGTGTTTGACAAACTCCCAGACCATATACTCTTATGGCTACCCTGCACTTACAATGTCTAAGGTTTTGTTTAGACACTGTAGGGGTACCATGCTCATGCACTGGTACCCTCACCTATGGTATAGTGCACCCTGCCTTAGGGCTGTAAGGCCTGCTAGAGGGGTGACTGACCTATACTTGCATAGGCAGTGAGAGGCTGGCATGGCACCCTGAGGGGAGTGCCATGTCGACTTACTCGTTTTGTTCTCACTAGCACACACAAGCTGGCAAGCAGTGTGTCTGTGCTGAGTGAGAGGTCTCCAGGGTGGCATAAGACATGCTGCAGCCCTTAGAGACCTTCCTTGGCATCAGGGCCCTTGGTACTAGAAGTACCAGTTACAAGGGACTTATCTGGATGCCAGGGTCTGCCAATTGTGGATACAAAAGTACAGGTTAGGGAAAGAACACTGGTGCTGGGGCCTGGTTAGCAGGCCTCAGCACACTTTCAATTGTAAACATAGCATCAGCAAAGGCAAAAAGTCAGGGGGCAACCATGCCAAGGAGGCATTTCCTTACACAACCCCCCCCCCAAACGAAAGAGGATGAGACTAACCTTTCCCAAGAGAGTCTTCATTTTCTAAGTGGAAGAACCTGGAAAGGCCATCTGCATTGGCATGGGCAGCCCCAGGTCTGTGTTCCACTATAAAGTCCATTCCCTGTAGGGAGATGGACCACCTCAACAGTTTAGGATTTTCACCTTTCATTTGCATCAGCCATTTGAGAGGTCTGTGGTCAGTTTGAACTAGGAAGTGAGTCCCAAAGAGGTATGGTCTCAGCTTCTTCAGGGACCAAACCACAGCAAAGGCCTCCTCTCAATGGCACTCCAACGCTGCTCCCTGGGGAGTAACCTCCTGCTAATGAAAGCAACAGGCTGGTCAAGGCCATCATCATTTGTTTGGGACAAAACTGCCCCTATCCCATGTTCAGAGGCATCTGTCTTCACAATGAACTGCTTAGAATAATCTGGAGCTTTTAGAACTGGTGCTGAGCACATTGCTTGTTTCAGGGTGTCAAAGGCCTGTTGGCATTCCACAGTCCAGTTCACTTTCTTGGGCATTTTCTTGGAGGTGAGTTCAGTGAGGGCTGTCACAATGGATCCATATCCCTTCACAAACCTCCTGTAATACCCAGTCAAGCCAAGGAATGCCCTGACTTGAGTCTGGGGTTTTGGAGCTACCCAGTCCAGAATAGTCTGGATCTTGGGTTGGAGTGGCTGAACTTGGCCTCCACCTACAAGGTGGCCCAAGTAAACCACAGTTCCCTGCCCTATCTGGCATTTGGATGCCTTGATAGAGAGGCCTGCAGATTGCAGAGCCTTCAAAACCTTCGTCAGGTGGACCAGGTGATCCTGCCAGGTGGAGCTAAAGACAGCAATATCATCAAGATAAGCTGTGCTAAAGGACTCCAAACCAGCAAGGACTTGATTCACCAACCTTTGGAAGGTGGCAGGGGCATTCTTTAAACCAAAGGGCATAACAGTAAACTGATAATGCCCATCAGGTGTGGAGAATGCTGTTTTCTCTTTTGCTCCAGGTGCCATTTTTATTTGCCAGTACCCTGCTGTCAAGTCAAAGGTACTTAAGAATTTGGCAGCACCTAATTTGTCTATGAGCTCATCAGCTCTAGGAATTGGATGGGCGTCTGTCTTGGTGACAGAGTTGAGCCCTCTGTAGTCCACACAAAACCTCATCTCTTTCTTTCCATCTTTGGTGTGAGGTTTGGGGACTAAGACCACTGGGCTAGCCCAGGGGCTGTCAGAGCGCTCAATTACTCCCAATTCCAGCATCTTGTGGACTTCCACCTTGATGCTTTCCTTAACATGGTCAGACTGTCTAAAAATGTTGTTTTTGACAGGCATGCTGTCTCCTGTGTCCACATCATGGGTACACAGGTGTGTCTGACCAGGGGTTAGGGAGAAGAGTTCAGGAAACTGTTGTAGGACTCTCCTACAATCAGCTTGCTGTTGGCCAGAGAGGGTGTCTGAGTAGATCACTCCATCTACTGAGCCATCTTTTGGGTCTGATGACAGAAGATCAGGGAGAGGTTCACTCTCTGCCTCCTGATCCTCATCTGTTACCATCAACAGATTTACATCAGCCCTGTCATGGAAGATCTTAAGGCGGTTCACATGGATCACCCTCTTGGGGCTCCTGCTTGTGCCCAGGTCCACCAGGTAGGTGACCTGACTCTTCCTTTCTAGCACTGGGTAAGGGCCACTCCATTTGTCCTGAAGTGCCCTGGGAGCCACAGGCTCCAGAACCCAGACTTTCTGCCCTGGTTGGAACTCAACCATTGCAGCCTTTTGG
Source organism: Pleurodeles waltl (assembly GCF_031143425.1). Taxonomy (NCBI): domain Eukaryota; kingdom Metazoa; phylum Chordata; class Amphibia; order Caudata; family Salamandridae; genus Pleurodeles; species Pleurodeles waltl. Next base: position 1,112,793,563 of record NC_090446.1, read on the forward strand.
TCATACCAAAACTTCTGGAGCTGTTGGCTGGCCTCAAGGTTTTTGCTTGCCTTTTCCATGTACTCTGCCATTCTAGAGCGAAGGCCAAGTACATAGTCCACTATGTCCTGTTTAGGCTCATGAAGAGGTCTCTCCCAGCCTTCTTTAACAAGAGCAAGTGGTCCCCTTACAGGGTGACCAAACAGAAGTTCAAAGGGTGAGAATCCTACTCCCTTCTGTGGCACCTCTCTGTAAGCGAAAAGCAGACATGGCAAGAGGACATCCCATCTCCTTTTGAGCTTTTCTGGGAGCCCCATGATCATGCCTTTTAATGTCTTGTTGAATCTCTCAACTAAGCCATTAGTTTGTGGATGGTATGGTGTAGTGAATTTGTAAGTCACTCCACACTCATTCCACATGTGTTTTAGGTATGCTGACATGAAGTTGGTACCTCTGTCAGACACCACCTCCTTAGGGAAACCCACTCTGGTAAAGATACCAATGAGGGCCTTGGCTACTGCAGGGGCAGTAGTCGACCTAAGGGGAATAGCTTCAGGATACCTAGTAGCATGATCCACTACTACTAGGATGTACATATTTCCTGAGGCTGTGGGAGGTTCTAGTGGACCAACTATGTCCACACCCACTCTTTCAAAGGGGACCCCTACCACTGGAAGTGGAATGAGGGGGGCCTTTGGGTGCCCACCTGTCTTACCACTGGATTGACAGGTGGGGCAGGAGAGGCAAAACTCCTTAACCTTCTGGGACATATTGGGCCAGTAGAAGTGGTTGACTAACCTCTCCCACGTCTTGGTTTGTCCCAAATGCCCAGCAAGGGGAATATCATGGGCTAAGGTCAGAATAAACTCTCTGAACGACTGAGGCACTACCACTCTCCTAGTGGCACCAGGTTTGGGGTCTCTGGCCTCAGTGTACAGGAGTCCATCTTCCCAATAGACCCTATGTGTTCCATTTTTCTTGCCCTTGGACTCTTCAGCAGCTTGCTGCCTAAGGCCTTCAAGAGAGGGACAGGTTTCTTGTCCCTTACACAGCTCCTCCCTTGAGGGTCCCCCTGGGCCTAAGAGCTCAACCTGATAAGGTTCAAGCTCCAAAGGCTCAGTTCCCTCAGAGGGCAGAACTTCTTCCTGAGAAGAGAGGTTCTCTTTTTCTGACTGTGTTGCAGTTGGTTTCCCAACTGACTTTCCTTTTCTCTTGGTAGGCTGGGCCTTTCTTCCAGACTCCAGCTCTACTTTTTCACCCTGTGCCTTGCATTGTGCTCTTGTTTTTACACACACCAGTTCAGGGATACCCAGCATGGCTGCATGGGTTTTTAGTTCTACCTCAGCCCATGCTGAGGACTCCAGGTCATTTCCAAGCAGACAGTCTACTGGGATGTTTGAGGAGACCACCACCTGTTTCAGGCCATTGACCCCTCCCCATTCTAAAGTTACCATTGCCATGGGATGTGCTTTAGTCTGATTGTCAGCGTTGGCGACTGTATAGGTTTTTCCAGTCAGGTATTGGCCAGGGGAAACCAGTTTCTCTGTCACCATGGTGACACTGGCACCTGTATCCCTCAGGCCCTCTACACTTGTCCCATTAATAAAGAGCTGCTGCCTGTATTTTTGCATGTTAGGCGGCCAGGCAGCTAGTGTGGCTAAATCCACCCCACCCTCAGAGACTAGAGTAGCTTCAGTGTGGACCCTGATTTGCTCTGGGCACACTGTTGATCCCACTTGGAGACTAGCCATTCCAGTGTTACCTGGATTGGAGTTTGGAGTGGAACCTTTCTTGGGACAGGCCTTGTCTCCAGTTTGGTGTCCAGGCTGATTACAGCTACGACACCAGGCCTTTTTGGGATCAAAGTTTTTACCCTTGTACCCAGGATTGTTTTGTGAAGAGGCTCTGGGCCCACCCTCCTGTGCAGGTTTTTGGGGGCCTGTAGAAGACTCTTTACTATTTTTATTTTTGGTTGTCTCACCACCTTTCCCCTGGGGAGGTTTTGTGACCCCTTTCTTTTGGTCACCCCCTGTGGAAGTTTTGGACACCCTTGTCTTGACCCAATGGTCCGCCTTCTTTCCCAATTCTTGGGGAGAAATTGGTCCTAGGTCTACCAGATGCTGATGCAGTTTATCATTGAAACAATTACTTAACAGGTGTTCTTTCACAAATAAATTGTACAGCCCATCATAATTACTTACACCACTGCCTTGAATCCAACCATCTAGTGTTTTTACTGAGTAGTCTACAAAGTCAACCCAGGTCTGGCTCGAGGTTTTTTGAGCCCCCCTGAATCTAATCCTATACTCCTCAGTGGAGAATCCAAAGCCCTCAATCAGGGTACCCTTCATGAGGTCATAAGATTCTGCATCTTTTCCAGAGAGTGTGAGGAGTCTATCCCTACACTTTCCTGTGAACATTTCCCAAAGGAGAGCACCCCAGTGAGATTTGTTCACTTTTCTGGTTACACAAGCCCTCTCAAAAGCTGTGAACCATTTGGTGATGTCATCACCATCTTCATATTTAGTTACAATCCCTTTAGGGATTTTCAACATGTCAGGAGAATCTCTGACCCTATTTATGTTGCTGCCACCATTGATGGGTCCTAGGCCCATCTCTTGTCTTTCCCTTTCTATGGCTAGGATCTGTCTTTCCAAAGCCAATCTTTTGGCCATCCTGGCTAACTGGATGTCCTCTTCACTGGAGTTATCCTCAGTGATTTCAGAGTTGTTGGTCCCTCCTGTGAGGGAACCAGCATCTCTGACTATTATTTGTGGAGTCAGGGCTTGAGAAGCCCTGTTCTCCCCAAGTAGGACTGGTAGGGGGGAATTTTCCTCCAAGTCACTATCTTCATCCTCTGTGTTGCCATCCTCAGAGGGGTTGGCCTTTTCAAACTCTGCCAACAGCTCCTGGAGCTGTAGTTTGGAAGGTCTGGGGCCCATTACTATTTTCTTTATTTTACAGAGTGACCTTAGCTCCCTCATCTTAAGATGGAGGTAAGGTGTGGTGTCGAGTTCCACCACATTCATCTCTGCACTAGACATTATGCTTCTAAAAGTTGGAATACTTTTTAAGAAACTAAAACTGGTTCTAGAATCTAATTCAAACTTTTAACAAACTTTTAAACTCTAAAAGAAATGCTAACAGGGACTAACACAAGGCCCTAGCAGGACTTTAAAGAATTTAGAAAACTTTTCAAATTGCAAAAATCAATTTCTAAGGACAATTTTGGAATTTGTCGTGTGATCAGGTATTGGCTGAGTAGTCCAGCAAATGCAAAGTCTTGTACCCCACCGCTGATCCACCAATGTAGGAAGTTGGCTCTGTATGTGCTATTTCAAAGTGAGGAATAGCATGCACAGAGTCCAAGGGTTCCCCTTAGAGGTAAAATAGTGGTAAAAAGAGATAATACTAATGCTCTATTTTGTGGTAGTGTGGTCGAGCAGTAGGCTTATCCAAGGAGTAGTGTTAAGCATTTGTTGTACATACACATAGACAATAAATGAGGTACCCACACTCAGAGACAAATCCAGTCAATAGGTTTTGTTATAGAAAAATATCTTTTCTTAGTTTATTTTAAGAACCACAGGTTCAAATTTAACATGTAATATCTTGTTTGAAAGGTATTGCAGGTAAGTACATTAGGAACTTTGAATCATTTCAATTGCATGTATACTTTTCAAGTTATTCACAAATAGCTATTTCAAAAGTGGACACAGTGCAATTTTCACAGTTCCTGGGGGAGGTAAGTTTTTGTTAGTTTTACCAGGTAAGTACGACACTTACAGGGTTCAATTCTTGGTCCAAGGTAGCCCACCGTTGGGGGTTCAGAGCAACCCCAAAGTCACCACACCAGCAGCTCAGGGCCGGTCAGGTGCAGAGTTCAAAGTGGTGCCCAAAACGCATAGGCTTCAATGGAGAGAAGGGGGTGCCCCGGTTCCAGTCTGCCAGCAGGTAAGTACCCGCGTCTTCGGAGGGCAGACCAGGGGGGTTTTGTAGGGCACCGGGGGGGACACAAGCCCACACAGAAATTTCACCCTCAGCGGCGCGGGGGCGGCCGGGTGCAGTGTTAGAACAAGCGTCGGGTTCGCAATGGAAGTCAATGAGAGATCAAGGGATCTCTTCAGCGCTGCAGGCAGGCAAGGGGGGGCTTCCTCGGGGAAACCTCCACTTGGGCAAGGGAGAGGGACTCCTGGGGGTCACTTCTGCAGTGAAAGTCCGGTCCTTCAGGTCCTGGGGTCTGCGGGTGCAGGGTCTTTTCCAGGCGTCGGGACTTAGGTTTCAGAGAGTCGCGGTCAGGGGAAGCCTCGGGATTCCCTCTGCAGGCGGCGCTGTGGGGGCTCAGGGGGGACAGGTTTTGGTACTCACAGTCGTAGAGTAGTCCGGGGGTCCTCCCTGAGGTGTTGGTTCTCCACCAGCCGAGTCGGGGTCGCCGGGTGCAGTGTTGCAAGTCTCACGCTTCTTGCGGGGAGATTGCAGGGTTCTTTAAAGCTGCTCCTTTGGATAAAGTTGCAGTCTTTTTGGAGCAGGTCCGCTGTCCTCGGGAGTTTCTTGTCGTCGTCGAAGCAGGGCAGTCCTCAGAGGATTCAGAGGTCGCTGGTCCCTTTGGAAGGCGTCGCTGGAGCAGAGTTCTTTGGAAGGCAGGAGACAGGCCGGTGAGTTTCTGGAGCCAAGGCAGTTGTTGTCTTCTGGTCTTCCTCTGCAGGGGTTTTCAGCTAGGCAGTCCTTCTTCTTGTTGTTGCAGGAATCTAATTTTCTAGGGTTCAGGGTAGCCCTTAAATACTAAATTTAAGGGCGTGTTTAGGTCTGGGGGGTTAGTAGCCAATGGCTACTAGCCCTGAGGGTGGGTACACCCTCTTTGTGCCTCCTCCCAAGGGGAGGGGGTCACTATCCTAACCCTATTGGGGGAATCCTCCATCTGCAAGATGGAGGATTTCTAAAAGTTAGAGTCACCTCAGCTCAGGACACCTTAGGGGCTGTCCTGACTGGCCAGTGACTCCTCCTTGTTATTCTCATTATTTTCTCCGGTCTTGCCGCCAAAAGTGGGGGCCGGGGCCGGAGGGGGCGGGCAACTCCACTAGCTGGAGTGTCCTGCGGTGCTGTGACAAAGGGGTGAGCCTTTGAGGCTCACCGCCAGGTGTTACAGCTCCTGCCTGGGGGAGGTGTTAGCATCTCCACCCAGTGCAGGCTTTGTTACTGGCCTCAGAGTGACAAAGGCACTCTCCCCATGGGGCCAGCAACATGTCTCTAGTGTGGCAGGCTGCTGGAACTAGTCAGCCTACACAGACAGTCGGTTAAGTTTCAGGGGGCCCCTCTAAGGTGCCCTCTGGGGTGTATTTTGCAATAAAATGTACACTGGCATCAGTGTGCATTTATTGTGCTGAGAAGTTTGATACCAAACTTCCCAGTTTTCAGTGTAGCCATTATGGTGCTGTGGAGTTCGTGTTTGACAAACTCCCAGACCATATACTCTTATGGCTACCCTGCACTTACAATGTCTAAGGTTTTGTTTAGACACTGTAGGGGTACCATGCTCAGGCACTGGTACCCTCACCTATGGTATAGTGCACCCTGCCTTAGGGCTGTAAGGCCTGCTAGAGGGGTGACTGACCTATACTTGCATAGGCAGTGAGAGGCTGGCATGGCACCCTGAGGGGAGTGCCATGTCGACTTACTCGTTTTGTTCTCACTAGCACACACAAGCTGGCAAGCAGTGTGTCTGTGCTGAGTGAGAGGTCTCCAGGGTGGCATAAGACATGCTGCAGCCCTTAGAGACCTTCCTTGGCATCAGGGCCCTTGGTACTAGAAGTACCAGTTACAAGGGACTTATCTGGATGCCAGGGTCTGCCAATTGTGGATACAAAAGTACAGGTTAGGGAAAGAACACTGGTGCTGGGGCCTGGTTAGCAGGCCTCAGCACACTTTCAATTGTAAACATAGCATCAGCAAAGGCAAAAAGTCAGGGGGCAACCATGCCAAGGAGGCATTTCCTTACATTAAGGGTGTGCCTAGACATGGGTCCTTTGTTCACTGTGCCACTAGAACCAAGCTACACCTAACTGGAAAGCCCCAACCAGAGCAAAACCAGTCTTGTACTGTTGTTGTTCCCATTCAGGGAGGACCCGGCTTGGCAGTTCCTGCTAGACTGTTGCTATTGGAGCAGGGTCACAACTGATTTGCAAATTACTTGGTCCAAACTGAGATGGCATGGTGTACAGAATAACAGTGGACTGGAATGCAGCCAAGAGTAATTACCAGTGACTGAGATTAATTCAAGCCATCCACCCATTACTTTACTGTATACTTCACCTCAGGCACTTCAGGGCATAAAGCATTGTCCCTCCAAGGCCTGCTGCCTCCTCACATGCTGAATTTTCTTTTAAGTTGGCAGGTCTGGTACAGGTATCTCTCCCCGCCAGGCACAGGATTACCCGTACAGCAAAGTGGTAGAAACAGGCTATTGGAAGGATGGAGCATGGATGCCCCCAGAGCCTGAGGTTTACCATCAATAAGTCTGATGAGGTAGTTAATGAGTAGAAGAATCCAAATAATAATAATTTCTCTAGGTTTATTGGAAAATTGTATCTATTATAATCCATTAAAGAGAAATTTCCAGATGTTAATCAAATGGACTCAGTGGTGGCGAGTCTTGTCAGTAGATCCTCCATGGCGTAGGAGAGTATCCTGAGAGATCCAGCTGGCAAGAAAGTAGATGAAGCCTTCAGGAAAAGTTACAATGGTTCTCATTTGGCTCTAGTATAAGAGTATATGCAGCTTGTATGTTTCAGTCACTCCTTTCAGATTTTAAAGAACTCTTAAAGCAGTCCAAGAGGGACAAGAATGTGCGAACTTGTGAGAGAGCACAGAGATGCAAGTGGAGATTGTCTTGGATATCTCTTTTGATGCAGTGAGGGCTTTGGCTAGTGGTGCATCTGTGGTGGCAAGGCAAATGTGCTTCTAAAGGATTGGAATGCTGATTCCCTTTGAGGGAGTAAAAGTGTTTGGTACAGATTAAAAAAAAGCTACATACGATTTTCATAGAATTAAAGCATCAATCTTCCTTTCGAAGACAACAGCCTTAGAATTTTTTAAGCACAAGTCGTCTTCAAGGCAGCCTTCCAGAAGACAACAAAACTTTGACAATACAGCAAAATTTCAACCTAGAGAGTTTCAGCAGAAATATCATAAGAAAGAAAAGTATGATCCTTCTAAAGAACACCACTTCTGACTTTTCTGAGTGCCAAGAAGATAATGATCAGGAATCACATGTTTTTGGCAGGATCCACCACTTCTTGGAATGTTTGAAAAGATGTACTTCATGCAAGTGCATTCTGAACATTGTGAGAAGGAGTTATCAGATAGAATTTCTGTTCCTTTCTGTGAACTCAGGGATAATTTCTATGCCTCTGAAAAATCTTTGACAAAAGAAGAGTCTTTTAAAGAAGAAAGCCATTGATTCTGTTCCAGAGTAGAAGAGGAATGAGTATACTCAAGAGTCTTTCTGGTGGCAAAGATGAATATAGGTTATCTGACGGTGACAGTTCTGAAGGCACTGAATGTGATGGTGAAGAAAATCCCTGTCAAAATGGAGACGTTAGTACAAATAACTCCTTTGGTAAAAAAGAATCACTACTTGGCAATGCTGGATTTGAAGGATGCATACTTACATGTCCCATCAGTGAAATCTCATCAGAAGTATCTGAGGTTTGTGTGAAAGAGCATCACTCGCAGTTCAGAGGTCTCCATTTTGGGTGGAAGTCATCCCCTAGAGCTTTTACAAACTCATCAGATTTCATATCTTCATCTTCAGGGTGTCAGTGTTCCCATATTTGGACAACTGGCTGCTGCAAGCTCCATCTCTTAAGCAGTTACATATTCATATGGAACTGACCATCAATACATTAAACTAGCATGGGTTCCGGTTCAACAGGGGTCAGGGTCAACTGAGTACTGCAATGAATGAGATTGTCACTGGGGTAAGTTTCAGCCCCCAAATGGGGAGAGTTCTTCTTCCAATAGAAAGAGCAGAATGTCTTCAGAGACTCTTGACTTTGCTGTTGAAGCAAGAAGAGGCAACAACATTGGAATGAATGGAGATACAAGGCCACACTGCACCCTTAGTGTTTACAGTGCAATAAGCAAGGTCCCACCTCAGACCCTGCCATGGCACCTTCACAGATATTGGTCACCATTGTTACAGAATCTAGAACACAGGATTCCAGGCACACAGAAGATCAGGAACACTCTGCAGTGGTAGCTTATGTGTAACAATCTACTGAAGGAGATCTCTATGCACCCGGAACCACAATTGATTCTAGCCACAAACACCAGTGTAGATGGTTGGCGTGGAACAATGAGGAATGTGACTTATGGACCAAGATGGTCCTTGGTGGAGTCATTCATTAAGAGCCTCACATTGGAGGGAACTAACAGCAATTTACAGAGTTCTTTACCTTACCTCTTCCCCTCCAATGTGTGGGTAAGGACAGACAATTCAGCATCTGTGGCATATATCAACAATGAATTCAGCACACACTTGAAACCCCTAAATGAGGTGGCATGTTCCCTGGGCCTCTAGGCGGAGGGACATTTTCTCTCAATTAGGGCAGTTCACTTGAGGGAATCAGACAATGTGTAAACAGATCAACTGGCCAGAGTGTTAACTTCCTCTCAGAAACAGATACTGCTCAGGGAGATTTTTCGACAGATATTCTCAAGACTTGGCACCCCATTCATAGACCTTTTTGCATCCAGGATAAATGTGCAGCTCTCAATGCTTTTCTGCACAATATCCACGGAAGGAGTCATGGAATATATGCTTTACTCATGAAGTACCTAAGGAGGTTGTTGTTTGCCTTCCCTCCAGTTCATCTTATTCAGAAGTTGTTACTGAAAATACAGCTTGTGAAGGTGCTCGTAATTGTGGTAGTGCCATATTGACCATGCAGGAATTGGCTACCGCTTCTGAGGCTGGTGGCAATGCTTCTGCCTTAGATTCTACCTTGCCTTCCATATTCTTTGCAGAAGTCCAACCACCCACTCCATATGACTCTCACCCTGTCCATCTGGAGGTTGAGAGCTCTTAGCTCTTTTAAAGAAGCTGTTGCCTTCTTATTTGGTACAAATAATCAAAAAGTTGTGAAAGCCTTTTACTTTGGAGTCTTACTCTAAAAATGTGGGTGCTTTTGATGCTTTGTGTTGCCATCAAAACCTGTCCTCCATTTCTTGTTCATACTTTTCTATTCTGAAAATCTTAGTGGACTGCTTTATCAAGAATTTGAGTTTATCTACTTTAAAAGTACAGTAGCTTCCTCTCAAGCCTTTTTTTTTATTTTTTTTTTACAAATTCTCTATTGCACATTCAGTCTGTCTGCAGCTCCATGGGATTTTCCTTTGGTTTTGAAATTTTCACAGTATTCTACTTTCGAGCCTCTGGAGTTGGCAGGTATTAAGTTTCTCGCCTACGAAATGTGTTTTCCATTACTAGTCACACCAGCACGAAGGTTGGGGAAACCCTGAGATCTTCTTTGACATCCACCCTTTTTGAGATCTTTGAATGATGCAGTGGTAGTGAGGCCTAATTCCATGTTTCATCCAAAACTTCTGAACACCCCTGTTCTTGGGAGATTATTTCACCATTTTTTCTCTCTCCTATTAAAGAAAAAGGTTGTTTAGTTTGTTGGATGTTAAACATGCCTTATCTATTTATCGTGACAGTGCATTCAGGAAGCCAAATTCTCGGTTCGCAATCTTTAGCCTTCTTGGCCAAGGTAAATAGGGAACTAAAGAAACACTGACTCAGTGGGTGAACGAGACTATTAGGCTGGTTTATGGAAATCAGAAAGAGACAATCTCATAAGGTATTTAAGGCAGCTCAGCTAGACCAAAGGCAGCCACCTCGGCTGAGATGCAAGTGATATCATTGAAGATTTGTAGAGCCAGCACTCGGGCCTCACATTACATCTGCATTTTTTTAATTTCTTTATTTATTTTGATGAATACAATAACAAAACAACATGGTAGTATTCGTGCCAATAGTATAAATTACTGCGTTTGAAGTCCGTGCTATGGGCATTAAAGAGCAAATAACATTCAGGGCAAAAGCCATTAATATGAAATGTAGATTTTCAGAGTATTTATGATGGAAAGTCTTAGTTTTATTAAAGACACGGAGGCGAGTATTATGCTTTCTTTTCCTGCTTTATTTCAATAGCAGCCAAGAGAAAAACACCAGAGGTTTGTGAAACAGGCAACCAATGGGAGATAAGAGTAATAATCTTAACCAATCAGCACACCATACAACATAAGATATACCAATCCTGACTGCAGGCAACCCTCTTTTCAGCTGCGAGACTGTCAAGAAAATGATTTGAATAAAGGTACAATACAAAAAATTAAGCATATTGCCAGGATAAGTGCAAAAAAGTATTGAATTTTGTCCAGGTTAGGCGAGTAGGACGGCTTGACAGGATGGAGAACGGAGGAATCAATCTTCAATGGAGATTGCGCTGGAAGAGTACTTTGAGTAGAAGCGGCATCAGATGGATTAGTTTGAAGAGGATGCTGGAGCATTGGTAGTAACTAAAAGGGCGGGAAAGAACAACATTAGTACAGTAAGCGGTGGGATAAATCTCACCTCCGTGCCTTTAATAAAATTAAGACTTTCCATCATAAATACTCGGAAAATCTACATTTTATGACAAGACCGGAGGCTCCTATTATGCTTGTTTAAAGCATGTTAATTACTACAGAAGTTGCTGTATTAACAGGTTTACAATAAAATGTGCGAAAAGTAAAATCATTTGACCAATCTGCCGATCTTAGAATATCTTCCAAACGTGAGCCAGCCCAAAAGGCTTTTGACGCCATAGCCCCTCTAGCAGAATGGGCTCCAAACTTTGACGTATCAATGCCCGCTAATGACATAACCCATTTGACCCAACGGGCTAAGGTAGGGGAAGATTCAGGTTTATAAGGTTTCTTGAAGGAGATTAAGCAGAAGATGTTCTAAGATCGGTCGTCTTTTGTTCATAAACCTTTAAACAGTTTCCCACACAAAGTTTCGGTTGATTGGGAAAGAAGGGGTAGAAAACAGAAGTAATGTTGGTTTTTGTACGACGAGAGACTTTGAACAGAACACCAGTAGGGGTGAAGTGACGAGCTGAGATATCCAAGGCTTTCACATCAGACAGACATTTGATAGATACTAGACATAGTAACATTGTTAGTTTAGCGGAAAGCATTTTCAAAGACAATAAGCTATTATCTTGCCAGGATACAAACATTTGTAAGATGAGATTAACATCCCATAAAGCGGTGTATTTGGGAAGTGGAGGATTGGAGAATTTTACTCCTTTCAAGAGACGACAAATGATAGGATGTTCTCCTACAGGTTTTCCGTTTATAAAAGGATGATGCAGGGATATAGCTGACCTATATAGATTAATGGTCCTCTACGATTTGCCGGCGCTAGCTTGAGAAGCAAGAAAATTAGCTATCAGAGTTAGATCTGCTGAAAAGGGATCCCATGCTTTTCCCAGACACCAGCTAGACCAGATGGACCAAGCTGATTTGTAAGCCTTGGAAGTGCCTGGAGCCCAGGAATTGTTGATGTAGGTTGCAGCTTCGAGTGAAATTCTTGGATAAGATGAGGAAGACCTGAAACTTTCCAGGCGGATAGGAGAAGGGATTCGTTGAGAATGAGATTGTGAGGGAGACCTTGTGGATTGAGAAGGAGAGAAGGGAAGGAGGGCAGAAGTACAGGGAAGTCGATTGATAATTCGAGAAGAGTGGGATACCACACTTGGGCTTGCCACAACGGAACCACTAAAACTACTGTGGCTTTTTGACGACGAAGATGAGCGAGAACTCTGTTTATCATGATGAATGGAGGAAATGCGTAGTTTATTGAATGGGACCACTGTTGAAGGAATGCGTCGGTCACTAAAGCTTGAGGATCTGGCCTCCAGCTGAAGAAACGAGGGAGTTGGGCATTCAGACGGGATGCGAAGAGGTCTATATGGAGAGGACCCCATTTGCGATGAATAGAGTTGAAGACCGAAGAGTGAAGCTTCCAGTCGCTGTAGTCGGAAAGATGACGTGAATACCAATCTGCAACTGAGTTGAGTGAACCTGGCAAGTATTCTGCTCGAACTGAAATTTTTCGGTGTAGGCAGAATTCCCAGAATTTTTTTGCTATTTCTGCTAGAGGTTTGGATTTGGTACCGCCGAGGTGATTGATGTATTTTACTGCCGTGAGGTTGTCCATACGCAGAAGTACGGAACAACAGACTCTGTTTTTGGTGAAACGTTTGATTGCAAAGGAGCCTGCAAGCATCTCTAAATAGTTGATGTGCAATAAAGACTCCTGCAGAGACCATGTGCCTCCAGTCGATATTTGCCCACACCTTGCGCCCCAACCTGTTAGGCTTGCATCGGATTCTAAGACAAGATCTGGGGCTGAGGCAAAGATGGTCCTGCCATTCCTAGCCTCGAGATGGTCGAGCCACCATTGAAGTTCTGTACGGGATTCGAGGTCGAGGGGGATGAAATCTGAATAAGCAAGACCTTTGCGTAAGTGTCGAATTTTCAATCTCTGAAGAGCCCGATAGTAAAGAGGGCCTGGAAAAATTGCCTGTATCGAGGAGGAAAGAAGACCTACAATCCTTGCAAGAGACCTTAGGGAGAGAGAAGTGTGCTGTAAAGATAGGGTTATCTCTGATTTGATGCTTTTTATTTTTGAATTCGGAAGTTGTAGCAGTCCTTGGGAGGAGTTGACTAGAAAGCCTAGGAATTCCATTGTCTGAGACGGAGTAAACATAGATTTCTCGTTGTTGACTAAAAAACCTAGATCTGAAAGGAGTGATATGGTGTAGGACAGTTGAGACCGAAGGATAGAGATGTCTTGATGCATAAGAAGGATATCGTCTAGATAGATTATCATTCTGAAACCTTGAGATCGGAGAAGAGCTACTATAGGTTTAAGGGGCCGAGGAGAGCCCGAAGGGTAAGCAAGTAAATTGGTAGGTTTGATGTTGCCATTGGAACTGTAGGAACTTTCTGTGCGAGTAGTGAATAGGAACTGTTAAGTATGTGTCTTGAAGGTCCAGACGGACCATCCAGTCATTTAGAAGAAGCAAGTCTCTTAAATGAAGAATTGTTTCCAACTTGAAATGTAGATAGACAACAAATTGATTGAATTGTCTGAGATTGATGACTGGTCTGAATTTTTTGTTTTTTCTGATTACTAAAAACAGGAGGCTTATGAAACCGGATGGAAGGGGACGAGCTGGTTGGATATCTCGTTTTCGAAGGAGATCTTGGATTTCGGCAAAAATGAGATTTGATATGTCTTCTGCAAAGCTGAGGGGAAGAAGGGGAGAAGGTTGGAAGGGAGTTTCGTAAAATTCTATTAAATAGCCTTTGACTGTGTTGAGAACCCAGGGGTCTGAGGTAATCTCTTTCCATTTGTGGAGAAACATTTTTAGACGAGCCCCCTACAGAAGGATGGCCAGAAGATTGACTTACCTGAATTGTTATGGGACCTGCGTTGGTTCCTGCCTCTGAACCCTCTGGAACGCTGGGGGTAGAATTGTGGCCGAAAGTCTTGTTGCTGTTGATAGTTGTAAGAACCTCTGAACCCTTGATTCCTGAAGGACCGGCCGGTGGAGCGGCCTCTTCCTGTACTGGCCCTGGCAAAAACCTGTGAGTTAAGCACCTTTTTAAGCGACTGTTGAGCTTTGTCCAGTGAAGCAAAGGTGGTAACATATTTGCTTAATTCCTTAATAAAATTATCTGCCATCGGAATCCAATAGTGGGGCGTGGGTTTGGTCTGCTGATGTTGATTTAGACTTTTTTGGAGGAGGTCCAATCCAAAAATCAGAGGTGTTATCATCCTCATTGTCTGAGGTAGAATCATTGTCATCCCCATCGTCATCCGTGTCTCTAATGTCCGCAATCACAATCTTATGGGTCTTAGACTCATTTTTTGTTTTATTTTTACTTTTAGTACACATAACTTTATTCCCCTCCGTACTAGGAGGCCTGTGAGGAGCTTCACCCTCCATCCTGAGTGAGTTTGACTCACCATCCATTAGCGCAGACGAGGCGTTAGCCTGATTAACAAAAGCCTCCGAGGCTTTGAGCTTTCTGCTTTCCCCCGCAGAATGGGCCACATGTGATTGGGATAGACAGGAAGACACAGTAGATTGAATTTGCTTTGAAATGTTTCCCATGGAAGCAGAAACTGCTTTCTTAACGGAAGATTGAATAAAATTATTTAAATTGTAAAAAAAATTCTCTTCAGAATCTTCATTAGCAGAGAAAAAATCTGTAAAATCCATTTTGCTATGGGAAGAAAGTAAACTGGTCAGTAAAGGGTTAAAAATTTGAAGGGCAGGGCTTTAAAATCATAATAACTGTGACTCACCGGGAAGCTAACAATTGAGAGGGTGGTAACACAAAGCCACGCCTCACCAGGAAGTATCTGAATTGGCAGTCGACGAGATGTAGAGCAGAGCGAAGGTGAGGGCTGTCAAAATTGTTCAATGCAGCGAAAGCCGGTAAAACTAGAACGAGCGCTTGTCAACAAATGCACTCTGAAGGTAGAGCGAGGAAGGAGCTGTCAAAATGTTTAAATAGTAAATGCCGGTGAAGCTGAAACGAGCGATTTTAAAATGAATGCGCTCGGGACTGTGTTAGAGGGATTTATGATGCTCGCGTCAGCCGGCGTTCAAAATAGAACGTTCACGGCTACGCGAGGAAAAGTGTCTGAAGAGAAGGCTTGGCGCCTCGCGGGCGCTGTTATTTTAACAAATGCACATTAAACAGTGAAAACAAAAACACGCGTATACGATAGATCATTAGTCAATATTAGAACATGAAAGTAGAACAGTAAATGCTATCCAATATAAAAACTGAATGGAGCAACAAAAGATATACCTATCTTGACTGCAAGCAGCAAGAAAAGAGGGCTGCCTGCAGTCAGGATTGGTATATCTTATGTTGTATGGTGTGCTGATTGGTTAAGATTATTACTCTTATCTCCCATTGGTTGCCTGTTTCGCAAACCTCTGGGATGGGTGTTTTTCTCTTGGCTGCTATTGAAATAAAGCAGGAAAAGAAAGCATAATAGGAGCCTCCGGTCTTGTCATAAAATTGTCGGTACCACAGCACATACAAGCACGTCAGTGGGAAATAAGAAAAAAATGAGACCATATTCACGGAACAATAACAAAGGCAGGCAATACTGATTGGACGTAGATAGTGATACAGGCATAGTTAGGAGTCTTAACAGCAAGCAACAACATTCTGGAGTGAATACTAGTCAGTAGGTACACAGAGGACATTGCACACACCTTCAAGGAGACCAGCCAGCAATCTCTGATTGAGGAGAATGGGCATGCAATACATGCAGTGCGGTATGAGGGGGGTAAGGGCAGGGGGGACCTCAATGGGGGAGGGAGTTGCCTGAAGCGAAGTAGCAGACCTTTCCATCTAAAACTAGCATTCGCAATGCAATAGGTATGGCATTTGCTTGTTTAAGCTGTTGTAAATGATTAACTGAACTTTTCTTGCCACATAAATTGGTCAACCTTGACCATAATTTGGTCCTCCCTGCCACATAATTCCAATGGCCCTGCATATAACTAAAGCACCTCCATTTACCTTCCTCCTCTATGTGCAACAAAAAATGAAAATGATGCCATTATTTATATTTATTTATATCATTATTTCCCCGAACCTAGTTTGGGGACCCAGAGATGACCTAGACAGAAAGAGGATATTGTGCGGTGAGTTATGGGCAAAAATGTTTTGTAATAGGAATGCCCCACAAAGCATTATGGTATGATTTCTGAGTGCAGCAAATATTGTAGTATCTTGACTGTAATGCTCAGAACAGCCCCTAGAAAGCACCACTATAAAAATAACATTTGTAAGAAACAAGGTAATGTAACCATATAGTCAGCCCCTAGAGAGTATAACCACATGAAAACAGAATGGCAGAATGGCAGAATATAATGCAGTGTGACCATGTATTTAGCCCCTAGAGGGCATAGTACATTACACATTTTCAGATCTAGCAGGCCTACTAGAATAATATTACAAACAAGGCCCTTAAACCACAAACTACTCCCAGTTGTAAAACTAAAGTTCCAGCCATGAGAGAGCTTCAAAAGATACTGACTGGTGGGAGGGCTTATTATTTTGTGGTCCCTACCAGCCTAGTGTGGGACCCAGAGATGCCCTAGAAAGAGTGTGTTGTGCTGAACATTGTGATGGTGGTCCTATTGTCCTAGGACCACCACTTGGTGAGTTATGGGTAAAAATGTTTTGTTAAAGAAATGCCCCGGAAGGTATCATAGTGCAAGTTTAGAAGTGCAGCAAATATTATAGTATCTTGATTGTAATGCTCGTAACAGCCCTAGAGGACACCATAATAAAAATAGCATTTGTAAGAAACATGGTCACGTCACCATATTGTTAGTCCCTACAGGGCATAATGACACAAAAACAGAATTGCAGAAAGTAATGCAGTGTAACCATATATGTAGCCCCTAGAGGACGTAGTGCCTTACTCATTTTCAGCCTAGCAGGCCTACTGCATTACTATTACAAACAAGGCCCTTAAAACACAAACTGCTCCCAGCTGTAAAACAAAGGTTCCAGCCATGAGAGAGCTTAAAAAGACATTGAATGGTGGGAGAGGTAACTATTTTAGGGTCCCCCCAACCTAGTGTGGGGACCCAGGGAAGACCTAGACAGAAAGAACGCATCGTGCTGAATGGTTTATTTGGGGTCCCCTCCAACCTACTGTGGGGACCCAGAGTTCACCTAGACAGAAAGAGTGTGTTGTGCTGAACAGTTTGGTGGTGGTCACATTGTCATAGGACCACCACAGGCTGAGTTATGGGCACATTTTAAAAAAAAAGAAATGCCCCGCAAAGCATTTTGAGGCAAGTTTCTGAGTGCAGCGAGCATTGTAGTATCTTGACTGTAATGCTCAGAATAGCCCCTAGAGGACACCACAAGAAAAATAGCATTTGTAAGAAACATGGTTGTGTACCCATATAGGCAGCCATGGGAGGTCATAACGACATGAAAACAGAATGGCCGAAAGTAATGCAGTGCAACCATATATGTAGCCCCTAGAAGCTGTAGTGCTTTACACATTTTCAGGTGATGCAGGCCTCCTGCAATACTATTACAAACAAGGTCCAGCCATGAGCGAGCATGAAAAGACATTTATTGGTAGGAAAGGTTACTATCCCCAACCTAGTGTGGGGACCCAAAGACGACCTAGACAGAAAGAGCGTGTCATGCTGAATGGTTTGGTGGTGGTCCCATTATCATAGGACAACCACAGGCTGAGTTATGGGCAGAACTGTTTTAAAAAAGAAATACCCCACAAAGCATTATGGGGTGAGTTTCCTAAGTGCAATGAATATTGGAGTATCAGCTGTCCTGTTGTGGCGGGAGAGCCTCTTTAAGGATTTCTGTGGTTTTTTTCTGTGTTAAATGCTCCAGTTTCTATATTTTTCAACTGCTAAACCTGTTAGGTGGTACTCATGTAAAGCGCTCCTCAGATCGAGGTTGCGCTATATGAAACTTCATGTCGTCATGTAAAGCGCTCCTTTGATTAAGTTTGCCTTGTATGAACCTTTAAAAAATAAAATTAAAAAGACCCCCTCCAGCTTGCAGCCTTTGTGCGCAGACACTACAAAGAAACAGCAGCATGCCCAAAACAAGGAAATGGAAGAAACAACATACGGCTACGCAGCGTGCAGCAGTGAGACAAAAGAAAAAAAATATTGTGTCACACTAAGCTATATGACCGATCATGCAAGAATCCATGTAACAGGGGCAGTCTCCGAAGCGGTAACAAAGCAGCCTCAAGGTGGGAAAAATGTAAAGCATTTACCTACAAAATCAAGGAAATTTTGAAAGGCAAGCCAAGGAATGAATGAAAGTGATGAGCGTGAGACGGGCATGTTGCAAGCCCACAGAAGTAGATTACAATTTGTTGAGTGACAGCGATTGCGCTGTGTCTAGGCTCAACCTAAAAATGGGATGCTTCCTGAGATCTGTGTCTTCCTCCCCTGTCCGGCACTACCCTCCTCCCTGGCCCAAACCACTACAATTGCTGCAACACCGTTACAGCAAGGGGAGGGAGAGTCTTCCATCAGAGTGTGATAGTGTGCTTGGCTACGAGCAGAGCCCGCAAGGCCCGCCGCCTTCCACAGGGACATGGTGTGGTGTGCCAACAAAGACCGTGCATCAAGCAGAAGTGTCAAGGGATACTTAGGGGAGTATGGCAAGCGAGGTCCCCTGCCGTGGACATAGCGTAGCCAGCACGACCTTGCAGCAGTCAGTACAGTGTTCCCATGTAGTGGGGAGGAGGATTTGTCTGACAGCCAGGTCAGTAATGGTGTCTGAGCCAGGGAGTTGAGCAGGGTCGATTTTTCGCCCGATGGGTGATAGCGTAGCCAATCTGCTGGCCACTGCAGCTGGGCCGCAGCATAGTATATTTCAAAATTAGGGACACCCAGTCCACCCTCAGTCTGTGGATGTTGGATCGTAGATGAGGCCGCGCAGTATCTGTCCTTACCCCACACAAAGTCCGTCAGAGTGCCCTGTAGTGTCTTAAAGAATGAGCGTGGCAAGACAAGTGGGAGCGTTGCAAAGTAGTAAAGTAGGCGAGGGAGGATGATCATCTTAGTGATAGAGACCCTGCCCATGGGGGACAGGGAGAGCGTACCCCAGAAGGGCAGGGAGCCCCTAATGGAGCGGAGGGCTCTGTCCAAATTGCCTTCCCTGAGGTCCTTGAGAGAGTGGTACATCTGTATGCCCAAGTATTTAAAGGTGGTTTGACACCATGGCAGCTGGTAATTCGGTAATGCTGACTGGAGTTCCGGTGGCACTGGAGATAAGGGGAAGATGCAAGATTTTGACTTATTTACACATAGGCCAGAAATATCTGCATAGGAGTCCAATATCTCCATTACCTGGCTTAGTGACGATGTGTGGTCCCGTAGATAAATTAAAGCATCATCCGCGTACAAGGAGATTATATGAAATGTATGTAGTTCTGGGATGCCCCAGCGTTGCGCCTGTTGTCTAAGGTGTACGGCTAAGGGTTCCATGGCCAGGGCGAATAGTAGGAGGGATAAGGGGCAGCCCTGTCTGGTGCCCCTGGAAATGGGGAATGGGTCTAAGATAATTTGTCCCGTTTTGACGGGGGCCGATGGATTGGAGTGGAGGATCTTGATCCATGCTATGAATCCACCTCCGAGCCCCAGTGCTGCGAGTGATTGGAAGAGGAAATCCCAGCTCAGTGTATCGAACGCTTTTTCTATGTCAAGTGACACAGCGACTTCGCTGCTGATAGGGGTTGGATCGGTGGCGTGTAGTATACGGATCAGTCTCCTAATATTTTGTGAAGTAATCCTACCCGGTATGAAACCCGATTGATCCTCGTGAATTAAGTGAGGAATGTATGGGAGAAGCCGGTTGGCTAAGATTTTCTCAAGTATTTTGAAGTCAGTGTTTAGTAATGAGAGGGGACGATATGACCGGACATCAAGGAGGTCGCAGCCAGATTTCGGCAGTACCACTATGAGGGCTTCCCGCATGGATGCCGGCAGTGTACCGTGGGACTGCGCCTCGTTGTAGACCTGGAGTAGGGGCTGCAAGAGGTGGGGCGCTAGCGATGCGAAATACTCAGGTGGGAGGCCGTCCGAGCCAGGGGCCTTGCCTCTGAACAACTGATCTCCTCAACCTCGATAGGCCCATTCAGTGTGTCCGCCTGTTCCGGAGGCAGGCGGCGGAACTGTAGGGAGTCCAGAAAGCCAGTCACACGGCCCCCTGGGGGGAGGGAGGAGGGGCGTATAGTGTACAATAGTAGGTGTAAAAGGCTTCGTTGATTGCCCCTTGGGTGTTTACTAGTTCACCTGAATCCAAGTGGATCGCTCTGATGGGCGAGGACTGGGGATTATCGTGAGCCAGCCATTCCAGCAGGCGGCCTGATCTGTCGCCCTCAGTGTAGTGGCGTGTAGTGTAATGTCGGTGATCATGCTTGCGCAATCTATCGTCGGCCTCCCTGCGGTCTGCACGTATGGATATGAGTGTGTTCGCCGCTTTCTCGCCTCTGGCCACGGCGATCTCTTCAGTGCGTAGTTTGCATTCTAACTGTGACAGTTCCCTGGCTAGAACCCTGCGGACCCCATCGGAAGCCATCATGCAGTGTCCCCATATCACCACTTTATGTGCATCCCACTCTGTTGCCCTATGTGTGGTCGTGTTTTGGTTTTGTGAGAAATAAGTGGACAGGCATTGTGCTAGGTCCGCCCGAAAAGGGGGATCCATCAGGGCCTCCGGTTGTAGGCGCCACGTTGGTATCCGGGTCCTCGGGCGACCCCAGTCCAGAGCCACCTGTAAGGGGCAGTGATCCAACACAGTACGTGCCAGGTAAGTGGCAATGCTGATCTTGGATATCATTGTGGAAGGGACAAAGAATAGGTCAATCCTAGTATGCAAGTCATGCACTGGGGAGTAAAATGAGTACTCACGGTCTGTCGGGTGTCGCAGGCGTCAGACGTCATTTAGGCCATTTTTTACGCTCCATGTGTCAAGCTCCTGTGATACCTGCCTGCTCGGGGCGGAGGGTAGGGGAGGATAAGAGCGATCAAGGTGGATATCCGGGACACTATTAAAGTCTCCGCCCCAGATGCTCTCCACAGTGGGGTCTATGAGCAAGCCTGTGGACGTTGCCTGTAGAAAGCTATTTTGGGAGCAAAGGTTCATGCGTGGGCGTAATGACAACGAGGGACCTCTGAATGCGTACAGGGTAAGCCGTGGCTCAATAAGTGCCACTGATTCCCCACTTCACCGCTGCGCAAGCCCTAGGCTCCGATTCCTGTGTCCAGGCGATGATCGCAGTGTTCCCCGTCACAGGGGGCTAGGTGGATGTGCTCGGTGGCCTGCGGGTGGGGAAGGGAGTGCCCCTTGGGGCAAGCCGTGTACTCACTGCCAAGGAGGTAGTCACCGCTGGGGTTGCGTCGTCAGTAGCATCCGATCGTGCTGTGTGTGGAGAGGCAGAGTCAGCAGGGGCTCGCAGGTCGCACGCGTCATCTGCAGTGCATGCAGGAGGAACACAGCTTCGGCATGGGTGTTTCCCCGGCCTCCCATGCTGGCGGCAGGCCACGGTCCCACAGAGCACGTGGGGCCCGGCGGGCGTGGCTCCGAGAGTCGTCCAAGAGGAGCTTCAAGATTCAGGGCTTTCGCGGGGCGGGCGCTGGGCCCCAGCCGGTACCGTGCACCGCAGAGCGCACACCGCCCACGCCGTGCACAGAATACGCTCCTCTTCCGGATCTAGGCCAAACTTTCCCGGGGGGCCGTTCGAGTGGTGGGGCAAGCGGCGACCCGCCGGGAGGGCGGGGGGAGCCTGGAATCAGGATGAACACGTGACCGGGAGCAGAGCTGCAGTTTATACAACCGCACCGGTCACCATCTTGACACGCCCCATAAATATGTAGATATATGACCGCATATCAGAGGTATACAGACATAGAGATTTTAATATGATACGCTTATTGAAAAAAACAGGATATATAAATTTGTACAGGAAAGAGTCCCATATGTACATGTATGGATAAATCTTTACAAACACAGGCTTACCAAGTTTGTTGTAATTGAAGGTTTTTGTTTTCTTTTATTCTTTTTTTTTTTTTTTAAATGTGTCCTTCAGTATTTCAATAGTGGAGCACTTGTAGATGCAATTTCTATAATCATATTTATGTTTTGTGACTAGTATTGGCTATTATAGGAAAGTAAATCCATAAGCATACACTAATCATCTTATATGTTATTGATTAATTGATCCACTTTTAAATGGATATAATGATAAGGTTATTGCTATAATGATATTTACACATTATGACAGATTTGTGTTATTATAGGAAAGTAAACCCATAAACATACAATCATCATGTTATTTTATTGATGCATTGCTCTACTTACATATCAATATAATGATAACATAATACATATATGTATGCTTATATATTTTTTTATTTGTGTGTGTGAAGCATTACAGCAGTTTGAGGTGTAACATCTCGGGACTTGGGTTGAAATGCTATAATTGTGTCAAGCATGGAGAAGGCATACTTTGACAGACTCACAAGTAGACCGTTGGAGTATTAAGGTGTGTCATGTGCAATGTGTTTATGAGAAATGTAGTAGTCAGTGTAGGGCCAAAAGCCCCTGATGTGGTGTCCTTGTGAACACATGCTCCTCATTCTGGCTGACTCTATTTCTTTGTGACCAAGACCCATGTTATGCTCTGCATGATTTTGTAAGATGCTCAACAACTGAGTGCTAGGCTCTGTTGTGTGATAGGTACACTTAACGCGGTATTTCTTTAAAGATAGGTACCTGCTGAGATAGAGGCCTTTCCACTGATTGTAGGGTGTTTCTCATGATTTAGAAGTCAGTGCTGCTGACCCCCCATCCCCTCAGAATTTTTTGTAAAGTCAACTGCAGATGTTTAACTGTGAATTACCTCCTTATTAATAGATTGGTTCTTTTGTGTTCAGTGTGCCTGGACAAAACCAGTGACCTGACAAGTGCAACACTCAACCAATGAAGTTCGCTAAAGGTGTGGTAAGAATACACACGTTATACAAAGAGAGGTGCTACCTGCCTATCCCCAGTATCATGTGAAATCCCACAGCAGTATCTCATTGGCCAGAGGTAGTCTGGAAAACCAGTGCACTCCCAATTGGCTTTAATTATTTTATCCAAACAGTTGTAGCTGAATCTGAGCGGAAAGTAGGTTGGACGCCAACTGCACTGGTTATAGGCTACCCCCTTTAGCTTATTCAGTGTTCATCTTTTAATTAAACTATTGGCTGCTCTATTGGGGCTGTCTCCAGGAAGTCCTTATAAGATGTATATTTATATGGCATGGCAGCCAAGAGCTTAAACAAATGGATGAATATTTTTAGGTTTTTAGGGTTTTTTGCCCCCGTCCCCCAATGAGGGACAAGCTCCTCACTGTTATAAGGGCAGTGAGTGGGAGTTTGCCAGTAACCATTCCATTCTGGGCAGTGGCAATCGTCTGAATAAGGGAGTCTGGTGCTCACTTCCGGGCCACTTCACAGATGTGCATATTAATGATGCCAAACACATATTGGCTAGATCTGGGAGGGATTCTTAGCCATCCCCAGGTCCAGTCAAGGATTATGGTGGTACATGGGGCTACAGGAGGGGCTAAAAACAGCCATTAGCGCCCTTACCTCTTGCTAGCCTGGACCAGCTTGATGCTCTTTTTTTCTGTTGATTGGAGGAAGGGAAGTGGTTGGGATGACAGGCAGAGCAGCCAGGTCACCCGCCCTCACCCCTCGAACCACACCAATAGAAGAAAAAATTAATCAGGAGGGTGGGGCTTGGCAAGGGATTGTTCCTAGTCCTTTCCATTCCACTCATGTCCTGACTCAGTTTAAGATAGCACACATTTTTGTCACCAAGAGGAGCCAAAGGCTGAAAATATTGTTTCTTAGCCTAAGAAAAATTCCAAGTGTATGGCTCTTTTCTGGGACATAGACACAGTTCTGTGTCCCAGCAAGGAGTCATCCTCTGCTTGGATTTTCCAAATAGTATCTAGATCCTTGTTGGAGCCCAGACGTGTGCGCCTGTGTACCTGCAAGAAGCCAGACTGCCTTGGAGGAATGAAAGAGGAAGAATGAGGACTTGTGGTTATGGTAAAGTGACTCATTAATAGTGGGGTCTTGGAATAGAAGTTATCAACAAAGTCATCTGCTGAGAGGGTAGAGTGAGTAATATTAGTGTGCGCAAGGAGTATGATACTTGGATCGTTTGGACTTCAATATGTGCACTAGTGAGATGATTAAGTGAGATGAATAGAAGAGAAGGTCCTTGGGGTGAAAGGCAAATGAGCTCAGTTTATTGTTGTGGTCCCTGGCAGATGGGTTGTGTTGTCGTCCCAGTGGTTGTTCCCATCTTTGTGTCAGCTCTGAAGGAGGCCTGCTACAAAATATGTCAATCTCTTTGTGGTGTCACAGTAGACAAATTCAGATCTTTTACCACCAAGCAGACACTTGAATGAGAATAGAACTTAGAGAAAAGGGGGCGGGGTTCCAAAACATGTTTTCTCCATTCATTTTTCCATAGGGATTTTGATCAGCGATAGCGCTAAATCTACTGGAAGGATTTACACCAAATTTGGCAGCAACATAGCTCTTGGTCCAGGAAGGAGTGTTGTTGTTATTTGGTGTAAATTCATTCAGTAGTTTTTGAGAAATGTAAGGAAATCTATATTTGTATATATAGGGATGGGAAGGATTCATAACCCCTCCCGATCTTGTGCTATGAAAGCAGCAAAGCGAGAACTATACCCAATGAATTTTTCAGGGTTGGCCAACAGCATAGATGTCAGAGTGGTCACAGTTACATGTAGATTCTGGTCAGAGGGATTAGCAGGAGTGGAAGTGGAGGGTTGATTACCAAATTTGGGGGGGATTAATAATGGGCCATGGACCTGAGGGATCCCTCCATTGCATGAAGAATGTGGAACGTGTTAGGGTCTCCCTGAGCTCTTGGGTCTCGGTTCGTAATTTCAGGACTTGTTCCTGTAAATTTTGTACTAGAACTGCCAACTGCTCAGTAGGGTTAAATGCTCTAAATCATATACAGACTTGTGATCTTTGATGACTTCGCCCCAAGGGAACTTTAGTGTTTTGCCTTGGCTTTCTGTTCTGTGCAAGCCTGAATTTCAGGAGTTCCGACCAGGTGATGACAATTCCCCAATCCCAGTGAGGACTAACATGACCGCGATGAAGAGTACATTGCCCTCTCACAAGTCCTCAAGGGGCAGGCGGCTTTGGGAAGAAAAAAAGAGAAAATACCAGCTTCTGCTTCGTGTGCTGCAGAATCCGACTACTGGACCCTGGACTGCGTGTTGTGTTGTGCATCAGGACTTCTGATTTCTCAAAATACTGGGTTCTTGGTTTTTAGGATTTTGGGCTGCAAAAGAATTGCTTTCAGCGATGAACGTGTTGTCAGCCATGTTGGGACTTGGCTTGAGCCGAGTCACAGACAAAAATGTAAAAAAAGAAAAAGAAAAGGGGCCAGGCTTCAGACACCCTGCTCCCCCCTCACCCCCCAGGGCTAAAAAGCATTTAAAAAAAAAAATTGCAGAGATTCGTGGCTGATCCAACGGTAATAAAAAAAAAAACAATAATGAAGCGTGGGCTCCTGCGCCTAATTTTGTCAGCCCTGTGTGGGCCAAGTACCAGGAGCAATCTTGTTTGTAACAGGGGGGGCAGCCCGGCCCCCATTCATAGACCCGGGGACTGCCACCTCCCTGGGGTGATGATCTATAGTAATGTGGGGGGACCTCATCCCCCCTGCAACCCCAGGGACCACCACTTCCTTGGGGCTTTTTAGAATTAATACGCTGTGGGACACCCAGCCCTCCCCCCCATCCTCTGGGACCACCACCTCCCCCGGGCTCTATTTAAATTAAATGGGGAGTCCTGTCAGCCTGGGGACCGCCATCTCCCTGGAGCGATAATCTACTTTAATGTGGGGGGGGGCTGTGTGGCCCCCCGCAGCACTGGGAGCCAAAACCACCCCTGGGGCAAGCTGAAAAAAATGGAAAGGGGGTCCTTAGCCCCGGGGACCATCACTACCCTGGGGCTCTTTTTTGCTGGAGTGGGACCGCATGGCCCCCCTCATGGAGCCACTGATGGCCCTGGGGACCGCCACCCCCCAGGGCCGGTTCTGCTATGTCCCGGGGGTGCCCACCCCCGGGACATAGCTGTTTGCTGTGGCTTGGTTACATCTTTGACAGCTGCAGTCAAGTCACAGCAACCACTCTGCTTTCTGATAGTGGGACCTGTCAAACAGGTCCAACTGTCAAAAAGCAGAGTTTTCATCTCTGTTCCCTGCATGCAGATATGCGCACAGGGAACAGAGATGAAATCTTTACTCCAGCAAGCACGGAGCTGCTACCTAAAGCCTTGAGGCTCTCCCCAGTGGTCCCAGATATCTTGTAAAGTGCATAGTATCAAATAATTTTTTTTAAATAGTCAGGGACTGCAGGGGAGGCCTTGAGGCTCTCCCCTTGGTCCCAGATAGCCCGTAAAGGGCTAAAACAATTAACAAAATATTAAATAGCTCAAGTGTGAAGGTCGCAGACCTTCACACTGAGCTTTGAGGGTTCGAATCCAGGTGTGTTGCTGGTCGTTTTCCTCCTTTATTTGTTTTTTTTATTCAAATGTTTAAGGTTCATACTGAAAGGTGATCTTACTGTTTTTAAATGACATACATTTTTCTTTTCAAGTTGTGCAGAAATATCTCATTCTAAGTATATCATACATCAAACCCAAAAAACTCTCTATCTCTCTCCCTCTCACTTTCTTTATCTGTCTCTCTCGTTCAATCTCTTTCTCCTATTCACACACCCACTCAGACACTTACGCACCCACTCACAGACCCACTCAGACACTCACGCACCCACTCACAGACTCAGTCAGTTACACACCCACTCACAGACCCACTCATACTCACACACCCACTCACAGACCCACTGACACCCTCATGCACCCACTCACAGACCCGCGCACACACTGATGCACCCACTAAAACACTGATGTACGCAGTCTCACAACCAAACAGACACTCTTACAGCCTCTCTCATGCCCAGATACACTCTCCCAACCTATTCTCACACCCAGAGAGGTTGCATCCTATTCCTGCTGCACACGGCCAAAGGGCTGTGCACAGTATTGGCTTGGGTGTTTAGGAGGGTTGGTGGCAGGGTCTGGCTGCAGGCCAGGTTTTGCGGGCAACCTCTACTGCGCACGGGCGAAGGCCAAGCACAGTGCAAAGTTAGATGCTTCTAGGGAGTTAGCCAGGCCCTGTACCCAACTGCTGCCGCGCATGGCCTTTGGCTGTGCATGGTGGGGGTTGATATAATGTATAGGAATGAAAATTACTATATGTTAAAAAAAAAACATAGATATTCAGTGAAAAAAACAAAGATTACAGGGGTGTTATACTTAGGAAATAGAATTATAAAAAAAATAGAAATTCACTAAAAAAAACAAAGGTTACTAGGAGGTTATAGTTAGGCTCACATTTTAAACGTATGAAACCTTAGAAATTCACCAGTTATAGTTACCTCAAGTAACTATAACTTGTGACCTAAGGTAACTATAACCCTCTCCAGGCACCCCTAACTACCCAGCAAATTACAGTGCTCATGACACCTTTGATAACATCATTGATAACATCAATGTAATATTTGCAGTAAGATTTTTTACTAAAAAACTGTTCATGGCAAGTGCACGAGTTATAGTTACCTTAGGGCACAAGTCATAGTTACTTGAGGAAACTCTAACTATAACTGGTGAATTTCTGTGGTTTGGTACATTTAAAAAGTGAGCCTAACAATAACGCCCCTGTAACCTTTGGTATATATATAAAGGCTGCCAATGCTCTCAGACAGGGTGCCTCCCTTCCATGAGGGTGAATCAGGGTATGTACCAAAGTGATTCCTCAGCTACGAGAAAGAATATGGCTCCCTTGGGGGGGTTACCGTCACATACGTTGTTTATTAATAACAAGTCAGATACGTTTCAGCACTTAGGCCTTCCTCAGTGTCAAATAAAAAAAGAAATATATACATTTACAGGCCGGAGACCGCGGCACAGCTACAGTCAGGTAGTGAAATGTATTTAACCTTTACTGTTCCATACAGACACGGTAAAAACTGACCATATAAATATATAGTTAGAGTTAGACCTGCTTTTCCCTAGACGGAGAGTGTGCTTATAACTTTGGTCCCGTTTGACGAATCTTCACATCACTGTCCAAAAAAAAGTTGATCCACCTCAGCTCCTTCCTGGAAAGTTTCAGGGTGATACATCAATCGGGGACAGAGAAAAAGGGGGGACCCCAAATCGTAAAATCGACATGCATTTTCCATAGTCTTCTTTAGACGAGGCTACAGCGAAAACTGCAGAACAGAATTACACCAAATTAAGCAGTAAGCTAGATCTTGGTCCGCTGATAGTGATTTGGTGTAAATCCATTCTGTAGATTTTGAGAAATTAAGGGTAAAAATGTTTTTATATTTTGATCGTTGGGGGTTGCAAGAGTCCCTGTGAACCTCCTGTGAGAGCACAAATGTAAAAATGTAGGCCTGTCATTGGTCGAGAGGTCATTTTTCCTGTGAGCCTTCACGCTATTGCGGGATCGAATGGCTCCCTGAATGCTGTGATTTGCTGACTGTTGGAATGTTACAAATGAAATGGCAGCCGTTACTGTTTACTGTGACAAACATGAAGTGTTGTGGAAATGAAGAATAAAGCTATATAAGTGGGGAGCAGAAAGGCATGCTGCCCCCTAGATTTGGAGAGGAGGTGCCGAAGGGATACCTACTGTGAAAAAAATAAATGTATGTTGTTTTTAACTACATTTTACAATCTTGTCGGACTCTCGGAATTCTGCATAGTTAAAAGGGGTAGATGCATTCTAAATACCTTCCATTAGTAGGAATGCATATTGTGGGAATTGTTTTTGAGAGGAAGTGTGTAAGAGATTAGTACTGTGATGAGTAGATGCTTAATTCCTATTTTCCAAAAAAGTTATGATCTTGCGAGACTCTTGCGGAGATCGCTAACAGTAGAAAGGAGTAGGTGATCTTTGAAAAGACTGTATGATTGTTTTTACTGCCTATGGCAACATTTGTACCCTTGGACAAGCTTGTTCATTCTGTGTAGCTCTACTTGTTTTTGATGACAAAATGATTTGCTTACTTAAACAGCAAAATAGTGCTTTATTTAGAAAATGAAGGTTGTTATCTACTTGAGCAGGGCTAGATTCCTGTAATGGTGTAACACAATGATTGTTTCTAATTTCCTGGTGGAACTCCTTTTTGCTAATTTTATTTTATTTCCAGTGACTCTTTTGCCACCTAGTCTGCCAGAAAATTACTATTAAAGCAGATATTGTTTGGCAGGCAAGGGTGGCTAAAACAAAGGAAAAAATTTACGGATATCAAAATTCAGTAGGCAAATGAAGACAAAATGGAGGTGGTATTACTTGCTAGTAATGAGAAGGAAGAAAAAACAACTGTTTGTTGTTGTAGTTTACTAAATGTTGTTATTGTTCGGTATGTTGTTAAATTGTGTTTTTTATTAAAGTGTTTAAAGTTACTAGTGATTTATTTCCGTAATAGCTTTTAACGATTTGAAAATGAATACAGTCTTATAATGTTGACTTAAAGTAGCAGTTCATTCTTCAAGAACTGTAACTGTTCTGCTGCCTATATATGTATGTTTAAGGTATTATAGAGAGCTTAGTGCTTCTTCCCACTGTAGAATAACGATTTGTATACAAGAGGCAGGTGTTGGCACAGAGGCAAATGCATTCTGACAGTATAGTATGCACTGCTATCTGCTGGTGTAGAGGGAGTTCTTTTGTTGTACATCTTAGTATATATGCTTGTCACTCTGGAGAGAAGTTTCAGCACAGAGCTCTGTGTTCACCATACTTCACTCAGAGTAGTGAGTGTACCCTTTCATTTGGTTGTCAACAAAGAGGAGGCCCTATTTTACACTCTACTAATGATATTCAATATCATGAAGAAAGGTATGAGCAGAGACAGCAGTCTCTACCTACAGCATATTTTGCACATGTGTTACTCTGGGAATCAGCTGAGAGGGCAGTGTGTTTTCAAGTCATAATCTCTATAGTTGTTCTGCAAGGTATACTTATGAGCATTATGGTAATTTCAACTCTGTACTTTACTTGTACTTCTTTCATAATGGGCAGAGGTGTGACCACAAAGGTAAGCCACATTTCACAGCCTAATCTGCACAAGCATTATCCAAGGGACACATCACAGGGGAGAAAGGCCAGTCTCTGTACACACTATACTACACAGAGTTAACATGCAATACACTTGTCTCAGGAAACATGGCAGTTTCTCACCACAGTCTACTGTGCATACCTGTCAGCATGAGAAGAGGTATGAGTAGAGAGATATATTTCTCTCAAGCCCTTCTAGAGACACCTCTTACCCAAATTATGACCATGGCGGTTAAATCTCCGAAAGACAGCCAATGTACCACACCAACGGCCGGTACGGAAACAACAGTCACTACGGTGGTAGCTGCCTACAGCCAGGCAGAAGACAAAGTTCCGCCCAACAAATTATGACATGGCAATCCACCACCATTTCCAGGGTGGTACTAACACCATCAAAATCCTGGCGGAAACACTGCACAGAAGTGAAAGGAGTCACCATTGGAGACACAGGAAAGAACCACGCCGCCATGGAACCCGAACTGCAAGTATTTCCGATGATCTTTTACGTTATGCTCCACCACGAACACCAGCGCCGGCGAAGACGACGACGGTGAGTACAGCCACCTAGCACAAATGGGGGGGAGTAAAACAAGAGTGACACACACACGCACAACACACACCCCATACACACACACCATACACACAACCAGCTGCACAAGAAAACATTTTATTCCCGTAAATTGGCTGAATAATGCAAGGACAACAGGAATTGACAAAAGTGATTGTAATAAGATCAACAAAAAATTTATAATACGTTTTCCCAATGCAACAGATATGTACAAATGTACAAAAAAGGAACATTGCCGAGTCCTCAGTTCACAGGGGCCACATGGCCACAGGGCAAAGTCCAAGGTCCCATTCGTCACCTGCACCAATACGGAGAGAACACTGCAGGGGCATCAGTTGGCAAATAGGCAGGCACCTCACGGGGAGGGGGGCACTTCAGCCGGATGGGGTAACAAGACCACTGGTTCTGGAGGGGGCAACATGCCCTGTGCTTGGTCCTGGGGAGTGCAAGGCCACAGTTTCTCAAGTGCGTGTCTCCCACACTGGTTCTGGAGGGGGCAACAAGCCCTGTGCTTGGTCCTGGGGAGACCAAGACCACAGTCTCTCAAGTGGGTGTCTCCCACACTGGTTCTGGAGGGGGCAACAAGCCCTGTGCTTTGTCCTGGGGAGTGCAAGGCCACAGTCTCTCACATGGGTGTCTCCTACACTGGTTCTGGAGGGGGCAACATGTCCTGTACTTTGTCCTGGGGAGTGCAAGGCCACAGTCTCTCAAGTGGGTGCCGCCCACACGGGTCCTGGAGGGGGCAACATGCCCTGTGCTTGGTCCTGGGGAGTGCAAGGCCGCAGTCTCTTGAGTGGGTGACTTGTCCACTGGTTCTGGAGGGGGACAGGCCGCACAGCAGCCCATGGAGGCCAGATCACACGGCGTCCAGCGGCAGTGACGGCAGCACTATGGTGGTGGTGGTAGTAGTGGGAGGCTCCTGCCCAGCCCCTGCACCCTGCGATGGCTGCACTGTGGTGGTGGTGGTAGTAGTGGGAGGCTCCTGCTCAGCCCCTGCACCCTGCAATGCCTGCACTGTGGTGGTGGTGGTAGTAGTGGGAGGCTCCCGCTTAGCCCCTTCACCCTGCGATGGCTGCACTGTGGTGGTGGTGGTAGTAGTGGGAAGCTCCTGCTCTGCCCCTGCACCCTGCAATGCCTGCACTATGGTGGTGATGGTAGTAGTGGGAGGCTTCTGCTCAGCTCCTGCACTCACTGATGGTTGCACAACCCCGGCTGGCGGTGGGGGCTCTGTGACAGCTGCTGGTGCAGGCTCCTTCCTGTTCTTGCTTGCTGGTGCAGGCTCCTTCCCCTTCTTGCTTGCTGGTGCAGGCTCCTTCCCCTTCAGTAATCGTGGCTTGGAATCCTTTTCACCATGAGTAGGTGCTGATGGAACTGGGCCAGTGGACTGTTTGGCTGAGGTGCTTGGCTGGGTTCTTGATACCTTGGCCATACATGCAGGACTGGGGGAGGGGTAGGGAAGAGGTAAATTGTGGAAAGAAAAAGCTTTTTAGGGACATTGGGGTGGGAAGAGGGAGAAGTAATGGGAGTGGAGGATGAGGGAGTGATTGTTGGAGGTGTTTGTCTGCTGGATTTGAGTGCAGGTGCATGGGTTGTATGCTGTTGTGAGGTGGATGGCTGTTGGGTGTCTGAGTGCTTGCGTTTGTGTACTGTAGGAGGGGAGGACAGACACTTTGAGAGAGGACACAGGGGACATGTGCATTGCTGTTGTCGAGGTGTCTGCCAGTGAGGTGTGTGTTCTGCTTGGTGTGGTGATGATTCAGGTAGTGGATGATGATTAGTGCATGCAGGTGTGAACGTAACTGGGTGGGAGGTGGAGGAGGAGGAGGGGAGACAGCGGACATAGTGGATGTTATTGTGTCTGCAACTGAATGGTGTTTGTGTGAGTGTCTGTGGGATGAAGTGTAGTGCTTGTGTTTGCCTGTGACACTCTTGGCTGTTGTCTTGTGTGCATGCTCGTCTGTGTACTTGGGATGGGTTGGGGTTGAGGAGAATGTGACTGGGAAGTGGAAGTTGGAGGGGGGACGGTTGAAACAGGGACAATGGCTGCCATCAGAGAGGAGGCCCGAGCCTTGATCGATCTCTGTTGGACCACCAATCCACCATGAATGCCCTCCAGGAATGCATTAGATTGTTGTATCTGGGCTGCCAGCCCCTGGATGGCATTCACAATGGCTGACTGCCCTACAGAGATGGATCTCAGGAGGTCAATAGCCTCCTCACTCAGGGCAGCAGGGCTCACTGGGGCAGACCCTGAGGTGCCTGGGGCAAAGGAGATGCCCACCCTCCTGGGTGAGCGGGCACGGGCAACTCGCTGAGGGGCTGCTGAGAGGGCGGTGCTGGTATGGGGGTAGGGGGCTGTACCTGTAGCTGGGGTGGTCACAGAGGTGTCCGCCACCACCAGGGAGCTCCCATCGGAGGAGGTATCTGAGTGTGTATTGTCCCCACCATGTGCTCCCCTCGCCCTCCGTCCCACTGGTGCCCTCAGCGTTGGTGGACTCTGCCTCCAGGGTCCTGTTGGATGCAGTTGGATGCAACTCCCTCTGTTGCCAGTGCCTCTGCTCCTCTGCCAGATGATGCTAATGCACATAAGGACAGGATGACAAGACGGGGGGGAGAGAGACAAAGGATACAATGGGTCAATAACTGCACCAACACCACCGTTGGCATACACAGCACCCTCACACAAAGGGAACAGGCCTATGCACTAAGCATTGCACTACCAGTGATATTGCTAGCCCCCAAGGCATAAGGAGGAGCACACACCGCCAACTGCAGCACACCCACGCAGCCCTGACCAGTAGTGGATGCTAACAAGCTAGGTAGGCAGTATTTCCCCTTCAGATCCTTAGCCACCAGAGGACCTATGCTGCTATGTCTGGCCTGGCCTAGGGACACCCACTGACACACAACCACCACCCGGATACCACCCCACCACGCGTAAGAGTTGTAATGATAGCCACTGTACTCACCCCCTTGTGGGTGCTGTGTTGCCCTCAATCGCCCATCCAGCTCTGGATAGGCCACCGGCAGTATGTGGGCCATCAGGGGGATCAGGGCTCGATGGGCACCCCTTTCTCATTGGGAGGCGATCCTGAGCTGGGCCTCCACAGTCTTCCGTGCCCAGCGTCTCAGGTCGTCCCATCGTTTGCGACAGTGGGTGTTCCACCTGCCATAGACCCCCAGGGTCCGCACCTTGGCGATGGCAAGCCATATACTCTTCTTTTGATGGGCGCTGACCGGCAGAGGCAATAGGCAGGAGAACACCATTAGACAAACAGTCCAGCCAGTTATACAAATGGCCCGCCATACCCATTTACAGCACTATTGGCACACACGTAGTCCAGCACTCAATGTGTACCCAGCCAGAAGGACATCCCTCCCCCCTTACACGATGCCTTCACACACACCTCCATACATGCATGCCACATGCATCGTGCCCACAGTGTACTCACCTGTTGGTCCAGAGGCCCATACAGCAGTCCCTACTGGGGTAGGGCCCCATCCACCAGTCTCTCCAACTCCTTCGAAGTGAAGGCTGGGGCCCTTTCCCCAGTCACACGGGCCATGGTAGGTTCCAGACACAGGTCACAGCAGCACATGCAGTGTAGGTCCTCTCCTATGGAAGGTCAGGAAACAAGTGAGGAATATGATAGAAAATGGCAGTCACGTCCGCGGCAGTGCATACCGTCACCGCCTTTGTAGATCACCATTGGCCACTGTACTCCATAGGGCCAAATTTTAACCAATGGGGAATTGAACGGCGGTTTCCGACCGCCTACCGCCATGGCACACAACGTCATCGGGATTACATCATTTCCACCTGTCCCTCCACACAGGACCGTCGGACGCCATTTCAGGGGGGGAACAGGCCTATCGAATAATGCTGCATCACAGGAGAAATAGGCACATACTGTACAGATCACACTGACCCATTTGATGTATACAGATTGCAAACTCCCGTTGCTGCTCCATTGTTCAGTTTGTGACAGGCTCCTCACTCTTTTGTCCCTTAGATTCCTACCGCTGCTAATGAATAGGAAATGGAGACATGGAGGACAGGCACATAATACTTACATATAGACTGAATAGGGCCACAATCACAGAGCTGTGTGCACAATTGGAGCCAGACCTGATATTTGCTATCCTTCACCCCACTGGGATCCCCCCCTCTTGTGCAAGTTTTATCAGTGCTCCATTTCCTGGCAACTGGTTCTTTCCAAGTGACAGTGGGATAGGCAGCTGGAATGTCACAGCCAATATTCTCAATAGTGCTGACAAGAGTGTTGTGTGCCCTGATAAAACACATGTGCAGCTACATTGCATTCCCCCAGGTTGAGGATTTGGCCACTGTGAAGGCTGTGTTTTATGCAATGGGACATATCCCCAATATAATTGGGGCAATTGACAGAATATATATTGCATTTGTCCTCCCCGCCAGAATGGACAGGTGTTCAGGAATTGTAAGAGTTTCTACTCTATGAATGTTCAGATGGTGTGCTTGGTGGACCAGTACATCTCCCACATCAATGCTGAGTAGTCCAGGATCTGGCCCGTCGTGCCCTGGGAATGTTGATAGGCTCCCAGGATCTTGGATTGTGCCTCCTGGAGAGTCGGTTCCCTGGGCCTGTCCTCCCCCTGGCGCACAGCAGTCCTCTCAGTGTCCCTGGTGGCCTGTGCCTCTGTCCCCTGAACCATGTGCCACACTGCCACTGACCCCAGGTCCCTGATTGTCTTGGGTGCGAAGTGTAGCCCGGGGTCCCTATTCAGGTGGGCACATGGCTGACTGATGTGTCCTGGGGACAGAGGTTTGGGTACGCTGGTTGGGTGCTGTGGTGTTGTTTCCTGATAGGGGCTCTGTGTTGGTCTGTGACTGGGCTTGGGTAACCAGCTGTCCAGTGGTCCCTGATGGGCCAGGTAGATCTCCATATCCTGAAAACCAGAGTTACTTTCATCATTGTGGGCCTCTTCAGTTGGGGGACTGGATAGTGCTGGCACCTCCTCTCTGGTGACATTGGCTAGGGTACCTGTGGGGATGTAAATGATGTGTTATGGTTGATGTGTATGACATATTGTACATCCCTGGCTTCCCCTCTATAGTTGGTGTTGCCCTGCCAGCTTTTGCTTGTGAATGTTGGTGTATGGTGGGATTGTTAGTTCTCTCTGCTATGCATGCTTTAGTGAAGTGTGTCCATGCAGGGCTGTGACGGGTGTCCATGCATTGGTACAGCATGCAGGGCGTGGCATTCGGATTAGTGAGATGTGATGGCTGAGTGTGTTGGATGGAGTGGAGTGATGGGAGTGAGGGTGAGGGTATGTGATGGTATGCAGGTATGGGGGTGCTAATTGATAGAGTTTGACTTACCAGTGTCCAGTCCTCCTCCGACTCCGGCCAGGCCCTCAGGATGCAATATTGCCAAGACTTGCTCCTCCCATGCTGTGAGTTGTGGGGGAGCTAGAGGGGAGCCACCACCAGTCCTCTGGATAGCGCGCTGGTGTCTTGCTGCTATGGAACGTGCCTTCCTCCGAAGGTCTTTCCACCTCTTCCTGATGTCGTCTCTGGTTCTTGGGTGCTGTCCCACGGTGTTGACCCTGTCCACAATTCTCGTCCATAGCTCCATCTTCCATGCAATGGATCTCTGTTGCACCTGTGCTCCAAATAGCTGTGGCTCTACCCTGACAATTTCCTCCACCATGACCCTTAACTCCTCCTCTGTGAAACAGGGGTGTCTTTGTGGCACCATGGGTGTTATGTGAGGTGTGTTGGTGAGGGTGTGTTGGGTGACGTTTTGGGGTCTGTGATGTGGAGTCCGAGTGGTGTATGGGCGTGAGTGGTGTGTGGCTCCAGTTGGCTAAGTGGTCTTGGTGTCAGTTTCATGCCTATGAATTGTAATTTTAAAGGGTTGTGGGTAATGTGGGTGTGGGTTTTATTGTGGTGTGGGTTTGTGGTGTGTGTATTGGTGTCAGGTGTGTGTTGTTTGAATTGTCCAATGTCGTGTTGTTTTGTCTGTGGGTGTCCATTGTGAGCGCGGCGATATGTACCGCTAGTTGTTTACTGCCATTTAATGTCAGCCTTGGTGATTTGTGTGTCATAATGTGGTGGGCGTTCTGTTGGTGTAACAGTGTGAGTTTTGATGCCGCCAGTTTATCACTGACCTTTGGTCTGGTGGATTTGTGTATGTGGCTGAATTCTGTAGGATTGGTGGGTGTGTCATAATATGGTGAACGGATAACCGCTGCCGCAGCGTTAAGTTAGCGGCCATCATCGTGGCGGTAAGCAGGATTTACCGCCAATGCCATAATGAGGGCCTATGTTTTTATCTTTAAAATGACACTAGAATGTTTAAAATCGGATATAAATTTTTAAAGAAGATATGGAATTCTAGCGCTTAGAAGAAAAAAAAGGTCACACTGGACAGGGACAAAGTCCAGAGTTCAAGCCACCCATGATGTAACACTGTAACACTTACTTTCAGAAGTGTTTCTTGATACAGGAAAGTGGTCCACAGCACCAGCCAAGGGTTCAGAGGCTCTGGTTTGCCTCTTAGGGCCTGGGACTACAACTCCTACAATGCACCTCTTCAGGTTATGGAGCTGTTTACAACAGTTGCTCCAAATGTCTCCAAACGTCTCGATCTTCTTCCAGAGGTCCTTTTTAAGTCCTTGAAGTGCCCACAAATTGATCCAAGGTTCCAGAAGCTCTGAGTTGCTCCTTGGGAGTTGGGGATACAATTCCCAGAATGCACCTGGTCAGAATCCTCAACTGGCTGCTGGTCAGCTGGTCTCTTCTTGCAGGACTTGATGCAGGGGTCTCTGGGCAGCTCCTTTGTGCCTGTAGCTCACAGGGAGTCCACTCCTGGAGTTGCAGAAGCAAGGCAAATACCTTTTCTTGTTGAAGCCCAAAGTGTGCAGCTAGTGCAGTCCTTGTGAGTGCAGTGTCCAGGTGCAGGCCAGGGTTCCAGCAGGGCAGTCCTTCTTCTCCAGGATCTTCGTCCAGCAGGGATCTGAAGTGTGGGTGCAGCTCTGCCTTTTAATCCTTGCCCAATCACAGGCAGGCCACTACCCTCTTGGATGACTACTTCCTGGGAAGTGTGGCAAAAATCAATCCCAGAGAGCGACATTCCTTAAAAATCCAACATTGCAGAAACTGAATTTTGGAGGTTAGGTATGGCTGCGCCCACCCACTGATGTGGCTAAAAATCCTTAACACACCCCTCTCCTGCCCTCTCCTAATCTATTCAAGAGGGCACCTGGTTGTCTGAGTTTGCAGGAAATGGGGGAGGTCTTGAGCTGCTCCAAATGACATTCCCTCCTTTGAAGACCAGTTTGGCTGCTCTCCCCCATCCTGTTTCACCATCTGCTGAGGCAGATCTCCTCCCCCAGGCACTTCCTTTGTGTTCAGCTCAGGCCACTTCACACCTCATCAAGGCAGCCTGGCCAGGTTGCCAAAGGCTGGTCAATCAGAGAAGGGCACTAC
The DNA here is from genome assembly GCF_031143425.1 of Pleurodeles waltl. Lineage (NCBI taxonomy): Eukaryota > Metazoa > Chordata > Amphibia > Caudata > Salamandridae > Pleurodeles > Pleurodeles waltl. The sequence goes on from NC_090446.1 coordinate 1,112,831,479, forward strand.
AGAGTTGAAAATGGTAACTTTTAGGAAGAGTTCCAAAACTCTTTCCCTGGACTAAGTATATTAAATCCAACAATGGCAAGGTTTTGCATTTATTATACCAATCAGTTTGAGACCAAATTTGTTTGCCATATCTAGCTAATTTGGAGACTTTATTAATTAAAATAAAGTCTCCCTATTTTAGCCTATGTAGCCTATTCACTACAATGAGGGAAAAACTAATTTGGCTATTTTTCCTCACAAGGGTTTATAAAACAAATGTTATATGGTCCCTGCTTATAGTTACACTGCACCCTGCCTGGGTCACCTAGGCCACACCTTAGGGGTGACTTATATGTACAAATAAGGTAGTTTAAGATTTTGGAGGTACTTTTAATTCCAAAGTCAAATTTGCGTGTAACTTTAATTTAAAAGCAGCCAGCAAGGTAGGCCTGCCTTTAAAATGACCCTGGCACCTCAGCAGCACACCTATGGTGGCACTACCTATACTGGGGTCCTTAAACTTAAACCTACATGCTCTACCATATACTAGGGACTTATAAAGTAGGTTGACATAGCCAATTATAGTTAGCCTATTTTACATACTCAGAGCACAGGCCCTGAGACTGGTTCACAGTACTCAGAGCACCATCAGAGTCAGGAAAACACCTGCAAAAAATGAAAAATGGGAGCAAAAAGTTAGGAGCTTTTGCAATCAGCCCAGTTCTCTCACACAAGCCCCCCTACTCCCCCTCCTAGCCCACACACCCAGGAGACTCAGTCCAACCCTGGGAGAGTCTTCTTGGCTTGTCAGGCAAGAAAGACAGTGAGGAAAACTGTCTGTCCCTTTTCAGGTCCCACTCTGCCTTACATCCACCTGTCATGGTCACTCTCACTGGGTAGTGAACCCATCCCCACAGTAAAAGGACCAATTTTAAACTGTAACCCCCCTCTAGGGGGGTTCCTCCTCCTCTCTCTCTCTGCCAACGTGGGTAGTAAGGAGCTCACCTCCCCTACCCCTAACTTTGCTAGGGCAACACCTAGCTCACCCAAAGACGTCACCAAACACTTGAGCAACCCCACCATGACTAACAGGGCAGAGAGCCTACTTTGCTTTTGGCCATGGGGTCTGCCTCCCAGGCCAAGTGCAGTGCTGCCATGAAGACCAGCACACAGCAGAGGCGAGTGACAGCTGTCTGCCCCCAGAACCACACCCTAAGCTCTCCACTGACATGTGGGTGAGCTACTTTAGGGACAACTGTGGGATCCCGGCAATCCTTTGTTTAGAGTGAGGGGCTGCCACATCCTGTGGTAGACACCCTCCTTCCACTCTCCCTTCTGTCAGTGCAGGGGCAACACCCTGCAGCTGGACAGCTGTCTGACTACTCAGGACTTCCTTGGGGTCAGGTGAGGCCTCACCGGTGCCAATTCTAGGCTCCACCCCTACTGGGGTCTACCCCAAGGGTAGGTCGCTCCCCCTGCCGCTGCAGCTCCTCCAAGTTCCCGAGTTCCTGTGTTCCTGAGACCCACCTAACTGTAAGTACCCCCCTCCTCCCAGCCCCTCGCCCTGCCCCGCGCCACTCACCTTCTCTCCTGCTCCTGCTTCTTTTCCTCCTCTCTGTCTCTTCCTCCTCGCCCCCCCTCTGCAATCTTCTTCTGTGTTCTTCTGTTCTTCTCTTCTGTTCTTCTGTTCTTCCCTTCTGTTCTTCTGTGTTCTTCCGGTCTTCTGTGTTCTTCTTCTCTGTTCTTCTCGGTGCTTCTGTGTTCTTCTCTGTTCTTCTCTGTTCTTCTGTTCTTCTGTTCTTCTGTTCTTCTGTTCTTCTGTCTTCTGCTCTTCCGGTCTTCTGTTCTTCTATTCTTCTGCTCTTCCGGTCTTCTGTTCTTCTGTCTTCTGTTCTTCTGTCTTCTGTTCTCCTGTCTTCGGCTCTTCTACCTCCTCCGTCTTCTTCCCCCGAGCCTGCCCTCCTGCTCCTTCCTCATCCCCCTCCCTCACTCGCCTCCCCCTCTCTCACCCCTAGCTAACCCGTTCGCTATCTACCTCCCTCACTCCTCCTATCTCTCTAGCTCCCTATCTCACTATCTAACTCCCCCACTCTCCACCTCCTCCTACCTACCTATCTGTCTATCTATCTATTTCCCTATCTATCGACTTCTCTATCTATTTTCTCTATCTATTTCTCTATCTCTCCCCCCCTCCCGCCACCCCCTCTACTACCTATCTCCCTATCCTCTCACTCTACCTCTCTCCCTCACCCACCTCTACAACCCCCCCTCCCCTATCTTCACAACCCTACTCCTATCTCTCTCCCTAATCTCCAAACCTCCTAACACTCACCCTCCTCCACCCTAAACCTCCTCCCCCAGCTCCTCTCACTCTACCTGTCCCCCCCCCTCCCTCGCGCTTTCCCGCCGCGACCTCCTGCACGCCCCCGCCCCCAGCTCCCATTCGCCCCCAGCTGACCCCTCCCCCCCCTCCTACCTCTTATGGCGGCCGCTGCGCGACAGTGGTAGCGACCCTTGACCCAAGGGTAGGTCGCTCCCCCTGCCGCTGCAGCTCCTCCAAGTTCCCGAGTTCCTGTGTTCCTGAGACCCACCTAACTGTAAGTACCCACCTCCTCCCAGCCCCTCGCCCTGCCCCGCGCCACTCACCTTCTCTCCTGCTCCTGCTTCTTTTCCTCCTCTCTGTCTCTTCCTCCTCGCCCCCCCTCTGCAATCTTCTTCTGTGTTCTTCTGTTCTTCTCTTCTGTTCTTCTGTTCTCCCCTTCTGTTCTTCTGTGTTCTTCCGGTCTTCTGTGTTCTTCTTCTCTGTTCTTCTCGGTGCTTCTGTGTTCTTCTGTGTTCTTCTCTGTTCTTCTGTTCTTCTGTTCTTCTGTTCTTCTGTTCTTCTGTCTTCTGCTCTTCCGGTCTTCTGTTCTTCTATTCTTCTGCTCTTCCGGTCTTCTGTTCTTCTGTCTTCTGTTCTTCTGTCTTCTGTTCTCCTGTCTTCGGCTCTTCTACCTCCTCCGTCTTCTTCCCCCGAGCCTGCCCTCCTGCTCCTTCCTCATCCCCCTCCCTCACTCGCCTCCCCCTCTCTCACCCCTAGCTAACCCGTTCGCTATCTACCTCCCTCACTCCTCCTATCTTCCTATCTCTCTAGCTCCCTATCTCACTATCTAACTCCCCCACTCTCCACCTCCTCCTACCTACCTATCTGTCTATCTATCTATTTCCCTATCTATCGACTTCTCTATCTATTTTCTCTATCTATTTCTCTATCTCTCCCCCCCTCCCGCCACCCCCTCTACTACCTATCTCCCTATCCTCTCACTCTACCTCTCTCCCTCACCCACCTCTACAACCCCCCCTCCCCTATCTTCACAACCCTACTCCTATCTCTCTCCCTAATCTCCAAACCTCCTAACACTCACCCTCCTCCACCCTAAACCTCCTCCCCCAGCTCCTCTCACTCTACCTGTCCCCCCCCCTCCCTCGCGCTTTCCCGCCGCGACCTCCTGCACGCCCCCGCCCCCAGCTCCCATTCGCCCCCAGCTGACCCCTCCCCCCCCCTCCTACCTCTTATGGCGGCCGCTGCGCGACAGTGGTAGCGACCCTTGACCCAAGGGTAGGTCGCTCCCCCTGCCGCTGCAGCTCCTCCAAGTTCCCGAGTTCCTGTGTTCCTGAGACCCACCTAACTGTAAGTACCCACCTCCTCCCAGCCCCTCGCCCTGCCCCGCGCCACTCACCTTCTCTCCTGCTCCTGCTTCTTTTCCTCCTCTCTGTCTCTTCCTCCTCGCCCCCCCTCTGCAATCTTCTTCTGTGTTCTTCTGTTCTTCTCTTCTGTTCTTCTGTTCTTCCCTTCTGTTCTTCTGTGTTCTTCCGGTCTTCTGTGTTCTTCTTCTCTGTTCTTCTCGGTGCTTCTGTGTTCTTCTCTGTTCTTCTCTGTTCTTCTGTTCTTCTGTTCTTCTGTTCTTCTGTTCTTCTGTTCTTCTGTCTTCTGCTCTTCCGGTCTTCTGTTCTTCTATTCTTCTGCTCTTCCGGTCTTCTGTTCTTCTGTCTTCTGTTCTTCTGTCTTCTGTTCTCCTGTCTTCGGCTCTTCTACCTCCTCCGTCTTCTTCCCCCGAGCCTGCCCTCCTGCTCCTTCCTCATCCCCCTCCCTCACTCGCCTCCCCCTCTCTCGCCCCTAGCTAACCCGTTCGCTATCTACCTCCCTCACTCCTCCTATCTTCCTATCTCTCTAGCTCCCTATCTCACTATCTAACTCCCCCACTCTCCACCTCCTCCTACCTACCTATCTGTCTATCTATCTATTTCCCTATCTATCGACTTCTCTATCTATTTTCTCTATCTATTTCTCTATCTCTCCCCCCCTCCCGCCACCCCCTCTACTACCTATCTCCCTATCCTCTCACTCTACCTCTCTCCCTCACCCACCTCTACAACCCCCCTCCCCTATCTTCACAACCCTACTCCTATCTCTCTCCCTAATCTCCAAACCTCCTAACACTCACCCTCCTCCACCCTAAACCCCCTCCCCCAGCTCCTCTCACTCTACCTGTCCCCCCCCCTCCCTCGCGCTTTCCCGCCGCGACCTCCTGCACGCCCCCGCCCCCCAGCTCCCATTCGCCCCCAGCTGACCCCTCCCCCCCCTCCTACCTCTTATGGCGGCCGCTGCGCGACAGTGGTAGCGACCCTTGACCCAAGGGTAGGTCGCTCCCCCTGCCGCTGCAGCTCCTCCAAGTTCCCGAGTTCCTGTGTTCCTGAGACCCACCTAACTGTAAGTACCCCCCTCCTCCCAGCCCCTCGCCCTGCCCCGCGCCACTCACCTTCTCTCCTGCTCCTGCTTCTTTTCCTCCTCTCTGTCTCTTCCTCCTCGCCCCCCCTCTGCAATCTTCTTCTGTGTTCTTCTGTTCTTCTCTTCTGTTCTTCTGTTCTTCCCTTCTGTTCTTCTGTGTTCTTCCGGTCTTCTGTGTTCTTCTTCTCTGTTCTTCTCGGTGCTTCTGTGTTCTTCTCTGTTCTTCTCTGTTCTTCTGTTCTTCTGTTCTTCTGTTCTTCTGTTCTTCTGTCTTCTGCTCTTCCGGTCTTCTGTTCTTCTATTCTTCTGCTCTTCCGGTCTTCTGTTCTTCTGTCTTCTGTTCTTCTGTCTTCTGTTCTCCTGTCTTCGGCTCTTCTACCTCCTCCGTCTTCTTCCCCCGAGCCTGCCCTCCTGCTCCTTCCTCATCCCCCTCCCTCACTCGCCTCCCCCTCTCTCACCCCTAGCTAACCCGTTCGCTATCTACCTCCCTCACTCCTCCTATCTTCCTATCTCTCTAGCTCCCTATCTCACTATCTAACTCCCCCACTCTCCACCTCCTCCTACCTACCTATCTGTCTATCTATCTATTTCCCTATCTATCGACTTCTCTATCTATTTTCTCTATCTATTTCTCTATCTCTCCCCCCCTCCCGCCACCCCCTCTACTACCTATCTCCCTATCCTCTCACTCTACCTCTCTCCCTCACCCACCTCTACAACCCCCCCTCCCCTATCTTCACAACCCTACTCCTATCTCTCTCCCTAATCTCCAAACCTCCTAACACTCACCCTCCTCCACCCTAAACCCCCTCCCCCAGCTCCTCTCACTCTACCTGTCCCCCCCCCTCCCTCGCGCTTTCCCGCCGCGACCTCCTGCACGCCCCCGCCCCCCAGCTCCCATTCGCCCCCAGCTGACCCCTCCCCCCCCTCCTACCTCTTATGGCGGCCGCTGCGCGACTGCGCAGCGGGCGCGCGCAGCGGGCACGCCGCTGGCGCGCCAGAGGCGCGCCAGAGGCAAGCCCGTCTGCGCCCGTCTGCGCCTGGCCCGCGCCCAGCGCCACGACCCCTGGTCCCCAGCTCCCCCAAGCCCCGCTGATCCGCTACGACCCCACCACCCTCCACGCCCTCAACCCAGGGCGCTCCAAAACCTGCTTCCTAGCTCACCCCAAACGCACCCATGGACCCTTCGCCTGCAACTCCTGCAAACGCATCTTCCACCACGCAACTACCACGACCAAAAGCCCACGCGTCATCAACCACCTCAAGTGCATCCTGATCAACGCTCGTTCCGTCCACAAGCACGCCGTTGAACTTTGGGACCTCCTGGACTCCACAGCCCCGGACGTCGCCTTCATCACGGAGACATGGATGAACGCCTCCTCTGCTCCAGACATCGCTACCCGCCATCCCCGAAGGCTACAAGATCTCCAGAAAAGACCGCACCAACCAAGTAGGAGGAGGTGTCGCCATCATCTTCAAAGACTCCATCAGCGTCACCACCTCCACCGAAGACCCCCCCCTCGCCGCTGAACACCTGCATTTTCAGATTCGCACCGACCCAAGGACCACCCTCAGAGGATCCCTTGTCTACCGTCCTCCCGGACCTCGCGCCTCTTTCAGCGACGCCATCGCCGACTTCATCTCCCCGCACGCCCTCGCCTCACCGGACTACATCCTCCTAGGCGACCTCAACTTCCATCTGGAACAAAACAACGACCCCAACACCACCACCCTGCTCGACAACCTCGCCAACCTCGGCCTCAAACAACTGGTGAACACCGCCACCCACATCGCCGGACACACGCTCGACCCTATCTTCTCCGCCAGCAAACACGTCTTCTTCAGCCACACCTCTGCCCTACACTGGACCGACCACAGCTGCGTCCACTTCACATTCCGACGCGAGACCTCCCACCTCCGCACTCAACCCATCCCTCATCGACAGTGGAACAAGATCCCTGAAGAGCAACTCTTCTCCGCTCTCGCCGCCAACCAACCCACCCTCACCACCGACCCCAACGACGCAGCTCTCAACCTCACAAACTGGATCTCCAACTGCGCTGACAACCTTGCTCCCCTCAAACGCACGCATCGACAGACCAACACCAAAAAACCTCTCTGGTTCTCTGACACCCTCAAAGAATCAAAGAAAACTTGTCGTGCCCTTGAGAAGGCCTGGCGCAAGGACCACACCGCTGACAACATGACCGCCCTCAAGAACGCTACACGCGAACACCACCACCTGATCCGCACTGCCAAAAGGAACTTTTTCACCGACAGACTAGACAAAAACAGCCACAACAGCAGAGAACTCTTCAGCATTGTCAAAGAGTTCTCCAACCCCAGCGCCAGCGCCAACGCCGTCACGCCCTCACAGGATTTGTGCGAATCCCTCGCCACTTTCTTCCATCGCAAGATCAGCGACCTCCACGACAGCTTCGGACACCAGACCCAACCATACACCACTGAACCCGCTTCCCCGGACATCACCCTCAACAACTGGTCCCACATCAACACAGAAGAAACCAAATCCATCATGAACTCTATCCACTCCGGCGCCCCTTTGGACCCCTGCCCGCACTTCATCTTTAACAAAGCCGACGACATCATCGCCCCGCACCTCCAGACCGTCATCAACTCTTCTTTTTCTTCTGCTACCTTCCCCGAATGCTGGAAGCACGCTGAAGTCAACGCCCTACTAAAGAAACCTACGGCTGACCCAAGCGACCTGAAAAACTTCCGCCCCATCTCTCTTCTACCTTTCCCAGCCAAGGTAATAGAAAAGACCGTCAACAAACAGCTGACCACCTTCCTGGAAGACAACAACCTGCTCGACCCTTCACAAACCGGATTCCGAACCAACCACAGCACGGAAACCGCCCTCATCTCAGTCACAGACGACATCAGAACCCTGATGGACAACGGTGAAACAGTCGCCCTCATTCTCCTCGACCTCTCGGCTGCCTTTGACACCGTCTGTCACCGCACCCTAATCACCCGCCTACGCTCCACCGGGATCCAAGGCCAGGCCCTGGACTGGATCGCCTCCTTCCTCGCTAACCGCTCCCAAAGAGTTTACCTCCCTCCGTTTCGCTCAGAACCCACCAAGATCATCTGCGGCGTACCTCAAGGCTCATCGCTCAGCCCGACACTCTTCAATGTCTACATGAGCCCCCTCGCCGACATCGTACGCAAGCACGACATCATCATCACCTCCTACGCCGACGACACCCAACTTGTACTCTCCCTCACCAAGGACCCCGCCAGCGCCAAGACCAACCTACAAGAGGGTATGAAGGACGTCGCAGATTGGATGAGGCTCAGCCGCCTAAAGCTGAACTCTGAAAAAACGGAAGTCCTCATCCTCGGCAACACCCCGTCCGCCTGGGACGACTCCTGGTGGCCCACGGCCCTCGGCACCGCACCGACCCCCGCAGACCACGCCCGCAACGTAAGATCTTCCGCTGGATCCCCGCCGACACCAGAAAAACCGTGACCCACGCCCTCGTCACGAGCCGCCTGGACTACGGCAACACCCTCTACGCCGGGACCACAGCCAAACTCCAAAACCGCCTGCAACGCATCCAAAACGCCTCGGCCCGCCTCATCCTCGACGTACCCCGCAACAGCCACATCTCCGCACACCTGAGACACCTGCATTGGCTCCCAGTCAGCAAAAGGATCACCTTCCGTCTTCTCACCCACGCACACAAAGCCCTCCACAACAAGGGACCGGAATACCTCAACAGACGCCTCAGCTTCTACGTCCCCACCCGCCCCCTCCGCTCCGCTGGCCTCGCACTTGCTGCCGTCCCTCGCACCCGCCGCTCCACGGCGGGTGGGAGATCTTTCTCCTTCCTGGCGGCCAAGACCTGGAACTCCCTCCCCACCAGCCTCAGGACCACCCAGGACCACTCCGCTTTCCGGAGACTCCTAAAGACTTGGCTGTTCGAGCAGCGATAACCCCCCCTTTCCCCCCTAGCGCCTTGAGACCCGCACGGGTGAGTAGCGCGCTTTATAAATGTTAATGATTTGATTTGATTTGATTTGGGGCAGTAGGCCTTGGGCTCACTGGAACTCTGAGTGGCCTACCCTTCCTTTTCTTCTTCCCTTTTCTTGGGAACCCCTGTCTCCTAACTGTAGGGACTGGCTCCCCAGGACTTTGGATTGGAGGGGTGCGCTGACCGACCGCCCCATTTGGGATCAGACTCACCTCTCGGAGGTCATTGCCCAGGATACACTCTAGAGGGAGGTCAGCACTGACCACCACCCTGAACCAGTCAAGGATACCCTCCCTCTCTAGGGGCAATATGACTACAGGTTTGTTGGTGACCTCATCTGTGGCTATCCTGACTTTCATGGTCTCCCCTGGGACATACATGTCTGGGGACACCAACTTGTCACTCGCTATAGTGTGACTGACACAGTTGTCTTCCAGGTCAGTGGTAGAGATCCCATTCACCTGAATGGGGTGATAGTGCCTACTCCCACCCTCAGGGATCACCAGCTTACCATCTAGTCCTGTCTCCCAACCCAATGTTATGAGGACCTCGTCATCTGAGTAGTCATCCCCCATGGCTGCACTGGACAGCCCTGTGCCAACCACCTTCTTTGGACAGGCTGCATTTCCTCTGAAGTGGCCTGACTGCTGACAGTCAAATCAGGCCTTATTGCCCAAGAGCTTCTTTAACCCTTGGCCTCCCTGTCTCTGCTTTTCAGAGTGGGAGTCAGATTTACTCCTCTCCTTTTTAGGGTTCTGGGATACAGGGGGAGTCTCTGTGGTGGGCTTACCACCTCCCTCTTTAGGTTTTTGGGGATCTGACCCCCCCCCCATTCTTGGAATCTCCCCCCTGGGACTTACCAACCACTCTGGTTCTCAGCCACTTATCATCTGCCTGCCCCAGCTCCCTGGGGATGGTTAGCTTGGAGGACACTAGATGCTAGCGTAACCTCTCTTGGATACAATTGGTCAAGATGTGCTCCCTCATGATCGAATTGTATAACCTCTCATAAGTATTCCCTTTTTTACCATGTACCCAGCCCTCTACAGCCTTAAGTGAGGTGTCTGCAAAGTCAGCCTAAGACTGGGTATTGAACTTCTGGGTGTCCCTGAACTTCATTCGGTACTGCTCTGGGGTCAGACCAAACTTTCTGGTTAAACTCCTCTTCATACTGGGATAGGAATCTGCTTCTCCCCTTCCTAGGGTCTGGAGCCTATCCCTCTCAGATTTTGGGACCAACTCCCATAGGAGTGAACCCCGAAATTGGGGCTTAACCCTTCTTATTTGGAGAGCCCTCTCAAAGGCCTCCAACCACTTGTCTATGTCATCCCCCTCTACATCAGCAGGAACAACTGACTTAGGTAACCTGGGACAGAATTCACCACCCATGGACACCTCAACTTCTCTGTCGCTGCCACCATATCTCTGTTACATCTTTGTCCACTTCTTCTTCTCTAGGGCCAACTTCTCTGCCTCCAAAGCTATGAGGGCTACCTGGGTCTTATGTTCCCTCTCCCTGAGGTCCAGGTCTGCTTCTTCTTGGGCTGATGCCACAGACTCTTAGCTCTGGATGGGGCCCTAACTACTGATGTCACTGACAGGTGATCATTCTCCCCCTCCTGGAGGTTGGAGACAACATCTTACCTCTCTCTTCCTACCTCTGAAGCTTTGTCTGCCTCCATCTGAGCTACTCAGGCTTCAAGGGACTTGACCATCACAGCCTTCGTAAGGCCCTTCCCTCTTTCTGCACAACACCCTATGCTCAGCTGCAGTTAGTGTAGGTAGGCTAGCCAGATCACGCTCCATGGTCTCCCTTAAGTTTTGTGTCACTTAAAAAAACTTTGCCACCAATTGATCAGAACAATTTAGAAAAATCAAAAATGAAGTAATTAAAAACAATTAGCCCATATTTGAAAAATCAAAAAATACTTTTGCTCTAGGTCAATTTAGAGGATTTTTAACTGGCTTCACTTAAAACTGTAGGGTGATATTAAACACAAGTACTGGATTCCACCACTGCTCACTAAAAATGTTGGAAAGTGGATTACTAGTAAGGGCAAGTAAGTACCTACACATAGCAATAGGCCACTAACCCCTACTTAGGTCCAGTTAGGGCTCAATAAATTAAACCCAGCACAACTCCTGGTAGCTTGGCAGTGTGCGACAAGACTTAACTTAGGAGACAGGTGTGTAAACCATTTAAAAATCACAAAACAGTAAATTGGTAAAACACAAAACACAATAAAAATCCAACACCAATTTATAAAAAATGATTATGTTTTTATCTTTAGAATGACACCAAAACAATGAAAGTTTAAAGAATAAATGTAATTCTAGCACTTAGAAGCAAATAGTGCCAACTGTTATACTTTTCATTTTTTAATTTATGTGGCAAGAAATGTCCGGTTAGGAATTTACAACGCTAATAACTTTAACTCGATCAAACGTGTTTGCAAATGCTTGTCACTGCAGGAAAGGGGAGGGAAACCTAGCCATTCAATAGCCCATTGAGCTGTTGGGTGCTTATGTCAGCAACGGAGCCAGAGTCCTTACAAATCTGTATAGACTCAGATGTATTCCAATCTGTCTCCTGTTTCCTAACATTTACTCCTCCATTATATGCTATGTACCCTTCGTGAGTCTGCTTGTCTCTTGAATAACAAGCAAGGTGTTTTAAGTGTTGTGAAAGGTTGACAGCTGCTATCAGTTTAGAGGCAACTTTTATCTATCCCTCTTTATGTTCGACGATCATCACTCCTCAAGAAGTATAACAGAAGGTTGTTCCAAGGTAGTGATTTGACGGTTGCTCCAGGTTTTAGGGATGTCTGTTGAACTGCCATTATTTCAACCCATTTTTTCACCTCTTCTTCCCATCTGGTTAACATGGCGGGAGAGGGTTGAGGGATTTCTAGTGTCTGGAGATATGTTGGTTTGCCAGTAGAATCACAAAGCATCCGCCCACCTCATTCTTTACGTCCCACGCCGCAACCACATCTACCCCCACCTCAGAGACCTACACTGGCTACCAATATCAAAGAGGATCACCTTCAAGCTCCTCATCCATGCACACAAGGCCCTCCACCACACAGGCCCAGCCCACCTCAACGACAGGCTCACCTTCCACACCCCCACCCGCGATCTTCGCTCTGCCAGCCTCGCCTTGCCTCTGTCCCCCGCATCCGCCACTCCACCGCCAGAGGTAGATCCTTCTCTTACCTAGCCGCCAAGACCTGGAACTCCCTACCGCTCCACCTTCGCCAGACCGAAGACCTCTTGACGTTCAGGAAACGCCTCAAGACATGGCTTTACGACCAGTAGCTCTCCCCCATCCCCCCCAGCGCCTTGAGACCCTAACTGGTGAGTAGTGCGCTTTATAAATCCTTTCATTTATTCATTGATTGATTTACCCTTGCTATCTCTAGCCTCAATATGTGGCCTAACATACTTCTTGATTTCCAATAGTCTGAAAGGCTGGTGCAGATTGCCATGTGAGCCACGTTTGCTATGGACCTGTGTAGTTCAGGTCCATAGGAAACGTGGCATGTATCACTTGTAGGCATTATCTAGACACCTTTACTTGATATAGTAATATGTAGGGGCCATGTATGCCCCTTTTGAGCGCTGGATGAAGCTAGCAAGCAGCCAGACTGGCTCTGGTCCTCTATATAGCATGGCAGGGCCAGAAGCCAGAGTTTCAATCAATCAATCAATCAAGGATTTGTAAAGCACAGCAAACCACCCAGGAGAGTCTCAAGGCACTGGGTGCAGCATCCTTCACCACTCATGCCTCAAAATGTGTTGATGGGACTATGTCCGGTTTCATGCTGGATGAAGACTAATATATACTGGTAAAGGACATGCGGATAGAATCGGTGTTGTGAACACGAAAACAGACACAGTGAAATTGTGCTCACTGGAAAGAATTTTCACTCAGATCTCAAGCACTTGTTGGTTGATCCAGGGCATCTTTCTTCCACATTCTTATGGGTTTTGGAGGGATTTACCTGGCTGTGTGGGTCAATGTATCTAGACTTTTTGGTTTTGCTAGCGCCTACCACTCAGGCATGGTAATCAGCAGGGCAGGCTGGCCCAAATTCACTAGGTCATCCGCCTTAGTACTAGCCTTCAGGGCAGGGCAGTACTCAGCTCCACATTCAAGAAGAATTGTTGCAGGGTTCACACCATCTGTGTTGGTGTTGAATTTTCAGATGCTGGAGTGGGGCGACTGGAGTGTCCTGCAAGTACTCTGTCACGTAGGTGTTAGTGCCTTTGTGACTCCAGATAGGTACACTCACCATGGGGGAGGTCTCCTTCCCCATCTGAAAGACCCCCATGACAAAGAAACAAGACGCAGAAAGAATAAATGAGGAAGGACTAAACCTGCTGTTCGCTGTGGATTGCAGTCTTCTTCCAGTTAATGTGGGGTGGACCAGCTCTCATACAAACTGATTCTTGCGTTCATTGACAAGTAACTTTCGCGTTGGATGTACTGAAAGTTATGGCAATCATTGCTCCATCAACACTTGTTCCGATGTTTCTGGCCCCAATCCCTACAATGACTATAAACATTATTTTTCATTAGCAAAATATTAAACACAAAGGAGTTGCTGCTAGCAGAGGTTACAGGATTTAATCACAGGGAAGGGCCAGTAGCTTTAGCTTCGGTGCATCTTCTGCCTACCAAAGCTGCATAAGGCTTCTAGCAGCATGGACCTTAGGAAAGTGGTAGAGTGAAGTGTTCCCTTGAGACAAAGGCTCTGATAATAAATAAAGCGTTACATTTCAGTATGTGCAGTAACCCATGTTACTGCACTCTTTGGAATTCTGAGTTTTGAGATCATTCCTTCACTCTTGCAATTTTCCTCAGGTAAATTGCAGCAAGTCAAATCTGCCAAAATCTGTTTGGGGAAAATGCTTGGCAAAATACAAAGCAATGTGGAATTCTGTGTGAAATGCAACACTATTCTTCATGTTAAGCCTCATTTTCCAAGGAATAACTTGGTGTAGGAGGTACTTGCTGCCCCCACTTGTGATACGGGATATACACTGTAGTGAGGTCACATTGGAATGTCCCTCTACCAGTCTAAACAAGGTTTTTCTTCCGGGAGCACTAGAGTTGTAGTTTGGAGAGTCCCTTGGCATCTGGGTCCCCCAACTGAGACAAAAGGGAAAATACAGTAAAGTGGAATTCCAGAGTACAGGACAAAATGGTGGGGATTAGAAAAGTGGGAAATGCGGCTGGGGACCTTCATCTGAGGACCCCTCCTAACTAGCTATGACAACGGAGCTCACAAACTTCCTTAGTTTATTTAGTTAGATGTATTGACTAAACTATCAAATGTTCAAGTGCTCTGAATTAACAAATAAAAGGTGAACTCTTCAGTTTGGGGTTAGTGACGTGTTGTGGCTCTCATGTGACTTTTTTATCTGGAAAAACTCTGGCAGGGCCTTTACCAAAAATGGGGAGGAAACCCGCTCACTTAAAAGTCAATGGATAAAGGTTAGAGAAGGAGCCAAAAAAGGGAAATCATAGAAGAGGAAGAAAAGAAGTTGATGGAGCAAAAAAGAAAGCAACAGTTAATAAAATGAAAGAAGGAAACCAGAAAGCAAATGAATGAAGGAGACAGCTTCTCAGAATTGCGATTCTTAAAGGCCAACTGAATAAAGAATCAAAATTTGATGAAAGACAATGGAGGTTAGGATTATGCATAAATCTTTTGTTCACTCCTTCTTCTGAACAGTATCTTTAAAAGCTTCCAACATAGAACATCACAATGAACTAAAACATTAACTCCCATAAATGCTGCTTGTTCTCTATCTTCTTCCTCTTTTGTTTGATTCTTCCAGATAAAACTTGTTATCCTATTACTCCTCCGCCTAAGTTGCAAAATAAACCAGGAAAAACATTTAGGGGGTCATTACAACCCTGGCGGACGGTGTTAAAGCGGCGGTAATACCGCAAACAGGCCGGCGGAATAAAAAAGGGAATTATGACCGTGGCGGAAACCGCCAACAAAGACAGCCAGTTTAACACTCCGACCGCCACGGCGGTACAGACAAGCAGCGCGACGGTCACCGCCAACAGACAGGCGGGAGACAAAGTACCGCCCACAGTATTACAACAGGCCAATCCGCCACCTTCTCCGGGGCGGATTCACCGTGGATAAAAACACGGCGGAAACAGCCATTTCAATGGGAAAACGGTCACCTTAACACACTCCACGAGGAAGGAGGGCACCATGGAGCCGGAACTCCAAATACTCCCTGCGATAGTCTTCCTGCTCCTCTACGATCATCAGCAACGCCGGCGCCGAAGACAACGGTGAGTACTGCACCTACGACATAGGGGGGGGAGGCAAAAGTCAGGGACACACACACGCAACACCCTCACCCCCAACCCAACCCTCACACACTACAACACACACACCAATGCATTTCCAAACATCACAGTAACAACCCCAACCCCCCTGGAAGAATGCAAAGACAAAAGGAAATGAGTTCAACCATTGTAATGTTACAAAATACAGTAAGCTAATATATACAGATATATATACACATTCCAAAAATTATACATCACCATTAGTAGTGCAGGTATGCACCATTCAATATCCGTGGACCACTGGGCCCTAAATGCATGGGCGAGGCCCACACACGATACCTGACCAGAAACGAAGAGAACACTGCTGGGGTATCAGATCGAAATACAACAGGCACCTCAGGGGGAAGGGAAGGGGGGCACCTCAGCCGGATGACAGCACCACGCCAGATCCACGACGGGGATCCATGTATCCTGGGGAGTGCAAAGCCACAGTCTCACAAGTCTTTTCAGTGGGTGGTTTGCCCACTGCTTTATCCTGGGGAGTGCAAAGCCACAGTCTCACAAGTCTTTCCAGTGGGTGGTTTGCCCACTGTACCATCCTGGGGAGTGCAAAGCCACAGTCTCACAAGTCTTTTCAGTGGGTGGTTTGCCCACTGTACCATCCATGGGCAGTGCAAAGCCACAGTCTCACAAGTCTTTTCAGTGGGTGGTTTGCCCACTGCACCATCCTGGGGAGTGCAAAGCCACAGTCTCACAAGTCTTTTCAGTGGGTGGTTTGCCCACTGTACCATCATGGGGAGTGCAAAGCCACAGTCTCAAAAGTATTTTCAGTGGGTGGTTTGCCCACTGCTTTATGCTGGGGAGTGCAAAGCCACAGTCTCACAAGTCTTTTCAGTGGGTGGCTTGCCCACTGTACCATCCTGGGGAGTGCAAAGCCACAGTTTCACAAGTGGATAACAGTCTCCACTGGTTCTGGAGGGACTGGTGCCCAGAGTGCTTCATCCTGTTAAGGACTGAGGTAGTGGATGCTGTTCTCCACTGGTTCTGGAGGGGGACTGTTGCCCAGAGTGCTTCATCCTGTTAAGGTCTGAGGTAGTGGATGCTGTTCTGGAGGGGGACTGGTGCCCAGAGTGCATCACTTTCCCCGTGACGGTCCCAATTCCGTCACTGCCCCTGCCGCACATGGGCTACTGGGGCTTGATTTTGCGGTGCTTGCCCTGTTCAGCTGTGCTTGCCATGGCGGTCTTTGCCCTGTTCAGCAGTGCTTGACTTTGCAGTTTCTGACCTGTTCACCGGGTGCTTGCCATGGCGGTCTTTGCCCTGTTCAGCGGTGCTTGACTTTGCTGTCTCTGACCTGTTCAGCGGTGCTTGCCATGGCGGTCTTTGCCCTGTTCAGCGGTGCTTGACTTTGCAGTTTCTGACCTGTTCAGTGGTGCTTGCCATGGCGGTCTTTGCCCTGTTCAGCAGTCTTTGCTCTGTTCAGCGGTGCTTGACTTTGCAGTTTCTGACCTGTTCAGCGGTGCTTGCCATGGCGGTGCTTGCCCTGTTCAGCGGTGCTTGACTTTGCAGTCTCTGACCTGTGCAGCGGTGTTTGCCATGGCAGTCCCTCATTGCCCAGCGGGGCCCTCCTGGGCACTGACACTGGCGGTGGTCCCCTGACCAGTGACGATTGGACTGCCCTCCTGGGCACTGACTCTGGGGGTGGTCTCCTGACCAGTGACGATCGGGCTGGCGGTGGCGTCCTGGGCATCGGGGAGGATGGCGGCCTTCTCAGCCGTGCTGCTCTTCCCAGACTTTGGCGCTTTCTTCTGCCCCTTCCCCACCTTGGGAGGAGTCACAGCTGACTTGACACTCCCCCCGGGTCCCTTGTGAGCGGCTTTGCCGGCAGGAGTCTTCCCCCACTCCCGTCGGGCACTGTCCAACTTCTGGTGCTTCACAGGGGGGGGGGACTGGCTGTGCTTTGGCTCCGTGTCACACTGGCTGCCCTGGTGCCCGGTGCACTCCACATACCTCTAACAGGCACCACTGGTACCGGAGATTTTTTGGCTGAGGTGCTAGTACGGGACCTATGAATTGGAGGGGGGGGTGGTGGGAAAGAGGTCAACGTTGCTCAGGAAAAGTTTCTGACGAACACTGGGATGGGTAGCTGGAGGGGGTCTGGGAGTGGAGGAAGAGGAGGTGGTTGTAGGAGGTGTAACTTTTGATGATTTGGGTGCAGGTGCATGTTCTGGAGGCTGTCGTGAGGTGGATGGATGTTGGGTGTGTGTGTGCCCGCTTTTGTGTACTTTGGGAGGGGGCGTCACAGACACACTGGGAGAGGACACAGGGGACGTGTAAATGGTAGTGGGGGTGGTGAGTGCAGGTGAGCGGGGTGTGGTGGTGGGTGTGCTGGTGGGAGTCCTAGTGGCTGTAGTGGTAGTGCATGCAGGTGAGAGTGTAGACGACACTGGGAGGGAGGAAGGAGACGACGAGGAGGGGGACACAGTGGAGGCAGTGGATGTTGCTGTGTCTGTATGTGGGTGATGCTTGTGTGAGTGCCTGTGGGATGTGTAGTGCCTATGTTTGCCTGAGCTGCCCTTGTGTGTTGAGGTGTGTGCAGGCTGGTCTGATGGTGTGCTTGGGATAGGCAGAGGTACAGGGGATTGGGTCTGGGTGGAGGAAGTTGGAGGGGGGAGGCTAGACACAGGGTCAATGACTGCCTTCAGTGCTGAGGCCAGAGATTGCAGGGTTCGCTGAAGGGCAGCCTGACCAGAATGAATGCCCTCCAGGAATGCATTACCGTGTTGCAACTCCCTTTCTACACCCTGGATGCCATTCACAATGGTAGACTGCTCAACAGTGAGTGACCTGAGGAGGTCAATGGCCTCCTCACTGAGGGCAGCAGAGGTGACAGGGGCAGGGGCTGAGGTGCCTGGGGTGAAGGTGATGCCCACCCTCCTGGGTGAGCGGGCACAGAGCGAAGGCTGAGGGGCTGCTGGGAGGGCGGTGCTGGTAGGGGGGGGTGGTGGCTGTACCTGTAGAAGTGGGGGGCACAGATGTTGCCGCCACCACAAGGGAGCTCCCATCGGAGGACGAGTCCGTGTCGCTGGTTGCTGATCCGGTGACCGCCGTGAAGCTCCCCTCGCCCTCTGTCCCACTGGTATATTCTGAGTCTGTGGTGTGGCCCTCCATGGCCATGTGGGATGCAGCCCCCTCGTGCTCCGGTGCCACTGTACCTCTGCCTGATGATGCTGATGCACAAAAGAACAGGGCGAGCACAAAAAGGGGGGGGAACAACAAAAGAAAGACAGGTTGAGTGCATAGCTTACGGCTACCGTTGGCGGACAATAAAGACACAGCAGCCCCCTGCACTACGCCGCCCTGTTGGGCTCTACATATGCAGTTCCTGGGATATGGCCTACATGGTGGACATCTGCACACATAGATGACACAGGGACATGTATACCTGTACTTGGCCCTCTACAGAGGTGGGGTGGAGTGGCACATGGCCTGCATTACGGAGGGGCCTAGCCTACGGAACTCGCCCTGGCCTAGGGAAACCCACAGCCCTCCTCCCCCACCCAGACACCTTCACTGTGCGCAAAGTCAGCTGAATGATGTTGTACTCACCCCCTTGTGTCTGCTGTGATGCCCTCAAGCGCCCATCCAACTCAGGGTAGGCCACCGCTAGGATCCTGGACACCAGGGGGGTCATGGTGCGACGGGCACCCCTCCCACGTTGGGAGGCCATCCCCAGCTGAGCCTCCGCCGTCTTCTTGCTCCAGCGGCGAATGTCCTCCCATCTTTTACGGCAGTGGGTGCTCCGTCTCTGGTGGACCCTCAGGGTCCGGACGTCCTTGGCGATGGCATGCCAAATATCTTTCTTCTGGTGGGCGCTGACCTACATGACATGTACAGGGGAAGAAGAGAAGTCATTACCAACTGCACCGTCGAAGTGAGTGGCCCACATCCCTACCCTTGCCATGTGGCACATGCATTCACAGTCCTTCATGCTCGAAGAACTCTGCCCCCTTCCTTCTTACATCCAGCCCTCTCCACCCAGGCATAGCCCATACAACTTGCACCCTCTGTACTCACCTGTTGGTCTGGAGGACCGTAGAGTAGCGTGTACTGGGGAAGGAACCCATCCACGAGCTTCTCCAACTCCTGTGCAGTGAAGGCAGGGGCCCTTTCCCCAGACGCACGTGCCATTGTCTCTTCCAGACCGAGGTCACAGCAGCACTTGCAGTATAGGTCCTCTCCTGTCGAAGATCAGGTATCGAGTGATTCAACAGATAGAAAATGGCGGTCACGTCCGCGGCGGTGACGTCCGCGGCAGTGCGTATCATCACCGCCGGCGCACTCCGTCATTGGCTCCTGGGACCCATAGGGTCCAATGTTAACCAATGCAGCATTGTGCAGCGGTCTTCGACCGCCTACCGCAACGGTGTACAACGCCAGCGCAGTTACCTCACATCCCATTGTCCCAGTTTAGAGGTCAGGCAGCCACCATTTCAGGGGCCCACATGGCTTCATTTTCAACTGCGTCACACATACCTAGGCCTGGACTCAACACACATACAGACAACTTTTTGGATTTTGTTTCGTGTTCTGTGTAGCTGTGGGTATATACCTCTGAGTTGCTTGACTCTGTGGTCGTTGTTGTCCTTCCTAGGCACCGTCAGCTGGGACATGTGAGGAGATGGCGGAATCCTCCGGTGTACCGACCGCTGGTGGACCTGTTGACAATAGAGGAGCGACATTTAATCATCACCTACAGGTTTGACCGTGCCACAATCCAGGAACTGTGTACCCAGTTGGAGCCAGACCTTATGTCACCAATCCGCCATCCCACAGGAATCCCCCTCAAGTGCAGGTGCTATCAGTGCTCCATTTCCTAGCAAGTGGGTCATTTCAAACAACAGTGGCCATGGCATCAGGGATTTCCCAGCCTATGTTTTCCAACGTGTTGTCCAGAGTGTTGTCTGCCCTGCTGAAGCACATGAGGAGCTACATCGTTTTCCCTCAGGTGGAGGATTTGGCTACTGTTAAAGGTGACTTCTATGCCCTTGGTCATATCCCTAACATCATAGGTGCCATTGATGGGGCCCATGTAGCTCTGGTCCCCCCCCAAAGGAGTGAACAGGTGTACAGGAACCGGAAGAGTTATCATTCCATGAATGTACAGATAGTATGTTTGGCAGACCAGTACATCTCGCAGGTAAATGCAATGTTCCCTGGCTCAGTGCATGACGCCTACATCCTGCGGAATACCAGCATCCCTTATGTGATGGGTCAACTCCAGAGGCACCGGGTGTGGCTATTAGGGGACTCAGGTTACCCCAACCTGTCATGGCTATTGACCCCAGTGAGGAATCCCAGGACCAGGGCAGAGGAACGCTACAATGAGGCCCATGGGTGGACTAGGAGGGTGATCGAACGCACCTTCGGCCTCCTGAAGGCCAGGTTCAGGTGCCTCCATATGACAGGTGGTTCCCTATTCTACTCACCAAGGAAGGTGTGCCAGATCATCATCGCCTGCTCTATGCTTCACAATCTTGCTTTGCGACGCCAGGTGCCTTTTCTGCAGGAGGATGGTCCAGATGACGGTGTTGTGGCAGCTATGGAGCCTGTGGACAGTGATGAGGAGGAAGCAGAGGAAGAAGACATTGACAACAGGGACTCAGTCATACAGCAATATTTCCAGTGACACACAGGTGAGAACCCTTTCTTGACTACTACATTTACTTTCACACTTCTACCTTTATCCTGTCTGTCAATTTCAAGCAGTATTTGGTAACTGAGTTGTACATTTCCATTACGGTTTCACAGGTGTGGTTACCAACGTATGTCATCTGCTTGCATCCTTCATGGACTTGTGATGTGTGACATAGGTATGTTGACATTACATTTTCGAACGGATTTTGTCATTGTCATAGCTAATACACATGTTCAAAATCACAGACTGACTCCAGATATTTTTGTGCTTCAAGGGTGTTTATTGAGGTGCTAATTATTGTAGGGGGTGGTAAAATGGTCAGGGCTGATGGTGGAGAAATGTCCATGGCAGAGTCCAGTCTATTAGTCTCACAGGTGCATTGCCCATATGGGCATCGGAAGAGGAGCTGGGGCAGTTCAAATATGGACAGGGTTACAAAGTGGGACAGTGGGATGACAGTCAGGGTGGTCTCATTTCTTGGCGGGGTCTTGCCATCGTGCTCTGTCCTGTTCCTGGATCTCAGGGACTGCTTGCGGGGTGGTTCTCTGTCTGCAGGGGGTGGGGTGCTGGTGTGGTGGTCCTGTTGCGGGGCGTCCTGTTCACTAGCGCCAGCAGAGGTGGTGGGCAGTTCATCATCCAGGCTAGTGTCAGGGGCCCCTTGGAGTGCCACGGTGTCCCTCATGGTGTTCTGTATGTCCTTCAGCACCCCTACGATGGTGCCCAGGGCGGAGCTGATGGTTCTGAGTTCCTCCCTGAACCCCAAATACTGTTCCTCCTGCAGGCGCTGGGTCTCCTGAAACTTGGCCAGGACCATAGCCATCGTCTTCTGGGAGTGGTGGTATGCTCCCATGATGGAGGAGAGGGCCTTGTGGAGAGTGGATTCCCTTTGCCTGTCCGCCCCCTGTCGCACAGCAGCCCTCCCAGTTCCCCTGTGTTTCTGGGCCTCCATCCCCTGGACTGTGTGCCCACTACCACTGCCCTCAGGTCCCTGTTGTTGTTGGGGTGGTGGGTTATCCTGGGTTCCCTGTAGTGGTGGACACACATCTGATTGACGTGTCCTTGGGGCGGAGGTATGGGCCCGCTGGGTGGGTGCTGTACTGGTGTTTCCAGAGGGTGGAAGGTCAGTGTTGGGCTGTGCCTGTGCGAGGGGAACCGACTGTCCCGAGGCCCACAATGGTCCGGGCTGGTCATCTGGATCCAGTTGGCCAGAGCTGCTGTCATCACTGTGGGCCTCTTCTGTGGGTGGGGTAGAGATGTCTGGACCCTCCTGTCTGGTGACGTAAGGTAGTGGTCCTGCAGGGGTGTAAAAGCATGATTATTGCATGTGTGTGTGTCATGGTGTGTAATGGGTGGGTGAGCGTGTACCCCAGTGCTAGCATTCCTGTGTGGGGGATTGTGTGATGATGGTTGGGGGGGGTGTTATTGGTATGTGCAGTGGGCATGCTTTAGTGAGGGGTGACCATGCTTTGTTGTGTCATGCAGGGCTTGGTGTTGGAATGGGTGGTTTGTGTTATTAGTATATTAGTAAGGAGTTGGAGTGATAGGGGAGGGGGTGAGGGTGGGGGTGTGTGATAGCATGCAGGTAGGGTGGGGAATATGATAGTTAACATTTGACTTACCAGTGTCCATTCCTCCACCGACTCCTCCGAGGCCCTCTGGATGCATAATTGTCAATACCTGCTCCTCCTATGTTGTTAGTTGTGGGGGAGGAGGTGGGGGTCCGCCGCCAGTCCGCTGAACCGCGATGTTGTGCCTGGAGACCACGGAACGCACCTTCCCCCGTAGGTTGTTCCACCTCTTCCTGATGTCCTCCCGATTTCTTGGGTGCTGTCCCACTGCGTTGACCCTGTCGACTATTCTTCGCCATAGCTCCATCTTCCTTGCAATGGAGGTGTGCTGCACCTGTGCTCCAAATAGCTGTGGCTCTGCCCGGACGATTTCCTCCACCATGACCCTGAGCTCCTCCTCCGAAAACCTGGGGTGTCTTTGCCGTGCCATGAGGTGGTGTAGGTGATGTGTGGGGTGGTGTATGTGGTGATGAGTGTGGTGATGTGTAGTGGTGTGGGGTCTTTTGTGCGTGGATGTTGTGTGGGGGATGGTGTTGTGTGCCTCTGTGTGGTGGGGTTTTCTATGCTGTGCTCTCTCTCGCCTTCGTCTATAATTTTTGGTCGTAGGGGTTTGTGGGTGATGTGGGTGTGTGTTTTATATTGTTTTGGGTGTGTGCGAGTGGTGTGTGTATGTGTATCAGGTGTGTGTATTTCGAATTGTCCAATGTAGAGGTGTTTTGGAGATGTGTGTGTATTTTGAGTGCGGCGGTGTGTACCGCCAATGGAATACCGTGGTTGAAAGACCGCCACGTGGATTCGTGGGTCGTAATAGCATGGGCGTGTTTCTGTTGGCGTGACGGTGGAGGTTTTGCTTTCGTCAGTTTATCACTGACCTTTGGTGTGGCGGACGTGTGTGGGTGTCTGAATTTTGGCGGATTCCGAGATGTGGGTCATAATAGCTGTGGTGGAATTCCGCGGCCGCGGCGGTGTATTGGCGGTCTTATGCACGGCGGTAAGCGGCTTTTACCGCCAATGTTGTAATGACCCCCTTAGTCATGTTTATTTACCCTTTGTTCACCCAGGTAAATCTAAACAATTATTAACCTCAAACTATTAAATATTGCAAAACACTCGCGTATACTGTTTCCCTATCCACCAGAATCTGCCTCTCGTATGGGAGGGGTGGGTGGAATAATGCTAGCCTCCTTTGCCTTTAATGAAATCTTAATTCTTCATTCAGTTAACCTTTAAGAATCACAATTTGATGTCAAGACAGGAGGCCCAGCATTATGCATGTTCAAAGCTTTCCAAGACACAACTTGAAACATATTCTACAGCTTTAGAATTGAATTTTCGAAAAGTGTCTGCATTAGACCAATCTGCTGCCTTTAACACGTCCTCCAATCGTCCCCATGACATAAACAACTTACTTGCTGTGGCTCCTCTGGTCTAATGAGCTGTTAATTTTGATAAATCTACACCAGCTTCTTTCATTACCTATTTCACACATCTTGTAATCGTAGCACTTGTAACACTTTTAACACTTTTAGATAGGAGATTATAAATTGATCTTCACCTGCATGTTTTTTCTTTAACATTCTTCACTCACAGGGACAAATTTAAGAAGCCCCTAGCGCCACCTTCCACCACATTTGCATCATTTTTTTGATGGAAATGTGGTGTTAAGGTGACATTTCCTCCACGTCATATTTCCAAAGTGGCGCAATGCACCCTTGCACCACATTATGCCTGCGCCACAATAGCGTCAAAAATGTTGATGTTATTGTTCTAACTACCGCCATGGTGCGCTGTATGTTAAATATGGCGCAACAATTATGTAGTTAGGTGCCGGTATGGGGTACAGAAAAAGTGGCATATTAGAGCCAATGCTTCATCTTTTCATGTATCTGGGCCCTAGTCTTTTGAGAACCTCACCATGCACAGCTTCGGAATGTTGTCAAGACCTGGGTAAAATCTGAACAAGACATAGGGCCTGATTACTACATTGGCGGATGGGATACTCCGTCACAAAGGTGACGGATATCCTGCCTGCCATTTTACAAGTTCCATAGGATACAATGGAACTTGTCATACGGCAGATAGGATATCCATCATAATTGTGACAGAGTATCCCATTCACAAAGGTTGTAGTCAGGCCCATAGTGTTAATTATTTTCCATATTTCAAAAATAATTCCATTTGGCTGGTAAAATGTCCTAGATTTTTCTAGAGCTCCAATATCAGATAATCTCCTGAAAGAAATGAAACCTAGCAACATTGCTAATTTCCACGTCAATTCCTGTACACCCAAGTACTTGTTCCCTGGCCAATTTTCAAAAGGTTTTAACACTAGATCAACATCCCTTAAAGTCTGATACTTGGCTTTCAGTGGTTCTCTAAGTCTAACTCCTTTCATTACTCTGCATACTAAAGAAATTCTATCAATAGAAATCCCTTGAACCAAAGTATATCCTGCCACCCTGCCTACCTATAGCAATTAACAGTCCTGTATGATAACTCTCAAATAATTCTGCTAAAAAGTTAGACACTTTTACTTCATCTGCCTGCACAGGAACCAAATCCCTTTCCAAGCACCAATGTAGCCGTAGTTTCCATGCCCCTCGTATTTCTTCCTTGTACCAGGTGCCCACGACTCATTAAGTAAGTCTGTAGCTGCTCCTGAAAGGCCTGAGAGTCTTCCTAAATTCCTGATATTTTCCAAACTAGAAGGTTGAGTAAACCGGCTAACACTAAAGGGTGTTCTTCTTACTCTACTCCTTTCAAGAGTTCTTCGCATAACTGACTCAAATATGGAATGTCGACTGTCATCTCTAATAATGTTTGGAGCCAAGCAAAAGGGGAAAGCATAACCCTTTATTTTTCTCCAATAAAGAGTTATGCTATTGCTCCTGGATCTGGTCTCCAATTTACGTAACTCCGTAACTAGGTTGTCAACCTGGATGCAAAAAGATCTACACCAATGGGACCCAAAATCTTCTGAATTCTCCTAAACAAATCTAAATTTCCAGTCGCTATAATCTGCCAAATCCCTAGAACTCCAATCCGCTACTACATTGTATACACCAGGAAAATACTTTGCCTTCAGAATAATTTTGTGTTCCAAACAAAAATCCTACATTTCCTGAGTTAAATCCGACAATCTCTTTGTCCTGGTTCCTCTCAATTTGTTGATATTGGTCACTGCTGAAATATTGTCCATCATTAAGAGAAAAGAATGAACTTCCAACTGTCTCTTGAAACTCTGCAAAGCAAATAATCCTGCTTTCATCTCCAGACAATTTATGTGACTCTCGCTTTCTAATACATTCCATACACCTCCTGTTTCCTGGACTAAGCAAAAAGCTTAATTGCTTGCATCCGATTCCAAAATGAAATCTGGTGTGACTCACAAATATTGCCTTTCCATTCCATGCCTTCAAATTCTCCTTCCAGCATTGCAACCCTACTATTGCATCTTGACTTAAGACTGCCCTGTCTTCATATCATATCACAGACTTCTGGACAGACCCAAAGTCTTCAAGTGCTGTAATGCTCAGTAGTGCAATGGTCCTGGAAAAATTGTCTGAATTGACAAAGACAACAGACCAATCACCCAAGCCAGCTTCCTCAACATCACTTCATCTTTCTTCAACAAAGCATTAACATCTTGTCTTATCTTTCTCACTCTTTTCTCCGGTCACTGCAAGTGACAAGCCACCATGCCTACTACAAATCCTAGAAACCCCAAACTGCAGGTTGAAATCAAAAAAGATTTCTCCATGTTCACTATGAATCCCAAATACTCCAAGAAATCCTTAATTAGAACCAGATGCCCTTTCAATTCCTCCAGACCCTGTCCCATCACCTGAATATCGTCCAAATATATTATCATCCAAACACCTCTTTCCATTTGGTAACCTACAACTGGCTTCAACACTTTTGTACAACAACAAGGGGCTGCAGATAACCCAAATGGAAGCCACTGAAATGGGTATAAAACCCATCTCCACCTGAATTGTAAGCAAGTCCTGGTCTTTCCCTATTGGAATTGTGAAATATACATCCTTGAGATCCAACTTCACCATCCAATCCTGTTCCCGAAGCATGCCTCAGAACATGTGCACCCCTTCCATTTTGAAATGCCTGTAAATTACAAATTGATTTAAATTCCTCAAATTTATTACTGACCTCCATCCTTTGTCCTTTTTTTCAACAAGAAAAAGTGTACTCCCAAAACCTTTCTTGTCCTCTCCTACTACCAATATTGCTCCCTTTGCTAGCTTTTTTCCCTCGCTTACCATGTCCTCAAACTCTTTGTTGAATACCAATTTGTTTGGCACTCGTACCTGATAAAGCTGATTTACAAACTCTATTTGATATCCTTTGACAGCCTCTAAAACCCAAGTATCTTTTGTTATTTGTCTCCAATAATCGGGAAACAATCTTAATCTGTCTTCCACCTTTAAAGGGGTAAAACCAGTAATTGTTCTCATATACACCTTGTACTGAACTGGTTGCTTGCCCTCGACCTCTATTCGATCTATACTTTCCTCCTCTTCCCCTTTGGGGATAGAAACCTCCTTGGTTTCCTCTGGATCCATAATTTCCACTTGTCTGGTCACCAGAGTAATGATTCTTATAATTTGCCTGGCTGAAAGTTTGCCCTCATCTTCCATCCGATCTGGAAGCACTACTCCTATTGAAGCCTCTATTCATTCTGAATTGCACGTATCCGAACTAGTAAATGTTTGCAGATACTTCCCTAAGGATTTCACCATGCCTTCACGGAATAAAAGACCCTGATGTCCTAATTTGTCTCCCTTTTGGCCAAATCAACCAACTTTTGGGTTTATGCGTATCAACATTGTTATACATCTCTCAGCCATCAGGCCTGTGTTCACATTGCCTAAAAAACATATTGTGCATTGGTACCTACCCTTAACTGATCAATATTCAGATATTTTCCTTTTAGGTAAGCATCCTCCACTAAGTGTCAAACATCCTTGCCAGCTGCCCCAAAACAAATAAGAGCCTGTCTTGACATTGTTTGAGAGATCTCTCCAAACCTTTTCTAGGGTCTCGTCCCAGCTTTAACAAGTAAGTGATAATCTCTGGATCTAAAATCATCACTTTGTCATAGATTACTGGTTGAGAACACTAACACTCTGCCCTCATTATATTGTGCTCCTCCTTTTTATAGGGCTTTCTGATCCAGTTATCTGATGAGCCTGACGATGGGAACAGGAGAAGAGGAGCCAATCATCGACATGTGAAAGACAGTTTAGGTATATCTTAGATATAAAATTTTACCTTCATTGGACTAAAGGTAAACATACCATTCTTTAACCAATGGCAACGTAGGAAGTGTTTTAGATAATTTTAACTTAGCCCAACTGCACAGAGTGAAGCGCTCATTTTCTGTTTTGCGCCGAAGAGGCATGCTTATTTCTATTTAGATTCTCCTCCTTAGAGAATTCTAATTTTAACTTCATTGCTTAAACTTCTGATGCTGAATGCTGATCCCTTAGATATTGCTTTCCAAATGGTTCAGATAGCTTAGAGCCCTGGGTTGTAAACTATTCCCTTTCACTGTCCAATGCTGATGCTGACCAAACAGATGCCCAACTTACGAAGATAATTGCACCTTGCTGATCCATACTGAGGAAAGGTATAACAAAATCCTATTGTTCTTGTTGTAATTTGTCTTTTGTTTCTAAGTACCAACCGCTATTTTGATAGACCCATAGTTAGATGTTTTCCAAATTTATGTTGACTAAATTGTTTTGGATGAAGTCCAAACATGATATTCTAATCAGAAGAGGTTACTGAGAGAAGACCCTGAAATGTTAATAGGTTGCTATTAATAAAATGATTGATGTTACTCAGTTGCTTACTCTAGATGTATGCGGTTTCTATTGCGCAGTTGTTCCTGCTATTGAATTGTACTGTAACTCTTGAATGCGTAGTAATACATGCATTAGTGAAATTGAGATTCTTTAGAAGGTTTGCTCAACCAGTGTTGTTTTTGTATGTATATCATTTGATTTTGAGACTAAGTTACGTGATATTAGCATTGTTAATATAGGGAAATAAACATTCTAACTTTTACATAAAGGTGTGGTTATACATGGCCCGAAGGGGTCATGGTGCGTGAAATTACTGACTCCAAAGATTATTGATATTGTTGATTGATATTGTTAATGATTTGTACTGAAATTAAGTCTGTTGGTGGGACTTACTCTAAGCGCTGTCAAAAGGTCCATCAAACCTCTAACGCGCCCTTATAAATTAAAGATGAGAAACCAAATAAGGTTAGACGCGCTTACACTTATGATGCACCTGAGCATGGAAAAAAGCAACTGTTTCCGCGCTCGAGCCCCACAGGTAAAATGCCCATTTTCCTTTAAAGAAACTACTGGTCTTAGATAAACAATAAAAGTCTAAAGCTTATGCCCCCTGCTTACCCTTAAAGTTAACCATAAAAAATACATAATCCTCATTAAACATGTAGTGCTCTATTCCTTATAATACATTTTTATTATACTCCTCAGACTAAACATACCTAAATAAACAACTTACACCAAACTAAACATTTCTACCCATAAAATGGGTAATCTTAACACAAAACTTATCTATTTAATCAATGGTATATTTCCCAACTACCACAGAGTCTTAATAATAAACACAAATATACTTATCCGGTCAGAAGCAGAAAACAAAAGAGGAAGCAGATGGAGGACAAGCGGCATTTATGGGACTGAAAGTTCTAGTTCACTGTGATGTTTCAAAGTTCTATGTTGAAAGCTTTTCAAGATGCTTGAAGAAGAAACGAATAAAAGATTTATGCATAATGCCAGCCTTTTTTCTTGACATAAAATCTGCTCACTACTGATGCTGGCTACTGAAGACAACCCATCCTGCCTCCTGCCTCACATCCATAGGAATGCCGACGAGAAGCCTAGAGTGATGGGAACATTTATATCCTCACATACTGCAGAGCTCAGCATTCCTCCTTTTAAAACTGGATGAAAAGTTTTGAGATAGAATATTTTGCCAGCAATTGCACAAACAAATAGAGTACTATTTTCTAAGCATTTCAGCTAAACCTTTGACTGTAATAGAGGTGGCAGAATGCAAGACGGATCCTGAAGTCTGTCGCCTTGTTGGATGGGGCTTGGAACAAAAAATGGCGTAAACCAAATGAATAATTAATGTTTCTCCCATTCAATGCCGCAGTGGTATGGAGTAAAATGTTGGACCCCTATTCTAATTCTTTGGCATGGAAGGGGTGATCTCCCCAGCAGTACAGAGCATGTGGTTCTAAGGGATGCTGCCCCCTACTAGAAAGGCTGCCTGCCCTGTCTGACTGGCAGGAACTGCTAAACCATTCTCGCACTCAGCCATCCTCATTCTTGCTTTGCCCCCATCTATATAGGATGTTTCACCTCTTTCAAAGGTACTTAAAGTATATTTAATTCTTTACTTTCAAGCTGTTTAATCTGATTTTACCATTAGCATATCGCTAACCTGGCATGCAGGAGGAGGGCTGGTTCAGGTAAAGGCCTTTCCAGGCTGATGAGGTCACAATGGAGGCTGACTGTCAGGCAAATGAAATCAAGAGGTGGATGAGAGGTTGCTGCTGCAAGGGATGCCTCCTGAAAACACCACTGGGAGCTGCTGCTTGACATGATGAATTATTTGGCGGACCTTCTACTGAAAGGGCAGGTGAGGGCAGAGAGCTGTATGGGTGTTACTGAGTTTGGGAAGCCAAAGTTTAGGACCAAACCTGGTCGGTAACAGGCAAGTGGTGGAGCCCTGCCAAGCTGTACCTGAAGGTCTCAGTTCAGGCTATGATGTGTGCTCTGCCAAACTGAGGCTGAAGCATTGATAGGCAATAGGTGGAACTCCATGCAAAAATGTTTCCTCTCCAAATCTTGCTTCTGTGCACATTGACCGTGCTCATACATGCTTGTTGCGGTGAGCGAAAATTCAAATGTCCACCATTCCCTATCTGACCCTGTGGTGACTAGTGGCTGCAGCCAGTGAGGGCTTTGTAAGACAAAGTGGCCACTCTTTCTAAATTCCACCACATTGTATTTGTAATTGTGTAAACCACTTTGGATATTTCCCTCGGCACCAGAGAATTACTTTCACGTTTACTTTAATCCTGAATCTGAGCTTGCCAAATGCAGCTGCATTAAATGCAATACTGTACATCACAAGCTAGCGCTTTACAAACCAAACAATAGAATAGGCAAACATTGTGCACCGGAACCAGCTACCGGTGTGTATACGCTCACGTAGCTGAACATCTAAAAATGCTTTATTTTTTTTTAGAAAACATTTCAATTGATTTTCATGCAATAATAATATATTGTACAGAGTTGTAAGAGATAACAGCCAAAGAAATAAGCAGCCGTAGCGGTTCGATTAGCCTATTCTGGGTCTAGTAAAAACATCTTCTCTGCAGTGTGGTGACAATTAGTGCAGATGACCAATATCTGGCAACAACAACCATAGTAAGAATATAATCACCACAATACTCTCTACGAAATAAAAACAAAAATTTGTGAGAAGGAGCCGGTGGTGCAGATAGTGTTGAGAGAGTAGAACTACTGTACTAGTCTCAAGAAACAAAATAAAGAAGCCCCTCCACCCTGCTGGTCACCACCTCATGTGTTCCAAGGCCTTTGCATGGATGGTTGATTCAGCTGTCTAAAGTCGTGGTGTGATACATCCAGCAGCGCAAGGTGCAGGGGTAATTTGAGTGGCCAAAGAAACCTAGGGGGTTATTACAACTTTGGAGGAGGTGTTAATCTGTCCCAAATGTGACGATAAAGTGACCGATATACCACCAGCCGTATTACGAGTCCATTATATCCTATGGAACTCGTTTTACGGCTGGTGGTATATCCGTCACCTCCTCCAAAGTTGTAATAACCCCCTTAGTGTATGAAGAATTTACCTATGGGGTTTTGTTACAACAAAGATGATCTATTTTAGGCAGGGTCCCCAGATCCTCGAAAGCATTATTGTTTGGTCTTGTAGTTTGTATATAAGACTTTCATGCATTACCATTTGGAGGAAGGTCCACAGTCCACTCATTCTGTTAGAGAGTCCTGGGTTATCACCAGTGCTTTAAAATGCACATTTTGGTGGTACATTAGGCAATGGTAATCAATCTCTGCCAATGTGATGTGGATTAGTCAGTGTCTGAGGTGCCATGTAGTATGGCCAGCTTCACGAAAGACTGAAATGGGTGGTCTGCAGCGCAACTTTTGATTTATACAGTTTGAAAGGGAACCCTAACCAATTGTGTATGTTTTTGAAGGAAATTAACTCTTCTGAGTAGTGACGGTCAAGAAGTGTCTGCTATAAGAGACTTTTTCTCTGGAGTACAGTGGTGGAGTGTAGAAATCTTAGCAGGGTATTATACAGTCTGGACACAATCAGTTTTGCCTTGTCCCATAGGTTGATATAGGAAAGTATTTGAGATGTTGGTAGTGAAATTGGACCATGTCCCAATAAAGCAACCAGGGTGATTTTCAGCATTGATAGATACATTCTTTAAGCTGTTGTTCAAATGATCTAAAGGCATCATCTTGTATCAAATTCTCTAGTGGATTTATTTCGGAGGAGGCCCATTGTCTGCCCTGCATTATGCTAGATCAAGGCTCTGTTGGTTATGTACATGTGTCTTGAGTCTTCTCTGTGCTGACATCCATGAGTCTAACATTGTTTTGATTATAGGAGGGTGGATTGGATCACATGAGTGTTGTTTCTAAAAGCTCCTTGTAAGTTTAGTTTGTTCCCTATATACAACTCTCAATTTTGGCCCACAGAAGGGGTCTGTGCAGTTCCAGGCCAAGTAAGCCATTGAGTCCAGTTGGTATGCCAGATGGTAGAAAAACATATTCAAAGTCATAGGCCCTCTAATCTGATGGCTACATGTAGTTTTGAGGGTTTCGGTCTGGGTTTCCTGCCCACCTATACAAAATCTTTTATGTGGTCACTGACAGTCCTCAGGAGGGATACTGGCATAGGAAGAGGCAGCATCCCCAGTAGATAATTGTATCTCTAGGCTTCTACCTGTGGAGATGGGGCCACTCACCTGAAAAGCAGGATGTCTGCAGGGGCAATGGTATGCCCCCCGACCTCCTGGAACACCTCTCGGCACTTCCTGGTGGACACAGAAACCCCAGAAGGTGTCCCAAAAGGAAAGGGGGAGTGGAAGAGAAAGAAACAAAACACTGCCATGTCTTGCCGGTCCAGCCAGGCACCCTGTATCTTCAGGGGCCAGGTCGTTGTTGACAGAGTGATAGTAGAGTTAGTGCACTCAACTTCCTTAAAACTGAATCTCTCTTTCTAATATGGGCACAGGAGCGGTAGAACACCAGAATGCTCCAGCACTTTTCTTGGATAATAATAACTGTTGGCACAATTACTAACAGTGCATTACCAAAAGCCCAAACTGAGTACCCTAACAATAAGTACTTCAACACTAGGGCTGGCTTCACAGAGATTCACTATTGCACACTAAAATTAGAACTGTGGTTGCACTTATCATGCACAAGAAAGACAAACAAGGGCATTAATTATATCACGTATAACTTTCCTGCATGCATAGGGTTAAACTAAAAGGAACAAAATCAATCCAAGAAATACAAATGTCCACTCTGGGTTTAAACATTTAGGGTGGCACAGTTTGATTTGGTTTCACTGTGTGTGTGAAAAACCCTTCAAAAGCAAACTCCTCAAACCTGAAACACAGGCATGAATGGCACAATTCAATTCCAAGAGTTATGCTATTAGAGAAAGAAAAGTCACATAAATGATCTTTTAAAATTGCACTGTCACTTTTTGGAGTACTTGAGCTCAAGCAGATTTCCTGAAGCACATTTAGGAAAGTAACTAAAATTATAATGGAGAATGTTCAGAAATGCATTTGTCTCTTCAAGATAAGCACTCTGCCAAAATACGAGGTCTGAAATACACCAGCTGTTCTAGGAAAGTGCGGCGCTCAAATAACAAACTCCCTGGAGAATACTAGTCACTTAGCTGCAGTCTTTTCAGGAGTGCTGGAGGAATGCCTGGTGTCAGCTAGTACAGGAACGAAGAAAATAATTGCCTCAAAAGTCCTGAATACGAGGATGACAGCAGGGGCTGGACTGCCAAATCAGAAGCTGAGATCAGGAAGCAAAACAAAGCCAAGCAGGGAGGCATGCTTCACTCTGCTATTTATAGCCAATCAGGAAAGCAGTTGGGTTTCCACATGTGGATGAGTCTTACCACACCCAATTAGAAGCACATGTCTACACCTGCTCACATTAGCGAACAAGCATTGGTAAAACAAGCATTGATAAAACCAATCGTGTAACACAGCACATTATGTTTACTTAGAAACATGAAGGTTTAACCAAGAACAGAGATATGATTTAACCCTAATCCCTGGCGATGCTGACATATAACGCAGGAGGCACCTTGGGGATTCCTGACACTACTGTTTCAATCACCTGCACTCATCCCTACATTGAGAGTTGCAATGATGACCACTGAACAAAATCATTATCTGTCTTGACTATATGTGCTTGTAAGTTGTTTGAGACAAAGTTTGCAAAGCCCCTGCTTATCAATAGGCCTAGATTTTTAGGTTTCACCTGCTAGACAGCTCCTGCGCTGTCTGATGTGAGGTTTGCTTCATTGTCAGTCTTATTTGCTTGCTTTTTATTCATTTGTGCATGTGGGCTTTTCTTCCTCTTATGTTTGTCCCTCCCTTGGAACAAGGGCGCGTTACTTTATACTTACACTATTCTCTTTTTCAGGTGCTACTTTTAGATTTTTGTTTAAGCACTTTACAAGAGTCCAGGTGTTTTCCAGCTATCTTTCTCTTCCTGCCTCTGTGGACTGTGTCGTGGTCTCTCTGTCTTGCCTGTGACCTCTACGCCTGTCCACTCCTATTGCTCTGTTGCCCATTTCCTTCCCGGTGAGCTACACATTGTTCTTTCTCATTGTTAGTTTCCTTCTCTGCCCCTACCCTCTCAGTTACTTCCCCCACCCCAGATTTCTTCTCCTCACTTATATTCTCCATGATTCTGCCCCACCCTTGGGATTGCTTCTACCCCCTTCTCCATGTTGCTGTCTCTCACCTGTGTTTTTCCCTTTGCGCTTGGCTCCCAGGAAAGCTGAGGATATTTGGATATGCTTCGCCTGAGGGCAAATGACCTACAAAACTTTGCTGGGGAACAAATACTGCAACTCTACTTCTAAAGATGCATGGTGGCACCAGGAGTCCCCAGACCCACAATCACAACCTTGGGTGTCACGGTGGAGGTCAGGCCCTCAACTTTTTTTCTTTTAACTTAACCAAACCCACATGCTCTTCCTGTGACACAAAACCCCAGCTGTGTCCCTGCCCTTCCAGAGATGATCCAGATTGAGGGCAGCAAATGAGCAAAGCAGTTGCTCCTTCCTTCTGCTCAACAAGTATTGGATTTGGCTCAAGGGACTTCCCCCTCTTAACAATATTACAGTTCATATTTCTTGCCTGTGAGACAGCTTTCATCTGTCTGTAAGCAAATACCTTTTGAGGACTACAGTGCCTTAGGTGGGATGACAAAGGTGACAGGGGGCTGTCTCTATAAAGGGGTGTGGCCTGAACAATTAAGGGCATAGTTTAAAAAAAGTTAACTACAGTCCTGTTATTTATGCAGAATGCTGGCTGACCAGCATTTAAGTGCCTCTTTACCCAGACATATTACACGACAGCAGGCATGTCAAAACAAGCCTGACCTATTACTTTTATGAGTGCTTCTTAGCAGTTTGATATAAATAAGTAAAAACAATGCTTTTGTTGAAAATAACTACTTTTGGTAAGTACTCATGGTACATGTGTAACCATCACTATGTGAAGGCCAAAGATTGGGTGGGCATGTAGTCTGAATACTGTTATGGCTCACTGATTCACACCACCTCCAGGCTCAGCTCCAGAGTTCTCAATTGTGACCCATTATCAATGTTTAATTTGTAGAAGAGTAAATGCCGGTACCCAAAGGTCTGTTCAGAAGCCTACCATAGATACAAAAACTGGAATGCTTCTTTAATGGTCTACCAGGCACTCCCTTTCCCTTTATCTCACTATTGCATGTTCCTGCTTTCTCCCTTTTGATGTTGTTTCCATCCTTCTCTAACTCCTTCTTTTTCCTTTGGGAATTTTTTGTCTCTTTCTCTAGGGAAATGTCAGATGCGGAAAAATAATTGCCGGTCTGCAAAAATGAGTGCCGGTAGGACCCACCAGCAACCCCAGCTCAAATTTAGGACTGCCCATTATAATCACCCTCCCACAACCAGAACTTATCCGGACATCTAAATGCAACTCAGCTCACACGTGCGACACAAGCATTTGAAAATTCAATAGCTCAGGATTTTAGTACTAAGATTTCTTGGCTTTTCCAATACTTCGTGAAGTCAGTTCCAAATGCAATACATAATTGCACTAAAGCAAAGAGAGTTTCCAAATGGTAACAAATTCATAAGAGGGTGGAAAAAGTGATCAATTTGATAAAAAGGTCTGGAGCTCCTGGCCTCAACGGATGCCAGCAGGTATTTTCAAATTGCAACCCTCCAAATGGGCAGCCATTTTAACCCCTTCATTCAATCAATGCCCCTCTAATAACATTATCCCAGATAGATGGAGAGGGTCCTTGTTTGACCCCTTCCATAAAAATGGGGGAACATAATCTCAGCAAATTTTAGGCTTGCATCACTTTTGGATGTAGAAGGGGAAATGTTTTGCTAAAATTCTTAATGAAGAGTTGGAAATGTGGGCCTGGAAGAAGCAACTAATCCCACTTTCCTAGACAGGCTTTCAAACAGGCTGCATCATTGTGGACAGTCTTTTGTCCCTCACCACACTGATTGGGAGTTAGTGGAAAAAAGGGCAAGCAACTGTATACAGTATTCATCGACTTCGGCAGTCTGGCAGGAAATGTCTTGTGTGAGAAACTGCAGAAACGGGGCATCCCACCAGGCTTTTTAAGGGCAATAGTAGCTCTGTAGACTAATACATGGGTGAAGGTTAGAATTTCACCAGCATAGACAACCAAAATTGAAACTAAGAGAGGCTTGTAATAAGGTTGTATCCTCGCACCACTATTATTCAGTCGTTA
Organism: Pleurodeles waltl; assembly: GCF_031143425.1. NCBI lineage: Eukaryota > Metazoa > Chordata > Amphibia > Caudata > Salamandridae > Pleurodeles > Pleurodeles waltl. The sequence continues at coordinate 1,112,867,956 of NC_090446.1, forward strand.
TCTAGCAGACCTGCCGTGCCTTCAGTCTCAGCCTCTCCACCTAAATTTGCCAGTCAGAAAATTCAGATGCTGTAATGGCACCAATGACTTAGGAATCTGAGTGGATGAAAAGGCATGGGCTCACTCACTTGAATGCCCTAAAAAACACCATTTATGCACTAACTGGAGTTTCCCAAAAATTATATATGAGTATTACCTGCCCCAATATAAGTACAATAAAGTGAGTGATCATCTGCAAACTAGCGCCCACATGATCAAATGGCATCATTGCAGTGCCAGACAAACTCACTTCTTGGTTGGACAAGGAACAGTGCATCTGTCACCAGCAAGTTTTCCATCTTTCTTCATGAACCAGGTTAGCTCGAATTTGATTAGAATAAAATGAATCTCCTAAAATAAAATCTTATGCTTATAGCTAGAATTTTATCTACTGTAGCAAAGCAAAGAGAGCCAGCAATGGATCCCTCGAGAGTGTTATTTGGCAAGAAATAACCAGGGGCAGTTCCTTGCCCCCACCAGCAGCAGAAGCTGCAAAACCTTTAACAAACAAAATGATAATAAACCAAGTTTATTATCGTTTTGTTTGTTAAAGGGGCAGGACCACGGGGTGACGAGCAGTAAGGAGACTCCACTGTGCACTCATCTCTGTGCGTATGTATGTATGGTTAGCCATCTCAGGCCGACCAAACACACATGCGCAGTAGGCTCTCCTGGAGAGAGCCTGCACAGGCTCCTAGTCTGCCTAGGAACTCCCTGGCTGGGCGCTCCCAGTCAATCCTGATGCTGCTCTGAGCAGCGTCAGGATTGGCCACAGGGCACGCTGGGAGCCTGTGCATGCCTGCAACGACGTGAGCAAGTGGAGTAGTGCGGGAGCAGAACAGGTACATTTAAAACAAAATAAAAAATGAATAAAGTTTACAACCTCCCACCACTACCGCACCCCAGCACACCGCACCCGACGCGCCCCTTGAAACTGAAGTGAGCCGCTACTAGAAATAACAGGCCTCAAGAAGGCACTGCACAATCTGGATGCAATAGATCTGTTGGGTGACCCTCTGTCCTCGAAACTATTTGGAAAGGCACTAACCAAGTAGGTGAAAGTAATTTCTGCACTGGCTGACGTAGATGAACTTACAAAATGCTCTTGTGATAGCTAGGCGTGCAAGCTTTACGACCCATTGTAACTGCCTACGTACTTAACTCACCTCTCTTGAAGCAGCAGAAACACCAGCATATGCGACTACAAAAACTCTCTTTGTATAGAAAATTTTGGTTGAGGTAATGTTTAGAATCTTTAACATTCATCCTTGTAATGAGGCGTTGGAAACCTATTTAGAGGGAGAATCCCTAAAACTAACTGTCACGATTCTTGAAATATATGATGATGGTAACAAGTACCTCAGGCCTTGGGGATAATAATTAACCTCAATAATATTGCAGTTAAGGTTAAGTTATTGTGGTATTGTTTCTAAAACCCTGAGTTTAAGAACCTGTGTGACATCCTTCAGTCAATTGCGGGGTGTGATTGGGCCTTAATTTTATTATTACAAGTTCCATAGCTAATGGCGCAATAGGAGCATACATTTTAAGCTTACCATGTTTTATAACTTATTCTGCAATTCGTTTTTAATGTTTTACCCTGCTTTCACTTTTACTGAAGGATAGACCACATTAGGAATGCAGATTTTATGCCTATTACTGAGGCTTTGTACCACGGTTTGAGGCTCCGTTTACTTCTCATTCCCACTGATTATTTTAATATGCTATCATTTTGTATGTGTATATTTGCACAATAATGTTTTAATTCGATTATGTCATTGATTTTGATTAATTGTGCCAAATACATAAAATCTACCTATCAAAGCCTTTGCCTATGTAAAATATGCAAAGTATATAGTAACATTTTGCTAAACCCCTTGGCAAAGTGAATAGGTCTCAAAGGAGACCTTTTGGCTTTGCCAATGCTTGTTTTAATCCCAATGCTTGTTTTAATCCATCTGAACCCGTGTCCCTACAAACACTTTAGATATGAACTGAAGATGTATGTATTTCTTCTCACTTTGCACATGCCTGGTTTTTTATGGTTATCGGAATGTACTGATTTTAGTCTAATTGAATTTTAGTTTCAATATTTAACAATGTGAAGAATTGTTTTCCATATTTGGTTAAGTCTACAGCAGGGGTCTGAGAGCAAGCGGTGAAGAAAAAACTGCATCGTGCCCCCTTTGATAGGGAGCTAAAGGTTTCGAGTCTAGCCTCTTCTCGGGATAGGGATAACTTAATGTCAATGGAAGCTTGGAGAGTGGGTAGTTGCTTTGTGGCGGGTGACTTATAACCTAACGAGGTATTTTTTCTTCTTTCAGGAGGTGCGAGATATGTTCAGATTGAGTGCTGGACAGTTCTTGCAGTATGCTAAGATCGAGAGTGTGGCTCAAGAGGTTTGGTTTGGATTTCTGGTGGGACCCCGGCATCAAAAGTGTTGAATGGATTAATAAATTGGGGAGAGGATTCCCGTTTGATTACCCTGTTTTATAGAGCCCTCCGTGGGGATTCTGCGGGGTGGAGTGTGCAGCGTGTAGGGCCTGAGATCAAGAACTTGAGGACCCTTTGGAGGATCTGGACTGGACTCTGTCACTGTCTCTGGTATGCAAGGTATCTTGTAATCACAGATTTAAATTGTTGCACTTTAATTTTGTGCATTGTGTATATGTTACACCAGTGCGACTTAACAAGATAGACCCGACAAAGCAGTCTGGGTGTCCCCGATGTGGGGAGCTGGGTGCGTCCTTTCTTCATTTAGCCTGGTTCTGTAGGGAGGTGCAGCAATTCTGGTGGGTGGTGGTTCGGAAAATTGTTATGGTCACCGGTCTGGGGCTTGAGGCAATGCCATTGATCTGCCTTCTGGGTATATTATGAAGACCACGGCGTAGGCGCATCTCCTACAGGTTTGCACAGCTTGCACTGGTGCTGGCTAAACGTAGGGTGGCTATATGCTGGATGAGTACACAAAGCCCATCTCTTCCTAGCTGGACCTGTGATGTATTGGAATGGGGTGTGGCCAAAGAACAAAAAATGAAACTGACACGTCAGGAGGAGGGGGCTCTAACTGACATCACGGCTTGGAGCGCATTATTAGAACGCTTCACAACAGGTCAGGAGTCCAGATCTGATGGTAGTACTGACGATGATTGTTGAATGTGTTGTGCTGAGCTAGGCACATAGGGGACAACCTACTGTGGTGATATGGTAACGATGGTAATATATTAAATGAATGAGTTGGTTACATCTGAGCTCCTTGGGGTGGTGGGGGGAGCAAATACAATTTGACTAATTGGATATGCTCCATGTCTCTGTCTGAATATGTCATCATTCCTTGCCCAGGAGAGCATTCGATATAGTGGCATCTCACATTGCTATGCACTGCTTTGTTTTTGTTTCTGTTTTTAAGTTGATGAATGATAAATTCAATGAAACTGAGTTATAAAAAAATATATATATTTAACAATTTAGTCTTATTTTGTTGAAACCAGCTTTCCCCGGTATTTGTTTGCTCTTTATAAGCAGAATAAACATAAACATAAACATCTCTATCTTTCTCAGTCCACGTAGCAGAGGAAGCGCTTTTGACCTTTGTCTGCTCTGCCCACCAGAAGAGCCAAGGAGCGCTTCAAGTAAGGCCCTCTGACTCCCCCATGTTTGTGAACCTCTAAATGTGGAGATTGCGGGGGACGGCTAAAGAATATTAAAGATAGGCTTCTTACACGTGTATTACTGGGGCTGGCCAGGGAGTGAGGCGGTTTGCTGTGTGTCCTTTGAAGTGATGCTGTGCGCTTCTTTACCTATCCATGCCTGGAGCCAAGCCTATGTAACAACATTGCTGGTAAAGGCACTTCCAGTATATGCACTCAGCCTGGCTCTCACAGGTATCACAGACGAGAAGAATATATTAAAATAGAAACGTGAAGAACGAGATTTGCCTGTTGCTAAACGAAACTCGATTTTAAACTTTTGAAAGTGGCCAGAATGCTTTGAAAAATTCCAACGTATATATTTTAATGTGCTACAGCTGGATGACAGCAGTTTTGCAAACATATTATAGGACAGAAAAAGTGTGAACTAGGATTGGTTTACTCACTCTTTTCTAATCAGGACCAATTCTCAACTGTAAAAAGTGTCCGGGGCGCCCGCAGCGGCCCTGTAAATCCAATATATATGTGCATCTGATATAGATATCTACCAACTGTGGAGCATGTGCTGTAATTCCTCCTGTCCATTTTGCTGTACTTTGGTAATAAATTCAAATATGAACGTTGTACTGATTTCTAATGGAGTAATAAATGTGTGAATGTGTATGTATTAATACATTTGCTCGAAATAACATGTTATTGGGCCACGTTTATTTTCACTGTCATGGCATAATACAGTGGTTCCCAACTTTTTGACTTTTGTGGAACCCCCACTGTATCATTTTTGGAAATAGGGACCCCCACAAAATCATGATTCTAATTTGAGGACCCCCCCCACTGAGTCATTTCTGGAAGCCGAGGACCGCCACAGAATCATTATTGTATTCCCGGACCCTCCCATTGGGTCATTCCTGAAAGCTGGGGACCCCGGTCCAAACATTGTTGATGATTTGAACCACAAAAAATACAGAAACAAGCACTCCATCAAACATGTACATGAATGATAACCCATGTTATGTAATTTGCAAACAAATAAAATAAAAATGCAAATTTTAAATTTAATAGGAAGGTTTAATCAGATAATATTAATTAATTTTCTAGGCAGTCACGGACCCTCCGAGGAGGCTTTGCGGACCCCCAGGGGTCCCCAGATCCGAGGTTGGGAACTACTGGCATTATATATATATATATATATATATATATATATATATATATATATATATATATATATATAAAACATGTATCTATATGAAGGTCATGTGGCAGGCGGTTGGTAATCAGGTGAAATAGAATTTCAGTGTATACCGTGACATTGCCATGCTGTTCCAGGACATTGCCGGAATTTAGCAAGTTAATAGCTACATCTTGTTTCACATTTCTAGCCAAAAACAGATTTCTAAAGCGTATGTACACATCTCAGCTTGACCTGAATCTGTACACTGGAAGTACCATACCAGTCTATGCTATTTTGGCCACCAGCAGCTGTTGAACGTGGGTTTAGTCACAAAAGCATCTTGCTTCACACATATTATCCAATAGCACTCACCTAAAGTACAGATAACTTATCTTTGTTGAATATTAATCCATTTATTAGAACTTTTTCAGCTATTTAGAATGGGTTCGGGAGAGGAATGAGTTTCTAATTTTGTAGTAAAATATTATTATAAAGCACAGGCATCATAACTCTGATGTGTTTCAATACACACTTTAAAATCACCACATTCTTACGGCCCTTAAAAGTGATCCAATATAGCCTCTGTTTCTCATTTTCTATCCTAAAATATTCTCATTGAGTGTCAAAACCTACGTCGACTACATTTGATTGCCAGCACTGGAATTACTTTGCAGGTCTGCCTGTTCCTACACTTTCATTGTTTTGCAAATTGTTCCACTGAGGAATGGGTAATATAAGACTTTTGTTTCACATTTTTTTAACCTGTGTCTTTTTTTCACATGAATGCTTTTTTGTAATTTTTTATTGAAGCTTATTAAATGACAGCCGACATCGAAGGAATGGGTACATCAGACACAAACATGGCAGTAATGATGGTTAAAAAGGACGAACAGTTACAAATGGTACATTCAGTCGTAACATGCCCGTGGTGGGAATCAGGTGGCAACATGAGATATCATAACAATAGGTTTGAAATCAATGGATGGATAGATGGAGCTATGGTATCTGAGATGCTCGGGCCACTACACTGCTCGTTGAGGAGGCATCAGAGTTCAGCTGCGCAGGAGCTATGTTTGAATGGTTCCCTAAAGTCTTTAGGACGGCACGCAGGGTGCAACGCCTGAGCATATATTTTGGCCTGGGCTCTAGAATAGATCATATCCAGCATCCAACGGTCATGCCTGGGAACTGCTTTTTCCATCATGCCTAGGGCACAATGCGTTGTATAGAAGACAATTGTACTGCAAGAAGCGGGCGCCCAGTCCAATATGTCTAAGTACCTTGAACAGGTAAGGCCACTCCACGGCATCAAACCCCTTTTCCGATTCCCAGCAGTCCTGCCACTGCTGGCAGATCTGGATCGAGCTGATGCAGAATTGCCATCAGGGTACGTACATTAACTCTGTAGATCTCTGTTGGATGAATCTTGACTGTTCAGGGAGCAACAACAACTGCATTAACAGATAGAGGCGCTGCACCAACAATTTATCCAAAATGTTGTTGTCACTATGTAACTGAGAAAGCGGCCTATAGGAGGAACGATGGGGTCTTGTCCAGGTTTGCAACGCACCATTATAACAAATTCATTCAGCAGCGGGGGGAGGTGACCTTTAGTAACTGTATTCAGCTAGAGTGCCTGCAGTCAAGAAGCTAGCAGATTAATACATTGCTTGTAAAACTCTACGGGCAATTAATCGCTGCTCAGAGCCTTGGCACTGGATAGGGCTCGTACAGCATGTTTAACATCCACAACTGTAATAAGCGAATTAAAGAGGTCCCTCCCAGGACCTTCAAAGCCAACCCAACGCAACCTGTTCAAGATAGACTGACAGGGCTCAGGAGTCTCCTGGGGCCCTGGAGGTATAGAGATGAGCTTTGTAACCTCAGAATGTCTTTAGAATATGTTCAGGGAGGACGGTAACTACCCCATCCCCATGCACAACACTAGTGACGCAATTGAAACCTCAATACCCATGCCAGTGTCTTACCTGGTCTATCCACCTTTCCAAACACACAAGCCCAGGCGTTCCTTCCCAGGTACCTCGTGTTCGGCAGCATTATAAAACACCTGCCTCTTTTCCTGCAGGGAGCAGGGGAGCACATGGAGCCCAAGCATAAGCACGTTGCAGTGACTTGATCTCAGCCTCAAGGGGATCAAAGGTGCCATGCAACAAGTGCAGGATACCAGTAATTTTTAGATATACACACCCCTCTGATATACACCTTAAAAGCTTCCCAAAGTGTGGCCATCTCTGAAACTGAGTTCTCATTTAGCTTGAAGAATTCTGTTATCGCCAAGCGGACTTCAACTCTGAAGACCTCTTTGCATAATTCAGAGCCTATAAGACGCCAGTTAATTAAGGGGGGGAGGGTTCAGGAAGGGCAATACCATCTGGGGACTGGTCCTATGAGTCCTCAAATAGATGATGGATTTGCGTATCATCACCGTTAAGGACAGTGTTCCCAGTCACATATTGATGTGTGAAGATGTACCGTGCACAGCAGAATAATATCAGTGTCAACTTCCATCTGGTGTAGAGCCTGCCATATGTCAACTAGGTCATACAGGCACATTGTGTGTCAAAGGGCCTTAGCCACTCAAGGGGATCACCTGTAGACATGTGTAGTTATATCAATGTGATTAGAGACTGTGAGATTAAAGTCTCCACCCCAGACAATGGGCCAGTCTTTATACCTACTACATTTAAGCAGGAATGTCATCAAAGAAGTCATGGTCATCAGTGTTTGGGGCATATATATTGACATGCAATATTGGATGAGTGTGGACTGCATCAGCAAGGACCGGATAACCACCCACCTCACCATGTCAGCAACATCTTAGCTCAGAGCAAATGCAATAGTCTTTTTTTAAATCAGAGTTATTTCACCATAAATTGTGATTTTAAATTGTGAGTCTAGAGACACCAACTCCAAATTTCTATTGTTTCCCAACTGCCAGTTACACTTAAAGGATGCTTCAAAGTAATTCTAATGTTAACCTATGGGAGAGATAGGTTTTGCAGTAGTGGAAAGAAATTGAGAAGTTTTGCAGTACCTGGATATGTTAAACTTAAAAGTACAGGTCCAATATTTGAAATACACTGCACCCTGCCCTTGGGGTAAACTAGAGACTGGTTTAAGGGGTGACGTATATGTAATAAAAAGGAAGGTTTGGGCCTGGCAAATGGGTGTACTTACCAGATATGAATGGCAGTTTAGGACTACACACACATAGGCTCTGCAGTGGCAGGCCTGAGACATGTTTGAAGGGCTACTGTAGTGGGTAGCACAATGAGTGCTGCAGACCCACTGGTAGCATTTAATTTACAGGCCCTGGGCACATGTAGTGAATTCTACTAGGGACTTACAAGTAAATTAAGTATGGCAATTGTGAATAAACCAATAGAGTACATAGCACCTGCACTTTAGCAATAGTTAGTAGTGGTAATGTGCAAAGAATCCTAAAGCCAACAAAACGAGGTCCTAAAAAGAGGAGGAAGGCAAAAATTTGGAGATGACCCTGCAGAAAGGGCCAGGTCAAACAGTGCCACACTTAGAGAAGTAAGATCCCCTTGTGATTCCTGTCACTCCTTCGCCTTTTACCTTTGCCTGTCAATACATACACACATGCATACCCTTTCAAGTAGCTGTGCAGTGACCCTACATTCTGCTGTTCATAGTGTGCAGAGAGGATGGCTCGGAACGCAACCAACTGCTGAGGTTAGTTATGGCTGCACCAAGAGAGACCTCGCCTCACAAGAACATGTCCTCACCTGTGTGTCACTTGGAGAAGAGCAAACCTCAAGCCACAGTGCACGTGTGGCAACTTCGCAAGGACTCTGCAGGAGGACAGAGAGCTCAGGATGCTTCCAAAAGAGGTACTGTATTCTATTATACTGCATTTGAATTTATGTATTGCTTCATAACCATTATGTAGAGCGTATTATTGCATGCAGAGACGTGATCTATTCTGAAAGCTACATGGCGACGAGGATTCTCCGAGTAGGGTTCACTCAGGCACACTCTCTTCCTACGCATCTCACAGAGATGAGGAGGCATGACCCCTTCACAAACATATCAGTCTCTTTGGTAGAAGGCACAGTACAGTCCCTGTCACCGCTCTTGACCACACAGGTTACTTTTTGCATAGCATGTCCTATACAGATCCCAGATGCACAGGGTGTGAAATATACTGAAATACAAATGTAAGTATCACCGAGCAACATATGACCTCATTAATGCACACTTCGGACCTCATGGCTGCCGGCCTTTGGGGTTGTCTCCTCATTGACTACCTGTCGTCATACAGCACAACCTACAGATGGCTTCCAAAGGATGTCGATGCAAGGAGTCCACTAATTGGTGAGACTGATGTTCTTGTGTGTGACAAGAAGTTAGTGACCGCAATGTAAGTAACCTGGGAAGGCAGACGTAGAGTTGAAGGGTACAGAAAAACAGAAGAGAAAGGACTGGAGCGGGCACAAAACACAAAGTCCATAAAGAAAGGGTTGATGAACATTAACCGGAGAGACTTTGGCAACATAGATAGGGTACACAACTGTAATAAACCTTACACATTTCTTTGTTTGACCCCAAACTTTCATAGACCTGACCGAGTTCAGGCCCTGAGTCTGTAAGCACAGCTCACTTTGAATCATGGGATGGATTTGCCACAGGGCAAGTGGACACCTGGAGTAATGCTGAGAATGCCCTCGGGGCTAACCCAGTCGCCCTCCCCCCGGAGGTTCAGAGGAGGGCACGTGAGGGAGACTGATCCCTTGCTATCCGAGAGAGCTAATTACCCCTGCCCCCCTCCGCACTCCCTGTGGAGCTCTCGGGATCCGTGGTCAGCACAGGCCGGATAAAACTGAAATCTGCAGCTGCAATGGCTTAATAAAAACACAAAGTGAAAATCATAATTATAGGAGCAAGTGAAGGAAGGGAAGCGAATAAATAAGCATTAGAGTCCTCAATTACACCAGTCTCGCGAGGGCCCATATTTTCCTAGGAAGAGGCAAACAAGTAGAAGAAAGGGATGGTTGAAGGATGCTTTTCAATGTCTGAGTCCTCATGAGAGCTTCTGGTAGGCCGGCGTTTGCCTGGCCATTTCCGGGGGGTTTCTTCCGTTGCTGGAGAGAGAAATGAGGTTGCTCAGAATCAGTATTTGCACCCGAGACCCATGCCAAATCAGGGCTGCAGTAATATGGCCTATTTGTTTTACCCATGAGTTATAGCTCAAGTCTCGTCACCAGCCCCAAGGATTCTGATGGTGGGTGACTAATGTCCAACTCTTGGAGGGGGCACCCTGCAACTCTAGTGACGTGAGACAACCCTACATAACACCATCGCCCATCTCAGCTTTAGCGTCTCCACGAACTAGAGCTTTGGGCTGAATGGGTCCAACAACTACTGCGAGCTGTAACCAGACACTTACGTACAGATTATCTATACTTGTGTGAGTGCTGGGAAGGCAAACATAGCCTGTCTTCTATCCCAAAGTGACACACAATCATAGTGTCTATGGTGAACAATTTTGCACCTCTTTACAGAAAGGAAGCCGTTACTTTAGAGTTGACACATTAAAAACATTTAAAACATAATTGAACATTGAGTTTCTTAATTCTGGGTGTGTAATCTAAGGTCCAGAGGTGGTAGGTAGTGGATATTAGTTCTGCTTGGAGGACTCCCCAGTGCCACTGTCCCAAGGCACCTTGGCAGGAGCTATGTTACTGCCTTGACCCAGAGCTCCCTTGCCTACAAGCGCACACGAGGGAGGACTCCAAGCTGGTGATGCACAAACAGGTAAGAAACTGCCGACCGTGTTCAACAGATCTGGGAGTATAGACACGCCACCTCCCCACATTCATGGAAGCTCTCACAGGCAGGCACAACTCACGTTTACAGGAGCTTACTCGACTCCCAGATTTGTGAATTAAAGAGCATTACTTACAAAGGGGAAGATCCGTGCTGGTCTTGTGGCTGTCTCCACAAGAGGGAAGAGATGTGCCAGGAGTAGATATCTCAATGACAAACCCTAGAAAAGTAAGCTCTTGCGAGAGAGCTGTGACAGAGAAGGGGCAGGGGAGGGGAGGTTCTAGATCGAGTTACTTCCTGCAGGATCTGGACGGAGTGGCTGTATTTCTTAGTTGAGAATATATGACTGTTTTCTTATGGTTTGGGGATGGGGTGGTGCTTGTTTTGACTGAATTTAAAGGGGTACTTATGATTTCTCTGTCTTTCTTTGCAGTTGGTGCAGGACAGCTGTCTGCCACTGTCCAGAGAGCCCGGCCCAGCGCCCACCAGGTACCCTCTTTATTCTTACCACAGTGCCCTCTTGATTATTCTCATCTCCTGAAACCCTCCTCCACCTGCCCAGCCCACTGATTCTGCAGTCCTCCCATCTCTGCACCCCACTAATGCTCACCTCTACGCACATACACCTTTCTGAAAGCCTGTATTCTGTTAAGCCAACAACACCTCTTCATGGATAACATATTCATTGTGGACACTCTGCATCATATTACCTCCATTGCTGCATCTCCTGCAGAAAGCATCTCCACACCACCTGTACACACACCTCTTTTCCAGCTCTACACATGCCACCTTCCTCTTAACCCAGCCCTACAGCTCCATTACACCAGTAACCCCACTGCACCATCCCTACTGTTTATCCACATGTTCTATAGTTTTATTGTCCCTCCCTAGGTTCTTTTTCTTTCTCTGCCCCATCTTGGGCACCAGTACAATATTTGGTCCATTGTGACCCATGCCACACTGCAGCACCTCTACACCCTTTCTTCTTTGCGCACCCTTCCACTCACTTTCTTCACATTGATCTCATGGACCATTGCATTTTTTGTGGGATCCCTGGCACCTCTGCAACCTATCCCTTACCATACCTATTTCCCTTTGCACCCCTCCCCTCTTCCGTCTCTACCTCTGAGACCTCCTTTCCCCTCTCGAAGGGTGTCTGGAAAAAGGAGAGAGACAACATCTGATAAAAGAAATCCCAAACTCACTGATTTCCTGCACCTCTCAATGTCATCTTGTAGTGTGGTTAGTTTTATGTATCCTTTGTGCATTAGCTTCAGGCTTTAGGCCTTTTTGCACTTTGCCCTGGATGTATTTTATTCATTTGCTTGCAGCTTAGAGCCTCTGTGCACTTTGCTCTACATGCTTTTTATTAGGCTTCGTACTGTTATTTTTCAAATAACCAGTTCTACGGTTTCGTTTTTTATTCATATCACACTGTTTAGCCTACTTCAGCACTGGAGTTCTCCATAACACATTCCTGTTTACTCTGTGCTTCAGTCAAGGATACAGTCTGGTACATCGCCGATAGACGTGGTAGGAGTTTAGACTTGGCATTCCTGCGTAGGGACATTTTGTGATCACGCTGACATGTTAGTTATAAAATCACGTCCTTGTCCCAATACACGCAAGAGGGAGATTCCGACCAGGGAACCACAACTAGAAGCTGACTGCCTCGTTGCAGATGCTGAACCAAGATCACAGGCCTTTGCTCAGGTATGAGGGCTGATGTCTCCCCAGTGATACAAACAGGCAAGCTAGAAGCTTAACATGCTGTGCTCTAAATATAACAAGCAGAGGGAGAGTAGAAACTGTTAGGCACCATGATAGCTTTGTTCTTATGTTTTACTCTCCTGGTGACTATTTCAATCCTACTGTGTTGTATTGTTCTGGTTATTGCGGCTCACGCCTTAATATCTAAAATACAGTCGTTTTATTAAAACATTATATAAAACTTATACTGTCTTTGTCATTTGTATATGAGATCATATTGTAAATGAGAGAGTTGGTTTGGATCTGAGTGAGCACGACTTCCCTGAGAAGTTCCAAAGATGTCATGCGCTCGGCTGCCCAATCATCTCTTCCCTTTGGGAGAAATGAGGCACTGCTAGTTAGCCAGAGCAAGAACCGGATTTAGGGTGACAGAGTTCTTTACACGTGGGTCAGACTCAGTCTCCCACACCGTTATCGATCCTGCTGCCTAGAAATCCAGTAGTCTCATTTAGGATAATGAGAGCCCACGTGACAATCTCATGAGGTAGGTTGGCATTCAGTGCAGCATTACACCCTCTCACTTCTTAATTGGTCTCATTCCAGGCTCTTGTAAAGGTGTTTTTATGATCTAAGTAACACATTCGTAGAGGCGTTAGCATTTTCCTTTCTCTGTAATTGCTCTTTCTTCCAAGGGTCGCAGATTGCACCTGTGTGTGGATCTTGTTCTTGGTACTTGTGATCAAGTGTGCCTACCACCACAAGACTCCATATTTGCAGAAAGTGGTACTTTTTCGCCTACTGAAAACCGAATTCCATGAGTGTATTTGAATAAAGGCTGGATGAAGGACAAAAAGTGCTGCTGAGGAAGGTAGATGGACAAAAAGCAGAAGGAGGGGTAGGAGATATGCTAGAGTTACAAAGGTGCGGGGGACAGGATGGGGCCTGGAAATGGTGGTGGGGGGGGCGAAAAATGTTACAGTTATGCTGGACATTTGTAGGACCGATGTGGGATCGGGTGCAGCAATGCTAGCAGGAACAATCACTCTTGACTTGCTTATTATGATGTGTTAGCGTGGCATCTTTGGTGTTGGAATTTATCTTATAATAAAATGTATAGTAATAAAAAAGTGTAACAAAGGTGCAATGTGCCCTGTGGGGGTGGGCAGCAGTGGTGCAGAAAGGCAGAAGAAGCGGAGTTCCAGGCAGCACGGTGTAGAGGATGATAGACACTGCCAAAGCATGAAGGTATTTACAGAGCTAGGTATATACACGGGCCAACATTTCAGAACTCCAATAAGGGAAATCTGTAAGACTCACGAGAACAACGTTGTACTAATAACTCAAGTTCCCTATGAAAAAAGTGTCTTGACAAGAACTGGGCTCATCTAAAGAGTAAGCAGAAAAATTAGCAGTCAGTACAGTGCTGCTGAATGTCCCTCAAGGCTTGACTGGTGTCAGTTACCACCATCTTTTGTGAAACCTAAGCCTAGCACTTGGTCATACCCTTTAAGGTCTGAGACTCTGATCCATAGGTCTGAGCAAAGCAGTAAGGATCGGTCCTTCCCCGACTGAATGCCTTCAGGGCTTTAGCAGCCCCCTCATTACACTGCTTCTGCAAATAGGCCAGAATCACTGTAATCATTTTGAGGTAGTCAGGCCCAAGCCCATGGATGAGTCAATTCTCGCACATCTCAAAATATCCAAAATGAATGTTCACTAGTGAAACATTTATGCTTCATCCTGACTTCTACATATACTTTGCTGGATGCTCGTCCTCATGTTCTGCCATTAATATCAAGTTACTCAGCATTCTGTAGCCCGTCTGTAAGGAAATGCCTCCTTGGCATGGTTGCCCCCTGACTTTTTGCCTTTGCTGATGCTATGTTTACAATTGAAAGTGTGCTGAGGCCTGCTAACCAGGCCCCAGCACCAGTGTTCTTTCCCTAACCTGTACTTTTGTATCCACAATTGGCAGACCCTGGCATCCAGATAAGTCCCTTGTAACTGGTACTTCTAGTACCAAGGGCCCTGATGCCAAGGAAGGTCTCTAAGGGCTGCAGCATGTCTTATGCCACCCTGGAGACCTCTCACTCAGCACAGACACACTGCTTGCCAGCTTGTGTGTGCTAGTGAGGACAAAACGAGTAAGTCGACATGGCACTCCCCTCAGGGTGCCATGCCAGCCTCTCACTGCCTATGCAGTATAGGTAAGACACCCCTCTAGCAGGCCTTACAGCCCTAAGGCAGGGCGCACTATACCATAGGTGAGGGTACCAGTGCATGAGCATGGTACCCCTACAGTGTCTAAACAAAACCTTAGACATTGTAAGTGCAGGGTAGCCATAAGAGTATATGGTCTGGGAGTTTGTCAAACACGAACTCCACAGCACCATAATGGCTACACTGAAAACTGGGAAGTTTGGTATCAAACTTCTCAGCACAATAAATGCACACTGATGCCAGTGTACATTTTATTGTAAAATACACCACAGAGGGCACCTTAGAGGTGCCCCCTGAAACTTAACCGACTATCTGTGTAGGCTGACTAGTTTTAGCAGCCTGCCACAAACCGAGACATGTGGCTGGCCCCATGGGGAGAGTGCCTTTGTCACTCTGAGGCCAGTAACAAAGCCTGCACTGGGTGGAGATGCTAACACCTCCCCCAGGCAGGAATTGTCACACCTGGCGGTGAGCCTCAAAGGCTCACCTCCTTTGTGCCAACCCAGCAGGACACTCCAGCTAGTGGAGTTGCCCGCCCCCTCCGGCCAGGCCCCACTTTTGGCGGCAAGGCCGGAGAAGATAATGAGAAAAACAAGGAGGAGTCACTGACCAGTCAGGACAGCCCCTAAGGTGTCCTGAGCTGAAGTGACTCTAACTTTTAGAAATCCTCCATCTTGCAGATGGAGGATTCCCCCAATAGGGTTAGGATTGTGACCCCCTCCCCTTGGGAGGAGGCACAAAGAGGGTGTACCCACCCTCAGGGCTAGTAGCCATTGGCTACTAACCCCCCAGACCTAAACACGCCCTTAAATTTAGTATTTAAGGGCTACCCTGAACCCTAGAAAATTAGATTCCTGCAACTACAAGAAGAAGGACTGCCTAGCTGAAAACCCCTGCAGCGGAAGACCAGAAGACGACAACTGCCTTGGCTCCAGAAACTCACCGGCCTGTCTCCTGCCTTCCAAAGATCCTGCTCCAGCGACGCCTTCCAAAGGGACCAGCGACCTCGACATCCTCTGAGGACTGCCCCTGCTTCGAAAAGACAAGAAACTCCCGAGGACAGCGGACCTGCTCCAAGAAAAGCTGCAACTTTGTTTCCAGCAGCTTTAAAGAACCCTGCAAGCTCCCCGCAAGAAGCGTGAGACTTGCAACACTACACCCGGCGACCCCGACTCGGCTGGTGGCGATCCAACACCTCAGGAGGGACCCCAGGACTACTCTGATACTGTGAGTACCAAAACCTGTCCCCCCTGAGCCCCCACAGCGCCGCCTGCAGAGGGAATCCCGAGGCTTCCCCTGACCGCGACTCTTTGAACCTAAAGTCCCGACGCCTGGGAGAGACCCTGCACCCGCAGCCCCCAGGACCTGAAGGACCGGACTTTCACTGGAGAAGTGACCCCCAGGAGTCCCTCTCCCTTGCCCAAGTGGAGGTTTCCCCGAGGAATCCCCCCCTTGCCTGCCTGCAGCGCTGAAGAGATCCCGAGATCTCTCATAGACTAACATTGCGAACCCGACGCCTGTTCCTACACTGCACCCGGCCGCCCCCGCGCTGCTGAGGGTGAAATTTCTGTGTGGACTTGTGTCCCCCCCGGTGCCCTACAAAACCCCCCTGGTCTGCCCTCCGAAGACGCGGGTACTTACCTGCAAGCAGACCGGAACCGGGGCACCCCCTTCTCTCCATTCTAGCCTATGTGTTTTGGGCACCACTTTGAACTCTGCACCTGACCGGCCCTGAGCTGCTGGTGTGGTGACTTTGGGGTTGCTCTGAACCCCCAACGGTGGGCTACCTTGGACCAAGAACTGAACCCTGTAAGTGTCTTACTTACCTGGTAAAACTAACAAAAACTTACCTCCCCCAGGAACTGTGAAAATTGCACTAAGTGTCCACTTTTAAAACAGCTATTTGTCAATAACTTGAAAAGTATACATGCAATTTTTATGATTTGAAGTTCCTAAAGTACTTACCTGCAATACCTTTCGAATGAGATATTACATGTAGAATTTGAACCTGTGGTTCTTAAAATAAACTAAGAAAAGATATTTTTCTATACAAAAACCTATTGGCTGGATTTGTCTCTGAGTGTGTGTACCTCATTTATTGTCTATGTGTATGTACAACAAATGCTTAACACTACTCCTTGGATAAGCCTACTGCTCGACCACACTACCACAAAATAGAGCATTAGTATTATCTATTTTTACCACTATTTTACCTCTAAGGGGAACCCTTGGACTCTGTGCATGCTATTCCTTACTTTGAAATAGCACATACAGAGCCAACTTCCTACACCGTCACTCAGCATGCATGGGTTCATCAAATGTGCCCAAACATGCCTCGGAATTTTACCATTGTATAAAGGCCCTAAACACTACAACCTGGGTTAAGGTTCATGCTCAGGATACCCTGAGAGGGTGTCTCAATGCTCCCTTTGCATGATTCTGAGGGCAGCTAAAATTGCATCTCCCGGGCTGGGTGAATGCATGTGAGTAATAATTCTCTTAAACATTGGTTACAAATAGGTTGAGTATAGGACCGTTTTAGAGGTAAGAACAAGAACACGTAGCACAAAAAATAGTTCTTTATCAAAGGCGTGCTAAAAGGGAAGAATCAATAGTGAACCTCAATGCACTGAGACAGTTCAGATGGGCCAATCGGGATGTGCTAAAGGCAGTTACCTCGTTATCTTTTATCTATAGTTTTTTTTTTCTCAAAAGAGAAACTTCTCAAGGCTTTAGTTCTTCTTCTGTGTCCAGGTGAAGATGGCATGGTGGGTGAAGAATTAACAAATCTAGGCCTCAGGCTTTCTTAGCTGATCACTCAATTACATGGCTCCTGGAACAGCATATGTACAGTGAACATCGCATAAGCCTACCACTCCTCCTATCCACGGCCAGGGCACATAGAGATGGACACAGCCAGGTCTCTCGACTTCAGGAGTGTCCAGCTGCATCTACGTTGACTTCTTTGCTTAGGCTGCCTTCAGGCCACTCTGGGAATTTAAAACTCCCATATTAGTCCGCCAGAACATCCAACTACTCCGTGGGGCAAATATAGAGTATGGAGGTATTTAAACATGTTCAGACTCAAACAATACATCCTTCTTCATGTCCGAAGGAATCAGGGGCAGTCCTCAGAATTCATGGCTTCTACCAAGGTCAGTCAGCTTCAGCTAGGCACTATAAAGGTGAAGATTGTTTTTGAATGGTGGTACTTCCAACTCTTAAGATTTATAAAATTAGTTACCTTAACAAAGTCTACTGAGACTTGACTTCCTACTACTAAAACCATGTATGTTATCCTGCAAATCCACCATGGGAGGAAGTGGAGATTTCGGGTAACTACTCCCTGTTTCGAAATGTTCATGGGATGAGGTAGCTGGCAATGGCGATTTGGATCCAGCATGGCCATGTTGCTTCTTTCAAGCACAAAACTCATCACCAAGTTAATGTGTGTGAATAGTTATTCCTGTGACAAAGCCAAAGCTGCAGAGTGCTTTTGGCTGTTT
Source organism: Pleurodeles waltl (assembly GCF_031143425.1). Taxonomy (NCBI): domain Eukaryota; kingdom Metazoa; phylum Chordata; class Amphibia; order Caudata; family Salamandridae; genus Pleurodeles; species Pleurodeles waltl. The sequence goes on from NC_090446.1 coordinate 1,112,886,066, forward strand.
TCAGACTGCGTTTTCAGCAGGGGCGTAGGAGACAATACATTTCTGGGGGGGACAGGGACAGCCTTGGGAACTTTCAATCAACCCTATACAAATCGCTTGTTGTTTGCGAACTGCAGGCTCTGATAAATATACACAATCATATATATTAGAAGTGAAATAGGGAGAAAGGAAGGCATGTTTTCACAGTCTGAAAGTATATTTTATTGTTATTTACATTCACAAAGTAATTAGCTCAAATGTGAAAATAACATGTTGATTAATCTTGCATCTTCATGCACCAAGCAAATAAAGGTAGGAGGGTACATACCCTTTGCGCCCCACACCCATCATGCCCCTCATCTCATGCCAATTGGAACTGCACTGGAGATATCAAAAGCGATTAGGTACAACAGCTGTAAACTGTGCTCAGAAACCACAGTTCTAATAACACTTCTACTCCTGTGTGTGATCTTGGGAAGCTCAGCTCCACATCAGTCATAACTAGAAGCATTTCTACTGAAGACGCTCTTGGAGTTACAGGCTATATAAAGATGGATTCTTTAATCTCTGTATAAACTGCAGTCACTCATTTCTTTAGAATCAGCTGTTTGTGATGCACCAAGTCACTGATTAAAAAGAAAAGACATCAGAAAATTACTATGATAGTGTTATTATAGTCGAGTTCTGACATTACAATGCCTTCTGCCAGAGCTAGCAGCCGAGGTGAAAGGCAGATCCGGTCACAGAGCATAATTAATGCAGCTGTTTAAAGCAAAAAAAATGGAATGTTGCTTTTCTTTCTTCTGCTCTACTTTAACAGCTTGGAATGACAGAAGCTATGCACAAAGGTTTTAAGTGGTTTGTGGGAAAGTTGGTGGTGTGACCATGTATTATATTGGGGTAAAATACCCCCTGCGTACATAAGGATATTGCAAGTCACCTTGAAGTTCATACCTTATAAACAAGCATTGGCAAAGCCAATAGGTCTCGCCTATGCGAGTTCTATTGCCTTTGCCAATGTGTTTTTGCCATGCTGTACACTAGTACGACTACTATTCAGCATGGCTCAAAGTTAATGGCATAAAGGAGAATGATGTGTCATCGACTGGTGTGGCGTAGTGTCATGCAAGTACAGTGTCCTAGAATAGAGCAGTAAACTAACTTTAAAGGAACAGGGGTCCCTTGAATAAAATGCAACACCACTCCCATAAAAAATGATATTAAAGTAGTATGCAAATGGAATGTGTCATGCATTTATTCAATCAAAATATAAAAGAGCAAATGTAGTGGGAAAACATCAACAGAGGAAATCGAGAAAGACTGGTATTCGGGCATTACACAAGTTATCTGTAAATGTCACCAATTACAAGAAAAATGTAAAAAGTAACCTATATAGTACAATGGTCCGGAGGAGGCCGGGCTGGTTTGTAGTTGGTACCTATGGTACTTACACCTTATACCAGGTCCAGTTATCCCTTATTAGTAAAATGCAGGCAGTGTCTAGAAGCCAGGCTCTCTAGGGGTAGCTGAGCAACCAAGGCTTATCTAGGAGACATGCAAAGCTCATGCAATACCACTGTAGTCACACAATACTCACACACATGAAAGAAAATACTTAGTGTTACAAAAATAAAGGTACTTTATTTTAGTGACACAAATGTCAAAAATACCATAGAGACTATACTCCCTTGGGAGATAAGTAATACACCAATTATATACACTAGTATGCAGCAACAGCAATAAAAACAGTTAGAAAACAGTGCAATTAGTGAAAATCACAATGGATAGAAATGGGCCTGGGGGAAACACAAACCATATACTAACACCTTGGAATGTTAATGTCGGTTTCCCACCTAGGCAAGTGTGGTGTGTAGAGGGGTGCTGGGAGTGTTAGAAAACACCAAAGGTAATTAATAGAACCCACCTCAGAGCCCAAGAAAGCAGGAGTAAATCACAGTATCTTTCCTATAACACACAAGAACACGAGAAAGAAGATAATGCAAGAACCAGAAGAGACTTCAAGACACAAAGGGTAGATTCCTGGACCTAAAGACCTGTGGAAGAATGGGACTAAGTCCAAGAAGCACAGAAGAGTCCAGGGATGACAGGAGCCCCTGCTAACCCGAATCAAGGTGCAAAAGAAGAACCACTGGTGAAGAACAACAGTCAGTACTGCACCCAAGAAGATGGATGTGGGTTCCTGGTTGGTTCAGATGATATCCCACACAGGATGGATGACTGCAGTCTGGTTTGCCTCGCTGGATTCCGCCAACAAGCCTTGGCACACGCAAAGCTCACGGTTAGCGGAAAATGGCACTGCCCAGGACCAGGAGGGACCTGGTGGACTCTACCCAGGAGGGGGAGTCAGAGAGGAGCTCTCAGCAACTCAGAGAGCCCACAGAAGACCAGGCAGTGCACACAGGAGTCCCCCAGCACGGGGACAAAGGAGTTGCAAAAGGAGGCTCACGCAGCACAAAATCAAAGGATCCCATGCCACCAAAGAACCACTCAGGAAGCTGTTCATCGCAGCAGAGAGTGCTGGGGGCCGGCGCTACATTGTGCACAAAGAATTTCGTAGAAAGATGCAACAAGCCTTGGCAACTGAAAAACACGTGGTGCACAGGGGTACTGTTTTGCGTGGGAAGGCAAGCTCTTACCTCCACCAAAGTTGGACAGTAGGACGTCAGGACCATCGGGACCACTTCAGTCCACCACCCGTGATGCAGAATCCATGCAACTCATCAGGAGAGGGGACCTACGCAGATGGTTGTCGTTGCAGAGAGGTGCTGGCTGAAGCAGGGGAGTGACTCCTTCACTCCAAGGGAGATTCCTTCATTCTTTTAGTGCAGGCTGAAGACCGGCTGTCCTCTGAGGATGCACAACCGGGAAACAGCTGCATTTGCTGGCCAGAGCTGAAGATACAATGTTGCAGAAGTGGTCTTTGCTTCTTTGTTGCAGTTTGTGGAGTTCCTGGAGGGTCCAGGTGCAATTCTTTGGTGAGAAGCTGAAGTAAAGGACGCAGAGGATTCCTGCTGGAGTCTTGCAATCCGAATCTGAAAAACCTCCCAAAGTAGAGACCCTAAATAGCCCTGAAAAGGGGCTTGATCAGCTAAACAGGTAACCTATCAGGGGACGGCTCTGATGCCACCTGCTGGCACTGGCCACTCAGATGCTTCCAGAGTTCGCTGCCAACTTCTAATCCAAGATGGCAAAATCCAGGGACCCTATGGAGGAGCTCTGAGCACCACACCTGGGGTGGTGATGGACAGGGGAGTGGTCACTCCCCTTTCCTTTGTCCAGTTTCGTGCCAGAGCAGGGACTGGTGGTACCTGAACCGGTGTAGACTGGATTATGCAAGGAGGGTACCAAATGTGCCATTCAAAGCATTTCCAGTGGCCTGGGGAAGGAAGCTACCTCTCCCAAGCCTGTAACACCTATTTGCAAAGGAAGAGGGTGTAACACTTCTCTCCCAAAGGAAATCCTTTGTTCTGCCTTCCTGGGCTTGAGCTTTTCAAGCAACAGGAGGGCAGAAACCTGTCAGAGGTGGCAGCAGCTGGGGCTACCTGGAAAACCTCAGAAGGCTGGAATGGCAATACTGGGGGTCCTCTAAGGAGCCCCCAGAGTGCATGAAGTCATACAACCAATGCTTGCAAAAGCCCTGGGGTATGATTCCAACATGTTTGATACCAAACATACCTATGTTCGGAGTTACCATTATGTAGTTGGACATAGGTAGTGACCTATTTCCAGTACACGTGTAAAATGGCATCCCTGCACTCACAAAGTCTGGGAAAATGGTCCTGGAGGTCGTGGGGGCACCTCTGCTAGTGCAGGGGTGCCCTCACACACAGGTACTCTGCACCCTGCCCTCAGGGCTGGAGGGCCTGCTATAGGGGTGACTTATAAGTCACCCGGTGCAGTGTAAATGGCAGTGAAAGGGTGCATGCACCTTCTCACGCAGGCTGCAATTGCAGTCCTGCAGAAGCCTTTTGCATGGGCTCCCCATGGGTGGCAAAAGAAATGCTGCAGCCCATAGGGATCCCTGGAACCCCAATGCCCTGGGTACCTAAGTACCATATACTAGGGACTTATAAGGGGGCACCAGTATGCCAATTGTGGGTGAAATACTGGGTTACCAGTATGCAACAACCATAATTTAAGGGAGAGAGCATAACTACTGAGGTCCTGATTAGCAGGATCCCAGTAGACACACTCAAACACACTGGCAAACAGGCCAAAAGTGTGGGTAACCAAGCTCGAAAGAGGCTACTTTCCTTCAAGGTTAGCATCCACAATAATGATTTACAAGCTTTTATACCCTGACTTTTACATGAATGACTCAAATAGTGAATCTAGAAGTCATTAGGTCATAGTGCCTATGCTTATGCCAACTTATGTACAATATCACAAATTCAAGTCAAGGTACTTTGGCCGTCGATATTTCGATCCCCTAGACAAGTATCAGGATCATCCTAAGCCTTCGTTAAGCTTGAGTTAAAAGGGTTACAGAGTGCTTGTAACCAAAACGGCGAAGATAAATCTGACTCACGTCTCATATGAGTGACAAGGCAATCAACGGAGATCTGAATCTCTAATCAAGCGCCAATGCCATAAAGTATTAGTAGAGTGGAGTAGTGTCACAGTGTAATAAAGTGTCATAGAGTGGAGTGGCAGAGTGTCATAGAGTGGAAAGGCATAAAGAAGAGTGAAATGGCATAGAGTGAAGTAAAGTAACGTGAAGTCACATAAAGAAAGTTGGGTAGAGTGTTGTTGAGCATAGTACATTGTTGTATAGTAGAGTGGCATACAGGGTTGTGCAGTGGTGTAGAGTATCATAGACTGAAGTGGCATAGAGTGGCATGGAGTGGTATAGAGTGGAGTCAAGTGGAATGAAGTGGCCTATAGGGAGTTGTGTAGGGAGTTACAGAGTGGAGAAAGTGTTAGAATGTAATGGAATAGAGTTTCATCGTCTAGTATCATGGAGTGTAATGTCAGAGTGAAGTGTCAGAGTGGAGTTGGGTGGTCTATAGTGAAGTGGCATAAAGTACAGTGGTGCAAAGTAAATTGGTGTCGAGTGTAGTGGTACAGAGTGCATTGGTTTTGAGTAAAGTGGTGTAGAGTGCATTGGTGAAGACTGCACTGGTTTAACGTACAGTGCATTAGTGTAGAGTGGTGAAGAGTAGAGGGGAGCAGAGTGGAGTAGCACATCATAGATTGCAGTGGTGTGGAGTGCAGTCGGGCAAAGTGCTGTGTCATAAAATGATGCAGTGCATGGTAGAGTGGTGTGGCACATCATAGATTGCAGTGGCTCATAGTGCTGTGTCATAGAGTGATGCGGTGCATCGTAGAGTGGAGTGGTGCAAGGTAGAGTAGACTGGTGTAGAGTGTAGTGGTGGAGTGCAGTGATGCAGAGTAGAGTGTCATAAAGGGCAGTGGTGTAGGGTAGAGTGGCACAGAATACATTGGCATAGAGTGCAGTGATGTAGAGTGATGCAGAGTAGAGGAGTGGCGTAGAGTACAGTGGTGCAGAGTAGAAAAGAGTTGCATAGAGTGCCGTGGCATAGAGTAGACTGCTGCAGAGTACAGTATAGTGGTGAAGAGTAGATTGTTGCAGAGAGGAGCATAGTGATGTAGAGTGCAGTAGCATATAGCGGTGCAGAGCAGATTGGAGTGGCACAGGGTACATTGGAGTGGTGCAGGGTAGATTGGACTGGCATAGCATAGAGTGGAGTTGTGTAGATTGCAGTGGCAGAGAGGAGTTGATTTCAAAGTAGAATGAAGTGCCCTACAGTGGAGTGGTGTAGAGCAGATTAGAGTGCAGTGGTGCAGAAAAGAGTGCAGTGGGACAGAGTACAGTGGCATTGAGTGCAGTGGTGCAGAGTAGATTGGCATGGAGTTCAGTGGCAGAGAGCGCAATGTTGCAGATTAGAGGGTCGTCGAGTACAGTGGTGTATTGTAGAGTGGCATAGAGTGCAGTGGCATAGAGTGCCGTGGCGCAGAGTACAGCGGCATTGAAAGCAGTTGAATAGAGTGCTATGGTGCCGAGTAGATTGGCATAGAGTGCAGTGGCAAAGAGTGCATTGGTTTTGAGTAAAGTGGTGAAGAGTGCACTGGCAGAGTGCAGGGGTGTAGTGTACTATGGTTAGAGTAGAATAGCATAGATTACAGTGGCGTAGTGTAGAGTGGTGTAGAGTGGAGTGGTACAGCATAGATTGCAGTGGTGTAGAGTAGCACAGAGTGGAGAAAAGTGGTGTAGGGTGCAGTGGTATAGGGTAGATTGTTTCAGAGTAGAGTGAAGAAAAGATAGAGAAAAGATAATATACTTCAATATGCTTAAGTATGTAACGATAACAACAACATAAATAATAACGCTAGGCATAACGCCCCAAAATGAAATATGGCTTCTCCCTGTTAGCCAAGCTGTAATCACAAAACATTACCTAGATAACAAAACATTAAACATAAATGTTAGAAAACTATACCCTTCTAATAGCTAAACTGTTGTGTGAAAAGGTAAAAGCTGGGTTCAATCTCGACTTCACTGTTTCACCAACTGGTGTGATCTTAGGCAAATACAAATATTGTTTCACAGTCTCCTTTCTAGCCTGCAGGCATCCGGGTGAGTGGGACTCTGTTTCCTCTTTAGATCTTCCTCATTGTCTTGCAGTTCCTCTTGAAGGCCTCCTGCAGTGCTCCTCTTCAAGGCGGCAGGTGATGCAGACAGTAATCATCCAAAACTCTTTTCTCCTCCTCGTGCCCTTTGTTCTTATACGCACCCTTAATGCCCACAGCTGTGAACAGGACAAACAAAAGGGCAGAGGGCGCAGGGGGCCTCTGGACTCACCTTCATTCTGTTACCATCAGATTGGAGGATGGTCGGTACAGGGCTATAATAAGTAGCACTTTTGTGCGCTAATGGCCCTCTGAATAATATATGTGAGAGGGGAAATTATTGTGTCCCCTTGTCCCCCCCACCTTCGTCCCCCGTGTCCCCCACCCTCCAAAATCTGGGAGGATACATCCCCCGCCTCCCCCACACTTCCTACGCCCATGGTTTTCATCATGTGGTAAAACTTTTTAAAGCTAACCTAACAAGGGCCAGGAACCTAAGAGAGGTACTTGCTCACTCTTGGGTGGCTGGTTTAAGTTTGATGCAACATTTTTTAAACTTCTTTTATGGATTTTCATTTTATAAAGCAAACACATATTTACATCATAAACCTCATGTGTCTTCAGTGCCGGTTAAATGTATTTTACATATCCGTTTTTCAGTTACACAAATATGAACTTCTCCGTGGCTTTGCACTTTAGGATTCAACTATCCTTCAATAGATACGTTATATTTAACTTTGAGAATTAATTAAGTAAAGAACTGGGTGGTGATTCCTGGCCCATATTCTACACTTTCACAGCTATAGTAAACGTTAGATGTGAGTAGGCCCGGTGTCTGGTCCTTCGACCGGCTGGTGACTTGTCTTGGTGCAAATTCTTATTGAAAGGTGTCTGAAGGAGCATAAGTGTAGGGTTGCCCATCCCTCAACCTGTACTAACTAGTACATTTTCTTTGCACATACGTTTGACTTCATTTTTTGGCTTTACTACACTTAGGTGCATATTTAAGAAAAGTGGCTCTGCACACAGTGCAGCGCCATTTTTCTTGTGCCCCTTAGTGCCCCCCTAACGCCACCATGTGTGCGCTGCATTTAAAATACGGCACACCATGGCAGTAGTTAGGGGACTAGCGTCAGAATTGTTTGTGCCAGTCCGGAGCTTTGCAGGATTAGCATACATTTTTTTGACGCTAATCCTGCAAAGCACCCAGAGGCCCATTGTAACCAATGGAAGCCTCCTTTTAATGACTCCTCTGAGCAGGCGTTAAAAGTGCCGGAAGAAAATAATGCAAAGAAATCTCTTAGATTTCTTTTCGCCATTTTTTTCGTCCCCCTAACGGGGGAACGCCCCATTTGCATACATTATGCCTGGCGCAGGCATAGGGTGGCTCAAACGGTTATAAAGTGGCTCAATGCATGCATCGTGTCACTTTGTAAATATGCCGCTGCGTTTTTGGCCTTCTAACACCAAATTAGCGTAAAAAAAATGAAGCTAATATGGGGTTGGAATGGCACTAGGGCTCCTAAATATGCACCTAAGTTTCTTTTTTTTCTTTTCTTTTTGGAGTTACAATTCCTAACCCTTATGCAATTATGACTTAGAAACCTCATATGAAAATAAAGTCACATATGTGACTCTCAATGTAATTTACAAACTTTGTAATTTGCATGATATTTGTTGCCACTAGCTAGAAATTATGGCCCTTTATTAAAGATTGGCCGGCTGCCCTTCAGGGTGGCAGGGGCTATTCTGTCCCCCACTTCTGAGGAAGTATTGTAGTGGCGGTTCCTCTGAAGGCACTGCAAATTTTATGTGTGTTGACTCTTCAGGCGCCAGCGCACCAAACGTTTTTGTTATTTAAATACAAACTCCAAAAGCAGAATTTTGTCGTTGAAAAACAAAAAAGTGATAACCCCATTCCACGGGAAGTTTCTTCCAGGGTGAGGGGCTTGGACAGCTATTCCCCTACATTTGTGGGGGAGCACCCTGTAAGCCAAACTCAAGCCCTGTGACTTAAGCCATTTAAGTCGAAGAGGTTCCTTTAGTAACACTTGCCTTTAGCCCCGCTGCACATCTACAGGACTGACAAAGGCAATTCCATTTGCCGGACACTTGCGATCAAAAGCGTTTCTCTCGACTTCATCTTTCAAGTTGACACATCTATACTGAAGCAGACAGCTCTCATCTCCCATACGTGTTGTATGTGTGCACCTTTCATCAAAACAAGGTCTTTCTGTACAAAGTATTAAGTGTGGCCTGAGAATGGCTGCACAAGGGATAGGGCCAGTTTTAGTGTTGTTGGTGTTTGCTGAAACAATCTATATTGACGCCTCCTGCACCCCAGGACATCTTTCTCTAAGAATTTCCTCACTACCACCCTTCAACATTAACCCTCATCTCTCCATAGTCCCTCTCTCACATTTCATTTCTTTCGTAACCTTACTCGTCCCAACATATAGTATCAGAGCACTTTACGTCACACACATATACAGATACAACAAATCCTGCAAGTGTGTAAATCAATGTTTAGGAAATGTTACATGAGACAATGAGGGCTACAAGATGTGAAAGTCACATGATATCCATGCTTATAGGCATCATAAGTTAAGACTGTTTGGCCTGGAGATACACAACTCTAGATTTAAAACATAACACAGTGGTTGGGGTTTTCTATGCTTTTAAGAATTTATTACTACCCATAGGACCCTTTTTTAACAACCTTAGATTGAGAAAAAAACCCAATTGGTTCTAAACCTATGCCTTGCAGTTTGCATGCAGCTATTTGATGCTGGCTCACAGCTCACTGTGCTATTGGAGTGATTGTAACTTATGAACTGCAAGTAACGCAAGAATATATGTGATAAAACCAGTACCCCACTGAGCTATTTACATAAAATGCAAATCTGTGATCGGCATTTTACACATTGTACTTTGTAGCAGGCATATTGACCGTCTGTGCTACTTTAAGATGAACCACAATTATGACTACACAAAACACAGATCTCCCCAACAAGTATATTAACCACCCGAGTTATCTTGCCGTTATTATTATCCTCTGAACAAAGGCCCTGGTGCATTCAACGCCGTAAGATATTCTAAATGCAACCTGTTTATGACCAAATTAGGAAAGCGAGCAAAGACAATTAAAACGTTTTCTGATTCACTTTACAGGGGCTCAATCAGGGTCGAGCAGCACATTAGCGCTGCTCGATGTATGAAGACCTGTGTCGGTCCGAGGGGACGCCACTGAGGTCACTGGTGCTGTTTTGTCCGCGAGGGACAGGTGAGAGCACAGTCGGGCTGCCCTGTCCCCCACACAGATGAAGAGCGCCAGAGGCTGGCGTGGGCCGAGCATGGGAGGCTCACACTCTTTGTTTCGCGTATCTCACTTCCATATTGAATTGTTCACAAGTAAAACTGATGTCAGTAATCAGAAAACAGTACACATATAAAATAACAACGATACATAGAGTAATAAACAGAGTAATAATAAAAAAAAATAACAGAGGAAAATGTTCCCATTTTTCCAAGTACCACAGTTTCGTACATGAGTAATAATTTCTTTCTACAACGCATGAATATAAGCAATAAGATCAGGGAAAAGGGGAACATAAAAATGAGTTGTATTAACAATAAACTTCAAACTGAAGATAAATGTATACCCAACAGTAATAAAAATATATTAAAAGAACAGTGCTCCAAACATAAAGTGATGCAGTTTGCCATTTAATTTATACATCATTTTCTCGAATTTAGCCACTTCAAACATATCTTTCTTCGCTCCCACCAGCCTAGCTCACTGGTCTTCTCTGACAGTAACTCCTCTTCTTCTTTGTGGAATATTCTGGTTGCCTTTTCTAGTCTAGAGGCTACCTGGAGTCAACTGAGTTACTGACGTCACTGCAGACTGTTGATGTCGATAGAAGGAGCAGAGGAAACATGAAACAGCGAGAACTGCTTAAAATCAAAAAAGAGGGTAGGGCAGTGCTTAATTTGAGCCAGTTGTTTTCGGTGCGGAGCACTGGCACTTATTTTTGAGGGCCCGCACTTATTTTTCTGCCTCAAGCATTTACTGCGAGCAAAAGGCACATATGGGAAAGTCGGAGGAAGAGAAAAAAGAAAAAGCTTCACAAAGGGAGAAAGCAGAAAGCTGCAAGAGTGAGCTGAAGGGGCATGGAGTGACTGTAAATAGAGGTCCAAGATGGCTTCAAGATTATGCTGCCTCAGTATTCCGTGCTCTCACATGTAAGTGCAGCAGCCACGAGTTTCAGAGGAGAGATTTGGGCAATGGCACATTTTTATTTACAAATTAAGTACTGGGGTGGGGGCAGGCCAATACACTTCAGACATGGCCATCATTGGTTGCGCCTTATGGGTGCCACATTTTATTGACCGTCCTGAAACAGTAACAACACTAGGGTTGGTATAGCTAATTTTACGTGATACAACATTATAAAAGAGGTGCACAGGTCATCTTCTCCTGCATGTGCGCCTGTGACACACACACACTAGTGACTGCTGCTGGCTGGGGGCAGCAGGACTGGCCTGTGGGACTAGAGCAGCCGTAGCAGGCAGGCTCTTTCTGCAGCAGCAGCTGCCGCAGATATCAAGGGGCGGGGCGGGGGGACGACGGAGATGACAGGGATGGGGAGGATAAATTAAATTTAAAAAAACCTGTTTACCGTTCGTCGCCACCGCCACCATCCTCTCCTACCACCTCGCTCATCCTCCTTTCCTGTTGTGGTGTCCCAGCATTAGCTGGGACACCAGAAGAGGCTCCCCATCAACCTTGGCACTGCTTACATGTCAAACATAGCTTGTAAGCAGCATCAGGATTGGTCTGAGTGGCTCAGACTGCTGCTCAGTCTCAACCCTGGGGCCTGTGCAGTTTCTCCAGTCCGGCTGTGTACACAGCTGGGCTGGAGAAACCTAAGTGCGCATGTGTGTTTGGGCAGCTGTCTTAGGCCGTCCAAACACACATGTGCCCTTACTGCACACAATTCCTACCTCCCGTGTATGGGCGTAGGAAGTGTGGGGGACACAGGGGATATGTCCCCCCAGATTTTGGAGTGGGAGGGACACAGGGGCCAAGGGTGGGGGGGGGACTTGATGACAAAATAATTTCCTCTTCTCCTCTGTAATTCGCAGTGCCATTAGCACATGGAAGTGCTACCTATACTGGCCCTGCACTTGACCTGTGACCTGCCTCCAGCTGCCTGTGACCAATCTGATGGTCAGAGCATAAGGGTGACGTCACAAAGGACACTCACCATCCCTCCATTTTGTTGTGCTGCAGCACACAAGGAATTCTTTCTCACCTTGCCGCCACCGCTGCCTGCAGACTGCACTTCTGAGAACAAAGGGAGATGAGAGAGGCCCTTTGTTGATTGCTGTCTGCATCCTATCCCTCCTGTGCCCTACCATTCCTGTCCCTTGAAGATCGAACCCTGAAGACAGCAGCAAGATTTGAAGAAGGTAAGGGAGGTTTGGGTAATTAAATAAAGTATTGCCCAGTATCTCCTTTTCTTTTTAAATACAGTGCTATGTTGCCGAGTATCTCCCTTTTTAAATACAGTATTGTTGAGTTACCGTAAGATATAAGCAGGGCAGGCTTTAGCGCGCTGGTGGAACCCTCTGCGACAATATTTGTTAGGGCCCCCGTTTCTGTCCCCTCTCTCTCGCTCTCTCCTCTTGTCTGTCTCAAGCTTGTCTGCCTCAGTGCTAATTATTGTCCGCTAAGGTGACATCCTGCCCCCCCAAACATTCCTGTCTCCTGTCTCTCCCTCAGCCATCCTGGCATTTGTGACAGCCCGCTCTGAAGGCCAAGGTTTGTCTGTAAATTTAATTTCCTGCCAACGGCCTGTGGATGCAAAGCCAGCACTGTGGCAACTCACAAGCTTTACAGGACTTCACAGGCCGAGGTGGAACAGAGGCTGACACTGCCGGATAGACAGCGGAGAGACCGGCACACAGCAAGGGTCCCAGAAAGAAGCAGATGGCCTGCAAGATGGACAGGGCCGGGTAAGGCAGCAGGGCCGGGTGCTGACTTAGGATGGGGGCGCTCCTTCTGGGTGTTCCTTGCTACCAACAGTTTTCAGGCAACAATTAAAATCTCAAGATAATTCCGGTGATTAACGGTGTTCCTGGAGAGAGATTGAAGTTTTGTCTAGTGGAAGTTTTGACTCATCATAACGTACAGGGTTAAAATGCCTGCTGCAAAGAACGTCTACATGCAGATCACAAAGTGCATATAATGTGAATAGGTCAGTGTGTTACTACTTTTGTCAGATTTAGGAAAGTTCCCTCTTTTTGGCATAGTTACACCCACTTTTTGCCTGTTGTCAGTATGTTTTAACTGTGTACACTGGGATCCTGCAAACCAGGACCCCAGTGACTGTGCTCTCTCCCTTTATATTTGGTTGCTTGGACCACACACACCCCACATTTGGCATACTGGTGCCCCCCTATAAGTCCCTAGTATACGGTACACAGGTAACCAGGGCATTGGGGGACCAGGGGTTCACCATGGGATGCAGCATTCATTATACCACACATAGGAGCCCATGTAAAATATATCTTCAGGCCTGCCATTGCAGCCTGCATGAAAAAGTGGATGCACCCTTTAACTTCAGTTCACCCTAATGGTAGGCCCTCCTAGCCCAGAGGGCAGAGTGCAGGTACCTGTGTGTGAAGCCATCCCTGCAGGGGCAGAGGTGCCCCCACAACCTCCAGCTCCATTTTCCTGGACTTCGTGAGTGCTGGGATGCCAATTTACATGTGTACTAGACATAGGTCACTACCTATGTCCAGCTACATAATGGTAACTTCGAACTTGGGCATGTTTGGTATCAGACATGTCGGAATCATACCCCAATACTATTGTCAGTATTGATTGTATAATTCCTTGCACTCTGGGGGCTCCTTAGAGGATCTCCAGCATTGCTCCGACCAGCTTTCTGGGGTTTTCTGGGTAGCTCACACTGCTGCCATCCCTCAGACAGATTTCTACCTTCATGCTGCTTGAGCAGCTCAAGCCCATGAAGGCAGAACAAAGGATTTCCTTTGGGAGAGGGAGGCACCACCCTCTCCCTTTGGAAATAGGTGTTACAAGGCTTGGGAGTGGTAGCCTCCCCAAGCCACTGGAATGCTTAGAAGGGCACATTTGGCGCCCTCATTGATAAACCAGTCTGTACCAGTTCAGGGACCCCAGTCCTGCTCTGGTGCAAAACTAGCCAATGGAAAGCGGCTTGAATCCAAGGTGGGCAGAGGCCTCTGGGAGCATCTGAGTGGCCAGGTCAGGCAGGTGACTTCACAGCCCCCTCCTGATAGGTGGTCACCCTGCTAGGTGCCCAATCCCCCTTTCTGGGCTATTTAGGGCCTCCCTCTTGGGTGGGTCCTCAGATTTGAAGTGCAAGACTCCAGCAGGACTCCTCCGCAATGTTTATTTCGACTTCTGGCCACTGGAACCGCAACTGGACTTCACAGGAACCTACAATCTGCAGCTCCAGCGATGACTTCACCCTGCACCATTGTTTCTCCGGCTCCTTCCAGCAACTGCAACATTTCCCCAGCTGTGCATCCTCTGAGGGTGGCAAGTCTTCAGCCTGCATGAGAAGAAAGAAGGAATCTCCCTTGGAGTGAAGGAGTCACTTACCTGCATCCGCAGGCATCAACTACAATGACAACCGGCTGCATGGATCTCCTCGCCTCCTGAGCTGCATGGATCCTGCATCAGGGGTGGTAGTGTGGAGTAGTTCCCTTGGTCCTCTCTCCCAGCTGTCCAACTTTTGAGAAGGTAGGCTCATGCCTTCCCATGCAGGTCAGTACCCCATGCACTGTGTCTCTTGCAGCTACCAAGGCTTGTTGGCCTCTTCACGAAGGAATCTTCAGGCTCCATGTAGCCCCAACCCCCAGCACTCCTCCTTGCGAAGCACAGCCCTCTGCGTGCTTCTTCTGTGACGTGGGACCTCTCTTCAGGTGTGCTGCGTGGGCCTCTCCGTGACTCCTTGCCTGTGGATCTTCTGTGATGGCTGCCTCCCCTTCTCTGGACTCTTTGCACTACTGAGGGTCACCTGGGCCTCCCCTCCATGGGTTGAGTCGGGCTGGACCGTGCTGGTCCCCGGCAGCTCTACTTTTCTCCTACCGTGATATTTGCGTTTGACAAGGCTTGTTGGTGGTTTTTCTACACCAAAGACTGAGTGCAATCCTCTATCCGGCGTGGGACGTTGACTGCATCACCCAGGAACTCTTTATCTGCTCCAGTGCTTCATTGCTGACCGCCTTAGTCTCCCTGTCGACCAACTACTGCATCCACAGACGAGTGGGTAATAGATCCAGCTGCGACCGGACACTCCAACTTGAGCTGGACTTGATCCCCTTATTTTCCAGGTCTTCCTCTTCCAGGACCCACCTCTGGTTTCTTGCAGTCTTGTCTATGTCTTGCAATATACTTCTCTGAAGTCCTTTTGGTGGGTTGGGGAAAAACCAGTAACTTACCTCTTTTCTCCTGGTCGCTGGGAGGCATTCTGGTACTTACCTTTGGGGTTTCCTAGTTCATCCATCTCCCCTTTCCCAATTCCACTTCCTTGCGTGGGGACCCGACTTTCGCATTCCACTTTCTTAGTATATGGTTTGGTACCCCCAGGCCTTCAGGATTGCCTTTTGATTTTCATTGGATTTTATTGCTTATTATGCCAATTTCTGATTGCTACTGTACAGAGCCGGCTTTAGGACTGGTGGCGCCCTGTGCGACAGTTTATTGTGGCGCCCCCCACCCAATGACCTTCTCCTCGGTTTCACTCACTACCACCCGGCAAATGTGCCCCTCATCTCTCCACTGCTCCCCTTTCACATAAATTCATGTGTTTTAAAGCACTTACAAAAGGCTGGCTTTACTAATCCACTCAGCTAGCCACTTAAAATATAGGGGCATATTTGAGAGCCCCTAGCTCCATTCTAACGCCACATTAGCATATATTTTTTTTTTTACGCTAATGTGGCGTTAGAAGGCCAAAAATGCGGTGCCATATTTACAAAGTGGCGCAATGCATCCCTTTGTGCTACATTATAAAAAAATCTGAGGCTAGTCCTCTAACTGCCACCATGGTGCGCCGTATTTTAAATATGAATCACACATGGTGGCGTTAGGGGGGGTTCCCAAAGCCCTCCTCTTAAAAACGCGGCTGTTGTAATTAAATGTGTTAACATGGAATACCGAGGTAGCGTAATCCTGAAGCCATCTCGGGCCTCTTCAATCCATTTACAGGCACTCCCTGTCCCTTCAGCTCACTCTTGCGGATTTCTGCTTTTCCTCCATTGTGATGCTTTTTCGTTTTTCTCTTCCTCCGTCTTTCCCATATGTGTCTTTTTCTCACAGTAAATACTTGAGGCAGAAAAATAAGCGCCGGCCCTCAAAAATAAGTGCAGGTGCTCTGCACCGGAAACAACAAGCACAAATTAGGCACTGCCATAGGGGCATATTTAAGAGCCCCTAGTGCCATTCTAACGCTATATTAGTGTCATTTCTTTACACTAATGTCACGTTAGAATGCCAAAAACACTGCGCCAAATTTACAAAGAGGTGTAATGCATGCACTGCACCACTTTGTAACCCTTTGCGCTACATTATGCCTGCGCCAGACATAATGTATGCAAAGGGGGCATCCCCCGTTAGGCGGGGCCAAAAAATGAAGCAAAGAAATCTGTCAGGTTTTTTTGCGTCATTGTTTTCCAGCCATTTTAACGCCTGCTCAGTGCAGGCATTAAAAGGAGGCTTCCATTGGTTACAATGGGCCTCTGGGTGCTTTGCAAAACTAGCGTTTACATTTTTTGCGCTAATCCTGCAAAGTGCAGGACTAGCGCAAAAAATTCTGATGCTAGTCCCCTAACTACCGCCATGGTGCACCGTATTTTAAATATGAAGCACACATGGTGGCGTTAGGGGTGTGCAAAGGAGTGCAAGAAAAGTGGGGCTACACTGCGTGCAGCGCCACTTTTCTTAAATATGCCCCATGTCTTCTAGATAAGTCTTGGCTGCTCATCCACTGCTACCTCTAGAGAGCCTGGTTCTAGACACTGCCTACACTTCACTAATGAGGGGATACCTGACATAAGGTGATAATACCATAGGTACTGACCACACACCAGGCCACCGTCCTACATCAGAAAGCTCCTTTTTTCTCCCCTGCAGTTTATAAATTAAAAACTATTGAAGAACAGTGAGCAATTAACTTATCAAAGAGCTGCATGCAAACTTTAAGGTATAGATTAGAGTGTTAGGATTCTCCCTCCCCCCCATTTTCATTAACTTAATGTTGCAAAACAGGTTAATTTGAGTGCAAATCAATTCTTATTAGTAAAGAGAGCCCCAAACCATGGTGTTTTGTTTTAAATTCTGAGTTTGCTCTTCTCCAGACAAAGCACTCTTAAACTATACCTGCTACCAGTATGGATGACCTGTGACTCCTACACCTTGGAGTCCTCTGTTTTATGTAACATTTCCTATACACTGATTCACACACATATGATGATTGTCTCTGTGTAATGTTTGTGAGATGTAAAGTGCTCTGACACCCTAGACTGGTATGAGGGATGTATTATGGAACAACACATGTGTATATCATGCATGCCTTAACAACGCGGTATCAACAACGCCTGCGTCTTTACCATGCATGCCTTTACCACACATGCCTTTACAACAAATTTCGTTGTAAAAGTATGTTTGGTAAAGGAACATGCGTGGTAAATACTCCCCGCCCTGCCCCCTTACACCTGATACCATACTCCACCCTGCTCAAGCACTTAAAACTGCCCCTTCCACCACCTGCCCTGAGCCCTAAACCCCCCCGTCCTGAGCTCTAAATGTAACCCTGCCCTGTCCTAAAAACTACCCTGAACCATGCACCCATCCTGTGCCCTAAAGCCTACCCTACCCTGCCCTGTCCTAAAAACTACCGCCTCCTTGCCCCCACCCTGAACCCTAAAACCTACCCTGCTCTGTCCTAAAAACTACCCCAACCCCTCCGCCCAGCCATGAACCCTAAAACCTACCCCACTCTGTCCTTAAAACTACCCTAACACCCCCACCCTGAATCCTAAAACCTACCCAACCTTGTCCTAAAACCTACCCTGCCCCTCCACCCCCACCCTGTACCCTAAAACCTACCCTGCTCTGTCCTAAAAACTACCCTAACCCCATGCCCCACCCCAAACCCTAAAACCTACCCCGCTCTGTCCTAAAAAACAACATGACCCCCACCCTCTACTCTACAACCTACCTCACACTGTGCTAAAAGCTACTCAAACCCCCACCCTGTACCCAAAAACCTACCCTGCACTGTCCTAAAAACTACCCGACCCCCACACCCCATCCTGACCCCCCAAACCTATCCCACCCTATCCTAAAAACTACCCCTACCCTATCCTGTCCTACAAACTACCCCAACCTCCCACCCCAAGCCCAGCCCAGCCCTAGACTACTTACCTCTCTCTCCTCTGCTCCCTCCTATTCCACCCAGACAGCTAGACCGCTCTCTAGCTGTGACCACGCATATGCGTGGTAAAGACATGTGTGGTAAAGGCATGCGTGCTAGACCCATATGTGTGGTAATGGCAGCGGGGTAATTGCATTGTATTGATCGCATTGTAAGTGATGTTTCCTGGTATGAGTGGTGCTATAAAACTAATGAAATGCATCTGAGAGAGAGTGGTGATGGATGGTAGAGAGGGAATCCGTGGCAGAGGTGGTGATTGGGGGTCTCCAACAAAAAATGTCGCACAGGGCGCCACCAGCACTAAGGCCGGCCCTGTCAGACAGCACAGCAGTTCACAGGACAGTGGCAGCACAGAGACTGCCCCTTGACAGTCAGACAAGGACCTAGCAGCAATCATAGAACTTACTGGACTTCATAGGTGGGGGGGGGGCAGAGACTAACACCTCCCGACTAGAAAGAAAGCTCTCAACAGGCAGCACAGTGCATGGCAGGCAGCACAGGAATCGACCAGAAGCACCCTGCCCAGCAGGCAGCACAGACCTCTCAGGACTTCACAGGTGGTTAGCAGCAAAGAACCTGTTGCTGCCCAACAGGCAGCAAAGGGCCAAGCAGACAGGGAATTGCAGGCCGCACAGGACTCGAATGGAAGCACTGGGCCCGACAGTCAGTGCAGCCTTTTAAGGACATCATAGCCAGGCGCCAGCACACAGCCTGCCACCACCGGACAAGCAGGAAGGGCCTAACCAGTTGAACCGCGCCTGCCAGGCAATGCCTTCCAAGCTGCAGTCAACAGGGAAGATGTACATTACTTGACAGGCAGCAGAGGACATATAGGGTTTCCCAGGGAGGTGGTGCAAGGCAGCCTGACACTACCTAGCATTCATCAAAGGACATAACAGTCAGTGGCACTGTGCCTGGCTCACTGCCTTAGACCTTACAGACTCCCAATCCTCACAGGCAGAACGGGCCTGATAAACAACATAGGGTCACACAGACTTTGGCACAACAAATGGCTTTTACCAGTGACACAGCGTGTGCCTTGACACAATTCTTTTTGAGTGATACTGAGTTAGCCTGGCTGACCAGGCCTGTCACTACCTTCTCAACCTTCTCTCTTAATATGGCCAGGTACTGCTAAGGCCTCCCACCCATCCCAGAGTTTTGCCTCCATCATGTCCTATTACAACTTGTTAGTCAATAAAACACACTTCTTGGGTTAGGTGTCGTAAATCTCCGGCTGTATTTTATTTCTGAAACAGCAAATTAAGATCAATCATCACTTAAAACATTTATAAGCAGTAGCCCCATCATATTTACAGCTTAATTTACATGTGTAGATGTCTAGCCTTAGCTGAGGTGCTAATAAATCTGATTTCGTAATATTATCTAAATTCAAATGTTATGTATCCACTTCAGTGACTGCAGATGAGATCATGACTGGCCCATGGTGAGTCTTAGGTCCGGATCCATCCCTCTGGCTAAGTGGCCTTGGGGTAGGTCCCTCCATATAGGAGGGCTCACCCCCTGTTGCTCCCCTCCCCCCACCGCAGCAACCCTTCTGGGTGCAAACTTTGTGCAGGGGGTCCACCTCAAGGTTGTTCCCCCCAGAAATGTAGTGTCTCCTATGCCCCCTGCTCCCGTGGCCCAGCCCCACCCTGCACCTGCTGGCTAAGCCAGCAGCAGAAAAATAAAATGATATTCAGATATCGTTTTATTTTTCTGCTTCTGGCTTTTAGCCTGTGGGGGACACACACTCCTCTGCCATTGTGGAGGCAGCCCTGTCCATCTGGTAAAGAGAGATGTTACGCATTAGCTAACTTAGTGCAGTGGGAAAGTGAGCGTCTGCAGCAGTTAAAGGGAGTAGGGGGGCGACCTCCCATTACAAAAACGCACACAAGTCTCAATTTAGCCCCAAAATAAGCCAGTCACCAATTTGAGCTTTTCCCTCCAAATATCGACCATTTGTGGGTAATAGCTCAATTCAGGCAACAGTGAACGTCCGTGATTATGAGAGCATCGTTGTCTGTCTTTTATTTCCAGGATGATGAACGCCATAGAATTTGGAAATTAAAGATAGTCATTTCGATCAAAGCACAAATGACACCCCAAACGTCGAGCCTCGTGCTCCCCTATTGATAACATGCCCTAAAGCCGGAACTGTTTACCATTTTAATTGAAGGACAAGAAGTCTTAGGAAGCGATGGGTGTCCTAGATGCCAGTGAAGTCCAAAACCCTAAAACACTGGACCAGCCTACCTCAACGAACGAGTGAACTTCCACGCACCCACTCGTCTACTCCGCTCTGCTGACCTCGCCACAATCCCACGCATCCAACGTACCACCTCCGGAGGCAGATCCTTCTCCTACCTCGCCTCCAAGACCTGGAACTCCCTCCCCACCAACCTACGCAAGACCCAGGACCTCCTGACTTTCAGAAAGCACCTAAAAACATGGCTTTTTGAGCAGTAATACGGCTTCCCAACCCCCCCACAGTGCCTTTTGACCCTTTCGGGTGAGTAGCGCACTTAAAACATTTTTTGATTGATTGATTGATTGAACCCCTCGTACAGGAAAGCAAACTCTTTGTGAGTTCAGAGCACTCCTCACATACAACCCAATCAGAGAAGACAGATTCAAGAGTCTCTGACATGTCTGTGTATGACCCAAGCCTTTAACAGTACATATGTTTCTGAAACCATGCCTTTAAAATTCAACACTAATACCCGTGAGTCAGGAAGAGGACACATGGGAGCATGTCCTGCCCTACATGATACCCGTGTGCCGAAACCCACCCTCAGCCGGTCTTAAAACCCATGCGCAGCAAGCCCTGAAAGTAGGATGTCTTCCCATAGTTTAAACAATGCTCACCTTACTTAAATGTTAATGCCAGCAGACTCCCATAAGCCAGATATTTGAAGACGATTCTACAGCTCTGCATGCAAAGCTTTTATTTGTATGTTATTTGTAATGCGCACCAAGGGCCAGTGGCCAGGTTTCTAGGTACTATATACATTTTAATAAGGAAGTAACAACGGTCATGAAATTTACACCCAAACTAGACCGTTCCTGGACTCCGTATGCAAAACAAAATGGTCTCTAGAAAGAGGATGCTGTTCTGAGGCATCCCTTGCTTTCAGAAACGCACGCAGTGTCGGGGCTATGTTTTAATAGAACCTTCTCCAAAGGAGGCAAGTTAGCAGGAGCGCGTGGCAAGGTCACGCATAATGCAGCCGGCAATGGCAGCAGACACAATGTACACTTACCAAATATGTAAACAGCCAGTAGCTGTTTGCACTGTGGTACTACTGTGAATAGAAGTTAAATCATGCAACCAAAAAGTAAATATTTGCAAAATATATTCTTCAAGATTGTTTGGCAGAGCTGTGTACATTTGTAGACTATTTCAAAACTGAAAACAGGAACCTTGAGTCTTTTCAATAGTGTAAATAGTCTATTATTGTTTCAAAGTTCCAGCACGCCCGTCACATTAGAACCAACATGTTGGCCATTAGAATGCTAAAACAGTCATTCACCATGGACAACAGCATTCCATAATAGTCACGTGTTAGTCGTTAGAATGGTAAAACAGTCATACACTATGGACAGCAGCATTCCAAAATAGTCACGTGTTGGCCGTTAGAGTGGTAAAACAGTCATTCACCATGGACAACAGCATTCCATAATAGTCACGTGTGAGTTGTTAGAATGATAAAACAGCCATACACTATGGACAACAGCATTCCATAATAGTCACGTGTTGGCCGTTAGAGTGGTAAAACTGTCATACACTACGGACAACAGCATTCAATAATAGTAAGGTGTGGGCCGTTAGAATGGTAAAACTGTCATACACTAAGGACAACAGCATTCCATTATAGTAAGGTGTGGCCCGTTAGAATGGTAAAACTGTCATACACTACGGACAACAGCATTCCATAATAGTCACCTGGTTTACAGGAAGTGCACTACTGATGAAATGGGTGTGAAGCAAGGAGCCCATTACCACTACTTGGGAATCTGTAGTATCCTGTTAAAACTGAAAATAAAAAGAGAAGCAAAGAAATGAAAAGGGAAATATAAAACTAGGTAGTGGATTGTCCAACCTGCCCTGATACTGAAATGCACTCATTTTCAGGGTACTGTGCACATGTTATCAGAAAACGCCACCATTCACAGGGCAAGAGAGCTAATGCTTGATGTGAATGCTGCTAGAAAGAAAGAGTGCTAACCCAGAAGCCTTTTGTGTTTCTACATGGCTATATGTATATATATGAGAGTATGCAATATTTAATTATGTTTTTTTATTAACAAGATCCTGGCGGACAGATGAGCCTCAACACAAAAGAAAAGGGAGAAAGGCACTACTCCTTTTCCATCCTCCCTGCCTAACTATAGCTACACACACACAAATGAAGGAAAGGAGGAACAAAACTACTCAGGGGGACCCTGGAAAGATGCATAGATCTTGAAAATGTCCCCCATCCACTAGTAGAGGCATGCTTCTTCATAGGGCCTTCTTCAGCATCCCTGCATAGGCCTGCTTCAACATCCCTGCACAGACCAATGTCAGGGATGAATCATAGGGATTTAGGGAAATAAAATACACAGAAATACATAGGGATCTATTTTTCAGCACAAACAAGAAGAATTAAAGCTACCTCATGGGAGTCCCACTCCTCTTTATTAATGGACTCCCTGGATAGGATAAAATCATATTACGATAATGACATAAGGGTATTAGTGCCCCTTCATCCCTACTGCTTGCTTTTCTGTTGACATGTTTCAGCCTTTTTCTGATCGCCTTCCTCAGGACCAAAGGTCCCACTTCTACAATGCCCCTTAACAACTAATTTCAAAATAGGGGAGAAAGGGGAGAAAGGATACCTTTATCCAAGAAGGCAGTACCTATTTTTCCCAGTATTACACAATCACACTCTGATTCTTCTGAAAACCAAAAAGACGTAACTAGATATCAATACTTAAAATCACTGCGTCTCTCCAGAGCTCACATGTACCAGCCCCCACCTAAAGTATATTATTGCAAATTATGGGAAAAGAGGTAATTTCTTCTTGGGGAACCCTCACTAGTACTCTGAAAGCTCTTTTTTGTTGATCGCACATGGTCTGCACTATGAAGGTAGACCTGAAAAAGCATGTTGATTAATGTAGCTCTGGGAATCCCATACTGTTTTCAAACACAAATGCACTTTCCTCATGAATGTCCTCCTCCCTTTTCTGCTGCTGCCCCCAGAAAAAATACAAAAAATTATCGTCTTATTTAAGACACTTTAACAGCACTACAGTGCCATGTGTGTGCCACAAAAAGGAGATCAGGCTC
Organism: Pleurodeles waltl; assembly: GCF_031143425.1. Classification (NCBI taxonomy): domain Eukaryota; kingdom Metazoa; phylum Chordata; class Amphibia; order Caudata; family Salamandridae; genus Pleurodeles; species Pleurodeles waltl. The sequence goes on from NC_090446.1 coordinate 1,112,909,487, forward strand.
CAATCCATTTAAGCTTTATACTTTATGAATGTTAGAGCCTTCTCTAGACAGTCATACTGTTGCTGACTCAGGCAGCTGAATAAACAAACAAAATAACCACAGCTGTGTGAAGGAGAAGCAGTTTTTCTGAGGAAGCACACAGCTTCTGCATCAGTTAAAACATGTAGTCTTGTCCACCAACAAATGGGTGAAACCAAAGTCCCTCTCTGTAGTACTCCTGAAAGCTCTTTTTAGGTTCAAGACATAAGGTATGGCGACAAATGCGCTGTTGGGGCAGACTTAAAAAAAAACACAGACAACAATAACTCAAGAACAAAAAGGAAATGCCAAAAAATAGCATGTGATACTTCAATGTTTAGGGATTTGCGGCTAGCATAAAAACTTGGAAACCTCTACGTAAAAAACAGGCAGTTAAATTACTAGCTCACTGAGATTAATATGTTAATTTTTAAAACAGAAAATTTTAAAATAAATCTGTATAGTCTATTTTACAGCACTTATCATGGCTGCATTATCGACAATCATACTTTCCTGTTGAGGCAAGAAGGCACTCATAATTAGCAGTGGGTTTGGTGGTAAGGGTGGATGGAGCTCATGGAGTTCTACTCTGTGGAATTCTGTGGAATTCCTCGGAGTTCCGCGAGCGGCGGAGTGCTGCCTGCCCTAGTGGCAGCCTAGCCTGAATGCACCTGATCTCGGAAGCGCTAAGCAGGGTTAGCCAGGCCCAACCCTGCTTAGCGCTTCTGAGATTGGGTGTATTCAGGCCAGGGCCGTAGCAGTTTCATGCCTCTTGTGTACCGGCCTGCCCCATGTGCACTGTACACAGTGCAGGCTGGGGCAAAAGAGGCCTGAAATGGCAGCTTTCGCTGCCTACGGCCCTGGCCTAAATTCTGGCCAGGGCCGTAGGCAGCGAAAGCTGCTGTTTCAGGCCTCTTGTGCACCGGCCTGCCCCACCGTGCACTCAAGAGAAAGCGAAACGAGGGTCTTACCTGGGTCCTCCCCTGGTTTTTGCTGCCAGTGGCCTGGTTCTCTGCCTCCCTCTGCCCCCTGCTCCCAGGCTGCTGGGGAGGCCAAAGGGAGGCCTGGATCCGCAGCTGGCGCTGGCAGCAGCTCCACGATGTCAGGCTGAGTGTGCACTGCAGCCCAGTTAGAGGCCACGCAGCCCAACCGCAGACTGTCTGCACTTGCTCTGTGTGGCCCATTACTGGGCTGCAGTGCGCACAGAAAGTTCCGCTCCACTGCTGGGGCTAGTGGAGCTTTTGGCTTACCTCTGCGCTCCAAGCAGAGCATGGAGTGCCAAAAACTCGATTAACTCCGCCAGAGGAGCAGAGCTCACCACCCACCCCTATTTGGGAAAGAGTGGATGGGCTGTACTGATCAACAAAGAACAGGGATATCATTCTAAGTCCTTGGTGCAAAGATGGAGAATGTCTTTTGCCTTGTTGTCGTCTTTTTTGCACTTTTTTGTCTCCTTACTGAAGGTGTCCTGGCTGCGGCAGTGTGGCGAGCCACCAGAGATAGTGAGCTTGTCATCCAAGTAGGCAGGGGTGCCAGTCATGATGGATTTGTAGATGAAGCTGTTGGTTTTGAAGGTGGTGCAGGCTGGCGGGTGAGGGTGGTATGGAGTTCAATCAGGGTGTGGTGAATTGTTCAGATTTCTACAAATACTAATGAGGTGTGCTACAGCATTTAGTTTGCACATAAGGGGAGACAGTGTGGACTAAAATTCCAAGATGGTTTCCTAGATACCAGTGCAACTTAAAGTGTGTGGCATAGAAGACTTTTGAGCCATATAGCAAAGAAAATAGCAGAAAATAGCTTACTTCTATTGAAGGCATCTCTCAAGTCACTATAAAACTATGCAATGTGATATAGTGAGATAAACCTGATTTCTGATATATTTACCTTTTTATTTGAAAAATTATAAAGCACATGTCTTAGTTATGTACACGCAAAGCATTATTATTTAGGGCTTTCTCTGAAAGTAATTAACCTTATACAATTATTCATCCCAAACTTGCATTATTAAATGTGAAACTACTAGAATGCAATGATATATAGATTAAATGGGTTCAACAGCATTTGGCCTGAGCCACGACTACAAGACTCCTATTAACCCACTCTGAGGTATTTAAAAGTTAGAAAACTAATTATCAGCATACATTTAGGCTTCTCTAGAGTGGAGTTTGTTTCTGAATTAGCACGATGTAGATTTAATTAACAGTTTGAGCTTTCACCTGCACACAATGGTTTTTGCCAGAGTCGCAGCACCTCTGGAATCTATACAATTAAGTGATGCCGCAAGTTTCTCTCACTAAGCGTCCCTTTTCCTTGGGCTTCAGTGGTGGCTATCACTGCAAGGACCAGGGAGAAAAGCCAGCCCTCTATGGTTGTAACCGGGCCAGTATTTTACTGCATGGCCACTATTTTCAGGTCTAAAACAAAAACAGGTATTTTTCTAAAGGAAGACGAAGACTAGTTTGTATATTTCTGGTCCTTGTCTGTGGCACACTGAGAAAAGCAACGAAGGCCTGGCCTGCTTGCTGTCATAATTATCATGAGCTGAATTGAATTCAAGCATTCCACCCTATACTTTTTTCTTTATGCCAGTGAAGTGCCCAAAGTCCAATGAGTATGCCCTAATGTGGGTCCCATAGCTTCCTGGGCCATAAAGTGCAAACTGTACCTCATTTAAGAGGCCTTACAAGGAAGAGATCAGTCTGGAGTTGCTTCCAATCTGAGAAAGCAGATGCCATGGCATGGCTGAACCGTTCCCACCTGAGCAGAACCAAGGCTTATTTGCATAAGGTTTTTCCCTGACAGTAGTAACACAGAGAATAAAAAACATGGACAGTAATTTCACTCAAGTAATGGCCTGTGTTTGAAATTAATTCAAGGATTCTTCCTGTCGTTTTCTGTTTTTGTCAACAGAACAAACAAGCAAACATCTCAAAATAACTCCTAAAGATATAACTACATAGAACAAAAAGTCTTTGGGTCTCTGACAAATTAAAATCTCTCAAATTGGAACTGCGAAGAATAGAGTATATGAGCTAAATAAAAAAACAAAATATATCAACATACTTGCCACCTATAAAATCAGGTATCACCTATAAAGTTAAAATCAGGGAACCGAGAAAACTACTCCCTCATCATGTCTCCCAACCTCCTACTCTTCTAAATAATTATTCAATGATGTCTCAGATCTACAGTCTCCTTTAGCTTCCTCAGCTACCTTTCAACACTGCAAAATCTATGTCACAGTTCAATTCAAAAGAAGATTAAGGTAATACATGATAAGGCAGAAAAAACATCTTATACCCGATAATCTTCCAATGACAACTTACAACAGCCAAAGTGTGATGACCTTTACCTTTCATACCAATTTATGGGGCCATTCTTGATGCTGCTGTTACAGGCTGTTGTCCAACTGGTTTACGTCCAGCTATATTCACACAATTTATTGTCTGTTGTCTCAAATCTCAGCTCCTAGACTTGTTTAACCGTTCTTTTGGACGAGGTATTTTCCCATCACATGGAAAATTGCCATTGTGATAAGACCTTAACAATGTTCAGCCAATCTAACTTTTACCATTGTTCAACAAACCTTTGGAAAACTGTTTTAAACAGCTTCACCAATCTGTCTAAAACAATAATTTGTCATATGCCTTCTAAACTGGATTATGACCCTGATACAGTATGGAACTGGTGATCCTTCTACAGTACTTGTGGAAGCCTTGCAAAACCAACTACCTCCCTTCCCACCTAAGGTCATGCACAGCTTGAGCATTCATCTCAACCCCAAACTATCATGTGAAACACAAGTGACAAAAGTGTCTGTTATGTGTTTGGTCAACTCAATGTCCTGAAGAAACCTTTACCTTACATCATCAGCAACTGACCCAGGAGTTGTCCAAGTCTTAATTCAAGATAGGCTGCATTACATTAAGACTGTTTATCTATCCCCGAAAAACTCTATCAACTTCAACTCATTTAAAATTTTGCTGCCTTTCTCATCTTCTGCAACTCAAGACATGGCAAGTTATTGCCATTTCTGAGAACTCTTCAGTAATTACATCATCACTGTCAGATTTTTACTTTAGGTGCTAAGCAAAACTTTATGCTCCACCAATCAGTTTTCATTATTACTTCACAGTACCCTTAGCACACTTGTAGTTTCATCAAGAAGATACTGATATGGGGTTCGCCAAAATTGCTGAGTTAATTTTTGTTTTTCACCCCATTATACCCTATTGTAAATCAGGCCACTAATCTCTTGAACAGATACAATGTGGTATAGTGGGAAAGTTATAGGTATTAAAACAAGCAGCCTTGTGTTGCAATCTTGGTTCTCATACTCAACCAAATTATTTGCTCTTGGGCAAATCTTGTTATCCAGGGAACATGGTCTCATTATCTGCCATTAGCTCATGGTCTTACTGGCCATTATCAGAATGTAAAGATTTTAGGGTGGGCACCTGCTTGTTTAGGGCTGTTTAATTCTCAATGTTTACACTCCTGCTTTTATCAGATCTCTAAAGGTAAAACATTTTTAAAAAGTGGGCTGTGTAGGCCACCTTCTCTGCTGGATGCTCCGCTCAGGTACCATGTTAACAAATGTTGGAGCCTCACACCTCTGCACAGTATTTGTTCGGATTATCAGTGCTTCGACATCCCACTGTGCTGGGTTGCTGTAACCTTCCAAGCTTGCATGTTTGGTTTACATCCCTTTTTGATAAGTATGCTTGTCTGCATCGGCCCTCTGGCAAACAAAAATGTTGGGCATTTGGTGTCCTGCAGAAGCTCACTGCAGGAAAAACCTCTTAAACGAGAGACAGTCTTTTGCCCTACCACCCTACTTCACTTGGTTTCAGAGCGTTGGAGCATGACTGCAAGGTCTAGTGGAAGAGGCCCCTCCTGAGCCTCACCGCACTGGAATGTCACCATGAGGCCTATGGGAAAGGGGCCAGTGTTGTTGGAATTGTGTCATCGGGCCTGATGCAAGCAAGATAAATAGGTCACCACCCTCTCAACTCCACCCACTGGCTGGATAGTAAAATGTTGCCATAATTTGAGGATATTAGGCCCCTAACACCCCTGGGCTCTAGTGCCACTGCAACTGCTGCAAGATTGATAGTTATGCCCATGAAAGGAGCTTCATTCCATGATTGCCATGGTTGTGTGTTGTGAGACCCAGAGGAGGACCCCCCCCCTTTTGTTAGGCCTCAAAGGACCCTGGCTTAGAGGCCAAGCAAATGGCTGCTAGAGACATAGCAATGGTGCCATGGGCCCTGATGCACGCAGGGGACGTTTTCCTCTGCCCCGCTGTCAACTGGCTGGACTGCGTAATATAGACTTAATTTGGGTGCATGGGGACCATATTCCTAGAGGACCATCATGCAACTGCACTTGCTACACTGTTGATTGCTACACTCCTCAGAGGTGCCTCTTCTCCTGGTCCTCACAGCCATAGTCCAGTGCTGCGAGATCCAGGGAAGGCTATGAGGCCTGTGCAACAGGGCCATTGGTGTAGCAATGGCACTTTTGGTCCTTATGCAAGCAAAGCAAATTGTCCCCCGTCCACTTGGTGCTTAGTAAAATACAGCCATAACTTGGATGAATTGGCTAATTAACTTCCCTGAGCCCTGGTGCCACCGCAGCAACCACTCTTTTGACAGCTACACCCCTCTAAGGAGCCCCATCCCATGGGCCTCAGAGCTATGGTCCAGCAATGTGAAACCCATGAGGGTGGAGAGCAACTCCCCTCCTCAGCCTTGCAATGATTGACCATGGCTGCAAGACCTAAGGGAACATAGGCCTCTCAAAGGCCTCCCAGCATGTAACATGGCTATGAGGCCCATGAAAGAGAGACACATAGCATAGCAATGGTGCCATGTGTCCTGGTGCAAATTAAAAGCACCCTTCACCCCATCCACTGCCTGCACAGTATAATACAGCCATAATATGGGTGCGCTGGGGACTGCCTCAGCAGCACTATGGATTGATATGTTCCTGACATGGTACAGCTCTTTGAAACACAGTGGAGGAGTCCTCATCCTGAGATGCAGAGGAAGGGGAAGGTCCCACCTACCTAAGCACCGTGGTCTACCACTGTGAGGCCCAGGTCAGTCGAGCACTTTTCCCTGGGCCACGTAGCCATGGTCTAGTGCTGCAAGGTCCAAATAACCTCTCCCTGGGCTCACCATCATGATCCAGAGCTGCAATGCCCAAGGGAAATGGCCATTTCCTCTGGGTGTTATGGTCATGGACTAGTGCTGCAAGGCCCAGGGAGGAAATCCCTATTCCCTGGGACTTGCAGCTATGACCCGGTGCTGTGAGGTACAGGGAAGTGGCCCCCCATCCATGGTCTAATGCTCCAAGGCCCAGGGGAGGGAGGGCCCATTCCATGGCCCTCAAAGCCATGGCCCAGTGCTGCAATGCCTAGTGCCCATTGTCTAAGGCTGTAAGACCTAAAGGGGGAGGTCCCTTCCCTGGGCCTAGCAGCCATGGTCTAAGCACAGCAAAGCCGAGGGGAGTGCCATTTCCTCACCTGGGTCTCAAACCTGTGACCTAGCACTGTGAGGCCCGGGGACAGCTTTGGACCTCACTGTCATTATCAAGCTTTTCAAGGTAGAGGGGAAGGGGCAATAATCCACTGTTGTGAATCCCAAAGCCAAATGTGCAATGTCTGGTGGAGGGAAACATCCTCCTCCTGGGCCTCACTGCCATGATCTAGTGCTGCAAAGCCTAGCAGCAGGTGCCCCACTCGCCTGGGCTTCAGAGCCATGATTCAGCGCTTTGAGGCCCAAAGCCAAGTTTGCGAGGAAGTCCTCTCCTTGACATCGCAGCCATGATGTAGTTCGATGAGGTCCAGGGAAGAGACAAAGTCCCCCCTCTCTCTCTCTCCCTCTATCTCCTCTCGCACCCTCCCCCCCCTTGGCGCAGGGTTATAGCTGCACAGCCAGAGGAGAAGGACCCTCTTATCTGGACCTAACAATCATGTTCTAGTGCAGAAAGGCTCAGAGGACACTTCTCTGGGCCTTGCCACCTTGATACAAGGCTTCAAAGCCCAGAGCAGGGGACCCTTTCTCCTGGATCCCACAGTCATGGCCTAACGCTGTATACCAATGTACCTCTTAGCTATGGGATAGTGCTGCAAGGCTCAGGGAGGGAAGCTCCCTTCAGTGGGGGCTCAGTGCTGCAAGGACCATGTAAGGTGGCCCTTAGACACGGTTCAGTGAAGCCCAGGGGAGGGTGGTTCCCTTGCCTAGGACTCACAGCCATGGTCCAGTGCTGTATGGCTCAAGGGAGGGGGCTGTTTTTCTTTCTCTCTCTGCTGGGCCTCACAGTCCTGAATCACAGCTGCAAGGCCCAGGGGAGGAGAAGCCTCTCCCCTAAGCCTCACAGCGCTGTACCCTGGTTGATGGGCTCCCTTCCCTGGGACTTGTAGTGATGACCCAGCAGTATGAGGCCCAGGAAAGGAGACCTTTTCTCTCTTATCGCCCTTTCTCTGTTGGACCTCCCAGCTATATCCCAAGGAGGCACAGCTGGGGGAGAGAGAAAGAGACATGCCATTTATGGCAAAATGGAGTGGGCCACCCTATAATGTGCTCAGCGGGGAGCCCTGGACAGCTGCCTACGCCCAGTACCGGCACAGATTACAACCAGTTCTGTATGACAACATGTTTATAGCAATGATGTTAATATCACCTGATACATTCAACATAGTAAAATGTATTAGCAAAGATTCTTGTTAAATAATGTTAAAATGAAACAATATTTAATGTTCTGCCCTCGGGTCTCAGCTGTGAAAATATCCTCAGAAATAGTTTTATTGAACTAACGATGCCTGACCTTTGTTCTTTGGCGAACCTTTTGTTTTGGCTGTGCCCGGCATCCTTGATAAAGTGGTGGAAAGCTGTGTTTTAGTGACATGGTCTCCAGTTATAGACCTAATCAATGTTCCTTTTCAGACTTATTCTAAAAAACAGGAAATTATGTATAAAGGAAGATATAGGGGGTCATTATGACCCTTTGCGGTCTTTCGACTGTCAGGGTTAATGTGGCGGTATTACCGCCAACAGGCTGGAGGTGTATACCGCCACATTATGAGTGAGGCGAGTTGGCCACTGCCAACCCGCCACATCACCACTTGTACCATCATGGTGGTATGGACTGCTGGGCCGGAGATATTCATCTCCGACCTGGAGGCCCACAGAGTACTGCCGGCTGCATTATGAGCCAACGTACGGCCATAGTTTGCACGGCGTTAGCAATGCCTCAAAAACCATGGCGGTAGGGCCTACCGGTGTCAGGGAATTCCTTCCCTGTCACTGGTAGGCGGCTCCACCTCCCCCCAGCAAGCACCTAACCCCCCATCTGAACTCACCCCCACCCCCGTTTCAAACAACCCCCACTCCCGATTAATTCGCCCCCACCCCCATACACGCACACACCCGCAGACATGACACCCATTCATGCACACACAGTCACGCACCCACCACACAGCTGCCCCCACCCCCACCCCCACAGCCATACACGCACACAGCCACACACACTCACATCACCCCCTACCCCCACCCCCCCAAAGTCACAGCGCCCCTCACCCGACACCCCCTCCCCGCATACACGCACACAGACACCCACAAGCAGCACGCATGCACCCATTCACCTACACTTCCATGCACGCAGTCACTCATACATACCACAGACATTCAGACATGCATTAATTCAGACATACTCACATGCATTCATACACACATTCACACAGACATCCAAACACCCATTCAGGCAGCATTCATACACACATTCACACAGACATCCAAACACCCATTCAGGCACAGATACACACTGAACTGCAGACATGCACTCACTTCAACTTTCATACACGCATTCACTCACACGCATGCAACCACGCCCACACCACAACAGTCACATTCACACACACGTGCATACCCACAGATAGACACCACACACACAAAACATCCCCACCCTTCTACCCCTCCCCTGTGGGACTTACCTTGTCTGGCGAGGAGTTCATCTGGCAGGGAACGGCAAGGGGCGCTGCCACCGCCAGCAGCGCCCCGTCCTACTGGTGGGGTGGTGCTGGTGGTAGCAGCGCCAGGGCGCCACCGTCCGCCAGCATGGCTACTGCAGGATTTCCATCCTTTTTGTGGCAGAAATTCTGCAGTGTCCATCATATGGCGACAGAAGACCACCAGCTCTTCTGGTGCCCTTGGCATCACCGGTATTCTAAGAATACTGCTGATGTCATAATGAGAGCCAAAGATTCCTTCATAGGGCCTCATGAAGAGATTTGTTGAAAGCTTCACAATAGGTCTTTGCAAGGACTAAAGTGCAGTGAGATGATATAAGCAGGATTATATATTAACAAGCATGGGTGTGAGTGTGCTTGCATGTGCCTCAATACACATCTGTTGAGGAACAAAGTCCAAAAAATGTACAGTGTTGCTTCAAAACCTCATGTTAAAATGCAAGGCATTGGCGATATCAAGAATTCAAACACAACAAATTTACTTAGGGAGATTAAAAGTGGTGTGTGTCATTCTGAACATCCAAGTTAATTTAAGCCCCCTGCATAATCAGGATTAATTATTTTATATCTTAATACTAAGAAAGGTGGGGTGAGAAAGTGATGTGAGGATGGGTAGAAAGAAAGTTAGGGAGGTGGCAGGGATGTCAGGGAATCAGGAACTGACTGGAACACATGAGTGGGTAGTAAGAGAGGCAGGAGTGAGGGATGACTGCTTCTTGAAATTGGAACAGTGATGGGCACTGCCACACCATAACATTCACAAAATGCCATGGACGTGATGGACAGCTCACCCAAGCAACAGCAAACAATGACAATGCTGGAAAATGCTGAAGAGAGCTTACCCAAAACCCACTATCCAAACTATTTCTTCTACCTTTGTTTTTTTAAGTACTTCTGACATTTGGGCCTGATCACAAAATAGTTTTGGCTGGCATTATTTCATGCCCTTGGTGGTAAGTTAAGGCTCTGGTTGGTGAAATCATCCGTTACCACTGTGTTATTAAAGTAGGTTTCTGAAGTTGATAACCTGTGACAAATATGTTTGTGCTTATATTTTCCGTGATATTTTGTTGTGGTGTTCTGGTATTTTTTGTGCTGCATTATGGCAATGTGATGCTGTGTTGTTCTGTGTATGTTGTTTTGCATTCTCTTTTGACTGCTCTCTTGTACTGTGCCCCATTCTGAAGCGGGTAATTGTCATCTCTCCCGTGATGCCGCTGTAGCCAGACTCCTGTGCATAGGCTCCCTCTGCCATAACCAAGGCCTCCATGGGCCATAACCAAGGCCTCCAGTGGCCTGGGCATCCATTTGACTGCTGCGTTATTCATCCCCTGCATTTTTCTTTCCTGCTCATTTCCTGTGCTTCCTGCCTACCTAGCGCCCCCTCCTGCTGACCTATTTAATGATTTAACTCAGCTTCCACCTGGATGACCCCACAGACACCAACTCCACAGACTTCCTCGAGCGAATGGACAACATTGGCCTCAAGCAACTAGTCACAGACCCCACACACAAAGCAGGTCACGCACTGGACCCCATCTTCATGTCCAGTTACAGTGTCAACTACAGCCACACCACGGAGCTCACCTGGTCAAACCACTCCATCGTACATTTCACCATCACCAGACCACCCCAACAACCACAGCGCCCCCTCTCGCAGCTGGACCAAGGTCACTCAATACGAAGGGAAATACGTCCTCACCACCCAACCCAGCTCCACCACAGACTTGACCCACGCACTAGAGAACTTCAACTCCTGGATCATCTACTCCGCTGACCCAGTTGCACTCACCAACCAGGCCAGACTGCACAGATCCAATAGATAAGCCAGCTGGTACAGTCCAGAACTCAGTGTTGTAAAATGTGAATGCAAACAACTTGAAAGAAAGTGGCGGACCAGCAGAAACAATATTGACCGGGCCACCTTCAAAGCAGCCCTCAATAACTACCACCACCAGCTCAAAGCCACAAAGGAGGCCCTTACACCCCGGATCGAGACCAGCTGCAACCAAACCAAGGAAACCTTTAACATTGTCAATGAGTTCAACTGCCTATGAGCCACCGAAAATTCTATGCCCCCTCACAGGAACTCTACTATGCCCTCGCCGATCACTTCCACAACAAGATAGAAACCATCTACAGAGACTTTGACCCCCAACCAACACACTGCCCTGGCAACCCACCCACCACGGCCTCTGACCACCCGCTCACCGCATGGGAACATCTCTCCACACTGAACACTCTCCCATGAACTCCATCCACTTAGGAGCACCCCCGGCCCATGCCCCCACCAACCCTTCAACCTAGCAAGAGGCGATATCAGCCTCCAGCTCACCACAATTTTCAACTCTTCAATTGCCACAGTCACCTTTCCTGACCCCTGGAAACATGTAGATGTAAGACCCCTCCTCAAGAAACTATTGGCAAACCCCCAACAAACTCCAAAACTACATTCCCATCACTCTGCTCCTATTCCTGGAGAAGGCCATCAACCTCCAACTCACAGAACACCTGGAAAGAAACAACCTGCTGGACCCCTCACAATCAAGATTCAGAGCCAATCACAGCACTGAGACAGCCCTCATCGCCGCTACTGATGACATTCACACCCTGCTCAACAGGAAAATCAGCCTCCCTGATCCTGCTCGACCTCTCCGCAGCTTTTTACACCGTCTCCTACTGCATACTCATCTACTGTCTGAGACAGATAAGAATCACAGATGACGTGGTCAAATGGATAGCATTCTTTCTCTCGGGGTTCACCCAGAGGATCTAGCTCCCTCCCTTCACTTCGCACCCGAAGAACACCACATCCGTGGCTTCCCTCAAGGTTCCTCCCTTAGTCCCACTCTCTTCAATATCTACATGACTCCACTCGCGGACATCGTCAGAACCCACAACATCAAGATAGTCTCCTATGCCAACGACACACAGTTCATCCTCTCGCTCTCAGTGGACCTCACCATGATGAGGACCAACTTCCACAACTGCATGAAGAGTCTCTCAGCCTGGATGAAGAACCACTGCTTGAAGCTTAACAGGGATAAAACCGAAGTGCTGATCTTCGGCAGACACACCTCCCTCTGGAATGACTTCTGGTGATCATCAGACCTTGGACCCACCCCCACTCCAAAAGACCATGCTGCAACCTGGGCATCATTCTGGACAGCAAACTCTCCATGAAATGCCAGGTCAGCGCAATTACTGCATCCTGCTTCCACACCTTCTTCCAGCTCCGCAAAGTCTTCAAGTGGCTCCCAGTCAACACTAGGAAAATGGTGAAGCAAGCTCTCATCCTTGCTGACCCTCGCTGACTCACTTCAGGAAGGGGCTCAAAACCTGGCTCTGCGACTGATGCAGCTGCTCAGTGCCTGGATTCCCTCTCTGGAGACAAACAGTACTTTAGAAATACAGTCTGATTGATAATGTTTTCATTGTGTTGATTTTGTTTCTTTGTGTTTTGTTGTGTTCCGTTGTTTACTTTAGTTATGTCAACAAATGGTGCTACATTTCCAGCCAAAAGCAACACACGCCTTTAGAATTCCTATGCCAAGCATTTCTCACTGTCTAAGGTGGTAAACGAGTGCTGCCCTACCACTTTACATTAAGACATCAGTCAGCCCAAAACTGGAAAAGACTGTGGCCCTCATTCTGACCTTGGCGGTCGGCGGAGAGGCGGCGGTCGGACCGCGAACAGACCGGCGGTATTAAAAATGGCATTCTGACCCTGGCGGGAACCGCCAACACAGCCCGCCAACTTAACACTCCGACCGCCACAGCGGTACAAACAAACAGCGCGGCGGTTCCCGCCAACAGCCCGGCGGCAGACAAAGTACCGCCCACCCTATTACGACCCACCAATCTGCCACCTTTTCCGGGGCGGGAGCACCGCCGATAAGAACACGGCGGAAACAGACTACGAACGGGAAAAAGCTCACCTCTACGCACTCCACGCGAGATTCCGGCAGTATGGAGCCAGAGTTACAGGTCATCCCCGCACTCCTATTCCTCCTCATATACCAGGAGCACGCCCGGCGGCGCGGAAGACATCGGTGAGTACTGCACCTACGACACAGGGGAGGGAAAAGATTACCGGCACACACCCACCCACCCACACCCACTACAACACACACATCAATGCATTCCCACAGATCACTGTCACAACCCACAAACCACCCCCCTCCGAAATAATGCAAAGACCAAAAGAAGAGATCAGAAACGGGCAGATATATTGAAATATGTACGCCATTAATCCCAATAAATAAATAAACTATGTACAAAATATATACAGCTACTAAATGTAGTCCAACCACTGTCCGTGGATCACAGGGGTCCTGTGCAAAGGGGCAAGGCCCAGTCCCACGACAAGAACTCCACGGAGAGAACACTGCAGGGGCATCAGAAAGAAAATAGGACAGGCACCTCAGGGGGAAGGGAAGGGGGGGCACCTCAGCCACTTGAGTACACGACGCCAGATCCACGAGGGGACTCCATGACCACTGGGCCATCCTGGGGAGAGCAAAGCCACAGTCCATACAGTCCATACAGTGGGTGGCCTGCCCACTGGGCCATCCTGGGGAGAGCAAAGCCACAGTCCATACAGTCCATACAGTGAGTGGCCTGCCCACTGGGCCATCCTGGGGAGAGCAAAGCCACAGTCCAAACAGTCCATAACAGACCCCACTGCCACTGGAGGAGGCAAGTTGGCCAGAGGACATCCTGCAGCCCTGCCCGAGATAGATCCTGCCCTGCCACGTCTGCCAAAGGGCCAGCGGTTCTTGCCTTGAAGGGCCCAGTTCAGCGGTTCTTGAGACGGCGGGGCCCAGTTCAGCGGTTCTTGCCTTGAAGGGCCCAGTTCAGCGGTTCTTGCCTTGAAGGGCCCAGTTCAGCGGTTCTTGCCTTGAAGGGCCCAGTTCAGCGGTTCTTGCCTTGAAGGGCCCAGTTCAGCGGTTCTTGCCTTGAAGGGCCCAGTTCAGCGGTTCTTGCCTTGAAGGGCCCAGTTCAGCGGTTCTTGAGACGGCGGGGCCCAGTTCAGCGGTTCTTGCCTTGAAGGGCCCAGTTCAGCGGTTCTTGCCTTGAAGGGCCCAGTTCAGCGGTTCTTGCCTTGAAGGGCCCAGTTCAGCGGTTCTTGCCTTGAAGGGCCCAGTTCAGCGGTTCTTGCCTTGAAGGGCCCAGTTCAGCGGTTCTTGCCTTGAAGGGCCCAGTTCAGCGGTTCTTGCCTTGAAGGGCCCAGTTCAGCGGTTCTTGCCTTGAAGGGCCCAGTTCAGCGGTTCTTGAGACGGCGGGGCCCAGTTCAGCGGTTCTTGCCTTGAAGGGCCCAGTTCAGCGGTTCTTGAGACGGCGGGGCCCAGTTCAGCGGTTCTTGCCTTGAAGGGCCCAGTTCAGCGGTTCTTGAGACGGCGGGGCCCAGTTCAGCGGTTCTTGCCTTGAAGGGCCCAGTTCAGCGGTTCTTGCCTTGAAGGGCCCAGTTCAGCGGTTCTTGCCTTGAAGGGCCCAGTTCAGCGGTTCTTGCCTTGAAGGGCCCAGTTCAGCGGTTCTTGCCTTGAAGGGCCCAGTTCAGCGGTTCTTGAGACGGCGGGGCCCAGTTCAGCGGTTCTTGCCTTGAAGGGCCCAGTTCAGCGGTTCTTGAGACGGCGGGGCCCAGTTCAGCGGTTCTTGCCTTGAAGGGCCCAGTTCAGCGGTTCTTGAGACGGCGGGGCCCAGTTCAGCGGTTCTTGCCTTGAAGGGCCCAGTTCAGCGGTTCTTGCCTTGAAGGGCCCAGTTCAGCGGTTCTTGCCTTGAAGGGCCCAGTTCAGCGGTTCTTGCCTTGAAGGGCCCAGTTCAGCGGTTCTTGAGACGGCGGGGCCCAGTTCAGCGGTTCTTGCCTTGAAGGGCCCAGTTCAGCGGTTCTTGAGACGGCGGGGCCCAGTTCAGCGGTTCTTGCCTTGAAGGGCCCAGTTCAGCGGTTCTTGAGACGGCGGACGGTCTATGGCCAACTGC
Source organism: Pleurodeles waltl (assembly GCF_031143425.1). NCBI lineage: Eukaryota > Metazoa > Chordata > Amphibia > Caudata > Salamandridae > Pleurodeles > Pleurodeles waltl. The sequence continues at coordinate 1,112,924,521 of NC_090446.1, forward strand.
TAAATGCCTGGTGGTGCCCTCCTGGGCAGCGGGGATGGTGCTCCTTCACTGCCCACCTGGGCTGTGGGTGGTGGGGCCCTCCTGGCCAGCTGGGCTGGGTCCTCCCTGGGCAGCGGCTATGGGGGTGGTGGGCTCTCCCGGGGCAGCTGTGCCGGTTCCTCCCGGGGCAGCGGCTATGGGGGTTGTGGGCTCCTCCTGGGCAGCAGGCCTGCTGCCTGACCTCTCCAACTTGCTGCCCTTGCCCTCCTTAGTCGTCGGCCTGTGGCCCTTTCCTCCCTTTGGAGCTGTGGCAGGTGACTGTCTCTGGGTGGTGTCCGGGGGGGATGTAGAAGGCGGGCTCCTGCGGCGCCCCTTCCGCCTTCTGCTCCTCTTCCCAGGGGGTGGGCTGGCTGTCCCCTTGCTGCTGGGCGAAGATCCAGACATGCGGGCTGGCGGGCTCCAATACCCCTGCACCCTTGTCAAGGGGGCTGCAGGGCTGGTGGTGGCTGAGGTGCTCTTCTTACCCCGACGAGAAGGAGGGGGGGGCTCAGGGTCAGGAAAGAAGTTAGTAGTGGCGAGGAAGAGCTTCTTGGGACAATGGAGAGTGGTAGGTACAGTGGGAATGGGAGTGGAGGGAGAGGATGTGGTTGTAGGTGAGTCACGTTTGCTGTCTTTGGGTGCAGGTGCAGGAGGGATAGGCTGTCGTGAGGTGGATGGCTGTTGGGTGGGTGGGTGGCTGCGTTTGTGTGGTGTGGAAGAGGGGGTGACAGACACAGTGGGAGAGGACACAGGGGACGTGTAAATGGCAGTGGGGGTGGTGACTGCACGTGTGCGGACTGGAGTGGAGAGTGTGCTGGTGATGGAAACACTGGCTGATGGTGAGGTGAATGGAGGTGTGAGTGTAGACGTCACAGGGAGGGAGGAGGGAGACGAGGAGGTGGGGGTCACAGAGGTGGTAGTGACTGTTGGCATGTCTGCATCGGAATGTTGCGTGTGTGAATGTCTGCGTGATCTGTGGTGCTTATGTTTGGATGAGCTTCTCTTGGGTGTTGAGGTGTGTGCAGGCTGGTCTGATGGTGTGGGTGGGACAGGCAGAGGAACAGGAGACTGGGAGGAGGGAGTTAGTAGAGGCAGGCAGGAGACAGGGACAATGGCTGCCGTCAGTGCTGAGGCCAGAGCCTGGAACGATCGCTGATGGGCAGCCTGACCCGAATGAATGCCCTCCAGGTACGCATTGCTGCGATGAACCTCCCTCTCCACCCCCTGGATGGCATTCAAAAGGGTAGTCTGCCCAACAATGAGCGTTCGGAGGAGGTCAATGACCTCCTCACTGAGGGCAGCGGGGGTAACAGGGGCAGGGCCTGAGGTGCCTGGGGCGAAGGAGATGCCCGGCTTCCTGGCAGAGCGGGCACGGGGCGAACGCGGAGGGGCTGCTGGGAGGGCGGAGATGGTGCGCTGGGTGGCGGCTGTACCTGTAATGGCGGGGGGCACGGATGGTGCCACCCCCGCAAGGGAGCCCCCTTCCGAGGACGTGTCCGTGTCGCTGCAGGCTCCAGTCGTCCCCGTCGTGGAGCTCCCCTCGCCCTCCGTCTCACTGGTCCAGTCTGACTCTGTGGCATGGCCCTCCTGGGCCATGTGAGATGCAGCTCCCTCCTGCCCCGATGCCACTTCTCCTCCGCCTGATGATGCTGATGCACACAAGCACAGAAAGACAAACAAAAAGGGGGGGGGAGAGAGAAATAAAGGGATATTGAGTACATGGATCTCCGGTACAGTTAGCGGACATGACAGACACAGATGCCCCCTGCACTAAGTTGCGCACTTGGGGTCCGCTACGCATTCCGTGGAACATGCCCTACACGCCTAGAGTTGTCAACTGCACCCATGGATGACACGGCCCAGGGATGGCTGTACTGACACACTACTGAGGGTGGTGGCTGGGGACACAGGGGCTTACGGGGGTGCCCAGCCTACAGATATCGCCCTGGCCTAGGGGGACCCACAGCCCTCCTCCCCCACCCAGACACCTCCACTGCACGACAACAGAGTAGATGATGCTTGTACTCACCCCCTTGTGTCTGCTGTGCTGCCCTCACGCGCCCATCCAAATCAGGGTAGGCCACCGCCAGGATCCGGAACATCAGGGGGCTCAGTTGACGGCAGGCACCCCGCCTACGTTGGGAGGCCATCCCCAGCAGAGACTCGGCGGTCTTCTTGGTCCCGCGGCGGATGTCCTCCCACCTCTTGCGGCAGTGGGTGCCCCGTCGATGGTGGACCCCCAGGGCCCGGACTTCCTTGGCGATGGCACGCCAAATCCCGATCTTCTCATGGGCGCGGACCTATGTGACACGTACAGGGAGGGAGAAATACCACGTTCAAGTTACTCAGCATTTTCCTTTCCAGTGGCCCAACGCCCCCCATCCCCGCCAGGCCCCCCGCCATGCCCAACATGCCCCCCATCCCCGCCAGGCCCCCCGCCAGCCCCAACATGCCCCCCATCCCCGCCAGGCCCCCCGCCAGGCCCCCCGCCAGCCCCAACATGCCCCCCATCCCCGCCAGGCCCCCCGCCAGGCCCCACCATGCACCCCATCCCCGCCAGGCCCCCCGCCAGCCCCAACATGCACCCCATCCCCGCCAGGCCCCCCGCCAGGCCCCCCGCCAGGCCCCCCGCCATGCCCCCCGCCAGCCCCAACATGCCCCCCATCCCCGCCAGGCCCCCCGCCAGCCCCAACATGCCCCCCATCCCCGCCAGGCCCCCCGCCAGGCCCCCCGCCAGCCCCAACATGCCCCCCATCCCCGCCAGGCCCCCCGCCAGGCCCCACCATGCACCCCATCCCCGCCAGGCCCCCCGCCAGGCCCCACCATGCACCCCATCCCGCCAGGCCCCCCGCCAGCCCCAACATGCACCCCATCCCCGCCAGGCCCCCCGCCAGGCCCCCCGCCAGGCCCAACATGCCCCCCATCCCCGCCAGGCCCCCAAGCCAGCCAGTGGCCCCAAATCCAGATAGAATTAAACTCACTTGTTGGTCTGGAGGACCGTAGAGTAGCGCATACTGGGGGAGGACCCCATCCACAAGTTTCTCCAACTCCTCTCCAGTGAAGGCAGGGGCCCTTTCCCCAGTCGCAGCAGCCATTGTCCCTTCCAGACCGAGGTCACAGCAACACTTGCAGTATAGGTCCTCTCCTGTGAAAGTTCAAGTCGCAAGTGGATAAGTAGATAGAAAATGGCGGTCACGTCCGCGGCGGTGCGTACCGCGGCGGTGTGTCCCGCCACCGCTGGCGCCCTTCGCCATTGGCTCCTGAAACCCATAGGCTTCAATGTTAACCAATGCGGCTTCGCGCCGCGGTCTTGGCCCGCCGCCCGCCGCGGTGTGCCACGCCAGCGCATTGACCTCACATCCCATTGTCACACTTCACAGGTCAGGCAGCCGCCATTTCCAGGGCCCACATGGCTCAATTTCAACTGCGTCACACAGGCCTAGGCCTTGCATAGCCACTCATACACGCCATTCACTGCATAGAGAATCGTATACTGTGCTAGCTGTGAGTACGTACCTGTGGGTTGCCTGACTGTGTGCTCCATGTTGTCCTTCCTAGGCACCGTCCGCTGGGTTGGGCGAGGAGACGGATGAATCCTCCCGTGTACCGACCGCTGGTGGACCTGTCGACAATGGAAGAACGCCACATTATCCTGACCTACCGTCTTAACCGTGCCACTATCCATGAACTGTGTGCCCGGCTGGAGCCCGACCTGATGTCCCCCATCCGCCAACCCACAGGGATTCCCCCTCTGGTGCAGGTCATGTCAGTACTCCATTTCTTGGCAAGTGGGTCATTTCAGACAACCGTGGGAATTGCTTCTGGGATGTCTCAGCCCATGTTTTCAAAGGTGTTATCCAGAGTGTTGTCTGCCCTGATGAAATCCGTGAGGAACTACATCATTTTCCCTGAGGTGGGCGAACTGGCTACAGTGAAGGGTGATTTCTACGCCCTTGGACATATTCCCAACGTAATTGGTGCCATTGATGGGACCCATGTGGCTTTGGTTCCCCCAAGAGACAGGGAGCAGGTGTACAGGAACAGAAAAAGTTACCATTCAATGAACATCCAGGTGGTGTGTTTGGCTGACCAGTACATCTCGCATGTAAATGCCAAATTCCCAGGGTCAGTGCATGACGCCTACATCCTCAGGAATAGCAGCATCCCTTACGTGATGGAACAGCTACAGAGACACCGTGTATGGCTAGTGGGGGACTCTGGGTACCCCAACCTGTCGTGGCTACTGACCCCAGTAAGGAATCCCCGGACCAGGGCAGAGGAACGGTACAATGAGGCCCATGGGCGTACTAGGAGGGTGATCGAACGCACCTTTGGCCTCCTAAAGGCCAGGTTTCGCTGCCTGCATATGACCGGTGGATCCCTAATGTACTCACCTAAGAAGGTGTGTCACATCATCGTGGCCTGCTGCATGCTTCACAACCTGGCTTTGCGCCGCCAGGTGCCTTTCCTGCAGGAGGATGGTCGAGACGGTGGTGTTGTGGCAGCGGTGGAACCTGAGGAGAGTGACGAGGAGGAAGACGACGGGGCTGAAACAGACAACAGGGACAGAATCATTGAACAGTACTTCCAATAGGACACAGGTAACATTTCAAAGATAATTTAGTAAAAGTTAACTACTCTCCAGCATCTCTGCTGCCTGTCTATTTGCCCCAGTGTATGATGACTGAGTTTTGGCTTTTCCCTCCCTATTTCAGATCTGGGGTCCCCACTACGAGTCCTGTGCTTCGTTTCCCCATGGACTACAGCTTTGTGGCAGCTGTTTGTTGACTTCACCATGTACAAGGACATATTTGCACTGTCATGTCAATTACAATCTATTGAAATCACAGCCAGACTCCTGATATTTTGGTGCAAAATAGGTGTTTATTGAAGTGCTCAAAATGGGATGGGTGGTTTCAAGTGGGTGGGGGCTATGGTGAAGGAATGTCCATGGCAGAGTCCAGAGTAACAGTCACACAGGTGCATTGTCCAGAGGCCTGTGGAGAGATGGAGCATGGGCAGTTCGAGGATGGACAGGGTGACAATGTGGGACAGTGGGATGACATCAGGTGGTATCCATTGCTGGCGGGGGTCTTGACATCCTACTCTGTCTTGCGAGATCTCAGGGCCCTCTTGCGGGGTGGTTCTTCTCCTGCAGGAGGTGGGGGTCTGGTGGGCTGCTGCTGTGCGGGGGCCTCCTGTCCACTAGCGCCGGCGGAGGTGGATGGCTGTTCTTGGTCCCGGCTAGTGGCAGGGGCCCTTGGGTGTTGTTCAGTGTCCGCCCTGCTGTTTACGAGGTCCTGCAGCAGCCCTACCATGGTAACCAGGGTGGTGTTGATGGCTCGGATGTCCTCCCTGTACCCCCGATAGTGTTCCTCCTGCAGCACCTGGATCTCCTGGAACCGGGCCAGTACCGTCGCCATCGTCTCCTGGGAGCGGTTGTATGCTCCCATGATGGTGGTGAGGACCTCGTGGAGAGTGGGTTCCCTGGGCCTCTCCTCCCCCCCCTGTCGCACAGCTGCCCGCCGAGTTGCCCTGTTTCCCTGGGCCTCTGCCCCCTGGCCGGTGTGCCCACTACCACTGCCCCCAGGTCCCTGTTGTTGTTGGGGTGGTGGGTTATCCTGGGTGCCCTGTAGTGGTAGACACACCGCAGATTGACGCGCCCTGGAGACAGAGGCATGGGCCCGCTGGGTGGGAGCTGTGCTGGTGTTCCCAGAGGGGTTAGGGTCTATAGTGGCCTGTGCCTGTGTGAGGGGAACCGACTGTCCAGAGGTCCCCGATGGTCCGGGCTGGTCATCGGTGTCCAGATCGACAGAGCTGCTGTCATCGCTGACGGCCTCTTGGGTGGGGGGTGTGGATAATTCTGGCCCCTCCGCCGCGGTGTGTTGACGGTCGGGTCCTGCAGGGGTATAGAGGTATGGTTATAGTTTCAATGTGTCGCATATGGGTGTATCTGTGGGTTCTCGTGTCCCCAAGTGCTGGCATTCGTGTGTGGGGGCTTTGGTGAGGGTGGCTTGTGGGGGGGATGTGTATATGCATTGGGCATGCTTTGGTGATGGGTGTCCATGCTTAGTGGACGCATGCAGGCCTAGGTTTTGGGATGAGTGGGTTGTGATGGTGAGACATTGGCGGGGAATAGGTGTGGTGGGGGTGGGGGTGAGGATGGTGGTGGGGGTGAGGATGGTGGTGGGGGTGAGGGTGGGGGTGAGGGTGGGGGTGAGGGTGGGGTTCGAGGATGGGGGTGAGGGTTGGGGTCTGATTTGGCATGCAGGTGGGGGGGAAGCAGTATTGAAGCTTCAACTTACCAGTATCCATTCCTCCGCCGACTCCTGCGAGGCCGTCAGGATGCAGGATGTTCAAGACTTCCTCCTCCCATGATGTGAATTGTGGGGGTTGAGGTGGGGGTCCTCCGCCAGTCTTCTGCACGGCGATGTTGTGCCTGGATACCATGGAACGCACCTTCCCCCGTAGGTCGTTCCATCGCTTCCTGATGTCTTCCCGATTTCTGGGGTGCTGTCCCACTGCGTTCACCCTGTCGACAATCCTCTGCCATAGCTCCGTCCTCCGGGCAATGCTGGTGTATTGGACCTGTGTGCCGAACAGCTGGGGCTCTACACGAACGATTTCCTCCACCATAACCCTGAGTTCTTCGTCTGTGAAGCGGGGTTGTCTTTGGGGTGCCATGGGGTGGTGTGTATGATGTGTGGGGTGGAGTATGTGTATTTAAGTGAGTTGAGTGTGGTGGTGTGTGTTGTTTTGTGTGTGGATAGTGTGTGGGTGATGGTGTTGAGTGGCTGTGGCTGTTATGTTTTGGATGCTGGTGTCTCGCTCTTGCCTTCTTTACGATTTTGTAAGCGTAGGGGTTTGTGGGTGATGTGGGTGGGTGTTTTATATTGTATTGTGTGTGTGGGAGTGGTGTGTGTATGTGTATCAGGTGTGTGGGATTCAAATCGTCCAATGTGGGTGAGTTTTGTTCGTTGGTGTGTATTCTGACCGCGCCGGTGTGTCCCGCCAATGGAATACCGCGTTTGAATGACCGCCGCGTGGATTCGTGGGTCGTAATGGGATGGGCGTATTTCTGTTGGCGTGGCGGTGGAGGTTTGGTCACCTCCACCTTTCCGCCGACCGCTGGTCTGGCGGTCTGTTGTGGCGGTCGGATTTTCGGAGGTTTGCCTTCTGCGGGTCAGAATGACCGTGGCGGGTTTCCGCGACCGCGGCGGGATTATGGAGGATTTCTGACCGGCGGTAGGCACCTTTTACCGCCGAGGTCAGAATGAGGGCCTGTGGGCCTGATTCTAACTTTGGAGGACGGTGTTAAACCGTCCCAAAAGTGGCGGATATACCACCTACCGTATTACGAGTCCATTATATCCTATGGAACTCGTAATACGGTAGGTGGTATATCCGCCACTTTTGGGACGGTTTAACACCGTCCTCCAAAGTTAGAATCAGGCCCTGTGGGCCAGATGTATGATTCTGGCCCATTGCGATTCGGTAATTGCGATTTTTAAGAAATCGCTATTACCGACTAGCAAAGGGCCATGTATTACATTTGCGAATCGGTAATAGCCATTTCTTAAAAATCGCAAATGCAATTACCGAATCGCAAATTGCGATACTGGCCCCATTCGCAGCTATGGGCCTGTTGGCCCATAGCTGCGAATTATTTGCATTTCCAAAATTGCGATTTCTGAACCAGAAATCGCAATTTGGGAAATGCAAAAGGCCAGGGTGCTGGGGGCCTAAGGCCCCCTCTCCTGCAGCCCATTTTTTTTTTTTTAACATGTAAAGTACACACATGCCAAAAGGGCATGTGTGCTTTACATGTTACATTTAAAAATGCAGTTTTACTGCATTTTTAAATTTTGCACCAGGCTACCACCTGGTTGCAGACCATGGTATTTTGCATGTGCAAAATACCATTCTGCGAAAAATCGCAATTTGCGATTTTTTACAGAATTGCCTTGCGACCTGGATTTTGCGAATCGCAAATTGCGATTCGCAAAATCCAGGTTGCAACGCAAAAAATCGCAATTTTTGCGATTTCTAGTTTTGTGGTCTGCGAATGCCTTTGATGCATTGCAGACCACTATTTTGCACCCGCAAACGGCCGATTTTGCTGTTTGCGTTTGCAATTTTTTTTTATACATCTGGCCCTGTATCTTAAATTAGCACTTCTGTGGCTCACTTTTTGCGATATGGTCCAACATCCACGCAGCTAAAATTGTCTGAGCAAGACCTAAATATCAAGATCACTCCAGCAACTTAGTTTTAGTATTGACTCATGTATGTCTTTCCTACAAGACAATTTACTTCCAGAACTTTATAAACTTCCATTTTAGATTTCCGCATCACGCAAGCTCGAACTCAGCACCACCCAGAAAACATAAACAAACTGTGTAATAGATGCTACCATTGTAGGGGTGAGTGGGTGTGGTCAGCCACCCCTGATATGTAAGGACAATACTCTGAAATCGTGTTTCGAAGAACAACCCCACCTCATTTAGAGTCAGATGTATGAAGAATGCACTTTGCGATTCTCTAATAGCGATTTTTAAGAAATCGCTATTTCTGATTTGCAAAATGGTATGTATCATATTTGCGATTCGGTAATAGCGATTTCTTAAGAATCGCAAATGTTATTACAGCGATTCGGAGCCCATTTGCACCTATGGGCCTGTAGGGCCATATTTGTGAATTTTTTGCATTTCCCAAATTTCAAATTCTTAACTGGAATTCACAATTTAGGAAATGCAAAACCCCAGGGTGCTGGGGGCCTAAGGCCCCCTCTGCTGCACCCCAAAAAATATTTCAGGACATGTAAGGCGCACACATGCCAAAGGGGCATGTGTGCGTTACACGTCAATTTTAAAAATGCATTTTTAATGCATTTTTTAAATTTGCACATGGCTACAACCAAGTTTTACTTGTTGGTAATTGCGATTCCTTAATGCCCAATTCGCATTAAGGAAAAACTTGATACATGTGCTTAAGGAATCGCAAATAAGGATCCCTTATTTATGATTTCTTATTTAGAGAATCGCAACTTGCGAGTCTCTAAACGGGCTCCCAATTTTAAGGAATCACTATTGTAGCGATTCCTTAAAATTGCATAGCAAATGCCTTTCATACAATAATGAAAGGCATTTTTGCATTTGCAAACGGCCATTCGCACCGTTTGCGAATGCAAAAAACGCTTGATACATGTGGCCCTTAGCTCCTGCTAGTTTTCGCAAAAAATTGAAATGCATTAATCACAGCATTTTCTCCCTGCCAACAAGGGCAGATCCGCATCTCTCCGTTAAGTAATGCTACAACTGTCCTCTGCTTTTCAGATTGTCAAAATAAAATAAAAAAACGAATCTAATAATTTGTGATAAATTAGTTGATACATGCTATACAACATCGTAAAGCAGAGAGAAGGTGTTTATATTGGGTTCACATGGTAGTTTTTTTCAACTAAATAGCTCCATCTTGTGGTTAAAGCAAATCCTGATTTGCGTGTATTGTACATAAAATGACAACAGGACTTCAAAAATCACCAATCATTGGGAATATATAAAATAATAAATATGGTATATGAAAAGCAGCATAAATCCACAGAAATACATATAGCTTACTATAGGGTGACCACCCGGCATTGAGGCAAATTCTGGACAGGACTGTAAAAATTCAGGACAAAGGGTCAAAATTCAGGACAAAAATTCAGGACGAAGGGTCAGAATTCAGGACAAAAATTCAAGAACAAATGTCAGTTTTACAGACACACGAAGAGAGGCCATGCCTCACTATGTTATATTATCAGTGTATTTATTTACTCTTTTTTAACAGAGCACTACTTATTCACTATGATTTTTTTGTGATTGCCTCCTGGTATGCTACATTCAGGTGTCACATTATGTCCTTGTCCAATAGTAAATTAATACTTTTCAGCACTGTCTCAAGGCCATCACCCCTACCCAAATCAACCCAATCTTTCTTGAAGAGAAAGTAACAGCAACATTTTGGTTATGTTTCTGAACATTTTAAAACTCCTGGCAAACAGTTTGGGAAACGTTAAGGTAATTAACCTTATGCTAGTTTAAACAAATTGAACAAAAACATCTGGCTTACCCCAACCGCCCATTAGACTTTCAACCGAATTTTTTTTAATGAGGCAGAGCAGGTGGTGTAGGCGGCAGTCTCACACCTAATGTCAGGATGTGAGGTATCCACAACTTGTCTGTACTCTCACAGCACTATGATGTAAGTCTGGGACTCTATTTTTATCTCAGAACTGGGAGCCAGGTCTAGCAATCAAAGATAATAAAAGAGGAGGAGGAAATCGAGATCAAATGGGAGATCCATGGCAACTGAGTCGAAGGCTTGTTGCTCAGAACTGAATAAATGAGGAAGAGAAGAGAAGAGAAGAACAAGGTGGGACAATTCCTAAAATCAGACAAGATGGGTCCACCAAGACTATCGGAAGGTATTGGGTACCGGGGGAGTTGTCTCTGCAGACAGGAGAGAAACAGAAGAGGCACTGTCGAGTGGCTGAACAAGCAGCACTCACACACCTTGGCAAACTCTTGTGGTGCAATGGTCCGCTGTTCATGCTTGTGAAGGATGAGCTGTGTCAGACCCCGTGCAAGGTTCTGCAAGGCATTTGCTTGCTTTCTCCATGTCTTAAAATGATTTTGAAATTGAGCAAAAGCCAAAGTAGTCATCCGGGTTATCCCTAAGTGTCAAGTACACATAGAATCTTCAAAATATTTGGGATGTAAATTGCACAAACAAAATGTAATAAAAAAAATTTAATTAGTGTTTCTTTAACATATGGCACTGTTTTCCCGATTATATACAATTAGATCTCAGATTGAACTGGGAACCGGTTACCTTTTGATACCTAATGATCAATACCTACCATTCTCCCACTGATTTGCAGGATGAATGGAAATCTCAGCAGAGAGTCATGGTCCCTCCAAGCCCAGTTTGCTTTTAGGTCTTCTCTTCTGCTTTCTGTAGTGGGCCACGTGGCACTAGTGAAGATGGTGGGCTACCCAGATGATGGTATTATTTTGCAAACCTTTCCCTGCTCACCCTTCATTCCTTCTTCAAACATGCCACACATCTGATTTGATGGTTGGGGTGTCATTGAGTAGGTCTTTCCACTCTAAAGCTACCCGTGGCTACGGGTGGATTAGGCCTTCTGGATTTAGAATGCTATTATTCAGCTGCACAGGTCCAATGGGTGGCTTGCTGGCTTTCTGCCCACTCCCTTGCACGAGTTGGGGTTTATCTGTAAAGACTTAAGGAGAGCTTCCTACACTGCTCATTGTTTCCTACTGACCATTTTACCGATCACCATCCAGGGTTATCACGCACAGATTTCTCTTGCCTTGCTAGGAACCTGTAAGCTCACTGACACGAAGAAACCCTGTGCTCCTGCACTACCTTAAGCCTTCCAACTCGCACAGGACGGCTGTGCTCAGAGCAACTCAATCAGTGGCATGCTGCAGGTGTCTTAAAATTGGGGGATTTGTTTCTGGACGGCAAGCTACTAAATTTCCAAACCCTTGTGGCAGATTACCATCGTCATCCCGGTCAACTCCTTACAACCACCTTAAACAATCATTAAATGCCCTATTTCATGTCTGCCACCTAGCACTAACCCTACATGAGGTGTGCCAGAAGCTCTACACAATAGGGACTGGTGGCAAACTGATAGAATGGGTATACAGACCTTTCCTGCAACATGGAGACCACTCCAGGTCTTCTTGTCATACTACCTGGGTGGTTGTTGTGGCGAAACCTTTGCAAGATATGGACTGAACTAAAATACTGGACTTTCCCCACAAAGTATCCTACAGCTGTCACTTTAAGTACATGAATGGAGCTTACTTGGAAATGCATTCCACCCGTAGCTTGCCATTGGCTTTGCGGTTTGTAAGTCACATTTTGTTGCTTTCAATTTGCTGGCTTTACTTGTGTTAGGCTATGCAGCTTGAATTCGTCCCTTCCCTTGCCCAAACCTTATTTACAGTATCCTTCCGAGTACTCCCTTTCTGTAAACAGGCCTGTAAATCTTGTTCTTATCTCATCACGTTTGCTGTGCATTCAAAGAACAAGTCAAATGTCAGGCTCTGTCTTCGGTGGGAACTTAGCGTTTACTTTTCTTTCTCTGACTTCAAAGTAGGCGGATCTATGCAACAATCTTGCTGGATACCGAGGTTAGGAAAGAGTTTGTTCTATCACATGACAACATTGAAATAAACTTTAGAATATATCAGAATTAGGAGTACAAAATAAGCACATTTTTGTTAATTCGGAACTGTGCTGGAAACAAATACCTTTATATGATTAAAAGAAGTCATTGCATTAGGTGATGCAATTTCCATACATCATCATCTGTGCACTGTATAGTTTTATTTAAAAAACTGTATGTCTGTGCAAATGTAATGGTCATTTCAATCAAAAATGTGAAGTCTGTAATGGCAGTGTGTTACCAGACCATGCATACTCCACTCTACTCCACTTTGCTCTGCACCACTCCACACCACTGCACCCTACTCTGTGTCACTCCACTTTACACCATTCCATGCCACTGCACTGTGGGACACTGAACTCTTCTCCACTCTTCTCCACTCCACTCTATGCCACTGCACTCTGTTACTCCACACTATGCCTCTCTTGTCTACTCTGTACCACTCCACTCTATGCCAATTAATTTTACGCCTCTCTACACCACTGTGCTCTGCGCCTCTGCACGCTATACCACTCCAGTCTAGGCAACACCAATCTAGTCCTCACCACTCTATGTCACTCTGCAACACTGCACTGTATGCCACTACAGTCTATGCTAATACACTCTATGATAGTGCACTTTACTCTGTAAAACTCAACTCTATGACCCTGCACTCAACATCAATACACTGTATGGCACTCTAATCTACTCCGTCCCACTGCACTCTAAACCACTGCACTCTCCACCAATGAACTCTAAATAACTGTCTATACACCACTGCACTCTACTCTACAACACTGCACTGGCTGCCACTATACTCTACACTACTCTACTCTGTGCTACTGCATTCTGCACCAATACACTCTATCCCACTGCACCCTATACCACTCTACTGCCTAACTCCACTCTATGCCACTGCACTTTACAGCACTATACTCTGCTGTACACTTCATCACTCTACCCAACTCCACTTTGCACCACTCTATGCCACTTATAGTCTGAGTTTGTGTGAGCTGCTGTTCGTATTACTGTTGCCCTCCAAAAGGCTGTGTTCTACACAACGTTTTCAGACTGCGCCATGAGTTCACGCACTCTTATTATTGTAGTGTGTGACATTTCATACAGTTTATTTAACAGATACATTAAGACACAAAGAATTCTGGTAATTCATAGAATACACAGCACCAGAAGGACAAGGGCTACATCACTCAGAATCAACCAATTGAACTATCTCTGTAGTAAGCAAGGGTATCACTGATTCCACTTTAATGAGCTGTGTACGTTGCTCATGAATGTGTACATAACTGTCTTCGAATGTATTGTAAATGAATTATCTTAGCGCTCCATGGACATTACTGTAATTCCATTTTCCGATGCTGATGCACTCATAAGACCCCTAAGGGTCACAGTAAAAAATACTGGATACTAAACCACAAATTACACCTCACCTATGTTTAATAAATAGTGTTACAAGTGTGCAGAAAATTAAGAGAAAGGACTTTTTTCTTCATTGGGGCAAAGTTTAATAAAAAGCCATTGGTGTAACCGAGTCCAAAATAAACAATTTGGCAAAAGTGTCTGGTTATGAATTCATATCTTGTAATATCAAAGCTCTCAGTTTGTGTATCATATTAGAATAGATATAATTACACTTTGTTGCATGTATAGGAAATGAAGATAACTCAATACAGAACTGTTTCAAATGGACAATCTCCTATGCTGTGAAATAGCAGCAGTCAGATAGAAAGGCCACTCCAAAAGGAACTTACAGCAGTACTAGCAAGAGAAAGGAAATGATGAAGCTGGAATGTGCCCTGTGCTTACATCAGAAGTGCCCTACTGTCACATCAGGCTCTAAACACAAAGGCAACACTAAAATAATTATAAAGTAAAAACAAAAACACTGGCAATAGAGGGAAATACCTTGTGTGCGGGAAGTACTCTTGATGAAAAAGCTAAATCCAGCCACTTAAAGTAAAGTTAACCAGTGGGTTAACTAGGCTGATCCTAAAATGGATCATTATAAGTTGATTTCCCATTGGGACCAAATTGTTTTATATAGTGGCAATCTATTTTGCAAACTTTGTATGTTTACAAGTATAGAAACCCAAAAACAAGGGAGGAGACCGAGTGCCTGCACCATTTATAGGCTCTTGTAGTGACTGTGGCAAAATGCACTGCATGGTGACATTTGTAAGTTCATACCAAAGTCTGTGCATGCTATATGGCAGTGTTTTTCAACAATATTTCTGAGCCAGAGACCAGTCTTACTTTATGACTTGCTCAGTAGTCTTAGGTGTTTTTGATTTAAATCCGATTTCACTTTAGCTATGTTTTTAACCCCTCCAGTGTCTTGTATGAGCTGGTCTCATCCTCGGCCACGGTTGCCGTGTGCCGAGGATGAGACTAGCTCATCCTGCACCCAGCCCACGGGGAGGGCTAGCGCTACCCCGTGGGCCTCCCACCCACACCCCTCCGGTCAGGGGATGAAACGCCCTTTCACCTCCCCCAGTAACGTCTGATGACATTAGAGGTCGCCTCCCAGGGCAGGCAGAGGCATAAAAGGAAAGGAAAGGCCTTTCCTTTCATGTCTCTTTGAACATTTCTGCAGCCCGATCATGAAGCAATCGGGCTGAAGAAATGCCCACTAGACACCAGGGATGTTTTTTTTTATGTAAACAATTAAGGGGAGCGACTCCTTTGGCAAGGGTCGCTCCACTGGGGGCATTTTATTTATGGCCTTTTCTGCCCCCCCAGGGGCAGGTTGGCCTATAGTAATTAGGCCGATCTGACACCAGGGGGGGCAGAAACCTCTAGATGCCAGGGACAAAAAAATGTCAGGAGAGGAGTGACCCGTTAGGCAAGGGCTGCTCCCCTGGGGGGTGATTTATTTTAGGCCATTTCTGCCTCCCCTAGGGGGAAGATTGGACTATTTTAATTAGGCTGATCTGCTCCCAAGGGGGGCAGAAACCTCTGGGCACCAGGGATTTTGTTTTTTAAATTTCTTTACAGATGTGGCGCAACACCTTAGGCAAGGGTCGCTCCCCGGGGGCAAATGTATTTTAGGCCATTTCTGCCCGCAGATCGGCCTATTTATATTAGGCTGATCTGTCCCCCGGGGGGGGGGCAGAAACCACTTAGGCACCAGGGATTGGTGTGTATGTTTTGTTTTGGGGGACAGCCCCTTAGGCAAGGGTCGCTCCCCATGGGGGCACATTATTGTTGGCCATTTCTGCCCCCCTTGGGGGCAGATCAGCCTATTTTTGTAAGGCCCATCTGCTCCCAAGTTTTTTTTTTTTTTAAAAAGAGGGTAGGGGTATGGCCATACCCCCACCCCAAATAAATGGGGACAAAGTTGTTCTGCCCTCCGGTGGGCAGATGGGGCAATTACCCCCGATCCACTCCCGAGGGGGGCAGAAAGCCCACTAGATGCCATGGAATTTAAAAAAAATAAAAAATGTGGGGTGGTGGCTACCAAACAGTATGGGCATGGTTATACCCTGCACCCCAACTGAAGAGCTTAAGAGTCTTTCAGCTCTCCCCCCGCACACTAAAAGATCTTATCCCAGTGGCAAGCAAGAGGACATTTGATTATTTGGGGTTTTGGTTTTACATTTGGGCCATCAGAGCTTGTGTAACTCTCAAAATTGTCCTACTTGAAATGGTGAGGGCTGCACTTTTTGGACTTTGGGACGCTGCCATGTAGAAAAATCTACAAGACCTAGACACATCTGAAAACTAAACATCTGGGTGAGTCCAGCGTGGTGTGCTTCACATGCACCTTGTACCATTTCTTACCCACAATGCCCTGCAAACCTCCAACTTCGCTTGAAATCACACTTTTTTCCCACATTTTTGTGATGGGACCTTCTGGAACCTGTAAGAATCCACAACATTCCTACCACCCAGCATTGTCGCACCTATACTGATAAAATGTCTGCCCCACTTGTCAGTCTAAAAACGTTTTTTTCCAAACTGCCATTTTGGAGCTGCTTTGGTTCCCCCTCATTTTCGACATGTTTTTGGCTCTTTCCTGTCACAGTCACTTGGCCTACCTACACAAGTGAGGTATCATTTTTACTGGGAGACTGAGGCGAATGTTGGGTGGTAGGAAATTTGTGCCGGTGCAGTGATCCCACATAGAAATTTGGGGAAAATTTGATTTTTTAGCTAAATTTGAGGTTTGCTGAGGATTCTGGGTAAGAAAACACTGGGGTATCCACTCAACTCACACCTCCCTGTACTCCCTTGGGTGTCTAGGTTTCAGAAATGTTTGGGTTTGGTAGGTTTCCCTAGATGGCTGCTAACCCAGGACCAAAAACGCAGGTACCCCCTTCCCCCGCAAAAACAGGTAGTTTTGTATTTGATCATTTTGATGTGTTCACATAGTGCTTTGGGGCATTTCCTGTCGTGGGCACTAGGCCTACCCACGCAAGTAAGGAACCATTTTTCTTGGGAGACCTGGGGGACCGCTGGGTAGAAGGACGTTTGTGGCTCCCCTCAGATTTCAGAACTTTGCAGCACCGAAATGTGAGGAAAAAGTGTTTTTTTGCCAAATTATGAGGTTTGCTAAGGATTCTGGGTAACAGAACCTGGTGAGAGCACCAAAGTTACACCATTCTGGGTTGCTCTAGGTGTCCAGTTTTCAGAAATGTCCAGGGTTGCTAGGTTTTCCTAGGTGCCGGATAAGCTAGAGGCCAAAATCCACAGCTAGGCACTTTGGAAAAAACAGGTCTGTTTTCTTTGGGAAAATGTGATGTGTCCACATTGTGTTTTGGGGCATTCCCTGTCGCGGGCACTAGGCCTACCCATACAAGTGAGGTACCATTTTTATTGGGACACTTGGGGGAATGCTGGATGGAAGGAAATGTGTGGCTCCTCTTAGATTCCAGAACTTTCTATCACCGAAATGTGAGGATTTTTTTTTTTTTTGCCAAATGTTGAGGTTTGCAAAGGATTCTGGGTAACAGAACCTGGTGAGACCGCTACAAGTTACCCCATCCTGGGTTCCCTTGGGTGTCTAGTTTTCAAAAATGCACAGGTTTTGGTAGGTTTTCTTAGGTGCCAGCTGAGCTAGAGATCAAAATCCACAGATAGGCACTTTCCAAAAAACACCTCAGTTGTCAATGTAAAAATGTGATTTGTCCATGTTGTGTTTTGGAGCGTTTCCTGTCGCGGGCACTAGGCCTACCCACACAAGTGAGGTACCATTTTTATCGGGAGACTTAAGGGAATGCTGGGTGGAAGGAAATTTGTGGCTCCTCTCAGATTCCAGAACTTTCTATCACATAAATGTGAGGAAAAAGTGTTTTTTTTGCTAAATATTGAGGTTTGCAAAGGATTCTGGGTAACAGACCCTGGCGAGAGCCACACAAGTTACCCCTTTCTGAATTCCCCTAGGTGTCTAGTTTAAAAAAATGTATAAGTTTGCTAGGTTTCCCTAGGTGCCGGCTGAGCTACAGGTCAAAATCCACAGCTAGGTACTCTGCAAAAAACATGTCCGTTTTGTTTGGGAAAATGTGATGTGTCCACGTTGTGTTTTGGGGCATTTCCTGTCGTGGGCACTAGGCCTACCCACACAAGTGAGGTACCATTTTTATCAGGAGACTTCGGGGAATGCTAAGTGGAAGTAAATTGTGGCTCCTCTCAGATTCCAGAACTTTCTATCACCGAAATGTGAGGAAAAAGTGTTTTTGTTGCCAGATTTTGAGGTTTGCAAAGGATTCTTGGAAACAGAACCTATTGAGAGCCCCACAAGTCACCCCATCCTGGATTACACTACGTGTCAAGTTTTTAAAAATGCACAGGTTTGGTAGGTTTCCCTAGGTGCCGGCTGAACTAAAGGCCAAAATGCACAGCGAGGCACTTTCCACAAAACACGCCACATTTCAATGTAAAAATGTGATGTGTCCATGTTGCGTTTCCTGTCGCGGGCATTAGGCCTACCCACGCAAGTGAGGTACCATTTTTATTGGAAAACTTGGGGGAATACAGAATAGGAGAACAAGTGTTATTGTCCCTTGTCTTTCTCTACATTTTTTCCCTCCAAATGTAAGACAGTGTGTAAAAAAGACGACTATTTGAGAAATGCCCTGTAATTCACATGCTAGAATCGGGAGCCCGGAATTCACAGATGTGCAAATAACCACTGCTTCTCAACATCTTATCTTGTACCCATTTTGGAAATATAATGGTTTCCTTGATACCTATTTTTCACTCTTTATATTTCACCAAATGAATTGCTTTGTACTTGATATTCTAATGAAAACCCATTGCAAGATGCAGCTCCTTTATTGGCTCTGGGTGCCTAGGGTTCTTGATGAACCTACAAGCCCTATATATCCCCGCAACCAGAAGAGTCCAGCAGATGTAACGGTTTATTGCTTTTAAAAATCTGACATCGCAGGAAAAAGATACATAAAACATGGAGGAAATGGCTGTTTTTTCACCTCAATTTCAATATTTTTTTTACTTCTGCTGTTATTTTCTGTAGGAAAACCTTTTAGGATCTACACAAAAGACCCCTTGCTGAATTCAGAATTTTGTCTAATTTTCAGAAATCTTTAGCTGTCCAGGATCCAGGATTGGTTTCACACCCATTTCTGCTACTAACTGGAAGGAGGCTAAAAGCACAAAAAATAGTAATAATGTGGTATGTCACAGTAAAATGCCAAAATTATGTTGGAAAATGTTTTTTTCTGGTTCAAGTCTGCCTGTTCCTGAAAGCTGGGAAGATGGTGATGTTAGCACCGCAAACCCTTTGTTGATGCCATTTTCAGGGAAATAAACACAAGCTTTCTTCTGCAGCCTTTTTTTCCCATTTTCTTTTTTTTTAAATGAAATCTTTGCTGTATTTGTGCTAATTTCTTGGTATCCTCCAGGGGAACCCACAAACTCTGGTTACCTCTAGAATCCCTAGGATGTTGGAATGGAAGGGCAGAAATTTGGCATGGGTAGCTTATGTGGACAAAATGTTATGAGGGCCTAAGTGCGAACTGTCTCAAATAGCCGAAAAAAGTCCTGGCACTTGCGGGGAAAAGGCCCGGCAGCGAAGGGGTTAAAGACATTTCATGACTATCACTTTTGAGGTACCTCCGTGCTTTCATGAGCCCAGCGTTCTTTTGGAACTGTCCATTTACCTTCCTAAAGAAAATGCATATATGTGTTCATATTTATGGAGTGAAACCTGAAAAAAACACATTTTCAGTTGTGTATGGGTAGTGGGCATACGATTTAGGATTGATGATGTGGAGAGGGAGAGGAGGGCAGTGTCGCCAGCAGGAGTTTCTTTGTTTATGTTCTTATACATTCTTTTAAAGTCTCCTCTACCCTCAACTCGAGGGTGACATAAAAAAGAAATTAAAACTTTGTCAAACATAGAACTCATGAACGATAAAAGAGACATTTAACATTTAAACACCACTTAATACATTACCTAACAGCAGGAGGGCGCATGAGCATGTAGAGAATTGGTCAGTATCAAAGGTAAGGAGCAAAGGGGGTGGACCAGGATGAGGGAAGGCAACGCGGGGAAAGTGAAGGCGGTAGACTGATAGGGTAGGAATGCATAAACAAATAGATGTAGACCAGCAGAATATCAGCATATAGTAGCAAGGATGGAGAGGCTAAGAATATGTGGAGGTGGTAGGGTCGTCTAGGTATCGACAGAGACTGAAAGGAGGACTGAAAGGAGGCGGGGGGAGATTTACAGGGAAGGATGAGTATGGAAGGCAGTATAAGAGAGAAAGTAGCTCGGCATACTGATGGATGCTTCTCTTGATTCCGCCATCAAAATTCTCAGCAGCGCCATGTAACGATTAAACAGCACTGGAGTTGTGTTCAAGCCGGTTTTGAATGTCGGACTCCCACTCCTAAACAATGGTTTTCGATTAGGCAAGAAGGAAACAAGCCCATTCAAAACCTGACCCTGAGGCACTTGGAGATGTCCAAGATTTGTGTAATGTCAAGTGTTACTAAATTCCAAGAAGGTTAACAGACATGAGATGACACCGACATGTATTTTGCGGGTGGTGGTTTCATTGCTACATTCAGTTCAGAAGACAAACTGGAATGCCGAAAGGAAATTATTAGCTGGTTTGTATCTCTGGTGAGCTTGGCGGACCTGATTGACGGCACATGAAAGTTTATTTGAAAGGATATGGATTTGGAGTCTTTTTGAACTTCAGGAATAGTGTGAAAAGCCTCATATTGGAGGCATGTTATTCTAGATTACAGTTATATATAATAAAAAGAAAGATATGCTTTCTTTCTGATCTTTTATTTATTTCGTGATTTTGACTCTGAAGATGTTCTGACTAACTGCATTACACCCCCATCCTTACAGTGATAATATTTTCAGCTGGGTAGGCTGATGTACTAATAGTTGATGTTTCTAGGTGAGGCAGCAAGTCTTGAACATGATATGGACTTGCAGGCCCGGGGATGCAGGTTCATCAGAGAGAAGGGAAATGCATTTCTCTCACTGCTTGGTTCTGAGGCAAAAGAGGATAGTCAGGAAGTGAGGCCATCTAGAACCCAAAAAGGCCATGATCTCTTCATGCTCCTGACCGAATCCCCATTTGAGCATTCATTTGGCCACTGGGTAACAGGAAGCAGAGGAGAGGGCCTCATTAGGACATTTTGGGTAGCATGTGTCTTAAGGACTCTCGTATCTCGACGAGACTGCTGGATTAGGGACAGAAGCACCTTTGTTTGTAGGTGACTGAGTCACTCCTACTCAGTTGACAACTGTTGGCCCAACCGTCCCGGCTTTCTAGCAGCTCCTCACCAAACCCAAACAGTAAAGGTGATTTCTGGCAGTCTAGTTCATGGACTCTGAAAACCACTCAGGGAAATCACGGTGGAATAAGTCTTACCCTTTTCTCGCATTAGCATTTAGGCCGTCATTCCAACATTGGTGGTAAAAGCCGCTTACCGCCGTGCAGAAGACCACCAACACACCGCCGCGGCCGTGGAATTCCGCCACGGTCATTATGACCCACAGCTCGGAGACCACCAAAATTGAGACACCTACACAAGTCCGCCACACCAAAGGTCAGTGATAAACTGGCGAAAACAAAACCTCCACCGTCAAGCCAACAGAAATACGCCCACACTATCACGACCCACGAATCCACCCGGCGGTCTTTCAACCGCGGTATTCCATTGGTGGTACACACCGCCACGCTCAAAATACACACACATATACAAAACACATCCACATTGGGCAATTCCGAATACACACACCTGATACACATACATACATCACTCCCACACACCCAATACAATATAAAACACCCACCCACATCACCCACAAACCCCTACGACCACAAATTCCGAAAGAAGGCCAGAGAGAGACACCACCAGAAAGAACAATAGCATCCACAGGCACACAATACCATCACCCACATAACATCCACGCACCTCACACAACACACCACTAAATATCACCCCACATATCACAACACACACCAACCCACACATCACTCACACCACCCCATGGCACGGCAAAGACACCCCGGGTTCTCTGAGGAGGAGCTCAGGGTCATGGTGGAGGAAATCATCCGGGTAGAGCCACAGCTATTCGGATCACAGGTGCAGCACACCTCCATAGCTAGGAAGATGGAGCTATGGCGAAGAATAGTGGACAGGGTCAACGCAGTGGGACAGTACCCAAGAAATAGGGATGACATCAGGAAGAGGTGGAACGACCGATGGGGGAAGGTGCGTTCCGTGGTATCCAGACACCACCTTGCGGTTCAGAGGACTGGCGGCGGACCCCCACCTCCTCCCGCACAACTAACAACATGGGAAGAGCAAGTCTTGGCTATTCTGCATCCTGAGGGCCTCGAAGGAGTAGCAAGAGGAATGGACTCTGTTAAGTCAAATCTTAACTACCTTATCCCCCACCCTACCTGCATGCCATCACATACCCCCACCCTCACCCCCATCACTCCTACTCCTCACACATGTCCCAATATCACAAACCACAAATCCCAACACCAAGCCCTGCATGCAACAACAAGGCATGGACACCCATCACCAATGCATGGCCACTGCACATACCCATACACCCCCCTAAACCATCATAACACAAGGTCCGACACAGGAATGCAAGCACTGGGGTACACGGTCAACCACCCTTTGCACACCATGGTAGACACAGATGCAATAATCTTGCTTTGACACCCTTGCAGGACCCCTACCCAACGTAACCGCACAGGAGGGTCCAGACATGTCCACTCCACCCATAGAAGAGGCCCACAGTGATGACAGCAGCTCTGTCCAACCAAATCTAGATGACCAGCCCGGCCCATCTGGGACCTCGGGACAGTAGGTTCCCCTCACACTGGCACAGGCCACTAAAGAGCTTGCTCTCTGGAAACACCAGCACAGCACCCACCCAGCGGGCCCATACCTCTGTCCCCAGGACACGTCAAGCAGCAGTGTGCCCACTACTACAGGGAACCCAGGCTAACCCACCACCCCAACAACAACAGGGACCTGGGGGCAGTGGCAGTGGGCACACAGTTCAGGGGACAGAGGCCCAGGGAAACAGGGGAACTGGGAGGGCTGCTGTGCGACAGGGGGAGGACAGGCCCAGGGAACCCACACTCCACAAGGCCCTCTCCAACATCATGGTAGCCTACCATCATTCCCAAGAGACGATGGCAACGGTGCTGGCCAAGTTTCAGGAGACCCAGCGGCTGCAGGAGGAACAGTATTTGGGCTTCAGGGAGGAACTCAGATCCATCAGTTCTACCCTGGGCACCATCGTAGGGGTGCTGAAGGAAGTCCTCAACACCAGGATGGACACTGTGACACAACAAGGGGCCCCTGACACTAGCCTGGACGATGAACTGCCCAACACCTCCGCCGGCGCTAGTGGACAGGAGGCACCGCCACAGGACCACCACACCAGCACCCCAACCCCTGCAGATGGAGAACCACCCTGCAAACGGTCCCTGAGATCCAGGACAAAGACAGAGAATGATGCCAAGACCCCTGCCAAAAAATGAGACCGCCCTGAATGTCATCCATTTGTCCCAGTTTGTCACCCTGTCCATCCTCAAACTGCCCCAGCTCCACTTCCTATGCCCCTTTGGACAATGCACCGGTGAGACTAATAGACTGGACTCTGCCATGGACATTCCTCCACCATCACCCCTCACCATCTTACAACCCCTTCCAATATTGAGCACTTAAATAAACACCCTTAAAGCACAAAGCAATCTGGAGTCTGTCTGTGATTTCGAAATAGTGTATTAGCAATTACAGTGACAAAATGCTCTTTCAATTGTAATGTCAACATACCTATGTCACACAGCTCTAGTCCATGAGGAAACAAAGCAGATGTCACACAGTGGGACCCACATCTGTGAAATCGTAAGGGAAAGTGACAACTCAGTGACCATACACTGGGTGAAAATTACAGACAGTAGAGAGGTAGTAGTGTTAAAGTACATGTAGTAGGCAGGTTTGTCTTCTTACCTGTGTCTCACTGGAAGTATTGCAGGATCACAGAATTCCTGTTGTCAATGTCCTCTTCTTCTGCTTCGTCGTCTTCACTGTCCACAGGCTCCACAGCTGCCACAACACCTCCATCTGGACCATCATCCTGCAGAAAAGGCACCTGTCGTCGCAAAGCCAAATTGTGAAGCATACAGCAGGCCACGATGATCTGGCACACCTTCTTTGGTGAGTAGAAGAGGGAACCACCTGTCATATGGAGGCACAGGAACCTGGCCTTCAGGAGGCCGAAGGACCGCTCTATAATCCTCTTAGTTCGCCCATGGGCCTCATTGTAGCGTTCCTCTGCCCTTGTCCTGGGATTCCTCACTGGGGTCAGTAGCCATGACAGGTTGGGGTAACCAGAGTCACCTGAAAATGTCGACGGACAACTGTTAGACACACACTAACCCTTAGGGACAACCCCAGACCCAGACAACTATCCACACTGTATAGGGTCCATGTCCTCACCTAATAGCCACACACGGTGCCTCTGGGATGCTGCTATTCCGCAGGATGTAAGCGTCATGCACTGAGCCAGGGAATTTGGCATTAACATGGGAGATGTACTGGTCGGCCAAACACACCATCTGCACATTCATGGAATGGTAACCCTTCCGGTTTCTGTACACCTGTTCACTCCTGCGGGGGGACCAAGGCCACATGTGTCCTATCAATGGCACCTATGATGTTGGGGATATGTCCTAGGGCATAGAAGTCACCTTTCACTGAAGGCAAATCCTCCACCTGAGGGAAAACGATGTAGCTCCTCATGTGTTTTAGCAGGGCAGACAACACTCTGGACAAAACGTTGGAAAACATAGGCTGGGACATCCCTGATGCTATGGCCACTGTAGTTTGAAAAGACCCACTTGCTAGGAAATGGAGTACTGACAGCACCTGCACTTGAGGGGGTATTCCTGTGGGATGGCGGATAGCTGACATCAGGTCTGGCTCCAACTGGGCACACAGTTCCAGGATTGTGGCACAATCAAGCCTGTAGGTGATGATTACATGTCTTTCCTCCATTGTCAACAGGTCCACCAGCGGTCTGTACATCGGAGGATGCCGCCTTCTCCTCACATGTCCCAGCGGACAGTGCCTATGAAGGACAACAGCGAGCACAGAGTCAAACAACTCAGACGTACGTAAACACAGCTTACATAGAACACCATTCATAACCCTATTTTTGCCTGGATGAGTGTTGAGGCAAGACCTAGATATGTGTGACGCAGTTAAAAATAAAGCCATGTGGGCACCTGAAATGGCGGCTGCCTGACCTGTAAAGTGGGACAATGGGATGTGAGGTAACTGTGCTGGCGTTGTACACCGTCGCGGTAGGTGGTCTGAGACCGCGGCGCAATTCTGCTTTGGTTAACATTGGACCCTATGGGTCCCAGGAACCAATGACGATGTTTGCCGGCGGTGACGGTACGCACCGCCGCGGACGTGACCGCCATTTTCTATGTGTTCAATCACTCGATACCTGATCTTCGACAGGAGAGGACCTACACTGCAAGTGCTGCTGTGACTTCAGTCTGGAAGAGACAATGGCTCGTGCGTTTGGGGAATGGGCCCCTGCCTTCAGCACAGAGGAGTTGAAGAAGCTTGTGGATGGGGTCCTCCCCCAGTACACGCTACTCTACAGTCCTCTAGACAAACAGGTAAGTACATTGGAAGCATGCTGTATGGGCAATGCCTGTGTGGAGTGGTGTGGATGAAAGATAGGGGGAGGGAGAATGAGGCGTGCATGAAATGATGGTGAGTGCATGTGCCACATGGCAAGGATAGGGATGCGGGCCAATGAGTGTGACGGTGCAGTTGTTTATAACTTATCTTTTTCCCCTGTACAATTCATGTAGGTCAGCGCTGTAGGAGGTGAGACAGTTAGTCATCACAAAGGGAACACATACAGGGCACACTTATGAGCACTGGGGCCCTGCCTGGCAGGGTCCCAGTGACACATAGACTAAAACAACATATATACAGTGAAATATGGGGGTAACATGCCAGGCAAGATGGTACTTTCCTACAAGCGCCCACCAGAAGAAGGACATCTGGTGTGCCATCGCCAAGGACGTCCGGACCCTGGGAGTCTACCACAGATGGAGCACCCACTGCTGGAAAAGATGGGAGGACATTCGCCGCTGGAGCAAGAAGACGGCGGAGGCCCAGCTGGGGATGGCCTCCCAACGTGGGAGGGGTGCCCGTCACACCATGATCCCCCTGATGTTCAGGATCCTAGCGGTGGCGAACCCGGAGTTGGATGGGCGCTTGAGGGCATCACAGCAGCAACAAGGGGGTGAGTACACTCATTCTGATGATTCAGCGCGCAGTGGAGGTGTCTGGGTGGGGGAGGTGGGCTGCTGGGTTTCCCTAGGCCAGGGCGAGTGTGCTAGTTAGGTCCCCTTTTCAGGCAGACCCTGTGGCACCCCACCCCACCTGGGTACAGTTCCAACTACACCTAGTCAGGCTCCTGTGACATCCATGTGTGCAGATGTCGGCCATAGCCTTGTAGGCCATGTCGCAGGGATTGAATAGTGGACCCCAAGTGCGCGGCGTAGTGCAGGGGGCTTCTGTGTCTGTCGTGTCCGCCAATGGTAGCGGTAATGCATGCACTCAACATGTCTTTCTTCTGTCTTCCCCCCCTTTTTGTGGTCTCCCTGTTCTTGTGTGCATTAGCATCACCAGGCAGAGGAGCAGTGGCACCGGAGCAGGAGGGAGCTGCATCCCACATGGCCCTGGAGGGCGACACTACGGAGTCTGATTTCACCAGTGGGACGGAGGGCGAGGGGAGCTCCACGGCGGGGACAGGAGCTGACACCAGTGATACGGACTCGTCCTTTGATGGGAGCTCCCTTGTGGTGGCGGGCCCACCTGTGCCCTCGCATCTACAGGTACAGCCGCCACCCCCCCTACCAGCACCGCCCTCCCAGCAGCCCCTCAGCCTTTGCCCCATGCCCGCTCACCCAGGAGGGTGGGCATCTCCTTCCCCCCAGGCACCTCAGGACCTGCCCCAGTCACTCCTGCTGCCCTCAGTGAGGAGGCCATTGATCTCCTCAGGTCCCTCACTGTTGGGCAGTCTACCATTTTGAATGCCATCCAGGGTGTAGAGAGGCAGTTGCAACAAACCAATGCATTCCTGGAGGGCATTCATTCTGGTCAGGCAGCCCTTCAGCGAGCTTTTCAGACTCTGGCCTCAGCACTGATGGCAGCCATTATCCCTGTCTCTAGCCTCCCCCTCCAACTTCCTTCACCCAGACCCAATCCCCTGAACCTCAGCCTATCCCAAGCACACCATCAGACCAGCATGCACACACCTCAACACACAAGGGTGGCGCAGGAAAACATAAGCACCACACATCCCACAGGCACTCACGCAAGCAGCACACACATGCAGACATAGCACCATCCATTGCCTCCACTGTGTCCCCCTCCTCCTCGTCTCCCTCCTCCCTCCCAGTCTCGTCTCCACTCACACCTGCATGCACTACATCTACAGCCACTACTTCCCTCACCAGCACACCCACCACCACACCCCGCTCACGTGCAGTCACCACCCCCACTACCATTCACACATCCCCTGTGTCCTCTCCCAGTGTGTCTGTGATGCCACCTCCCAAGGTACAGAAACGCAGGCACACACCCACCCAACAGCCATCCACCTCACGACAGCCTCCAGCGCATGCACCTTCACCCAAAGTCACCAAACGTACAACTCCTACAACCACAACCTCTTCCTCCACTCCCAAACCCCCTCCAGCTACCCGTCCCAGTGTTTCCAAGAAACCTTTCCTGTCCTTGACCTCTTTCCCTCACCTCCCCCACTCCGTCAGTCTCTTAGGGCCCAACTCTCCAGGTCCCAACACAGCACTTCAGCCACAACGTATGCTGGATCAGTGGTGTCAGTAGTCACCGGATTCTGGAGTACACCAGGCAGCAGGGCAGCCAGTGTGACAAGGAGCCACAGCATGGATAGTCCCCCACCTGTCAAGCATCAAAAGTTAGCCAGTGCCCGGCGGGAGAGGGGGAAGACACCAGCCACCAAAGCCGCTCCCAGGGGTAAAGGTGGGAGTGTGGAGTCAGCTGCGACACCTTCCAAGGTGGGGAAGGGGCACAAGAAACCCTGCAAGTCTGGGAAGATCAGCACGGCAGAGAAGACTGCCATCAGCCCCGCTGGCCCAGCCAGGACCGCCAGCAGCAGCCCCGCTGCCCAGGAGGCGACCGCTATCAGCCCCGCTGACCAGGAGGCGACCGCCAGCAGCCCCGCTGGCCCAGACAGGACCGCCAGCAGCAGCCCTGCTGCCCAGGAGGCGACCGCCATCAGCCCCGCTGCCCAGGAGGTGTCGCCAGCAGCCCCGCTGGCCCAGACAGGACAGCCAGCATCAGCCCCGCTGCACAGGAGGTGACCGTCAGCAGCCCCGGTGGCCCAGACAGGACCGCCAGCATCAGCCCCGCTGCCCAGCAGGCGACTGCCAGCAGCCCCGCTGGCCCAGACAGGACCGCCAGCAGCAGCCCCGCTGCCCAGGAGGTGACCGCCATCAGCCCCGCTGCCCAGGAGGCGACCGCCAGCAGCCCCGCTGGCCCAGACAGGACTGCCAGCAGCTGAAGCGCTGCCAAAGACACCGTCGCCACAAGCAATGCTGCCAAGGACACCGCCGCCACAAGCACCGCAGGCCCATGAGCGCAAAAAGCTCTGACGCTACTGAGGCCGCCACAAGCAGGATGAAGCACTCTGGGTACCAATCCCCCTCCAGAACCAGTGGAGATTGACATCCACTACCTCTGTCCTTGGGAGGATGAAGCACTCTGGGCACAAAGCCCCCTCCAGAACCAGTGGAGATTGACATCCACTACCTCTGTCCTTGGCAGGATGAAGCACTCTGGGCACAAAGCCCCCTCCAGAACCAGTGGAGAGATACATCCACTACCTCTGTCCTTGGCAGGATGAAGCACTCTGGGCACAAAGCCCGCTCCAGAACAAGTGGAGTCTGTTATCCACTTGAGAGACTGTGGCTTTTGCACTCCCCAGGATTGAACAGTGGGCAACCCACCCACTGTAGAGACTTGAGAGACTGTGGCTTTGCACTCCCCAGGATGCACCAGTGGGCAACCCACCCACTGCAGAGACTTGAGAGACTTTGGCTTTGCAATCCCCAGGATTGAACAGTGGGCATGGGGCCCCCTCGTGGATTTGGCGTTGTGCACTCAACCGGCTGAGGTGCCCGCCCTTTCCCTTCCCCCTGAGGTGCCTGTTTTATTTCTATCTGATGCCCCTGCAGTGTTCTTTCCGTCATGTTCGGGTATTGAGTGTGGGCCTCGCCCATGCAGTGTGGGCCCAGTGGTCCACGGACTTTAAGGGTGGAATCCCTTGGACTAAAATTCTTGGTGTATATATTTGTAAATAGTGTATGTATATTATTTGACTACAGATTTTTTATATATTACAATCGTTTAGCTCATTTCCGTTTGTCTTTGCATTCTTCTAGGGGTTTGGGGGGTGTAACTGTAATGTATAAATATGTATTAGTGTGTGTGTTGTCGTGGGTGAGGGTGGGGATGGGGGTGTTGCGTGTGTGTGTCACTGTTTTTTCCCTCCCCCCCGTGTCGTAGGTACAGTACTCACTGCGGTCTTCGCCGCTGGCGTTCGTGCTCCTGGTAGAGGAGCAAGAAGATAATAGCTGGTAAAATGTGGAGCTCGGGTTCCATGGCGTCCTTGTTCCTTTTGGGGTGTGTAGAGGTGAGCGTTTTCCCTTCGAAGTCCTGTTTCCACCGTGTTTTTGTTCGCAGTGAATCCGCCCCAGAAAAGGTGGCGGATTGGTAGGTTGTGATACTGTGGGCGGTACATTGTCTCCCGCCAATCTGTTAGCGGTGACCGCCATGCTGTTTGTTTGTACCGCCGCGGCGGTCGGAGTGTTAAAGTGGCTGTCTTTGTTGGCGGTTTCCGCCACGGTCGTGATTCAATTTTTTTACCATCGGCCTGTTGGAGGTCTTACCGCCACTTTAACACCGACCGCCAGGGTTGTAATGACCACCTAAGTCTCTTACACAGGCAAGAAAGAAGATGCAGGGTAATTTTCAGCACATTTATTGAAAAGATTGCAATCTCCGATAACATGCATGAGCTGCAATGATCAGGATAATGATGAATAATAAAATCAGGATTGTGAAAATTAGCGATGTAAATATGAACAACCCAAAATTCTTGAAAGAAAAACCTGAATATGAAAACTCCTCCCTAAAGCGTATTTTGTACCCTAAACAGAGCAAAGCGCAATAAACCTAATCTGCCGATGCTGTGTACATGTGAAGCGCCCCAACCCTTGTTACCTTAGGACAAGGTCGCCTCCAGTCTCCAGGTCAGGATCCGTACAGACACAATGGCTGAGGTCTGCTGCAAAATGGCGTGCAGTATAGATGGAATATTCTGGGTGGAACCCCCTCTAATGGCCTTGGTCTCACAAGGTGATTTTGTAGGGCACATGTTATTGTTCGTGCAAAAATCCTGATGTGGGTATGTACCTAAATTGTGTGTGCAAACTTGTATTGGTAGTATCATAACAAATGCCTGATATATTCACATTCTGTTCTTTGTCAGACGTAAAGCAAAAGAACATTATGAAAATCTAACAGGTATAACACTGATAATGACGCTTTCATGGAATGGCAACTGATTATGAAATAAAAACATTTCCTCTAAAATGCAAACTGTTCTAAAATGGCATAAAAATTAATAAAATCAGAGCATGTTATCTAGGTAAAAGGGCACATGCCTGCAAGCCGAAGCTAAGCTACACTCCTGTATCCAGACAGGGAACTAAAATGGACCCACGACCCGTCGGATGTGTATACACTGCTTTTACACCCACCGTTCAATGCCGTCTTCTGGCCTTACTGCTGAGAAGTGGTGGACAGCAAATTGTTCCTGAGCTATTGGTGGCAGTCCTGTAAGATCACTTCCCTGTGTGAGAGGCAGGGAGCTTTTTGGGGTGCATTGGTAGATGATGTGAACTAAGAGAGTAACACAGAACACATAAGCCTTATGGGACTACCACATAATCGAAGCTGCAACTTCCCTAAGTAGCGCCAATGGAGGGGTGCATTGGATGTCAGATGCACTGGTGAGACAGGATTTTTCCCAAGACTAATGGACCAGTTCTCCTGCTGTATTGGTATCACTGGATGTCGAGAAGCGACCCTGAAGAGGCTTTTGCTTGGTGTACGGCCCCCTGTTGGGCCTGGTGTCAAAGCCCTGTGTGTCTCTGTGGAGTGTCTGCAGATTTTGAGGCCTTTCATTGCCTTTTCACTTGAATTCCTGTGCCCACATGGCATGGAAATGAAAAGGAAAGGAGGAATCTTTTACACTACATGTTTCTTTACAGCTGAGGAAACTGTGGAGGACATACAAATGATATTTGGTGAGAGAACTTTGGGTCTGATTTATACTTTGGCAAATGGGAACCTCTGTCACGAACGTGATAGATATCCCGTCTGCCATATTTCAATTACCTTATATCCTCAAGCATTTTGTAATATGGTGAACAGAATATCCGTCACGTTTGTGATGGAGTATCCCATCCGCCAAAGTATAAATCAGGACCTTTATTCCAATCAATTAATGCCCTCCACTCAGACCTAGGAAAGAAGATCAACCCACTCAGGGTCCCCATCTGGAATATATAATGTTATCTAATGGGAAGGGTCTTGGCAGTGGAGCAGACAAGGGTGGCAACTGTGACTCAGTGTAAGTACCTGAGCAACCAACTGACTGTGAACAATAAAAGATTGAAAGAGGTGGGATTTTTCCAGAGGAGTGCAACTGATGCGGCTCAAACTGGAGGAGTGATTTGAGATGCTGAACAAAGTGCAGATGAGCACTCTTGTTCTGGTGCTTTGTGTCCCTCCTGAGATTGATCTTGAGGCCCTCCCAGGATGTGATGCAAGGGTGCTGACTGATTTGTTGGTGGTGCAAAATGCTGTGATCACAGAAGGGATTGTGAAGGTGTATCGGCGCTTGCCAAGGTCAGCAAAAAATTCAAGGACCAGTGGTGACATGACGAGGGTCAAGATTTTGCATGCTGCCTTTCAGAAAAAGATGCCAGGGAAGAACATTTTTTTTTTAGTCCTGATCTGAGCCCTGGAACTCTGGCCAGGAAAATGGCACTGATGGGCATAAAGAATGTGCTGGTCGAAAGAGGTCTGACAGTGTCTGTCAGTGTCCTATTGAGAAAAGTGCATGAGGGAAGAACCCTTCTTTTCTCTCAACTATATTCAGCAAACTCTTTCTTGAAATGTCTGGGCAAGGGCATTGGATGACCTGAGACCTGTGGTTCAGGGCTTCTTTCTTCGCTCACATAGTTACATGGGCTGAGTTGTAAAGTTTAGATCAGTGGTTCCCAACCTGTGGTCCCAGGACCCCTGGGGGTCCATAAAGCCTCCTCAGGGGGTCGGTGACTTCTTAGAAAATTAACTAATATTAACAGATTAATAAAGTGTATATAAATAAAGTAGTTAAATGTACAATTAAAAAATATAAAACATACTGTAAATGTCAAGGTATTTAAAATTGGAGGCTACAAATGTAATTATTATCCTCAGATTGGTTTGTGGGAGCAGTGCAGGTGCATCAACCAGAACACAGTGTGAACGATGTGTGACTTCAATTGAATTTAGAAAAGCTCCAACTTTACTATTAAAATGAATGTTTTTATTTTTTTATTTCATTTGTTTACAAATAAAACCAAAATATGTAATCATTTGTGTATGTGTTTGCTGCAATGCTTGTTTCTGTAATGTTTGTGTATTGTTTTGCTGTTCAAATCATCGACAATGTCTGCCAGGGTCCCTGGCTTCCACTAATGACTCAGTAAGGGCCCCCAGATTCCAATATTGATTCAGAGGGAGTCCCCGGGTTCCAGTGATGATAAAGTAGGAATCCACAGAAGTCAAAAGGTTGGGAGCCACTGGTTTAATTCCTGAAGACAATCCACTGGGGTGTTCATTGATGGTGGTGGGGGAGTGGTCAGAGTTTCTTTTTTCACTGCTGCACTGGTTTGTACCCGTCTTTCCCTTGTCTTCTTACTATTCATAGACTTGGTAGAAGCATAGGTGATGCTCTTTGTGATTTACCTTTCTAAGATGATGTTATTTGAAATAGATTGGGAGATCACAACCAATTTCTCTGATTTTAGGCCGTCCTAGAATGCGGTTTCCTTTAATAGCAAACCTATTGCAAGATTGCTTGCCATTTGTGCACATACATCTTGATACATTAATTTACATGCAATGGTCAAAAAAATGTCAAAGCAAACTCTACCTTTAAAGCTGAGACCCATTGGCTTTGGTAATGCTTGTTGTTACTTTAGGAGGACTTACAGGGCATTTTCATACCCATACATTTTGAAATTGTCCTGCTGTCTGGGACAGCAGGACATGGTAACCGTAACTTCAACCGCTATTTTACAGCAGCAATTTGTTTTAATTATGAGTTACGTTATACTTTTTTTATTATGCATTACTTAATTTCCCAAATGTCGTTTACCTTTGCGCCTACAACACACTTGACGACTGAACTACACCTAAAGTGCTACTGTTAAAACCTAGCACCAGATACAACTTGCATTTGTGAATAAAGTGGATTCCTCAATCAATTTTCAGGACTTTTGATGTGAAGGCCTGGAACTCTATCTAAAATTGCAAAGTGTATAACCACCAATTCGAACCACTTAAAACGGAGACCATTTTATACATTATTGGGCAGGCCTGACAGATATGTGGTTCAACGCTGACCTTTCCAGGTCATACTCTTGCCGGTCATGTACAAGTTTGTTTAGATAATTATAATACAGGATGGGAGGCTCATGTTACGCATTCTCTTTTCTCACTGTTTATCTACATAGCACTTAAACACAACTACAAATTCCACAATGCTGTATACCAGTCAGGAAGTGTAAACATAAAAGAAATATATGAACACACTATAACTAGGGCAGTCCTCTTTTCTTGTTGCTCGAGATACGTTTGTGCTGGATTCTGTGTGTATTTACTGAATGTAGGTCTGTTTTGGCGAGAGCATTGTGGTGTGAAAGGGGAGGGCTGCTGCATTGCCTTTGAATGCTGAGCCTGCTTTCTCCGGAGTTGTGCTTAAACTGACTCAGTACTTGTATCTATGCGTTTACGTAATTTGTCTCACAAGTTCTTGCTGTGTTCTTATTTCTTTAGGACTGTTACATTGTGTGCGGCCAATCAGGGGAATGCACGGGAGATTTTTGGCTTTAAACTCTGAGGTGTTACTTACTATGATGCACAGAATCGTGGCTGGTGGGCGTGTTGAAAGCTTCTGCTACTTACGTATATTGATTGAATTTGGCATGGATTGTCTGACCCATATTCAGTTTCGAGTTCTTTGTTTATCGAAGCGTAGGCGGGCTCGCACCATTGTATTTAATTTGGCTGTTATTGAAATACTTCGTGTTTAAAAAGTCGTGCTGTTTACAGAGTGTGTGCGGCCTAGAAGCAATGTAGCAGGTTACCTACCACTGAGAAGTCACGGAGGGGGAGGGGCTTTTTGGAGGCAGTGAATTTGATCCAGAGTTTGAATTTTGTAGATAAATGTAGAAAACTCAAATTTAGTTCCATCAAGAAGAATACATTTCTTAGGCTTTTTGATAGATTCAGAAAAGGGAACCTTCCTCCTTCCAGATTCGAAGTTGAAATTAAAAAAGAACTGAAGGGCGACTAGACACAGACATCCCTGAAAGAGCTGGCAATGTTAGTGCGTATACAGTCATTTTCTATTCAGTCGATCTTCCGAGGACCCTTTTATTAGAGCGCATTGCAGAGGCTAAAAATCAGGCACATTCAGAGAGGCTTGAGTTATTCAGAGGTGGTTCCTCTGGACAGAGGTGAAGGGAGGAAGTAGTCTAGTGGATGGCCTACGTGGAGGCATGAAACGACCATCTTCTCGATGTTCCAAGATATTGCCTTAGAATCAAATGCAAGTCAGGGAGGGGGCGCACGGTGTGACACCTTCTCGAGTGGGAGAGGGTTGGCCTAGAGGGGCGATCTATACATTTAAATTGTTTAGAGGATTCTTTCAGGTTCATTTGCTATTAAAACAACCGTAAAGGGCAAGACAAGGTGTGCAGTACATCTTTGGATGAACAACTTTAACTCTGTAAGATATATGAACAATTTGCATGGAACATGGTCAAAACCACTGGTAGAATTGTCCAAAGCTCTGTGGGAATTTTGCATCCAACAGGAGGTATTCTTATTGGAACCTGGACGACAGCAGGCAATGGAGCTGATATGTGTGGATGTTCAAAGTCTTGAACTGAGTGCAGTGGCTCCTAAGAATAGACCTCTTTGCTAATAACTCAGTTGGGGAGCTTTTTCAATTGGAGACCAATGGCATTGGTGACAGATGCTTTTCTTCAGGACTAGCCTGCGTGAAACATTGTGTTTCCTCCATTTGTTATGATCTACAGGCGTTTGGTCCAGATTTTCAGGCAAGGGCTGTCTCTAGTGGTAGTAACCCAGTTTGGAAGACTCAACACTAGTACCTGTTTTGCTGGAACTGTCCAAAGATTGTCCAATTCACCTTATAGTGTTTCTCAATCTGTTGAGGAGCTGGTGTGGATTCAGTCACAACCATCTAGCGCAGAGGAAGTTGGTGTTTATGGCTTGGCATCTTTCAGGGTCTGCTCAGACATACTAGTACTTTCAGAATCGGCTTCTGACCTTATCGTTGCATCCTGGCTAGGGCTACAGTCAAAGCTTATAGATCAGCATGGGAGGCATGGAATGGTTGCTGTCTGGAACATGGTTTGGTTCCCATTTCAGCAGATATTGTAGAGGTTCTGAATTTCTTTGCATTGCCGGTATAGATCAGCGATACCTGCTGGTCATGGGGAAGTTGACAGGAAACCAGTTGGGGAACACCAATTGATGTGTATATTATTAAAGAGGTAAGATACATCTTTCCTCTGAAGTCTAGATACTCCACTAAGTGGGATGTGAATTTGGTTCTGCAACTGTTTCAAACATGAGATAATGAAAGGTTATTTCCGAAGTTGTAGTTAGTCAAATTGGTAATGTTGCTGTGTTTGGTTTCCTTTGAGAGGGTCTCCTATGTTAGGGCATTGAATATTTCTGCAATGCATTTTTCTCTAGAGAGTGTTCAGTTTGATGTTACAAGACGTACCAAAAAATGCTTTCACAATGGTGGAGTTTCCATATTTTCCTTCACATCCTAAGCTATGTATGTTATTGTGTCTCAAGCAATATGTAGAGTTAAGCTGGGCATTAAAGACTGCTGACTTGCAATTGTTGATAACCTTGCAAAGACCATTCACACCAGTATCTTCCACTATTTTGAGTAGATGGGATAAGTGTGTGATGGGTATGGCAGGTGTGGACACAGGGCACTTTGAGGCATATTTAGCTGTACTTTTTCAGCTAGCACCAGGTGAGAAGACATTTTAAAAGTAGCAGATTGGTCTTGGGTGTCAGCACTTAAAACATTTCATTGTAAACCAGGTGAGCATGTTTCAGAAAGAGTTATTAATATGCTTTGAACACTGCATAATATGGGCCACCCATCTTGTAAGAAAATTGCAGATTCTCCTAGCCAGTTCTAAATCCAAACCCTGATTTTGTTAAAGACAAGGGAGGTAATATCCCATCACTGTTGTTTGCCCACCTGTGGGATTGTTTTTAATGAGTGTTTCCATTGATTTTAGTGCAAGCCGCATCCAACTGAGCGATGAGCTGAGATGATTGAATCTCTTTGGGGAACAGATGTTTGTTCCAGGGAAAGGATTTGGAGTAAAACAGGAAACAAGAGGAACATATGTGGTTGCTGATGGGATTTTCTTGTTATTATTATTTAGGTTTACACATGGACAATGAAAAAACTTTTTGTGCGGGGCCTCAATAAAAGAGGAATTTACACATGTGGCTGCCCTATTTATTGTGGGTTCATGTATTTCATTTATGATTACCCTTCATTTTTAGTATACAGGATTATGGGATTTATAGTCACATTATGTGCTGTGGAAATAAACAATGAGAAAAGAGGCTGCATAATACTCTTATCCCTTGTCTTTAATAAAACAGAACTCTCCTTCACAACTGGCTATTAGAATTTGCAATAATCATGCATGCAATGACCCATCAAGGTCTTGATTTCACAGTCATTCTTGGTACGAAATGGTATGTGTGTACACTTGCAAGGCCCTGCTTGGTTCCTACTTTAGAACATAGGATTTCTCAGCGATTTTCCTGAGCTCCTCAGGAGGTATGACACAATATCACAGGTTAAATATCCACCTTCAGAAATACTGACTTTACAGTATTGGCTACCATTATATCTTCAAGGTAGATGCATAAAGGGAAGTTAGATGTACTGTTCTTAACTCCACATCTACTTACCTTGACAATATAGAAATCTTAGATATGTGCAGTCGATATTTCACATGCAATATTGTAACCACCACCCCCTCCTCCAACCTCACCAATTGGCTTCAGAGCTGAGTTCACTATGGCGAGGATTAGTTGAGGTTGTGAAATGGTTTGTAAGCTGTGAAAACTGTACAAAAATGTCAGACAGGCATCAGCTTTCTAGTGAAGCACAAAAGGATTGATGGAATGCTTGTAAAATCTCAGCTACTGGTAAACTATCATGCTGCATTTACAGTCCAGTTTATCTGTGCCTACGGCTCCCTGAATCTTACTCCTTGAGTATGTAAGATTTGCTGAAATGTCTGCTTGAGTCTGTTGGTGGGTGTGTGGGATTTTCATTGCAAGTAGATTATTGGCTGTTGGAGGCCTCACGGTCTGCAATTATACTTTGAAGTTCTAAACACATTGGAGATGTTGCCAAGGCTATGTCTAAACTTCTGAGGTATGTCAGGTCTTATAATGGCGTGCTTCATGCATCAGTATTCAATATGCATTGGTTTGCAGGATTCATATGGTATCAGAATTCAGGATAGGGATTCATAAGGAATCACAAAGGCATGGCCACAGTGGGTATGTTGTTCCAAAGCACTTTAAGAAGACTATGGCGAGGATGCAAAACAGGCATATTAATGCGTGCCTTGTATGTACCAGCTTGTATGATGAGTAGAGCCAGCTCGCTTCTGACACATGCTCTCTACTTTTGTCGATTTTGTATCCAGATTACACGGGCTGTCTTCCCGCAGCACCCGTCGGTGTGGAGGACGCCCTTCAAATATGGCATTGACCAAGAAAGAATTGTGTTGCAGCCAGAGGCCGCTCATCGGCATCCCTCCTCCATCCTTCTGCCTAAGGATCCACTAAAGAACCAGCATGCCAAGTAAGCAAGTTACAGCTAAACCAAGGACACGTATTATGAGCATGACTGGACTGGTGAGTGGGGACAATCGGGAAGAGTCCAGGGAGTTGGAGGCATTGATTCCAACCCTCTGTATTAGACTTTACACAAGCACCTACTAATATGATGCAGTAAGCCTCTCATACTTAGCCCAGCAGCACTATTTCTTTTTTCTAGCTGCTGTTCGTTCATAGCTGCCTTTACATAGCTCTGAAGGGGCAGATACACTGTTGCTTCCTTCCTGTTTATGTTACCACCCTCAGTAACAGGGACTAGGAGAGTGCTAGGCTCAAGAGCTGTGCCAGTCTGCCCCCTGTAGTTAGGGTGGCCAACTGCCTCTCAATGTTGGCTCCTGCCCCGCTGCCTGCACAAAGTACAATGCAGGCTCAGGAGCTCGTTCAGCTATTGAGATGCAATTCTGGCTGATAAACAGCTCTAAATACGTGACTGGAAACAGTACAGGGAAACTATCCTTGGAGCATGCCTTTGGTCTTTCTTCCTTCAAGCCTGTTTCAGAGTGTTCACATACTCCCTGAGGTACAAGTAATAGACCCAAGACTGCAGCACACTGCTACTTGCTTCAAAGGCTAAACATTTACTACCACATTGCATTTTGGTAAAGTATACCATGCTCCTGGGTTCTTCTCCTCATCTCAATGTAATATCCAGTCAGTTTTTAACCACAAGCTTAGTAGCAGCTTTTACAATGATTCTAAATACTCCCAGTCTTGCCAAAAAAGGGAGCAAAGAAGTAAGCTTAAAAAGTGATTACCCAAGAGCACACAGTTTGGCTAAACAGGAGGCTGGGATTGAAAACCATATCTTCTAGTTCCATGTTTCCAGATAGCACATTAGACGACAATGGAGGTGGCAGTGATTCTAATGCCAAGTCCAGGTCACTGCCCCTCCTAGGTAAATGCCACTGTGTTGTGGCCCTGCCCAGCTTTAGAATGCAGAGTTTATTTCCAGCATATTGAGGTGAAGTGGTAAAGCTGAGATTATTTAGCAGGTATTATAATTCCATGACTGGAACATGCCCCAGGTCCTGTGGCAGTAGGTGGTCACTGAGCAGTATGCATGGTAGGCATTCATTTTTATTATTGATGTTTCAGAGTTTGAGACTATTTATTTTCATTTGGATGCCAGAATTGTTAATTTTCTAAACTTCTCTAAACTTCTCTCAAAAGTTACAATAGCGAACAGCCAGGGCTTACTCAAAGAGGTGGCAAATGGATTAGACCTCAAATATATTTATAGTCAATAAACTCAATCTCGGCTGAGTTATATTTTATAATCTGACATGATTTGGAGGAGGGGAATTAAGAATGAAATATCAAAAAGGAGGTATGTGTCTTGCACATTGATAATTGAAAGTTGGCCACAAGATCTTTAGAGATAGGCAGAAGCACTCATGCGGTAGAGGCAGAGTTGCATGCAGGATGGCAGATACTTGCCCTGCTTGCCATGTGTGTCTCAGCCCAGGGCAGACTTCTCTGACTTGGCCAGCAAGCCCTGGTCAAGCACACACCAGCAGTACAGTGAGTTTTGGGATCGGTTTATGAAAGGAGAAA
Organism: Pleurodeles waltl; assembly: GCF_031143425.1. Taxonomy (NCBI): domain Eukaryota; kingdom Metazoa; phylum Chordata; class Amphibia; order Caudata; family Salamandridae; genus Pleurodeles; species Pleurodeles waltl. Next base: position 1,112,964,200 of record NC_090446.1, read on the forward strand.
GTTTGGGCATTATATGTAGCTCAATGGAAACAGGCATGGCATTTAAACTTGATTTTTACACAACGTAATGTGTAAATAGTTTAAATAGCTTCACTTGCCAAGTATTTATAACACCCATTACCAGGAAAGTGTACACCAAACTAATATGGCAGTGGTCCTTAGTATGTATAGGCACTGTAGAAACTGCTATTGTGATACATGCTTTTCTTGTAGGGGGAATAAGAAAACTAATGGCAATGGCTGTATTTCATGCAAGTCTATGTGATGATAAACTGCATAGCATGATTATAACAGGTACATTCACCACTCTCCTGCCATTTGTAGCAACATAACAGAGCACTACCTCTGGCCATATTTCCTATCCCCTGCTCCATGAGGAACACTGGCATATTTGGTGTATTAGCAGTCAACCCTGACAGGCTAACACACTGAGCAAAATTCTGGCATGTTTAAATAGCACCAGTGGTAGGTTGGCACATCGAGCATCATATTACCTGCACCCTAAGATGCCTTCATAGAACCCTAACATGTAGTTGTTACTATCTTGCATTATCTGAGTAATATTTATATGTATTTTGGATTACATGATAGTGGCAACCTGGCATATAGCTGCATAACTTCTGATGGTATTTTGGGAATCATTGGGGTGTTTACATATATTGTTGCAGGATCAACTGTTCCTAAAGGTTTTGCTGATCTATTCTTGATCAATCAATCAGTCGACTTGTAGACTGTGACTTGTCACCCATGAGGGTATCCAGACACTGGCAGGGTCCAGGGTCTCAGTGGAAGAGCCAGATTTTCAGCATCCTACAGAACTCCTGTAGATTTGGGGAGGTCCTGTGGTGCAGGGGGAGGCCATTCCAGGCTTTGGCTGTGAGGCAGGAGAAGGAGCTCCTCCTGCTCTGCTGTGTTTTATGCGGGGCATGGGCCAGCTCAACGGAGGTGGAAGAGAGATGTCTGGAGGGTTTGTGGAATCTCAGGCGGTGGTTGATGTAGGCAGGTCTGGAGTCGTGCTGGGCCTTGAACATGTGGGTGAGTAGCTTGAACTGGCATCTCTTCTGAACCAGGAACCAGTAGAGTTTTTTTTACGATGGGGTTGTTATGGGTGCGACAAAGGACATCAAGTATGAGTCTTGCTATGGTGTTATGGATTGCTTGTAGTCTTTGACCTAGGTGGGCATTTATTCCCACATAGAAGATGTTTCTGTAGTCCAGTCGGCTGGTAATGAGGACTTGCATGATGGTGCATCTCGCCTTTTGGGGAAGCCACTTGAACGTTTTACATAACATGCACAGGATGAAGAAGCAGGAGGATGACACTGCATTGACTTGGGACCTCATGGTGAGTCTGTTGTCAAGGATGATTCCGAAATTCCTGGTGTGCTCATCTGGGGATGTGGTGGGCCCCAGTTCTGTGGCTGCCAGAAAGCGTTCCAGGGAGAGTTGTCACTGCCGAAGACCAACATTTCAGTCTTGTCTGTGTTGATCTTGAGGCAGTTATTCCTCATCCAATTGTTGAGGCTGGTCATGCATCAGTAGAAGTTGGTTCTGGCAGCAGTGGAGTTTTCGGAGAGGGACAGGATGAGTTGTGTGTCATGTGTGTAGGATATAATGTTGAGTCTGTGGGATCTGATGATGTTGGCAAGGGGGACATGTAGATGTTGAAGAGGGTGGAGCTAAGAGATTAGCTTTGATGGCCCGCAGATGATAGGTTTGGGTTTGGAGGTGAAGGGTGGAAGGTGGACTTGTGTTCTGTTTGTGAGGAAGGAGCTGATCCATCTGAGGGCGGTTCCTTGGATGCCTATGTAATGAAGTCTAGTGATGAGTGTGTGATAGAAGATGGCGTTGAAGGCTGCTGAGAGACTTATGAGGATAAGTGCAGCTGTCTCTCCTTTGTTGAGCAGGGCCCGGATGTCGCCTGTGGCCTCGATCAGGGCTGTCTTAGTGCTGTGGTTGCTGCAGAATCCGGAATGGGAGTCGTCCAGGAAGTCACTGTGTTCCAGGTAGATGGTAAGTTGTTGGTTGATGGCTTTTTAATGATTTGGGCTGGAAAAGGGAGCAGGGAGATGAGTCTGTAGTTGCTGAGTTTGTTGGGGTTCCTGAAGATTCTCTCAAAAGGAGGTTGATTTCTGCGTGCTTCCAGTCTTCTGGTTACGATGGCAGACTTCCATTGAGGTGTTGAGTAGGGTGAGCAGTTTGAGGCCGATCCTGAATGCTCCTAGTTTGAAGATGTGGTGGGGGCATGGGTCATATGGAGCCCATGAGTGGATTCATTTAATTATGGTGTCCTGAGTGGTGAGGTGGTTCCAGGTGGTTAGCATTGGGATGGTCATATTAGTGGAGATATGTCCATTAAAAAAGTAAGGTTGCTTGTCTCCATAGCGGGATTGGCGAATTCCTTGACTGTGCAAGAGAGCTCCTTATCGTCATTGCATTAGCTTCGATGCACAATGCCAGGGATTTTTGTTGTCTCACGCTGTCGGCAGTGGTATACGTTGAGTGTTGAATTGTAGGCTGTTCTGTCGGCTGGGTCTTTGTTGGTGTGCCACCTTTTCTTGAGGTGCTTTCAGTGGCACTTGGCTGTACTGACGTCCTCAGTGTACCAGCTGGCTTGCGTGGTGGATCTTTTATGTTTCTTGTTCTTGATGGGGGTGATGATGTCAGCACAGTCAGTGATCCAGGTGTTAAAGTTTCTGACGTCCTGGTTCATGTTTTTGTGGTGTTTGGGCGGGTTGAGGGCAATAGTGTTGGTCCATTTGGTCCCTGAGGTCTTGTTGCAGCTGCGACTGGCGGTGTTGGGTTGTGTCGGGTGGGAAGGCTTGGGGTTGTGATGATGAAGTGGATGATTGAGCAGTTGGCCTGCATGAGTTTGGTGGTGTGGCTATATTTGATATGGTTGCTGGAGGTGAATATGGGGTTGAGTGTGTGTCCTGTGATGTGCTTGGGGTCGTGTACGATTTAGGTGAGTCTGATATTGTTCAGGCTGTTGAGGATGATGGCGCTGTTAGGGTCAGTAATGTCCTCGAGGTGGAACTTAAGGTCACCCAGGAGCATGTAGTCCTTCAATACAATGGTGAGGGGGGCAATAAAAGCATTGATGAGTTTGCAGAAGGTGGTTTGAGGTCCCAGTGGGTGGTATGTGATGGTTCCCTTAATGGTGGATTTCTCACCCATTTGGATAGTGACATTGAGGTGTTCCATTGTTGGGATGGTGTCATCCGTGGCAATGGTTCATTTCATGGAGTCCCTGTAGATGGTGGCGTTTCCTCCACCTGGCTTGGTAATGCAGTCATGGTGGGTGATTCTGTATCTTGCTGGTATGGCAGTGGCGATGTCTGGGGCTGACGTGGAATTGAGTCAGCTCTCGGTCAGAAAGACAATGTCAGGCATGAGAGTGTCTATAAGGTTCCAGGTCTCTGTGGGGAGTTTGCTGAGTGAGCAAGTGTTGAGGAGGTTACATGTAAGCTGGTGGTGGGTAGCTGGTGTTGCACGCCAAGTGGGCTGGGTGTTGATGAGAGAGGTGGGGGCATGCGTGTTGTGGAAAGTGAAGTTTAAGAGGGTGCAGGTGAAACGTCCTACCGTTAAGGGTGGCAGTGTTTGTGGTAGCGTCCAGGGTCAAGGGCATGGGCGCAGATGAGCTTGCCGTTGGAGCACCAGCAGCGTGGCTGTGCTGCAGCAGCCATTAAGTAGTTCCTGGGAGCGGCAGTAGGAGGCAGTGGTGGGGCTGGTGAAAAGACTGTATGGAGAGTGGGAGGTAGGGGGAGGCTGGAGAAAGGAGTGGGTAAATGGCAAAAAGGGCAGCAACAAAAGCGGACTGAAAAAGCCCAAAGAGGATTGAAAAAAACAAAATGAGAGCAAAAAAGTATAGGGGAATAAGCTGAGAAGGAAGCAATAGGGAAACATGAATGTGAAGAATAAGAGAAAAGATCAGGAAACATGCAGGAGCAGCAGCAAAAAGGGCTGGAAAGAGAACAGGAGCAGCAACAAGTCAGGAAAGATAACAGGAGCAGCAAAAAGGGCGGGAAAGAGAGCAGGAGTGGTAAAAGGGGGGGGAGAGAGGAGAAGCAAAAAGGGTGGGAAAGAGAGCAGGGAGAGGCTCGAGAAGATAGTGGCACAGGAAGAGGGAGAAGAATGCAGCAGAGGAGAGAGGGCCTGGTAGAACACAGATCCTGAAGCTAGCCAAGGGCCATCAGTAGTAGGTGGAGAGTTGGACCAGGGCACCTGCTGCTTCATTGACCTCCTGCCTGAAATACTTTTGTCTGGTAGGGACAGTACACAGAACTCAGTTACTCTGTGCCCTAAGGAGGGACACCTGCAACCCATAAATAAGAATGTGGACCTTGTAAATGCCATAGGACTGTCTGTGACAAGAAATTTACATAGGAGCAGAAGAAAATGAAGCAAGGTCACCTGCTTCGATAAAGATTGTACAGAATATAGGCCATGTTAAAATTTAATCTGAAAGAAGGAGTGGAATAAAACTGCAGCAACAGAGTTGAAGACATTTTTGCAATTGCCCATTTGCCACACCACTAACACAGCTAAAAGAACCAGGGTCAAAATAAGAGTCAGCGAGTAAAGATCCAGTGGCCAGCTACTAGGGCAGGGAAAAGGTTCCTTCACTAAACAGAAACAGTACCTTTAGGTGAAAGGCTAACACTGTTGTTTTCAAGAAAAACATCAAGAGAACAGTTGCTTAGTTTAAATAGAAAAATGCACAATTGCCAAATTTCCTGTCTGATTAACTGCTATATGCGTCCAAAACATGCCACTCTGTAGATATTTTGAACATTGCGTCTCTTACAGATGAATTTTAGAAATATTTGCATAAATAGCGTTCTTGTCCCTCTGTACAGCAAGATGCTACTTAAAGGTTTTAAATATGAGGCCTATTTACATTATTTCACCGTAAAACTTCTTGCGATTTTTTTGGGAATAGTGAGATGCATAAAAGTAAACCATTTTCTTACACAAGCTGGAGACATGAACTCAAAAGTCAGTAATTCATCCAGTAATAACGCAAACCCTAAGGTAACTCTTACACACCGGAGAACACAGAGGATGATGGACCGCCCAGCAAATCTAAGAAGTCTAATAGGTTTTTGGCCACAAACGGCCACAAGCGGTTTCTCTGTCGTTTCAAGGCCCATCAGCTTGCAACTCTCAAGAAAAGCAAACCATTACCATAAAGCTCAAAGGGCCATATGTACGAACACATTTTCCCATAGACACAGAATGGGTAAAACGGTTTGCTACATCTGGCCCAAAGTGCCATATTGACAATACACCTGTGATTAAAATGTATTGTCTTTAGGAGTTGGGTTGCTTGTGGCAGATCTGATAGACTGGCAGCTGCCAATCAATTAGACACTTGAGGTAGCCCGAACGAAGAAACGTTTTTTTTTCTTTTCTTAAGGAAAATAAGGCCCATATTTATACTTTTTTAGCGTCGCATTTGCGTCATTTTTTGGTGCAAACTTGCAAAATACATTTGTAAAAAGTATAAATATGGGCCTAAGTATCCACAGCTGGCTTATTCACGATCTGTACCGTGACAATATCAGACTCCTTTGACTCTGGACAACAAGAATCCCAGAACCACAAAGGGTTCCTAGATTCCAAAATTGTTTGGGGACCATGCAAATGGTAGGAATGCACAATACTTGTGTTTGCAACTCCTTACTGAATTAGCATTTGGAAGGGACGTGTTTAAGGCATTCCTTCAAAATACTGATTTGGTATGTGATGCATTAAACGTTTGCGACCGAAACCCAGTTGCAAAATATTAATGTTTTACAGACTACACAAATGCATTGGTAAGCCACTCACAAATAGTAAAGGGTTCACATGGCACCCCTTCCCCTTTGATAACGTTGAACAAATATTTTAAGGGTAGGAAGTGGTCCCAGAGAATACTGTCTACTCGTAATTATTCTGAGTTACAATTGTCATTTATTTCTTCCTTTACGTAAAACAGGTGGCATTTAAAAAAATATTTACAAACAATCACAGACATGGTGGTCTGCTGACTCTTTGACTGCTGTGGTTTATTGTCAGTCACAATTTGCAACCTGCCTTATTAATATTCATGAGATATGTTGAAAATGACCCACTACAAATCAGGTTTTTGCAAACTGACATTTTAATGCATGGGTTAGTTTGCAAATACAGAATGGGTTCAGTAAAAGTTGATGCACAATTGGTGCCCACTTTTATCCAATCGATTCTTAGTACATCTGCCCCTAGGTTCTTCCATGTAAATGTTCAGATTGCCAGATTGATATTTTCCATTCATTAAAACAAACGTTTTCCTACATCTAAAGCATGTCTGTCCACGTTGACTCCCCTAGTGCAGCCTGAATCATCTTGAAATTTGCTGGTTTTTCTTTGCAACTAATTCACATACCTAATCTAATCTCCACAATCTATGTACCACTTTGCATTCAGACTGCATTTACTTAGCCATTCATGCTGTTGAGCCACATTCACAAAGGACACACTCGTTTGGTGATGATCACTAAGATGGAGACTTTAGGATGTAAAAAAATACTTATTTAAAAAGGTAGATGAATTATTCTATATTAAAATTTAAGAACACATTTACTCTATGCATTGAGTTTGTTTTTCTACAAATAATTATTAAGTAATGGGCAAACAAGAATAACTTACTTTGCCCAAAGCACATGCCTCCAAAATCAGTGATGTATCATTCAACATCTTAGGCCTGTATTAAGAGTGGGCTACTGAGGAATGTATTATTTATTGGCCCCCATGAATCTTGATATCCCATGGATCAGTATTAATTGGTCCAAGAATTAACTTCTATCAGTTCATGATTAACATGAGGATTTTTCAGCAGCAAAATCAGCATGTCCCTAAGTTCTCCTGTATTTTTGTCACATTACATTTCTGCAAGTTTTGACTGCCAATATTTATCTCCTTTGGTTGAACTTTATCGAACCTGGTAAGTACCTGGTGTGGAGGACTCTGACAGGTGTTTGAGCAGCGACTGCAATATATCCGTAAAAAGGCCCTAGACAAGGCAATAATTAACTTGACTAGCCTGTTGATGAGAATATCTTTGAAAAACCATAAATTCATATTTTTGTTGACTAACATTAGCAAGAGTAGCTGACTAATATTAGCTGGAGTATATACAAAGCGTATAGAGTCATCTTATAACTGTTTCCTAAACAAAGGCACTTATAGGTGAGAATATAAACATTTCATGTTTGAGTACCTACCTTGCATAGATTGAAGGAAGGAAAGCGTGATGGGCAAGTAACTGGGTCAGATGTATGTGTTAAGTTATGGTGAAGAACTAAGTAAAGATGAAACTGGCGCAGCTTGATGTCCCATCTGCTTCTCTTCCTAAGTCAGAATAACTAGCAGTGTTGTACCGGATTAACCAGAATAGTGATAGGTAACAATAGGCACTAATAAATACATGAAAGAATTAAAAATAATATGTACAAAAGGAATCCAGAAGAAAATAAAACAATGGTACATAAAAGCATTTTATTTTGTGAAAAAATGTGCCCACTGTACAATGAAAGCTTAAGAGCACCATTATCAATATTTCTCCATTTAGGTTGGACCAGCATGTCCAGAAGCCCAAGATGACACTGCCAGCACCCTCTTGTGATCCTGAAGTCATTGATCATGATAGTGATCAACCCATGTGGCAAAAGTTGCAGGTCAGCACACTGGAGCTCTGGAAAGACTTTTGGGAATCAGGGTATCAATCGTGAGGGAGGAATTATGTGAAGACATAATCGGTGATGTTGAATGTAAAGTAGGTGACCTGCTAGCTACAGGGGCTGTCTCCAAATGCATAGCATGAAACTTGTAAGGTACAGAGGGTGAAATTGGCGCACAAAGGCCGATGAGGGCAATAGAAATTGTGATCTGGAGCAGACCGGTTACATGGGAAGAACAGACTGTCACATTGGAGGTTTAGAGAGTAACACTGGGCATACAGAAGGTCATGTGCAAAGTATATTAGCTATATACATGCAAAGGGTGATGTGAGATAACTTGGTAGGTACACAAGATGACTTGAGGTGTTATTGAGTGGAACAAATTGTGAAGTAGGAGACACAATATGGCAAAGGTGTAAATGCTGAAGTGGGGTGCAGATGGTAACTTGGGTTGCAGAGTGACATGGAAGATGCAGAGGGTGATACTGCAGGTGCAAAGTGTGACCGGAGCAACTGATCACAAAAACTTTTAGGGTCCCAGCCAGAGTATGGCGAAATAATGCTTTTGTCAAAAAACGGCAGATGAACTATTCCACTAAACTCACAGCTCCCTCCACCAACTCCTACATGAAGAGGCAGGTGAATCACTGGATTTCCTCAAGCGGAGCCTCAGGCAGCTCTGCCAATGGAAACCCTGTCCACCGCAGGATTGCCCACTCATACTGGTGATTGACCTGCACTGTTTAGAGCAGGGCTGCTGTCACTCATTTACCTACCCTGCACCACGATATAAAATATGGTATACCAAATCTCCAAAAACAACAGAAGATGGATGGAATGCAGAACAAATCAAACATTCACCCCCAGTCACAGATCTGGGTTTAATCCATCAGTTTTTTTGCTTGCCATGCCATTCCAGCTCAGACCCAGCCATATGCAAATCAGTCTTGACCCTGTTCCCCATGGGAACAGTCCAGCCCGAGCTGCCAGGCCAGGTCCTCCCTGGACCAGAAACAAGCTTCCTGGGACCGGTTTCAGGCTATCACCCTTCATCAGCCAGGCTAGCTTGAATCTGGTGGTATAGAAAGCACGAGACCCACGTCTGGGCATACCCTTCCCACTTGGGGCGACAAATGCAAAAACAACAGAAGATGGACGGGATGCAGAACAAATCAAACATTCACCCCCAGTCACAGATCTGGGTTTAATCCATCAGTTTTTTTGCTTGCCGTGCCATTCCAGCTCAGACCAGCCATATGCAAATTAGACTTCACCCCGTTCTCCATGGGAAAGGCCCAGCCCGAACTACCAAATCTCCATCCCAAACCGGATTGTTTTGCTTCTATTTGCCACCAAATCTCTATTGTCAGGTCACACACTATGTTTTCTGATGGGGTGTGGTGTTTACAGATTTTCTTCTTCAGTTCATTCCAATTCTGAATTCTCATACGATGATTATTTTGCAGGTCGGGTTTCATTTTGGTTTCAGTTGTTAAGATTTGTGTGTACCCAGATTTCTACCCACTGGTGAGAAAACTCTTTCTTTTTAAGACATCCTGCACTCACGCACCTGAATGCACAAGTTGCATCTCCATTTTGCTGTGTATCCTTGTCATATGAGATTTCTTTATCTCCAACTGGGATCCTGTATCTTGGAGTGAGTCCTCATAAGTGGGCTCATAAAATCTCCTTTGTCAGATGAGATCTCTTTTCACTGATTTCGACTTTAAGAAAGATGTCTCCTGTGCCCACTGTGAGAACGTGTGGTTAATTAGCACCATTCTCAGGTCAGATCTATCTACAAAAGAATGAGTCATGTGTGCCTACATTTTTTAATCATTTTGCAAATCTCTATTTCTTTAGTAAATCTTTGTGTGTTCACAGAACTGTGCTGCCTGTTGAGAGATTGAGTCTTCGTTCACTCAAAGAGATGGGCTGCCAGGTCAGATGTCTGTCCTGTGGTGATTTCACCTGTGGTCAGATTCTTACTGTCAATCATGCCTTGCTTGTATTTTGTGATTCCTTGTGTGGTCATGGATCTTGACCCTAAGGTGAGATCTTCCTATTCATGGCAAGCAATTTCCTGAGCTTAAATGTCCATTGCTAGGCGAGATTTAGCCTTTCTGTGCAAAGCCCTCATGGATTCACAGATTCCTCCAATAAGCCAGATCCTTTTGGTTCTACAATGATTCTTCATGTGTTCAATCATATCCCTCCCAAGACCGGGTTTCTGTGTATTGTGGTGAGTACCTGATTTGCACAAATCACCATTCACAGGACATTAGTTTGTCCTGACTTAGGGACAGAATGATAGCCTGTCTGCCTTATTAGAGGTGCATTTAGATATAATGCCTTATTACAAGTGCATGAAGATTTAATGTACTTGTTTTAAGGCAGGCAAGATATTCGTCATGTTTGTGATAAGATACTTGTCTTTCAGATTCGAAGCAGGCACTTAGTGAGTACTGCCGGCTCACAGATCTCTGCCCCTTGGATGCTTGTATGTCAGAGTCTCGTAGAAAGTCATCTGAAATTAATATTGGTCTCTAAACATCAATTGCAAAACTACTGTACCATTGGGTGTATGTATTCTATTCTATATAGTTCTAATGGGACAATATTTTTGTAAACGACATATGGGACACAATATTTACCTCAGACAATTATATGACATATTCTCGTCCCACACTCCCAGGGAAAGATCTCTTTGCCTATTTTGGGTCCCATTGTGCTTAGAGATCTTTCCCCACTCCCAAATTGGTGCTGCATGATGATTTTATGCTCAATTAGATCTTCACGAGATCTCTCTGCCCATCAGTGTGTCCTTGTGTACACGTTAAATCTGTACCACTAGGCCACATACTTTACTAAGGTCACGTTCCTGTTTTGTCATGAATCTCGATTCCGGTAGATGCCTCATGATGGGTCCTTCTGTGCTTACATTTGAGGGGCGAATTGTGGCAGGAAATAAAGGAAGCCCCCAATAGTGCATCAGAAAGCTAAAAATGTGGCACAAGTTTGCAAATTTGTGCAGTTTTGAACTTATAAAGACGCTGAATAAGTGTTTTTCAATGTGTGAACGGTGGCATGGATTTGAGTTTGCTGCAGGCAATGTTTGTTTCAATATCAGGGCTTTTATGTATTCATGTGTAATTTTCACACTTTTATTTTAATTTTATTTTGAGACATTTATTTTCCCTGATTGATACATTTTCATTCTGCACCCACAGGATTTATCAACAAGTTTAGTGTTGTCTCCGAGAGAACAGGATCAAAAGCGTGCATCTCAGGTAAATCTCAAAGCTCATGCTTAAACTGGCACTGGGTGCAGCTATTTACCACAGGGAGTGTTGGCAGTGCCACCTCTAGGCACTGTCTACTTCTCCTGAAGCTGCCACCCCAATTTGGAAAATGAAAGGGGCGAAAGGGGACTCTTTCCCGTTTGCGAATGCATTACCATCCCAACTTAGGAGTCAGTAGCATAGTAGTGGTTTGTGATTTGAATGGCTGCGCACACCATTGACGCATAGGGTACTAAATTGCAATATGAAAGGGATGACCTAAACACCCCTTCCAAACTGCGGTTTGGTATCAATTCTAAACCCATTTAATGATTCAGAAAAAAAAAGAAACTTTTCAGAATTGTTAAATGGGTTTAGTATGTTAGAAAAACTGTTTTAGTGTTTACAAACCCACTGATGTACCTGAATGTTTGCAAATGCTAAAAACATTTGTACGTCTGGCACAAGGTTCTTTGCTTCATGCTATTATTTATCCTCAAGCCCTGTAAACACATCCGAGAAACAGCAGTCACAGCTCGGATAGAACACGAGGAGGTGCCCTTTTACTTTCAGAAATAGGCAGCACGCTTTATGAGAGCTAAGATTTGCAAGTGTAAGGTTTAGGGTGAGTATATACTTTGAAAGGAGCAAAGAATATGACATCATACGGATTTCTGCACAAAGGATTGGTTTTAAGTTAGAATCAATAAGGGAGATAAAATGACCTCTGCATGGATGCAAGTACTTTTTGAGGGACACTAAACACAGGGGGGACTAATAGCACTTAAATGTCCAGCATACAAGCTCCATAAGATACCATGTAGTACAATAGGTATACAGTTCCTAAAAAGGGGGAAAGGAAAGAGGAAGGGAACAAAAGTTTAGGAAAGGGGAACTGAGGCAACAAATCGAGGGATCTGATTGGTTAGAAGAAAGTGCCCTTGTTGCTTGAGTGTGAATTTACCTTTTGAAAACAAAAGACAAGAGGTGTCTGGCAAAGCAGAAACAGTTAGTTTAATTAAACATTATGGCCAGGAGAGCAGTTCCAGAATGGTTTGAGGACTGTCTCTCAATGTACATCAGTACAGAGTGGTGTTTTATACATTTCTCTGAGTACCATAAAATAATTAAAACACTCCTTTCTTGGTTAAAAATGTGAGCAGCTGTCATGGAGTCATAAATAAAGTCCTGATAACATAAGCAGATGGACCTCAACCTTGTGTGGACACAATGCGGGGCAGATGGTAATGTGTCCAGATGTTCAGCCTCAGGGGCGTGTGTGGCTGCGTGTGCTGTGTTATGATTGGTTAAGTGTTCCTAACTGCATGTGGCATCTAACTTTATGGTGTTTTTGGGAATGCATGCACCCCTCTGGTCATGTGTATTTTATTGGGGGCCAATCTCCTGGGACCATTGTGGTGTAGCTGCGCAGCTCCTAGTTGGGCCAGTGCTGCAATGCCTAATGGGACCCTTGAGGGGGCTGTTTGCCGGAGATCTTTTGAGCATGAGAGCCGATGTGAGGTGTAGGGTGGAGGTGCTCTATATGTAGATTGGTGTAATGTGAATACTGGATTCAAAATAGGTGAGAGATATCCAATTACATTTAATGGCTGGGTTCTTTTATTATCGGTAAAAGCAGTGGGTAGCTGAATGTGGAAGTAATGTTCCCAACTAGCTCATAAGTTAATATGTGTAAAGGTCGGCATATTACTTGCCTCAAGTGTTGCTATTGATCTGGGCAATTCTTCAGGGCCAAAAAACTAAAATCTAATTTACTTGTGATAGGGAGAATGGGTGTAGCCTTAGCAAGAAGTACTCAAATAACACAAATCCAAATCCTCAGGTTAAAGTATACCTGGCGATGTCTAAAAACCGACCCAAGTTTGGTAAGTTACAGGTCCCTTAATTGATGGCAGAGACCAAGCTAGCTGTGGAATAAAAGGTTTCCAGTGCGCGCATTCAGCTGTGACCTCCCCCCTCTCTGCCACCTTACTCTGGGAGTTATTCAGAAATGTGTTAAATTTCCTTGGGAAGGCTACTGACCCATAGGCCAACATTTGGATCAATTTTGCTTTAATTGCTGCCCTAATTGGCTTCCAGGTTGGCATTGTGTATATTTTGAAAAGCAGTGATAAGTGATGACATTCGGGGCTTTAGTGTATTTAGATGGAGTCTAGGGGAATGGCGCTCTGGAAGCCAGACCTCTAGATATTTATAGCTAGAATTCATTTCCACCAGGTTGTCCCCCTGGCGCCATTTCCTCTTCTTCTTGTGGCTATTTCCAAGGATTACTATTTTTGTTTTGTCTAAATTGACTGTCATCCGGTTTGTTGCGCAATAGAGAGCTAACGCATTCAATACGGTTTGTGCAATAGAGAGCTAACGCATTCAATACGGTTTGTAAGCCAATTGGTGTTAAATTCATAAGGATCTTGTCATCAGCATATTGGGATGACATCAGCAGTTGTCCCATTCTCATTCTTGCCTCCTTCACAATAATAATAAAATACATGTCACTTCTGAAAGGCTCGTTAATTAAAAAAAACAAGTAAAATAACCAAATCAGTGAATGTTTGTTAAATGTTACATTCTTATTGGAAGTGTAATGCTGTCATGTTCAGCGGGCAGCATATTTGTTTTCTTTTTGTGGCATAGGCATGCAGTAAAAAAAATATATATATATATAACCACTGCACCAGTTTGCTTGGCCTTTTGACTTTACCAGTGTTTGTTTAATTTTTCATTCTTTTGATTACATGAGGCTGACAAGACAGCTAATGCTATCACTAGACTTGACCTAAAAAACTGGAAGTAAAAATGGTTCACAAATACATTAAACAATATTTCTGCCCAACCAGTTTTATTTTCTATCTCTTTTTTTTTAGAAACGAATAAAAGAAAACTGCTTTGTATGTGAGCAACCTCACACAAATGCACTGTCACTTGGTACCACATGAACATAGTACACCAGTAGTTGGTCCGTCTTCCATTTTGATGTGCGACTGAAGGACATGGGATATAACAACGAAAGGTTTTCATAAATATTCATAAACTTTGTAAAGTGTTCATCATTTGTCAAGGAGGGAGGAGAGCCATAAGGGATAGAATCAGAGGAAGGACGGCCAATATGTTATATTATGTGAATTTGTAAAGCACACTATCAGCCGGGCGGGTATCCTGGCGCTGAAGGCGGGTTCTGGACTAGCCTGTGGCTGGTGAGAGGGGTGTCTATTTCAGTAGCGGCTCGTGGGTGTAATGGGGGCGGAGCAGTGCGCGCGAGGGGGGAGAGGAGGGCTTAATACAATCTATATTTAAAAAAATAACACTTACCTCCTCTGTCGCCCGCGAAGCCCTTTCCCCCCTTTTCCCAAGGAAAGGATAGTAAGCATGGTTTACTATCCTTTCCTTGGGAAAGGAATTGCAGCGGTGCTGCTGGCGGGGGTGGCGATCCTCCGCCCTAGCGGAGGAGATGCCGCTGGTCTATTTGAAGAGCCATGTCTTCAGCTGCTTGCGGAACCTGAGCATTGAAGAGGCGGCTCTGATGTGTAATGTCAGGTCGTTCTAGGCTTTTGAAGTGATGCAGAAGAATGAACGCTGCCGGCACCGGTTCTCCATCTGCGGGTGCCATGTACAACTGAAATATGTATTCCCTAAGCATAGTGAGATGGCGGGACGCCTGCTTTGAAGCCTAGAAGCCAGGAAGGAGTAAGAGCTGAGCTACCTTTGAACCGAAACCCCAGCATGTGTCCTTTCGAAGCAGAGCAGAAACGTCTTGACTTTTTATGCCTCCTGAATGCAACGGGATCTGCTCCACCAAGGTTTCTGTTTTAGGTAAAATAGGAAACGTTTACAAATAGCCATATCAGTTATTGTTTTAAACATCTTTTTATTAAGCGTTCTTCAACACAATAACAAACCTGGATATCAGTCACCTCCCCCATGTCAGTTATTGACTATTGCTGCCAGGCCTGTGCAGATGGCATCATAATTCAGTAACATCCCTCTCTGGCCACAACAGTGCCTGTGCTTCTGTGGAGGAGTGAATGCGCAAATGAGTCAATGGGTAGATAAATGCATGCCTTGACAAATGAATGAGTGACTGTATGCATGGATGGGTAAATGGGTGAGTGGCAAAGCATATGGATGAATGAATGGGCTAATGACTGCACAAATGAGTAAGTAAGCAGCAGTGGCAGCAGGAGAGAGCAGCTAATGGAACAGTTGTAACCACCAACAACTTGTCCTCGGCCACAAATATACTCATTCATTTTACACATTCATCCATATCTGTATCTTTTATCCATCCATGCACATATTCATCCATTCACTCAAACAGACCTATTGGCTTTACCTATGCTTGTTCTTAATGTACCTGCGTGTTTAGGACTACGCTTGGTATTATGCCACTACTGACCAACTTAATGGTATTGAATTCTTGAATTTCAGGAGGCTACCTCCCAGTAGTTGCCTGTTAGAATTTTGGAGCTAAGAATATTGTATGGACAAAATATTGTGGCAAAAATATCGAGGACAAAATTATCAAGAAGGTAAGGGCCAATAGGTAAGTATAGATTCACTATTCCTAACTCCACGTCTACATACCTTGAAGATATCTATATATTTAAGGTTTGTAGGCGTGATGTTAAGAATAGTACAACTTTGCTTACCCATAGAAACATACCTTTACAGCATTTTTTCATTGTCCTCAATATTCTTGACACAATATTTAGTCCACACAATATTTTTGGCTCGATATTTTGTCCAATTACAGTTCCCACAGCCTGTGATTTGCCTGTTACATACATTTTCCTCCCTCAGGCGCCCAATCCACTGAGCTGTCTCACAGGCTATTAGAGGATAATGGAGGCTTTGGCTGATTAGAGATTTTTTTATTTGATATTTGGGTTCACCCTACCCCATGTAATCAAACTGGCTAAAGCTTTTTCCACTTTATAATACTGCTTTTGTTTATAGCAGTATAAATATTACGCCTTGGCATTTGCTTATTATTGAGACAATGAGAAGTTATTTTGTTTGATTTTCGTATTTTTAGCATCCTTTTAAGATCTGCACTCTCATGCACTCATCTAATTGTGGCTTGCTCCATGGCGCAGAAAATGGGAAGCAGTCATGGCTAAATAGTTAATTAGCTACTGAGGAGCTGGTTTTGATTAACAAGTCTCACATCATAGATCGGCCCAGCTCCTGTGGTAAATATGTGTGGTTTAGTTGGGCTATAAATGAAGCGGTTCCCGCCAGGTATCAGACCAGGCACTAATTAAAGAAGCATTTGTAATGCAGTGTGTCTCACATTTGCTCCAGTTAGAGCTATTAGCATTGTAAATTCCTAACTGGACTTTTCTTGCCAAATAAAATGAAAATTAAAAGTAAAACATTAGTTTACAAAAGCGAACTGATTCAAAGCGCCATGGCCACCATGAGCGTGAAGGAGAGACACAAAAGGAAAAAGGAGGTCGCTCACAGTCAAAGATATCAGCAAATGTGCAATTATCTATGCAACAAGGTCGGTGCTCAAGGAGGTTACAAAACCGCCCCAAGGAGGTACAAACATAAAGCATTTAGCAACGGTAACAAAGGATTTTTGAAAGGCAAGCCCATGAACGGGTGATAGTGATGGGCATGAGGTGAGTGTGGTTAAGAGCCCACATAGAAACCAAGATGTCGGAAAAGCAGCACTTGCGCACTGCTATGCTCGACCTAAAAACAACTTTAAAACATGTCTCTGTGGGGCCCTAGATTTATGACCTTAAAAAAATATTAATCCATTTACCAACTGTGACTGTAGAAACTCTTCAGATGTTACATGTCAGCAATGAAATCCTTGTGTACATTTCACTCGTTTTACTTTCGCTTGCATTCCTTAAAAAGGTGTGCTTTTTTCAAGATGTTATATTTCTGTAGCTTTTTTTCCATGCATTCAACTGAGTCACCTCAGGTGTCTGAGTGAGTTCATGTTTGTGGGTGGGTACATGTTTATGAGAACGCATGATTGAGAGCTTTGACATAGAGGTAGAAGGCAGTGAGGGTTTCTCACACTACCTGGCAGTGGGTCATAAAGATGTGCAGCCTACATGCACATAAATGTATGACGTTACAACACATGCCTTTACCATGCATCTCCAAGGGATGACATGAATTAACCTTTACCACGTAGGTATACCACACATATTTTCACCACACCACCACCATTTCTTTTAATAAGTCTTACCTTTTAAGGTCTAAAAACAGTACACATAATTGAAAAACAACACACTTGTTCTACAATGAAAAGCTTTAAAACGAATGTTTAACAAACGTTCTTCTGCTTGAATCAAGATGGCAGGCTTCTGTGCAGAAGAAGGTCAGTATAAAATTGTAAAACTTAACTCTCACTACAAATGTATATTTAGTTATATATTAAACCGCATATATGTGGCAATTCCAGCATGTATTTTCTTTTAATTTATTATTAACTCTTTGAATTTCTATAAAAATGGTCGTCCACCATTTTGAGCTCAGTGGTACACTGTCCTGTGAGGTGACCACAGGCACTGCTGAAAGGGAGAGAGTCTGAGACAGAGGGCCAGATGACGAGTACGGCGGTCCTAAGACTGCCATACCCGTGGTGGCAGTATGACCGCAGCTGGCGGTCCGACTGCCACAAGACTGCTGCAATCGCCAGGATCATGGATCCCATGGTGGCGGCGGTTGGGCAAGGCTTGATCCAATACGGCGGTGCCCATGCTAATCACAACCTGCCTTTCTGACAAACTTTTCATGGCGGGGACCCCGCCATGAAGAGATCAGCGGAAAGGCAGAAAGGGGCCCCAATCATGGCCCCAGGACGATTTTGCCCATTTGGTGAGTGTGGCTGGGGGGACATGTTGTGCCCCCCCTATGCTTACACTGTCTGTCACACTCTGTGCCATGCACAGCATTGTGCACCCGAGGTGCATGTGGCGCTGCACTGCGTCGGCATGTGCCCCAGGCTCACTTTCTGAGAGGAAGCATGCCACCCCAGTGACACCGTCGCAGACACTACCGCCAGCCCGGTGGTAGTGTCGTAATATGGCAGAGGGAAAGCCGCTGGCTTGGTGGCGTCCTCTCAACTGCTTTATTGGCGGTCCGGTGGTCGGACCGCCAAGTTCTTCATCTTGCCCAGAGTGTTACTGAAACACTGCCATCTATTTATCTATGTAAGTATGACTGTTAATGAAAGTAATACCTTTTTAAATGTAATTAAATATATAATACAGTCATTTGTTTTTTACACCCTCAGCGATTATTTGTGGAGAAACACATATTTCACTTAGTGGAGATTCACACTGACTTCTGAATAAAAACTACAAAATAAGGGCCTCATTACGATGGCGGTTGGTTTGACTGGCAGACCTCCAATACGATGGTGGGGAGGCTGCCACCAAGCCGGCGGCCTCCCCACTGCCGTATTATGCCGTATTATGATGTGTCCTCTGGGCTCACCAGTGTAAACAGTGCAACAGCATTGGCCTTGCTCTCACTGCCCAAGACATAGTCATGGGCGTTGCAGGGGTCCCCCTGTGGCCCCAACTCTGTCTTTCCGACAGCCTTTTATGGTGTGGACCCCGCCATGAAAAGGCTGGCGGAAAGGAAAGTTGTGATCCGCCCAGCAGTGCCAAACTCGGCACAGCCGTTGCTGACCACAACGTTTACTGCCACCAACCTGTCGGGATCTCTTATTCTGGTGGTGGAGGCGGTGTTGTGGTGGTCCGACCGCCAGCATCGTAATCTAGCAGGCAGACTGCCAGGGAGGCGGCAGTCATACCGCCACCACAAGTACAGCGGTCCAAAGGCCCGCTGTACTTGTAATCAGGCCCTAAATATGTTAAATAAATAATATATTTTCCTAATTGTTTTACTAATAAATTATTTTGTTCATCTATTCAAATATGACCAACAGTTTGTTAAAAAAAAATTAACATCCTGCAAAAAAACTAAAGTGCAATGTATTTTTTAATACAAAATACTGTACAAATAATTCGAATTTTTAGAGAATGCAGTGATACATTTTAATTTATCCCCTCAAAAAAAGAAGCCACATCAGAAAAGATTCTGGACACTGAAGGAGAAAGGCTATGTACTCATTTAGAGTCACCTCAGGGAAAGGGCTAGACACTATGGTGGGCTGATTTACTATCCTACTCTAGTCAGAGGCAACTCAGGGAAGGTGCTGGACACTAAAGGGGACACATTCACTGTTCTAAATACAGACAAAACCAACATAGAGATGATGTGGTATATTGAATAGGACACATTAACAATTTCAAATCTGATATTGGCAACTTTGAAAAAAATGAAGGGGGCTAAAGAGGACAGAAATACAATTGCTAAAAGACAAGTCATTACTGTTACAGTTTTAAAATGTTTTTAAAATACTATTTTTTATTTTAGAAAAATCCAGCTACTCCGCAGTTGAAGCCGATACAAACCAAGGAGACAAAAATCGAAACTTAGACCTTCAAACAAGGTAAATGTAAGTCAATTGACAGTTTCATATTTTTGTAACTGTAATACTTTCTTATTAGTCATCTTACAGGAATCAACATATTATTTCTCAACAGGGTAATTAATGCGATATAGGACAAAACTTATTTTTTCCCAATAGAGCTTTCTAAACTTGCAAAAAATTAAACATATTGCTACAGTCAGACAGCAGGGAAATTTATAATTTTGGCCCTTACTTAAAGGTAATTTTTTTTTTTTAAATCTCTTGAAAAGCCGTTAGCTAAAGGCAATCTACTGTAGTCAAAATAAGATATAAGGCCTCATTACGAGTTTGGCAGTCGGACCGCCGTACCGTCATGTTGGCGATTCTGAAAAGACCGCCATGTTGGCGGTCTTACAGACCACCCTATTACGAATTACATAGGCAGAACCGCCAACCACCAAACAAAAATTCCAGACTGGCAATGGCCCGGAAATCGGCGGTCTGAACTCCAGCTCCGACACAACACTGACCAACCACTAACCGTATTACAAGCCCAAAGTCACAGTGGCAGGGACCCATGGCGGTCATCTAAGGCGGTCCAAACTACGGCGGTTCACGGTCACCAAAGTAATACACAATGGCACATTGGATGAAGTTGAAAACAACACAGCTGATGCACATTGTCACACTAGACACATCTGCAAAAGACACTATAAAACACACCACAATATTTGCATTTGCACAGCAAGACCCAGCTAGACAGAGCAACTCTTCCCACACTGCACAGATACTAGGCACCATTTTATTTTCAACAAACCATACATCACCCTGTACACACTTTTGTCCAGTTACACCCTTCTGCACTACCCCCCTTTAGTAAGTCACTGTCACTCTTCTGAATTTCAATTAGGATTTTTGTTTCACCATGTCACATTCCAAAATCCCTGTTTCACAGATGAAGAGTTAAGAGTCATGGTGGATGAAATCATAAGAGTAGAGCCACAATTATTTGGAGCACAAGTACAGCACTCTCCTCTCAATAGGAAAATGGAAATGTGGGACAGGATAGTCGGCAGAGTGACTGCTGTAGGCACCACCCTGCACACAAGGAAAACATTAGGAAGAGGTGGAACGACCTCAGGGGCAAGGTCCATTCCCTGGTCTCCAGGCACCAGCTGCAGGCCAAGAAGACTGGTGGTGACCCTCCCAGTTCCCCATTACAACTCTATCCCTGGGAGGAGAAGGTATTGGCCATCCTGCATCCTGAGGGCTTGACTGGAATATCTGGAGGAGTGGAGTCTGGTAAGACACAACACTAAGAATGTCACCAAAATGCTGTGTCATGCATGCTCACTGCTCACCTCTTGCCACCTTCACTCCACTCACCAGCCTAGTGCCCAACTGTCTGGTCTGGCATCTCACAATTGAAGTGTACTCCCCTGGGGGGATAGGATTTGTGTATAGTGTGTGTATTACAGGGAGTTACATGACTACAACTCTCAGCAGGCACTATTCTACAACTCCAAACACAAGACCAGTGTATCTGTCACCAAATACCCTTGTTTGTTAACTGAAAATTGTAGTGTACTCACCTGAGAGGATAACATATGAATAGTGTGTGTAGTACAGGGACTGACATGACTGACAAGACTAGGAGGCACTGTTACTGTTACTCCACTCAGCCAGCCCTGTGTCCTCTTCAACAAATACCCTTGTTTGTTAACTCCCAATTGTAGTGTTCCCACCTAGGAGGATAATATTTGTCAAGTGTGTGTAGTACAGGGACTGACATGACTGCCAAGGCCAGGAGGCACTGTTCCTCCACTCAGCCAGCCTTGCATTCTCTTCACCAAATACCTTTGTTTTTTAACTAACAATTGTAGTGTACTAACCTGGGCGGATATCATCTGTGTATAGTGTGTGTATATTACAGGGAGTTACATGACTACAACTCCCAGCAGGCACTGTTCTACAACTCCAAACACCAGACCAGTGTATCCTTCACCAAATACCCTTGCTTGTGAACTCCCAAATGTAGTGTACCCACCTGGGAGGATACCATTTGTCAAGTGTGTGTAGTACAGGGACTGACATGACTGCCAAGGACAGAAGGCACTGTTACTGTTACTCCACTCAGTCAGTCCTTTGTACTCTTCACCAAACACCCTTGTTTGTTAACTCCCAATTGTAGTGTACTCACCTGGGAGGATAACATGTGAATACTGTGTGTACTAGAGAGAGTGACATAACTGCAACTCTCAGCAGGCCCAGTTTATGTAACTTCAACCACCAGCACAGAGTTCTCCTGTCCAAAGAGGTCTGTGTCTTAACTCTCTAAGTGGACCAGGGAGGATGCCATTTGTATAGTGTGTGTAATACAGGAAGTTACATGACTTCAAATCATGGGAGGCTCTCTTACTGTCACTCCAACCACCAGTCCAGGGTTCTCGTCTCGAAAACACATGTTTTGGAACTCACACATGAAGTGTACTCACCTGGGGAGGTGACATTTCTCAGGGTTATGAAGTAGAGGGAGTGACATGACTGCCAAGGCCAGGAGTCTCTGTCTTATCTACTCCAAACACAAGCCCAGTGTTTACTTTTCCAACTGGCCTTGTTTTTCAACTCTCAGTGGAAGTGTACTCACCTGTAAGGATAACATTTGTATACTGTCTGTAGTACAGTGAGTAACATGACTGCAACTCCCAGGAGGGTCTGTTCCTGTAACTCCAATCACCAGCCCCGTGTCCACTTGTCACAATGCATCTGTCAGTGAACTCTCAAATTAGGTTTACTCACCGGGAGGTTACCAATTGTCAAGTGTTGGGAAGTAGAGTGACATGACTGCAAAACCCAATGGGCCCTATTTTGCTAACTACAATCACCAGCCCAGTGTCCACTTGTCACAGTGCATCTGTCAGTGAACTCTCAAATGAAGTTTACTCACCTGGGAGGTTACCAGTTGTCAAATGTTGGGTGTAGAGGGAGTATGATGACTGCAACTCCCAGGAAGTACTGTTAAAGGGACTCCAAATGTCAGAACTGTGGTCACTTGTCAAAAAAACCTTGCCTACTAACTCAATTGAAGTTGACTCACCTGGGAAGGACCAAAATACAGATCATGCTCAACTCAGAGATGTGTCTGGCCACCTAGCTCCTTCTTGAACAGCTAACCCAAGATGAAACTATTGAGGACAGGAAGGAAAGCTTACCCAGTGTGCCACAAAATGATCCCCAAGGCCTCAAGATGCATCACCAGAATGGTATTGGCAGCAGACACATTCACAATGCACTTACCACATGATGACTCCAATCACATACACAACAAAGTCCTGGGTCTTCCTGCATGACTATCAACTAGGCCCCAAAACGGTCAAAGCTGCACCCTGCCCAGCAACTGTTCTGCCTGCACTGGTGGCAAGATGTAATTCTTAGCCCATCCTCCTAAGTGCTAATGACCTGCACAATTCAGCAGCTGCCTGGCTTTAATGGAATTGGCATGCTTCACAAATCCCAGGTCAAAACAACCAATAGCATGGCTGCCTGTCACAATAAGGTAACCTGCAAAGCAGCTATGTACAAGGGCTTTGCAAAATACCACTGTAAACCTTGGGAGGTAGATCTCAAATGCAACCAGTAACATTGTATGTTTCACATCATCAGGTCGAGCTACCACTGGGCACACAGAGGTCACTGAAAAGACTGTTGTTTCCCCCCTGGTTGAAGCCCTCAGTGTAGAAGACACTCCTGGGCGTCTGGATGTGGAGGACGGTTCCGGCCCTTCTAGACTACCTGGTCAGACCCCAACAGTGAGTCTCACTGTGCCCACATCATCACCTCCCAGCCCGGTTGCCTCGACATCACAGGCAGCCACTTGCCCCCTAACCTGTGTCCCTAGGACAGTGACTACCATCTTGTTTCCCCCAGTCCAGCATCCTGAGTCCTAGCACCACACCTCGGACAATGATGGTAGGGGGCACCCTATGGCAAGGGCACAGGCCCATGGGGTTAGGGTGAGTGGCAGGGATGCTGACGGCCAGTGGGGTGAGACCATTGGGGATACCCCTGGCCAGGACCTCATTAGCTATGTCTTGGGGGGTCTGTCAGGAGACCCAAGGCGTGATGGGCCAGGTACTTGCAGAACCCTGGGAGATCAAGCAGCTGCAGAGGGACATCCATAGGGATATGCGTGAACAGTGGGAGCCCCACGATACCAACATGGCCTCCCTAACAGGGGTGTTGAGAGACATTAAGAGTACCCTGATCAGGGATCGTCAGCAACAATCTACCCCTTACTTTGGCACAGCAACACCAGGCCCTTCATCAGTGCCAGTCACTGGAAGGGATGCCCTGCAGAGGAAGAACGGGCCCCAGACACCTCTGTAGCAGCCTCTGTAGCAGCAGATCCCCCACCCGCTCAAGTGGGGTCGTCCAGCAAAGACTCCAGGGGGTGCGGATGGCAAGACACCCACTGCTGCCAGAAAGTGACCTCTTCCTATAGATCCTCCTTTGTGTGCTACATGTTCACTCTGTTGACTGTTCTTCAACCACCTTCCATTTCCTATGGGAGGAGTACACTGGACTTTGGACTCACAGTTGTATGGCATCTACTTTAATGTTCTTTCCAACCATTCCCCAGTTCAATTTTAAAGCACACATTTTTAATAAATCCACCTATCACAAAGTCATTGTCTGCTTGTTTCTATTCCACATTTTGCTATGTAGAGATGTAAGACCATGTGAAGCAAATGAAGGTGACACAAGATACTAATGCAAGGAAGGATATGTAACAGGTACAGTGTCCTGCTTGTGATTACTAACAACACACACACAACATTGCTGCAAGTGTCTGGTCACACCAAACAGTTTATTGCACTGTACAGCACATAGGCTGTCCATATGTCTGGACTGTCAGGGCCTAGAATGGCTGACTCATATTGTGTCAAGGTAAATATACCAAGGTACAGCCCCCAAGACCACGGAAGGAGGGGCTTTGTCAGACATAGCCCTGTAGAATAGGCTAACAGAAAAGCGAATGGTGTCACCAGCTTTAGCCTTATCACATACCAAACCAACATCATATAAACCAGTGTTCAGAGGGCAGTACAACAGTCCCTGATCATGATCCATGGATGCGATGGGGATGTAGTGTCATGTTAGTTCTGTCTTCTCAGCCTGCAGAGACCAGGGCCTGTCATGTATATCTCCCAGTATGGTTCCTAGTCTAGGCTGGAGTGGAGTCACTATGGCTTTACAACTGTGGCACTGTGGCCACTCCCTGTACCCCAGCGGATCCTATCATGTGGGCAATATGTGGCACTGGTATAATATCCTGCCCAGAATGCCTCATTCCTTTGATTAGAATGGAAATGGGTCCAGAGTTAAGTTATTGATTTAGTCCACATGTGCAGTTAGCATCATTATCAATGTGTGTCTTTGACTCCAGCCCTATTGTCACCTCCACAAAGGTCAAATTTGTCCTGTGCAGAGTTATTCCATAAATGGCATTCCCACAGTGCAGACAGTGTGTTGATTCCTGGAAGCCATGATATGTGACTCAGTAGCTTGGTCACATAGCAGAAACTGGACAGTGCATGCCTTTGTTTGTTGGATGCCATCTCTGTGGGATGGACACATATGTCCAAAAGCGTGTTCTGTGGTCCAGGTACATAACACAGTACCCCACCTCCTGAAGTGGCATGAGTCTGCATTAGTTAGGCCACATGCCCACACACTTTCTGTACCCACCATGCCAGACCCTTTATTGTTACCCATGTGTGATGTTTGAGTTTGTACTCTGGAAGTAGCCTGTAGGGACTGTATGCAGAGAGTCATTCTCACATAGTGAGAATGCATTGGTCCATTCATGCCTAAGGAGTTTACCCTTCAGAAGCCACAGAGGTGTGATGTGTCTCAATGTGGCTCACATCTCAGTCAGGTTGCCAGAGCATGGCCCACATGATGTCAGTAAGCTTGCTTAGTCATTGTAGGACCTGGGCAGGGTGGTGGGTTGGTCTGCAGATGGGGACATTTATGTCTGTAGTCATGGCCCTGTACTTATTGGCTTGTATGTGTCACAACTGGGGAGTACTGACAAATAGCAACGTTCTAGCTTGATGTTACTGACATGTGTGTGACTCAACAATTTGTGATGAGACTTGCGAACATGACCTCTTGATTTGTCTTTTGCATCCATGCAGGTCAACGCCCATCAAAAGAATGAAATATGGAGAGCCATCACCAATAAGGTGTGAACCCTAGGGGTCCACAGCCGGTGGAGCACCCACTGCAGAAAAGGGTAGGAGGACCTGAGAAGCTGGGCCCGGAAGATTGTGGAGGCCCAGCTAGGGCTGTCCTCCCAACGTATGCGGGTTGCCTGTTGGACCATGAACCAGCTAATGGCCTGCATTCTGGCGGTGGCCTATCCGGAGCCTGGTGGGCATTTGAGGGCAGCACAGCAGCCACAAGGGGGTGAGTGAAGGACATATTCTTGCCTGTCCCATTGCCAAGTGATTGAGTCAGGTTCTAACTGCTCCCACTGACAATTAGGGGTGAGCCATGTGCCACACAGTAGGTAAGTGATTGTTTGTGTAGCCGTATAATGTGTTGTATACTGATGTGCCTTGCCTGTTCTCCCAGGGACCAGGGACACGACTTGTTGGAATCCACAAACCACTTGCTCTGCAGGGACGACAAATGGCTGTGTACATTGATCAATCAAATACTGTTTGTTGCTGTTGTGGGTGTAATTGCTATGCAACAGACCACTACTCCTAAACGTTCCAGGCTAAAGGTAAGTAGGTGATGGATCACTGTCCTCTGCCATGTGTCTGGGTAAATGTGTATGTAGGCATCTGCCACCCAGATGCTAGTTGTCTTCAGCGTATGATGGGTGCTGGTGCCTCACTGAAGTCCGTAAAGTGAAGATGTCCAACATATATGTGACAGGGCTTACATTGTTCTTTGGATGTAGCTATAAATCACTACTTTCCCTTGGTAATTGGGGTAAGTCCATAGACATGACTTATGTACCAGCACTGTTGCCAACATTCCTAGTGTCTACATGTCAGCATGTGTCCCTTTCTCTGTATCAAACATTTGTGAACTGCAGTTTCATGCATGGTCTACCTATGTTGATGGGGTGATGTCTGTATTCCCTCACACATATGCACATGGCACACTGTTTGTGGAATAGGACATTTACAATGGGGCTACATTTCATGTAGTGCTACACACAGGAGTGTGTCACCATTATTTATTGGCTGACACATACCCTCATCCGTCATTGCATGTAATTTGACATGTACAACTGAGTACCAATGAGGGACATGACAGGTAGGCCTAGGGTTTAGAGCCACACTGTGCATATCTATTTCCATGCCACATGTGTGGCCTATCTGACCAACATTAATGCTACTTCCGTGACTCTATTGGGACAAATGTCACTTGGTGAATTCTACATTGTTGATATGCTTCCATTGTGACATGGGTATTTCCATGCCACCTTCGCCAGGATACTGTACTATTGTCATCAACATAGCATGATTTTGTATCATCAGTTCTCATTGTTAGGTCTTTATGTATGTGACAAATAGCTGTGTGCATGACTTTGTGTGGGATCTGCGGAAAAGCATTTTGCACTGGCCCACTATCGTATGCCAACAGGTGAATGTGGCCTGCTCCATGGGACAAAGCTTTGAGGATGATGGTGTTTCCTAATGGTTGTATGGTCATTTTGATGGCACAACTTCTGCCATGCAATTGTAGTTGTTTGTGTTCCTGTTTTTCCTGTTGGCAACTGTTGACATGGCATGCATGCAAATGGTATGGCACATGTATGGGTCACTTAGGTGGAGTTTGTTGCTGGGCCTACTTGACATCATGGTACTGTATGCTAATCAGAACTGTTGTTCAAGTGTGATCATGGACATGTGATGGCCTTATTTATGTTTGTGTTTGCAGCATCAGCACCGGCAAATGAAGGAGACGGGGCACAGCCAAGTGGGGACGCATCTGGCCACGGGACCTTGGGTCATGACACAACCAACACGAAGGGACCCAGTGGCCTGGAGGAGAGGGAGACTGCCATGGGGGAGAACGCAACATCAACATCATCATTGAATTCTTCCTCCAGTGGACACTCCCTCGTGGTGGCGGACCCACTGGGGCATCCCCCTGTACCATCCTTGTCCTCCAGCCCCGCTCTAACACTGCCCTCCCTGTTGTCCCCTACCCAGTTGGCCATGCCCGTTCACCAAAGAGGGTTGGCATTTCCTTTGCCCCAGCCCCTGTTACACCTGCTGCCCTCAGTGAGGAGGCTACTGACCTTCTGAGAATTATCTCTGTGGGTCAGACAGCCATTCTGAATTCCGTTCAGGGATTGGCAAGTCAGCTACAACAGACCAATGCATTCCTGGAAGGCATTCATGATGCAATGTCTGGCCTAAGGAGATCTTTTCCAGCTTTGGCCTCCACACTGATGGCCAGTCACCCCCACCTTCCGTCCCTCCTCCCTCTTCTTACTTCAAATCCCCCCTTCCCCTTCCTACCCAAAGCACACAGACAGATCCACACGCATCCACATCAATACACAAGAGGAGCACACACAAACACAAGCACCACAAAACACACCAACAAGCCAGCAAACAACAGCCACCCACAGACACAACAGTCACATCTCCCCTAGACACCCACACCACCCCCAGCATCACACACACGACTTCCAGCATACCCACAGGCACCACACCAACAGTCAGTGACACACCCACTAAACCCATCATACCCACAGACACCACCCCAGCAGATCCCCAGATATTCACCACAAGTACCACACTGCAGACACCACAAATACAGACACACAGACATCCACCACATCCAGCATACCCACATCCACCACCCCAACAGACACACGCATCCATCACTCCATCTCCCAGCACCTCCATCTCCCAGCCCCCCAAGACACACAAACACTCTCATCCACCCAACAGGCACCCACCAAACACAAGCATACCTCCTGGAAGCACACACCCACGACATCACACCAACATAGCAGACAACCACTACAACACAGCAGAAAACCTCTCCCTCAACCTCAAAATCCTGATCCCCTTCTGATGACTGTCTCCGTGTCACTAAGAAAGTTTATTATGTTTGACCTTGCCCTTTCCCCTATTCCCTCAACACCCATCCCAAACCCAAGAGGCCCCCACCCACCTCCCAGCCCCTCCCTTCCACCCCCACGGCCTCCCTGCCCCCGCAAGCACCAATACCTCTCCCCCCCAGAAGAAGCTCATCCTTCCCAAAAAGACCACCCCTCCCAAGGCCAAGTCCAAACCTCCCAAATCGGACCCCGCCCCCCCAAGGATAATCCCTGAGGTGCCTGAATGCCCCCTTGATGCCCCTTCCTTGGGAGGTTCCATGGTAGTTAGGTGTCAAGTTTGGACACAACACTGCTATTATGCACCAAAAATGGACTGGCCAAAGGCTGTTATTCTAATTCATTTGGTTATAATAAGCCCAGACAGTTGTTGTTTTATTGGGTACAACGTTGTCCTGCAATTATTTTTCTACGGTTATGTTGTTCTGAGTGACTTGTGTTATGTGCCTACTGTTTTTTGTGTTTCAGCCTGTTTGGTGTTGCTTTTGCTGTTGTTTGCAGTATGTGACTTTGTGGGCAGTGCTGTTGTCCCTCAAGACAAGAGTATGTGTTGTTTTTATCGATATGTGGGTGTTCATGCAATGGGGGTGTCATGACATTGTGTACTGTTTGTTGTGGTAAGTATTGCATCTTGTGTTGTCCATTGTGAGCATGTATGGTGTTAGACTTGCCCCCCTAATATGGCTTATGTGTTCATCTGACATGTCATGAGTTTTGTTTGTCAGGCATGGAGGGTTTAGTTGGGCTAGCTTTGTTTGCATTTGACTGTGCATGTGTCCATTCAGCTGTTTGTACCTTGCGGCTAGTTCCTGTAGATGTATGCCCCATGCAGTTGTATGTGCTTTGTTGACTTCCACTTCCACATTCTGCAGATGGGCATGTCATTTGGATCAAGTACTGTATGGCCTTGTAACACATATAGAGCCATTTCCTGTGCAGATGTTGTTTAAGGGTCATGTGCAAAGTAATATGCAGCCTCCTTCCCTGGGTGTTCCTGATACCCCATGCCTGTTGTGCAGGTATTGTTAGCTTAGTGCTCTTTTTCTATTTGCCTCTCCATTTATTGTGCATGTCATTGTCCCTCCATTGTGCTGTGGTGTGGGTGATGTGTGTGTCCATTGCAGGGCTGGTTCATGGTAGTGGTGTTTGTGTTCCATGCTACATCCATACATATGTGTGTTGTATGTGACGACAGTCCAGGGCCTGTGAGGAATGTGAGTATGTGAGTTGTATTTGTATAGGTAACGTTGGTGTGTTGTTGGTGATGTGTGAGACAATGTTGTGTAGCCTTCACTATCCCTGTGCCTGAGATGTGTGGCCATGTGTTTTTGTGTAGTGTTACAGTACAGTGTGAAGGACCTGCCCATATTTTATCTGTGGAGGTGTCCATCTTTATGTATGATTCCGACCCAGGACACAATGAGACGTGTACTTGGTGCCAGTAGTGTGAGCCCCGCACGATGTGAACGACTGTGCAACAACCTAGTGTTATGGGTAATGAGACAGATAGGTGTGTATATTGATGGTCAGTTGTGCCCACGGCGGCGTGGATTTTATGCTCCATTAATGATCAACAACAGCGGCAGGACATGCATGATGGGTTCCATGGTGGCAGCAGACGTGTAAGGATGCCGCAGGTGAGTGTCTCCCTTTATAGTCCCCTTTTCCTCCTTCTGAGATGTGGTGGTTGGACCACCATGGCGGTGTGCAACCTCGTAATACTTCTGGCGGAAACACTGTTTTCGCAGCCTGTTTGTGCTGCCTCGTGACCACAGCGGTCTGTGCTGCCTGGCAGGGCGGGCAGGACAGGAGCAATATTTGCTCCATAGGCTTGCATGACTCGTAATACGGCGGTCTGACCACCATCTTGACAATGGTCTGACCGCCACCCAAACTCGTATTGAGGCCCATAGTCAGATCTCATGGCCTCAATATAACCTCTTACGCAGAAGACACCCATCTCATCCTCTCGCTCAACGACAAACCCACCACTACCAAAACCTTCTTCCACAAATGCATGACAAACATCGCCGACTGGATGAAAGAAAACTGCCTGCAGCTAAATAGAGACAAGATTGAAATTCTGAACTTCAGCAAGAGAAGCAACACATGAAATGACTCGTGGTGGCATTCAGAACTAGAATCCGGACCCACAACCTCCAAACATTCCATCATCATTGACAACAGGCTTGCCATGGAATCAAAGATTAACACCGTTTCCTCTGCCTGTTTCTTCTCTCTGTGCATGCTAAGTAAGATCTTTAAGTGGCTACCCCTGCATATGAGGTGCACTGTAACACAGGCCCTCATCATCAGTCAACTAGACTACAGCAATGCACTCTACGTAGGTGTCACCTCACATCTCGTACAAAGACTTCAGACCATACAGAATGCTGCAGCCACACTCATTCTTGACCTTCTCCGATGATCCCACATCACATCACACCACACCTCAGGCAACTCCACTGGTTCCCCTTGCAGAAGAGTTGTGTGTTCAAGATGCTAACCCATGCACACAAAGCTCTATACAACCAAGGACCCGCTTACATTAACGGCTGCCCGAATTTCTACCAATCGTAAAGAAGACTACGCTCTGCCTCCTTATCACAGAAGTGGAGGTTGTGCCTTCTCCCACATACCAGCAAAACCTGGAACAGCCTCCCCACGCATCTCTGGACCATCACTACTCATCCAGAATTCTGTAGAGCCTTCAAGACCTGGCTATTTGAATGAGCCGCTGAGACCTGCAAGCGCCTGGCTACCCTCAAGGGTAATTAGTCGTGCTTTACGAATCCTGTTTGATTGATTGATTGGCTATTTAAAAAAATACTAAAAATGCAAATAAATATATTTAACCAAGATGAATGCTTTATCTTCTCAAAATCACAAAGGTCAAACAACTAAAAAAAGAATCCATAAATATATACTTTGTGATTTCTGGATTAAAAGTACCACATCAATTAATAATCTGAAAGAAAACTCAACCAATTAAGCAGAACAAAATTGTCAAAAACCATTAATACTCAAAAGCAAAAAGGTGAATTGCTTAACTTTTACCACTTGGCAAACTAATAATCAATTTTTAATTTTCCAAACAGGAAAATAATAACTTTTCATTTCCTTTCTCTAAACAGATCCAAACCATTAACTTGTTTGCTTTTCTTTTTCGTAGGTTTTTTAAAGTAACATTTTCTGTCTTTCTACAGCATGAAAAAGAAAAAAGCACTGAAACAATTTTTAAACATTTTACAAAGTGCAATATGTTTACATTTTCTTTTCACCTTTTCAGATGATCATACCATGGCGAATGTATGGCAGTCAGAATGTATCAAATGCAAATGATTAATCAGACTTCTTACATATGGTGGATACATTTACTGTAAGGAGAGACTTAATGAGTACAGGAGTCATTGGAGGTTTGTGAACGACTTCTCAACTCGTTGCAAAGGCAGTGCTGTTACTCTGTGATATTGTTGAGAGAACAACAGAGCATAACCACTCGACCTCTGCAGAAGAGTGGGAAGTTAGAGAAAACGTGCAACTCATAAAGACACTTGCTGCTCCCTCTAATGAACTCCCCATGCATGTTGCAAGCAGCACGCCCACAATCCTAATTTTGAGAAGAATGGTTCAAAGACAAAAAAGATGAGGACTCCACAATTGAGAACCCCTCAAACATAATCTGCTATTATTATTCCCCCTCAACTAAATGGACATTTTACCCATGAAGCTTTCTTTCTTGATGATAACGACACCCTCAGAAATGTCAACCAAGGGGCCTATTTATAAGCCCCTTGCACCGTGGTTGTGTCACTTTTTGTGAAGCACTGGTGGCGCAAACCTTCAAATCATATCTGTGAGGCCACACAAAGCCATTTGCAATTGACCTTGTAGATATGGAGTAAGGCAAGGCAGCGCAAATTGCTGTGTTGGATTACTCTGTGCAAGGAAAGTGTTCCATGGGTGTTGTGGGGGGTGTTCCCACACAACACCCAAACATTATGACGCATCCCCAGATTTACAGGAACTTGTAAACCTGGGCATTTGCCACAACCTTACACCACCCCATGGGAGGTACAACAAGGGGAAATATATTTTTTTCTCCTCGTTTTTAACTCTTTCTATGTGTGGTGCATTGTGCAGCAACATAGAAAGAGGGCAAAGCCTCCCAGGATTGTGTTTTTGCAGGAAGACCTTTCCTGCACAAAAACACTCCTGCCTACAATGCAGACTCCCTTGTACCATGGTGCAAGGGTGCCCGCATTGGCGCTAGGCTGCCAAAAAGGTGCCAGCGCAATGGGAGAGGACAGAAATGTGCCATATTACTTAGTTATAGAGCATTCCTGCCCTGTGTCAAAAGCCCATAAATATGGGCCTACCTTTTGCAACCCTGCATAACACCATAACTCTTGAAAATAGTGAAATTTGGATGGTGGATGGTACATTTAAGACAACCCCCATCCATTCACCCAAATTTACACAACACATGCTAACATAAATAATAATACTACCCCACTAATTTATGGTTTACTTCCAGAAAGACAATCCTCAGCATATTCTGAATGTTTATCAGTGATAAAATCTAAAACTATAATCAGAAGTCCTAAAAAAATAATAACTGATTTTGAATTACAGATAATAAATACTGTTATAAATATGTATCCAAACACACATATTCAAGGATGTTTTTTGATTTTTCCCACGCATAGTGAAAACATTTTTTCAAAAAACATCTTTAGCTAAGGATTGCATGTCTAGTAGTAAACCACAGATTGAACTAAGGAAACTACCATGTTTGTGTTTTGTACCTCTTGAATGTGTAGATGTCTTCTATACATCAATTGCTCAATCAGACTATTTTGCATGAAACAAAGCGAAATTATAATTACTTTGAAGAGACATGGATTGGCCATCTAAACCTGGTCTGGTCAAATTAGAAAACCATCATTCTAATTGAATTGTGGGACTACTATGTGACCTGCTTAGAGGAAGGTGCAAAGATAAATAATGTCATTAAGGGGTTGCATGTTTCTTTTAACAGTTCTATCAATAGAACTTACACCAACCTGCACATTTTGGACAAGGGACAAAGTTTTTAGGTAATGAGACAGGTGCAATCATTGACAGGAAGGGACTAACTAGGAGTCTGGCAGTCAGTAGACTGCCCTATTCGAGATGGTGGTCTGGACTGCCGCTGCTGTGGTGGTCTGACCACCACATTATGACCCGCTGCCTCAATCAATCAATCAATCAATAGATTTATAAAGCGCGCCATGTACCCGTTAGGGTTTCGAGGCGCTGGGGGGGGGTGCTGCTGCTAACGTTCGAAGAGCCATGTCTTGAGGAGTCTCCTGAAGGTGAGGATGTCCTGGGTCTGGCGTAGTGAGGTGGGGAGAGAGTTCCAGGTCTTGGCGGCGAGGTAGGAGAAGGATCTGCCGCCAGAGGTCTTGCGCTGGATTCGGGGGACGATGGCGAGGGCAAGGTTGGCAGAGCGTAGTTGACGTGAGGGAACGTAGAAGTTGAGTCTGACGT
Source organism: Pleurodeles waltl (assembly GCF_031143425.1). Lineage (NCBI taxonomy): Eukaryota > Metazoa > Chordata > Amphibia > Caudata > Salamandridae > Pleurodeles > Pleurodeles waltl. The sequence goes on from NC_090446.1 coordinate 1,112,998,340, forward strand.
TCAGGTAGGTGGGTCCTGTGTTGTGTAGTGCCTTGTGTGCGTGGGTGAGGAGTTTAAAGGTGATCCTCTTGTCCACGGGGAGCCAGTGGAGGTCCTTCAGGTGGGGTATGTCGAGGATCAGGTGGGCGGATGCGTTCTGGATGCATCCAGGATTGGTGATCCCGAAGGTCTGACAGCGGATGTAGGTTGTAATCATCAGGGTGGGCTGCGTGCAGCGCTGCCCTGCTGATTACAACCTGGTTCTCCGCCTGGTTTCAGCGCCATGAAAAGGCTGGCAGAGAACAAGTGCAGGGGGCCAAAGGGGGCCCTGTACACTGCCCATGCCCGTGGCAAGGGCAGTACAGGGTACCCCTGCCCAGCACTCTTGCAGTGCGCACTGTCTGCTGTTCAGGCAGTGCGCATTACGAGGGTGCTGGTGCCCCCTGCGCTGGATTATGAGTCAGTGACAATGCTGCCACCACTTTCCCACTGGGCTGACTGGCAGAAACCTTGGTTTCCACCCGCCAGCCCAGCAGAAAAAGTCTTAAATGGGGCCGGCAGCGTGATAGTCTGCACGGTGTCAACCACCCCATCAGGAGTTTGGCGGAAGGGTGTTCCAGTCCGCCAAACTCATAATCGGGTCTGTAGTCAGAATCCTTGGACTTCAAAAAGAAGCAAAATAATGTCTAAAAAACTATTAGCCAAAACCCATCAGTTTTCAATGTTGGGAGTTTCAGACTACCTTAACGACATTGCATACATCTTACATTACTAACAATATTAACAAATAGCATTACTCCCCTGTTTTACATAATTTCTGAAATTCAATTGTATGTTTTTCAAAACTGTATTAAGTTTATTTGGTCCTACCTGGTGTTGTCTTCTGTCTTCAATTCTTGGTGATTACTTAGCCATCCACTCAACAAGAATCGCCAGCAGTCCAACAATAAGTAAAAGATAACCATGATTCACACCCCGAAAAATTGATTAAACTTTTTTTTTTTTAAATAATAAAAATTGGAATTCCATTCATGATTTAAAAATCAATTTCTTCCATAGTCTTCCTTCTACTCAACTTCTTACTTCATCTGCACTTTTCTAAAAAAAACTATGTTTTAAAAAAAAAGTAAACACATATCAAAATCCACATAAACATCCAAAGTTATTTTTTTTGTTTTAAAAAGTATAATGCAATCCAGTCATTTTGTCTTCTTTCCTCTTAGCTGGTGTCTTCCGCTTAAAAATTGGACTCCCAAATATTAAAATTAATAAAAACGTGACAAAACATCAGGTTTTTTTTTTTTTTAATTTAAAAAAATTGTTTCTTTTTCAAAAAAATGTATGAAACTTTTTTTAAAAAAAATAGCAATAAGCCAAATGTGTGTGTACAAACATAAACTCTATGGGACTGTAAAACTGGTTAACACACGCAATACATACAATATTCTTCTATTTAACATCTAACTACCACTCTACCTCTCTCCTTGCAATAATAGTCCTAACCTATCTGTTGATTTAAATAAATTAGATTGTTCTTAACTGACTGCAGCTGCTCCATGCTTCTGATTCTGATATCAACACTCCGCCAGCTATAGAAACAGACACACAACCACAAATGTCAACCTGAAAAGTTAAAATAAAGGACCATTTCTCTCACATAAATCAATGGAATGGTGAGAAATTGATTTAGGCCCTCATGAGTTTGGTGCTCCGAGAACCGCCAAACCCATGGTGACGGTGGGACTGCTGCATGCCAGGCGGTCCCACGGCCACATTACAACACTGACGGTTCGACCGCCTCCTCTGCTGAGATCATGGATCCCGATGGGATGGCAGCGATCGGAATCGTGATCAGCCACAGCACAGCCATGCTGATCAGGAGTCCTCTTTCCGACAGCCTTTTCATGGCAGGGTCCCCGCCATGAAAAGCCTGCCGGAAAGCCAGTGCCCATGGCAGTTTAGGACCCCCCCACCAGCACCCTCGGAATGTGCACTGTCTGCGTGCATTCCGAGGGTGCTCCTTAAGGGAACCGAGGCCAATGCTGTGGTACTGTTTCCGCCGGTCTGACCAGCAGAATCGTAATACGATGTATCCGCCGGTCAGCCCGGTGGAAACATCGTAATGCGACTGGAGGGGAGGCTGCCGGCTTGTCAGCGGTCTCCTCCCCATGCCTTTGGCGATTGACTCGTCTGACTGCCAAAGTCATAATGAGGCCCTTAGCGTTATTTAAATATTATTATTTATTAATTTATTTTTATGTTTTTTAATATTTATAAGACATTAATTCTTAGTTATATATTTTTAACTTATATGTAGTAATGAATCAATTATTAAAAATATCTTGTTTTACCATCTTTGCATTACATTCTTAACTCAATTTAGAATGTTTAAATTTAATAATCTTATTAATAACAAGGTATTTTAATTATAACGAAAGGCCTGATTATAGGTTTGGTGGACAGGATGACCCGTCTGCTGAACTTCTGACAGGCAGGTTGCTGCCTTACTGGCTACCTCCCCGCCGGGCCCATTACGACTTTCCCTCTGGGCTGACAGGCAGAAACCAAGGTTTCCACCCGTCAGCCCAGCAGGAAAGTGGCGGCAGCATTGTTGCCGGCTCGTAATCGAGCCGGCGCCAATGCTGCCACCCACAGGGGGCACCAGTACCCTCACAATGCATACTGTCTTCACAGCAGACAGTGAGCATTGTGAGGGCGCTGGGCAGGGAGACCCCTGCAATGCCCATGCCAAGTGCATGGGTCCCCCGGCACCTGTTCTCTGCCAGCCTTCTCATGGCTGTAAAACCGCCATGAAAAGACTGGCGGAGAACCAGGTCATAATCAGCAGGGCGATGCGGCATGCAGCACCGCCCGCTGATTGCGACCTGCACCCACCGTCAACCTGTCGGAATCACCGATCCCGGCAGAGACGGCGGTACCCTGGCGGTCTGACCACCAGACTCTGAATCAGGCGCTAAGTATTACTACACTTCCCACCCAATACCCCTAGATCCCTTGATGCCACTCTGTTGTTTTGTATATTTTAAACAAATATGTGTTTTAACATTAATAATTATACTTTTTTTAAATAATGAATACTCAGGTATTCAAATTAATACCTGAGTATTAATACATTTCCCCACCCATTAGCCCTAAATCCTTTATATCACTCTCCTAAAAAATATTTTACATATTTTAAACAAATATGCATTTAATTTCATAATTAGAATGTAATTAAACTATTACTACCAATGTATTTTAATTGATACCTGATTATTATTATATGTCTGCACTTATTACCCCATATCCCTTACATCCTGCACCTAAAAGGCACTTTGCACATTTTAATTGAATAATTAATATAATGATGTAAAATTATGAGCATAAACTGGATACTTACTAGGAGGTATGGGCCCCCCTTGTAGCCCTTCTAACCACCGAATTCCGAGAGTTAACGTGCCCCAAATATCTAAAGCTCTTGCCCATAGATCCCACTCCATATGGAACGGAGCCAGACCTTACATAGAAGATTCTGGAAATACGCATTGAGATAAAGGGTTAATAATAATATGGGGAAGTGTGGTGATTTCATGGAGTGCTAATATGAATCTACACTTGCTACTGAATGTCTTGGGGGAGCGTGAAGAGGTCAGGGGACATTAGTTAGGGATAACATTTATCAGAGCATTTATCTCTCTGCTGGCCTCTGGGTGGTAGGTGATAGAGTTGAGAACTCATGCTATTTAAGTTTCTGAACCATAAAAAATAAAACAGAATTGATCATAAACTGTCATAGTCTTTACAGGAATCTTGTCTGGTTTCTCCTAATAATCCCGGCCCCCCTGATATACCTCCATAAAAAATTGCTGTCCAGAGGTTTTCATTTTTGATTTGGGTTTTGGATCATTAGAGAAGTAATTTAGTTTGGGTAGACATTGCTGATCCAGGCTGAATTTTTGTGGCCAGCATTTTTAAAAATGGCAGATGTTTTGCAGTGATGATGTAATACTTCAGGAACCATGAGACCTTTGTACTTGATTTTGATGTCAAAACATAGGTTTTGGGGGTCAAGTAGAGTTATAGAGACGGCAAATAACTCCTCACAGCAACCCTTCCACCATGTCCCAAAATGGCAGCTATAATAGAGGAAGAAGAGACATATATAGAAGTGAAACAAATAAAAATGGTATTGAATTCTTTTATGTATACACTAAACAATGTTTATGATTTGAATATGAAATAAAATCATGTTTATCACTCCTTTTAAAGACAATTTTCCTAGTTCACTTTATTTATTTGTTTTGGCAGTCACTCATGGTACATTTGCAGAATGTTGAACATTTGAGAAGAGTATATTGACTGGGACATATTTTTGTAGCACAGGTTTTGCAAGTACATATATGTGCACGTTCTGTGGGTAGATGCTTTAGAAACTTGGTTTTAGCACCCCATCAATATCTTTCCAAGCTAATTCACTCAGATCTATCTCTACATATGCACGATCCAAAACATTTACACATCTTCTGGTCAAGTAGAATGCTCTTTTAATGTGTAAATGATCTTTTGAACGCACTGTACGGAAGATCGTCAAAAGTGTGACTGTCGCAACTTGTTTTCCACACATGCTCAAGGTATTATTCTACATCTTTAAAGCCACATTCTTCTCCTGTCTCAGCAAATCCCTTTAGAAACTTTCTGGCTCAGCAGTTAAAGCTGCAAGCTTTGTTCCAGTTTTGCTCATAGTGTCATGTGCCTTGATAAGAACACTGGGTATCTCTGGGTCAGGTTTCTTGTACAGAATATGAAGCGGGATTAAGTGCCTGTTCCGTAACGTATCCATAACTCTGACAATCCTTGACTTATGAACATTGAAACAAATCTAAGTAGCACAATAATAACATCTGTGTCATTTGACAGTACAATGACTCGATTGGAACCATTATGAACAACCCACTCAACATGTGGCACAACACAAAGGTCAGCTTCCTCCAGTTTTCTGTTACGTTCTTGAACAACATGGCCCGTCCCTTTTAAATAAATCTCTGCAGGCACTAACTCCTCACTGACAATCATTCCAGTTGAAATAATTGGAAATTCAGTGTCCAGTGAAACATCAGCAATGTTTTGGCAAGTTAACATCTTGTTCGATGTTGATGACCAGAATTTATCAAGTTGCACACGTAAAAGTGTTGAATTGTTGATGCAGGCAAGGTCAGTTCTTCCACTTGTAGACATTCATCCGATTCTCTCACATTCTTTGACAGATAGCTCAAGATAACTGTCATAGAAAATCTGCAGTTCCTGTAAGGTGCACACTGACTTAGATAGCTGTAGAACAGTCTGAACAACCTCTCCGAAGTTTTGCATGGATGAAATCTTGACCCTTCGCAACTGTGACATATAGTCCACAGCAACAGTAGTTTTCAATAAGAACACCTTTTCAAATTTAAATTTGTCAGGTGAAAGCTTTTTCTGTACGAGTTTGTGATTATCTGGTTTGGTTGCAGCATCTCCATCAAATAGTGTGTTTGTTGGAAGATCATACAACAGAATATCCTTGATAAATTCACCCCTTTATTTTGTTACATCCATCTTTCTATGTGCTTGTGAAAGTTATTGCTTTGTAACCTGTTTTGTAGTGGCTGGTTAGACGAAAATCTTAGTATGGCAACTAAAGCATGGAAGTTTAGCTTTAGTGATTATGTCAAACAGCCTTTCTCTTTCAATACAAATGTCCCCTGCTTCAGTTCTGCATACAGTTTTGATCCATGTTCCAGGACATCTAGTAAACCTGTCTTTTTATCATTTTCCACATATTGTTTGGTCATGACCTGGTGTAGTTGCACAGGCTCAGTCATTTCAAAGGGGTTTCCTTGCTGCTGCATGAAATGAAGAAGGCTGTCAAAATGCTTGTTAAAATGTTCCCCTTTCTTTCCCACAAGTTCATGGTGAGGAACAGTTTCACAATGGTCCAATAATTTTGAATTAGTCATCACTTGCATTGCAAATAGAAAGGATTTCATTTTAAACTAGCTGTCATTGAGCAACATATTCACTTTTACATATCTGACCCTCGCTGTCTTTCACCCCAAAATGTCTTTGGATTAGTTTTCTGTAGAGGTATAGTTTTTCCACCTTTAGCATCCTCACTCTTACCAATAACAGGACACATATCTCAGGTAGTTTATGCAATCAAATTTGTGAAACACAGTAATCAGTGATGCCAAAGTCTTCATGTGCAGCTCCCAGGTTTTTCACTAGAGCTTTCATTTACCCAGTACTTGCAAAGTTCTGATTTTTCTTCACATTTTTTGACAAACTCTACCACCTCGGTTTTCAGGTTTTCTGATTTTGAACTAAGCGTATTGAACATTGCCTGCCATTGCATTATTTCTTTTGAATGAAGTGCACCTTGTGCCTTGTTCACTTCTGATATAAGATATGCAAAAACTAATTTGTCATTTTTGTTCCAGAAAGCATTCCAATGCACTGTTTCTATAGCCTTAGATATGATGAGCATACCTTGTAATGAACAAACATAATGGGTTCCGCTCAATACTGACTGGACAGTTTTGCTTCCAAAGATTTCAGCCGCAATAAGAGCATCATCTATGCCACATCCACTGAGATAACTTATTGCACACCACAACGCAGCTTTTGTCATGTGGAAAACTGCCATCATTGGCTAAAGATCATCAAGTTCTACTGGATTGCTCATAGAAATATCAGCTACAATATGGAAAACACCTTAATCGCAGTAAAATGGCAGGATAGGCTAGTATTCAAGTTGTGTACGCACATTTTGGAAGATTTTTAGAGTTGCCTATATTGTTGCGTAGTTTGTGACTGGAGATGGTATTACTAGTAAAAAACTCAAATTCTTCAGTGGGACGGTATTCTGGGAGATTAGAGCATGAATTCCAGCCCACGGAGGAACTGGATTTTTGTCATCCTTCAGTCCGCACTGAATAAGAGATATGATAAATTCAGTAACATCAGTTTTGTGGACCGCAGCATCAGGTAGATGAAGATCCATGTCCTCAGCCACTTTGAAACTTTCTGGTCGGCTGGGAAGTGCTGATGGCTTGTTGTGATTTTGCACACATTGGCAAGGCAGTTGGGTTATAAGTTTCAAGCTTTGTTTGTTTATTCCTACAGTTGACAAACCTTGTTTTCCAGCAGCTACTTCATTGGTACAGTCTTCATAAAGAACCATGGCAGTATTATGTGTGCTCGATGTTTCAGACAAAGAAGAGCTGACTTCAAAATCAAAATTATCAAGAGCAGCAATTGTAAATTTTTTCCTGATAAAGTGACTTGAAAGTGGTGTGCTGTTGGATTCATAAGATTTTACAGCATGAGCTGCTAACAATTTCCTGCTCCATACTATGGCAGTCATTACAAACATTGCGGGATAGCCCGCCGCTGACCATGCTGACTGTCGACAGAAGAACACTAGTGGTGGCGGCAGGCATCCTGCCATATTCTGACGCATGGAGCCTCACCGCCATTGATGGCGGTGAGGTCCGCCATGCACCATGCTGGCGGTCAGTGGCGGGGGTGGATGCTGCACCACCCTCACCGCCACATCACACCACACTCCGCCACGCCTATAATGATGCAGTTTTAGGCGTGGCGGTGTAGGAAGGCGTGGTGATGCCGGCGGAGCAGCATCCAAGGAGCCCATTCCCTCCCGGAGCAGCGCAATTGAAAAGGTAAGTGCTGTCCAAGAGGGAAGGGGGGAAAGGGGTGTGTGTGAGTGCATGGGGGTGTGCGTGAGTGTTTGTGAAGGAGGGATGTGTCTGTATGAATGCGTGTGTGCATATAGGTGTATGGATGCATGAGGATGTGTGGGTTTGGGGTTTGGGGGGACCTGTATGTATGTGGGGTGGGTGGGGGATGGTGAGAGGGGAGCTGGGAGGCCTACATGGTGATTTGGGGGAGGAGGGTTAGGGGGTTGCTTTTCAGGGTTCAGGGGGTGGTTCTAGGGACTTGGTGGGGTGGGTGGTGTTAGTGGAACGGCGGGGAACCTGGCGTGTCACATACAGGTGACAGGAATGAGAATTTCTGTCACCCGTATGCTTTCCGCCAGGGATTACCTGGCAGGGTAACCCACCAGGAAATCCCTGGTGGAAATGGGATCATAATCCCACCGCTGGTCCGGACTCTACCGATTCTGGCCTGGCGGTGGGTGCCAGCAGCCAGTTTAATACTTTGTTCAGGATATGGCGGTCTGAACCGCATGCCATTGGCGGTAATGACTGCCACCGCTGGTGTGGTGATCATTATCGCCATGTTCAAAATGACCACCTATGTCATTATAATTTGCTGATACACCAATCCTATTCATTGAAGTAACTGTCTCTCTACTTTTGCACTTGTCATAGATTGCATGGGTAGTCATCATGTGTGGCAGAGTTTTCTTTTTTGTCATAATGTAATTCATAAAACGTGATTGGGAAATGACAGTACATTTGCACAGTTTAAGCCTGTCGGTTCATGGGATTGTCTTCTAATTCTTTACTTATATCTTCAAAGCCATCATCAATGTTGTTGGCTTCTGTTCCGAACTCAAGAACTTTAGTTTGTAACAGTTTTGCTTTCCTGATATTAAACAATGATGTAAAAAATGTTAAGACAACATCAGGCATTCTTGTTGACTCCCATGATTTGCTGAGCTCTGAGGCATCACATAATGTGTCATTAAGTCCAAAATCTAAATTTTTCAGGACGTTTCCTAAAATGGTTCCTGCTGATTTTACTGCATCCTGTGATCTTATTTTGGCACCAAGAACTTCAGAAGTGAAATCAGCTGAGAACACGGTAAGAAGCTCATTCCTTTTGGTAGAGTGACAAAAACAAAGTCTGTCATTGTATATTCTCACCAGAAAAATCTTGATTTCATTATTATTGATCAATACATTTTCATCAATGTTGACTATTATTTCTCTGATCTGACTGTGAACCCATAGCCATCACTCAAGAGTGGCTTTAAAATTTAATTTGCTTTTCAAAGAGTGCAAACTTAACTGAAGCCTGGAGGTTACGTTGCTGCTGGGAGCTCATTGTACATTCATATTTTCGAATGTATGCAGTTCGGGTGGGCATACAAATCGGCTGCAAATACATTCACCTCGCTGTTCAGATCAGCTGCTCAGCTGAAAACTTAATCTTCGAAGAAACTAGCTGCAGATAAAAACATGTTTGCCCTTTGAGACTCAGATACTCTGTACTTTGTTCTTTCGTCAATCCCTTTGGCCCTTGTTCTGGCTAAACCACAGATAACACATTGAAGATCCTTTATTTTATGATCCGTTGTTGGAGGTGGACGAGGGGTAGCAATTGATCTTCTAAGTGGGCGGGCATTGGGTTTGGTTGTCGTTGCTTTCTCAGAAGACTCTGATTCTTGTTGTGATTCACTGGTTTCTGCTATTTTTTACAAACTTTTTCCAGGCTTTTTTCCATTGTATATCACTTGTAGCTCTTGTAGTCACAATGATAAAATATTTAATCCTCTTCACCCATCAGTTTCAATCTTTATTGAACTTTGTCTTGCTGCATCTCTGCAGCATCTCAAACTCTCTTCTCTCCAGCTACAGTTGATGTTAGCTTTTCTTTCGGATTAGTTTGGCATATGACATATGTTTCTTTGTTGAAGGAGTCCTCAGATTTTGTTGTTGGCAACACTCTGTCCGGAGGTAAAGATCTTATGATACCACCTGTTTTGCTCATGGATACGAGTTTGAATCAACAGAAAGTCTAAAACAAAAACAATATTAAAATAAATTACCAATATGATGTCTAAAACCCATCATTATAGAGCCCCCATTTTGGAAAATGGCGAAAGGATTGCTCGAAGGGGTTATTTTCTGTTTCTATAAGACCACTTAACCCCCAAAACCTATGTTTTGACAACAAAATGAAGTATATAGGTCTCATCGTTCCTGAAGTATTACATCATCACCTCAAAACATCTGCGAATTTTAAAAATGCCGTCCAAAAAAATCATCCTGGATTAGCAATGTCTACCCAAGTTAAATTAATTCTCTAATGATCCAAATACACAAATCAAAAATGAGAATTTTTGGACAACAATTTTTTTACAGAGGTATATCAAGGGGCTAGGACTATAATATATATTCCAGAGGAGAAATGTAAGGAAGATCCTATTCTTCCTAAATCAGGATGAGAAGATTTCAGATTGAATTTAGATTATGCACATTTACACTACTTGGTCTGCTGGACTACCTGTGCAACAGGTCAATTTTCTACAGAACCATACTGCCTGCCTCTGCTATGGATCGTGCACCGACAACCCATCAATCATTTGTGAAGGAATCCAGCCTTATCGACTATAATTTTGCAGTCCTTCTAAAATAATCTACTGGGGGTTCAAAATTATATGAGGGGGTGTACAGGTGGTGGGAGTTTCTTGGTTTTGGCAGCAAAACATGGGATTTGATGCAGCAGAGTTTAAGATGTATTCCTTTTCAATAAAACTTTAGAAAAAACTGAAAACATTACATTTATTACAGCTTCGAGCCGATAAATTTATTTTTTTACTTTCCTGTGGGATGAAGTGCTGAACTCTGTATCTTCCCTTTATAATGGCGAATCCCAGCCTTCAACACGTAGCCAAGGCTAGTTGCCTCACTTCCTGTGGCAGAAGTAAACGTTAGATGTACGTAATATGAGATAAGCAAATGGCGTGACTTCAAAAACAAACTCTGGTCGCTTTTCTTGGAACATGAGCTTTTAGGACTGTAACCATAGAACAAAAACAGACCTAGATTTTATTTTAGCGGCGTCGATTCACAATGCTGCATGTTTGCGTAAATTAAAATTCTAAATACAACATTTACAAAATATCAATTCTTTGCAGTAAGTCTGATTTCTACGTGTGAAAAGCGTGTGAGCCTGGATGTCTTTACTTGACATAGCACTGTGCAAACAAGTACATGTTTTTGTGGCATGAGCAGTAGTAATAGGCGAGAGAGAGTGTGTGTGTTACACAAAGAGCCGGACTATAGTGCACTGTTTGCTCATCATTTCTTGATGTTTTTATTTCTTCTGTAGGCGCTGGGATCTCTCGGCTTTACGAATGACTTTGTTCTCAAAGCTCTGCACCAGGCGGTAGGTATGCAAATCTCAACAACGACTTTGCTCGTTCCTGTTTTCACTGTATGCGACTCCTGTGTCTGTGCCAAAGAAGCGTTCCATTTGACCAGGCCTGCTTTGGATTGGGTTGAGATATCCTTGGGCAGTGTCAAACTGGGGATATCACAGGCTTGTGCAGGCTCTGTCCTGTCCTTACATCTGGGTCCCGTTTACAAGTTTAGTGGGAATTCCTTCAGAACCTCCTGATTTGTAGCCACTAGATGTGAAAGCTGTGCTGTTTGAGCCATGTATTTTTGCATCACCACTTTCAAAGTTCACCAGCTTACTGGTGGGGGCTTTAGGAGCCAATGGAGTGGAACCCCTCCATTCTCCATGAACCCTTTTCTTAGCTTCTATGCTAATCAATCAGAACATTGTTGTCTGCCAGCTGTTATGTCGTAGCGTGCTGGCTGGGCATAAACAGCATGAGGTTTTCAGCACTGCCCAGTAATGCGCACGTACACTTGGTATCTCACTGTGGCGTGGACTGACTCTCTCAGTCCTGCTCCTTTTATTTACAGCTGCAGCACGCCACGGCCCCGGAAGCGCCCCTTTACATCCAGGTCATGGCGTACCACCCCAGAACTAGACCAGTGCTAATTTACTACATATCTCCCCAAATGTGTTATAACTCACAATACTCTTTTCAGCATGCAAAGTCCCTCAACTTGTGGCTGGGTGGCGGATTCGGCCTCAGATGATATGGCTGGGATTGGGGCATGCCACCTGCGGGTGTTCTCTCTCAACTAGGTGCTCTGGCTGATTTCGATCTCTTGGCCAGAGAGCAGTGCCACTGTTCTTACACGCCAGGGGTGTGGGGCTGCGTCTCTCAGCCTGCCGCATGAACTCTTCCACTTCAGTCCCTTCCTCCGGATCTGCTGTGAGGTTCACCTTAAGGAACCACAAAATGTTCCTGGTCACCTTTTCATGCCCTGTGATAGTGGTTATCATGGTCCTCTGTACTTGGCTGACTGTCCATACACCCGGTTCATATGGCGTGCAAAACTTCCAGCCTGGTTTGCGATCTTTCAAGATCACTTTGTCACCAACCTGGAGGTGTCGAGCTCTGGCTCCCCTTCTCCGGCTGGCCCACTCATTGCCCCTTCTTCTTCTGTACTGAGCATGCTCGGAATGAAACGGGGTTGGCTGCTACCCAGGGAGGTAGGTCATATGTCTCGCCTCACACCGTTCGGCATCAGAGTCCACAGTGCTTGTCCCATGGTGCAGTGTGGGGTGTTCTGATACTCTCTGAGAAAACGGTGAAGGCTCACCTCAGAGTTATGTGCCTCAAGGACAGCTATCCGAAATGCCTTATTCAAGGTGTGCATGAATTGGTCCACTTCCCTGTTAGCCTGGGACCATTGGGGCGTGATGCGCCTGTGATGTGCTCCAAGGTCGGTCAGGAATGCTTGAAAATCACCTCCCTGAAAGAGGGATCCGTTGTCCATCTTTATTTCTCCTGGGGGCCCAAAGACTTTTTCCAGCATGGGTGCCACATTTGCAAATGCAGTCAAGCTAATGACCTCCACCACCGGATACTTGGAGTATCCATCCACCATTACCATGGTGACATGCCCATCCGGAAAGCTGCCAAAGTCAAGGCTAACTTTGGACCAAGGCTTGTCACACGCTTCCTCCGTCTCAGTGGGAGCTGGTGCCTCTGGAACGCTGGTAAGCTGACACCCAGGACACTGTCTTACTAGGGTCTCCACTTCCAGTTCGAGGTCCGGGAACCACACCTTTCCTCGCATGCGGGTCTTCATTTTTGCTGCCCCTTGGTGACCACCATGGGAAATCTGAGTGACCCGGTGCTGCAGGTTTTTGGGGATCATCCGCCGATGCCCCAGTAGTACAAGTCCTTCTCGGGTGGAGCTGAGTTTGCTGCAAACTCTCCATACTTACCACAGTCTCTCTTGCTTGACATCTGCCCACCTGTCAACTCCCTTCAGGAAGTCAGTCCATGGCCCTTTTTCTAGTGATTCGTTCACCCTCGCCAGGACCACATCTTCCCTAACAGCCTCAGCGATCTCCTCAAGACTCATGTGTTTTGGGCAACTATTGTTTGCAATTGCGCTGATGTGTGCCTCTGTGGCCTCATCGTCAGGGAGACTGTCACCAGGTGTCGTCAGATGTCCAGATAGAAAATCCACTGGATTTCGCGCTTCTGGTCTGTACACGACTTCCGCACAGTACGGCTGCAGTTGCACAGACCACCTCTCAATCCTCGGAGGTGGGTGAGGAGCAGTACCTCTGAACAGTGGCACTAAGGCTGATGGTCTGTGATTACTATGAAAGGCCTCCCACGCAACTCTAGGTGAAAATTTTGACACGCCCACTTTATGGACAGGGTTTCCCTTTCTATCTGTGCATACTTTGCTCAGTCGGTGTGAGGGCTCTGCTGGCGTATGCTAAGGATGCCCACTGTACGGGGTCAGTCTCTTGGGTTAACACCACCCCTAAGCCTACCGGACTGACATCCATGATTCACTCTGTTTTTTATTTTTTTGCTGGGTCAAATATGAACATTGTAGTGTTGTCTAGCAGTGGTGACTTTAGGATCCGGAACGCTTTTTCCTCCCAGGTGCCCCATTGCTATGGGGTTTCGGTTTTCATGAGCACTTTCGGAGGTTCTGAGAGGGTCGGCAAATTGGGGATGAACCTTCCACAGCAGGTGACCATCCCCAGAAAACTTCTCACCTCTGTCACATTCTGAGGGGCTGGCACCTGCTTGATTGCCAGAGACTTCTGCGGATCCACTTTGACACCCTTCTGGTTAAAGATGTATCCAGAGAATTCTATAGCTGGTTTGAAGAAAGAGCATTTTTGTCTGTTGAGTGTGAGACCGTGCTCCGACAATCATCGGAGTGTCACTTCCACATGGCAGCGGTGCTCCGCAGCCATGGCTGAATGAATCAGAATGTCATCTCTCTCATTCATTACCCCAGGCAGACCTGGTAGCGTCTTCCTAATTGCGTCTTGAAAGATCTCAGCTGCCGAGGATATTCCAAAACTGAGTCTTTTATACCGTCTCAGCCCCAGGTGTGTGGAAAATGTTGTTATGTAGCAGCTTCTTCCGCTGCTCCAGTTTGTGGTATCCTGCATTGATCTCAAGTTTGGAAAACTACTTCGACCCGTTCAGGTCTTCCGTCGATCGTCGGAGTGATGTGTCTCTCACACTTAATGGTGGCATTGGGGAGTCTCATATCAACGCAGAGTCTTATTTTCCCTGATTGTGTTGGTTTCTTGGTTATCACCAGAGGCGACACCAATGGTGTACGTCCCAACACCTTCTCGATTACCCCAAGTTCTTCCAACTTCTTGAGTTCCTGCTCCACAAGCGGACGAAGATGGAATGGGATGTGGCGGTGCCTGAGAGCGACCGGGTTGACTGCTTGGTCTATATGAAGACGGATCAGGGGTGCCTCTAGTTGCCCTAGGCCAGTGTCCAGCTTGGGAAATTGTTTTAGCAGTTCCATCAACCTGGACGTCCCGCACACACCGTGCAAAGGAAACCAGCCACAGGTCCTCAGCCGACTGCTGAGCAGGATGTCTGCTTCATAGGCTATGATGTGGAACATGGCTTGAATTTTGCAGTAACCTCCCTTGAATGTTACCGACATCTTCCCTTTTAGCGGAAGGAGGGTATCGCTCCCATATGTGAAGATCCTGGTTCTGGAGTTCACGAGTGGCAGTCGCAGCTGCAGGTATCGGTATTGCTGTATGCCATTACATTGACCGAGGCCCCGGTGTCTATGAGCGCCTTCACAATGGGCCCGCGATGTTGATTTCACAAGTCGGCTGGGACCTTCTGTGTTGCTTGAGATTTTCAGTGAAGGATATTAGGAACGACTCTTCCTCGTCGTCATATTCCAAGAATTCTTCAGACCAGTCCCGTCTGGCCTGTGGCCATGTGTCAAGTGGTCTGGGGTCCTACAACGCTAGTTGTTTGATCGCCTTGTGCCACTCACGTCGACCTCTCGTGCCTCTGTAACCTCCCCTGCAGACAGACATGAAGTGATTTGGGCACCCACAGTTAGAGCATAACCTTCCCTATGTGGGGCACTCCCACAGGGGTGTTCTTCCATCCCACAATAGTCACATAGTCAGCTCCGCTTTGCCACGGGGTATGCCTGGTTACTTTTTCTTGGCTGCTGGGCCCTCGCCAGATCGGCCCATTCCAATTTTGTGGCCTTTCGCTTTTCAGCCGCTTGTGCGTTGGTGAGATCCATCTCTTCCGCCCTTGCTGCTGATAGGTCATGCGACCACCCCATGATGAGGATGTCTTCCAGTGTGATGTTGGGCTGCTTCAGAATGAGGCCTCTTAGGACTTTGCTTCTGCACCCTTGAATGATTTGTGCGCAGATTTCTTTGGCTTGATCATCCGCAGTGCAGGTGCTTGTGAGTTCATGAAGCCGCGCATAGAATTGGTCAATCAACTTACCCTCCCTTTGGCGTGCTTGTCTGAGCTTGAATCGCTCAAAATTGGCGTTAAGTTGCAGGTCAAAGTGGCCATTCAGGGCACGCACTGCCACGTTGTAGTGTGTCAGGCAGGTGCTTGAATAGGTTGTAAAACTCATCGCCGCCAAAATGGAGGAGCAGCAACGGTTTAAGAGCTCCATCGCGCTCTCTGCTGGCTATGAAGTAGTTCTCCAGCTGGCCAATCCATACCTTCCACCATGGCAAAGCGGTTGCAGGGTCAGCACCTACCATGTTGTGCTGGGGCTGGGATTGGGCTGGGCCAGCCACCTGTGCCTGGTCATCTGCCACTGGACCAGTGTGGTTGTCAGCTTATCTGATTACATTTCTTTTTTGTTCTCTCTCTTTTCTCTGCACTGTTTCAGAGCTGCATGACTCTGGTGTGAACGGACCTCCCACGCTGTGCTCACCGTCTTGTCTGTTGGTCACAAAGGGAAAACCAGCAGATTTTGTCTTCAAAGCTTATTTATTAATTTTTTTCCTCACACACTCCGGGTGAGCAGCGCTGCCATGAATGCATTGGGCGAGCTCCCCGGAGCGTGTGTGGTAGTCGACTTCCTGCCCTCGGCGCCAGTGTTCTTCGCGGCACGCTGGCTGGGCCTTAACGGCGTGGGGTTTACAGCGCCATGCAGTAATGCACATGTGGTATCTCACTGTGGCACTGACTGATTCTCTCAGTCCCACCCCTTTCATTTATAGCTGCAGCACGCCACGGCCCCGGAAGCCCCCGCGCACCCAGGTCATGGCATACCACTGCACCACTAGACCGGTGCTAATTTACTACAGCACCCTTACACAGGAGGTAGATGTTTCACACCCCTTGCCCTCTCACATAAAGGTCTGATGGACAAGCATTCAGGGATGCTGCCACCCTTTCATCCTTAATCAAAACAGTATCCTTCATCACAAAGGATATGTAACCCAGGCCACCCTCTACCATACACTGGCATTGCCCTGTAACTTGAAAGACCTTGTTTCCTATGAATTAAAAGTGTAAATGGTGAATTTCTACCACTGCCAGGACATACTTTTGCCCTTTTTCCAATTCAAGACAATAGCAAGTCTGGAAGGTCATGTTAATGAACGTTTCCACACAAAGGGCCAAGATTTATAAGGAACTGGCGCAGCGCGGCGCTGTGCCAAAATTGGCAGTGCTGCATCAGTTCTGAAATGCAGGGAAACCCGTGTGTTTCCCCTAGCGCCGGTGCTAAATTTAGCTGCCACTGCCAACGCAGGTGTCCTTGCACCAAAATGCAAGGGTGTCTGCGTTGAAGGAAATGACTGTTTATGTGCAGGAAGGTGTACCTCCCTGCTCATAAACAATCTACAATGTCGTTTTGCTCTTTCTGTGTGTGCTGCAAAATGCAGCACACATGGAAAAAGCAAAAACGAGGAGAAATAAAACTATTTCTCCTTGTTGCACCATGCTAAGCCCACCCCTAGGGTGGCATTAGTTTTTGGCAATGCCTCAGATTTTCGCTTCCTTGTAAATTTGGGGCAGCGTCAATTGCAATGGATGTTGCAGTGGAACGCCCACAGCAATACCCATTGCACCACGCTCTGCTGCAGAAAACTGCATTGGAGGGGCCCATATTCACAAGGCAGCGTTAAGCCACAAAAATATGGAGCAGTGCACAGTGCCACCAGAGCGTCACAAAAAGTGACGCTCTGGTGGTGCTAGGGGGCTTGTATATATGCCCTATAGCATTGGACCACTCATGTGAGTTTTTGTGCTGCCTTTTTCCCCTGCACTGAATTTTACTTTGTGCACAATTCTGCACAGTGGGAAGGGCAGATGAATGCGTAAAATCACAGTTTGTTCCTTTATATATTTTTTTCCACAAGGAAAACATTTTCTTCTGTGGAGGAAGCCCTTCCCAACGCCCCTCCAGATCTGGGAGTGATCGGTTTCCCCTTCCATCCAACCGTTTCCATGGGGGAAATAGGTCGAAATTCAGTTTATGAATGCCAAGAAATGTGGGAGTTTGTGGGAGTTCAGCATTACACATATTAGCATGCCTTGTTCTACCCACTTGCACCCATTGTTTGGGATTTACTACGCTGGAGTTCTCCACACAGAAATCTGCAGTAATAAAACTATTTACACGCTCATTTTATGCATTTTTGCAGGTGTAAATGCAGCCATTTTCACCTCAGTGTAGGTTAACGCAAAAATGCATTTGTAAATGGAGCCCTGTGCTGTCACACAACTATTTCTAGACTCTGTTTTTTTAAGTGTGCTCCCTTTGGTTCACACTGTTTTGCTGTATCATGTGTTTAATGACATGGTGTAGCATCCTGTTAAGGTGACGCACCAGCCATTCAACAAGGCTAACAGAAGCCCGAAATAGAGGTGTATTTCACTGGCACGGAGTGCTTTTTCTCACCTCGCGTCAGCAGATGGAACAGCGCGGCACATCGTTACAGCAGTGTGAGAGGAAAGAATATTTACTTTCTCTGTGGGTTCGCTAGCAGCACAGCAAGGATTGCAAAAGGACCGAAAGCAGGAGCTGGTTTGATAACCACTCGCATCCAGGTTCTAGTGACGTCCCTAGACGTTGATGGGTGAGGCAGGAGTAGGTAGGGCAAGTAGAATTAGAGTAAGCGAGTTGGTGACTAATTGCTCCTGTGGAAAAAATCACTGGCTTAATAAGTCATTACTCTGGCATTTCCAAAGGGCTGAATGAACAGATCTCCATCAGTAAAAACTGAGATGGTGGAAGTTTCAACTAAATATATTAAGGCCACTCTTTGATCTGATGAAGTGAATATAAATTCAAAGGAGGTGATGCAATCTGTAAAGTAATTAATTATTACGAGATTGCCTAGGCAGTGGGCGTGGCTTGTCAACAATGTGACCGTCGCAAACCTGCTGAGCTCCTGGTCAAGCTCAGCTATCTGGGCCCATCCTGCGGGATTCCAACTGATCTCGCCCCACAAAAATGCGGCGAGGGGACCACAGAACTTTCCTCTGAACTGCTGATGCCTCAACTATGCTGCGCAGTGCCCTGCTGAGACGGCGGGGAGAGCCTGACCCAGCCTGCCACAAGACTGCATAACAAAATGGCGGTAAGCAGCAGCCGCACTCACACATAATCATTTGCGGCTGACACTGCGGACCTCATCACATGGAGTGGCATGGGGGAGAGGATTTTAAAATTTTCTAGCTATTGCGTCAAGAATTTTAGATTCTGTTAAGGGCATGGAGGTGAGGATTATGCTTCTCTTTCTTTACTGACGTAAAACACAGCAGCCAATCACAATATATAAAACTTTAAACTACATATCCCAAGAGCCAAAGCCCCCTTAAATGTCCAATCACAAGGCGTCTATGCCATATATATTTCTGCACCAGCATAGTCTTTGCTCTTTCTTTGCCCATAAACTAAGCCAATCAGAACGAAGTCCAAACGATCTGGAACTTCAAACGCCCTCCAACAGACGAACCATGTCTCCGAAGGAAGAACCTACGTAACCAAAACTTCACATCTCACTCTTCAGGTGCGTCATGTTTAGACAGCTTTGCTGTCAGCACCTAAGGAATTGAAAATTGTCATAATACCAAGAAATTTACAACTCAGGATCATACGCATTGACGCAATTACATAGACAATCAGACCCTGTGAAATACATATGACTAATTATGGGTGGGATTATCCTTGCCTCCGTGTTCTTGATAGAATCTAAAATTCTTGACGAGATAGCTAGAAATTCTTTTATTCTATGGCAGGACTGGAGGCTTCGGATTATGCTAGTTTAAAGTTGTTCTACTACTCTTGTTGCAACATCCACAATTGGTTTATGGTAAAATACTTTAAAAGTAGAATCAGAAGACCAATTTGCCGCGGCCATAATATCTTCCAATCGAGTCCCCACTGAAAAGGATTTGGAGGCTATAGCTCCTCGTACAGAATGAGCTCCAAAAAGACTTATATATATACCAGCCTCTTCTAGCAACCATTTAACCCAATGGGCAAATGTTGCAGAGGAAACTGGGTGGAAAGGTTTCTGCAAAGAAATAAGCAATTGACCTGCAGAATCTTGCCGAAATTCACAAGTACTATCCTCATATGCTTTTAAACATTTAACAACACACAATTTGTGGTTATGAGGAAACGCTGGGTAAGAAACACAACTTGAAGTAGTCTTTGTATGTTTAGAAATAGTAAAATACACCCCGGAGGGTGTAGATACTCTACCTGCAATATCCAGTGCTCTCACATCCGAGACCCGTCTGCAGGATATCAAACATAACAGGATGGTCAATTTTGCCTATAATGGCTTGCAAGAAAGCTCTTCATTATAGGGCCAGTTTCTCAGAAATGTTAAAATCACATTAACATCCCATAACACTGAGTATTTAGGTTGAGGAGGACGTGTTAATTTAATGCCTCGTGAAAGTCTACAGACAATCAGGTGTTTGCCAACCGGTTTACCATCAATAGGAGGATGGCCTGCTGAAATGGCTGATCTAAAATTCTTCACCGTCCTGTAAGCTAAACCCTAAATTCTGTTAGAAAATTAACAATTACTTGATTTCCAACCCCCAAGGGAGCCACATACTGCTCACTACACCAACTAACCCAGCAGCGCAAGGCTGATTCATACCTTCTGTGAGTAGAGAGAGCCCAAGATTGCGCGAGAAAGAACATTGTGTCTTCCAAAACTCCAGGTATTTGCCAACATCTCCTGAAAGTCTCCAAACCATGAGAGACAGAAGGCCCTGCAATATCATTGGATGAGATTGACCCATTGGGTCCAACAGTAGGTCCGTAAATGAACAGACAGGAGCTGGATGGTCGCATGACAACGCCATTGCCTCCGAAAACCAAGGTTAGGCTTTCCAACATGGAGACACCGTAATTGCTTCCGCTTTGTGATGTCTAATCTGTACCAAGACTCTTGGTATCATGCAAAATGGAGGGAACGCCAATGACCAGGATTGTAGAAATGGATCCAAACTCGCCGCCAGAGGATCCGGCCTCCAACTGAAGAAAGTCGGAAGTTGAGCATTTAGTCTGGAAGTGAAAAGATCTATTATACATCAGCCCCATCGTAGATTGATGGCCTGAAAAATTCTGAGGGGCAACTTCCAGTTGCTGGTGTCACAAAGGATTCTCTAGTTCCAGTCCGCTCTCACATTGGATTTTCCCGGAATATATACGCCATTACTGAGATCTCATGATCCAGGCAAAAATGCCAGAATTCTTGGCTAACTCCACCAGAATTCTGGACTCGACGATTTATGTACTGGACTGCTGAGATGTTAACCATTTTCAGGAGTATGCACCATTTCACCGAGTTGGGGGATAGGGACATGATTGCAAACGCCCCTGCTAATAGCTCCAGACAATTGATGTGATATCGGAGTTCCTCTGGAGAACAGCGGCCTCCCGTCTCCCCTGAACCACACCGAGCTCCCCAACCCCAATGGCTGGCATCCAATTCTATGATCACTTCCGGTTGTGATGCAAAAATGGCTTTGTCGTTCCAGGCATCCATGTGATCCAGCCACCAGGAAATCTCCTTCCTAGCTTTGGCTGAGAGCGTTATCTGTTCTGAATATGGCAACCCCTTCCGAAGATGCAAAATCTTCAGGCATTGGAGCGCCCGATAATGAAGGGGTCCTGGAAATATGGCCTGAATAATATAGCCGGAGAGGCAAGGGCTCTCCTCAACTCCTTCTTGATGGAATTCCTTTTGGGAAGAGGGAGTCTCAGTTGTGCATTGATTGACTCTTTCTGGAAACCTAAGAACTTGATTGTTTGAGAGGGGCACAGACATGACTTTTTGTGGTTCATGACAAAACCCTTGAAGCAATTGAATCGTCCAGGAGAGATGAAGCATGACAAGGTCTATGCTTTGTCCCAGGATTAGAATATCATCGAGGTAAATAATCATTCTTACCCCACATTTCCTGAGGTACTGAATAACGGGAGGAAGCAACTTGGTGAAGCACCAAGGAGCCGAGGACAGACCAAAAGGAAGAGCTGTGAACTTGTACAATGTCTGACCCCATTGAAAAAGAAGGAATCACCCATGGGGAGCAAAAATTGGAACTGACAGGTAGCCGTCTTTTAAATTGAGACGCACCACCCAGTCCTTTTCTTGTAAAAGGTCTCTGAGCAAATGGATACCCTCCATCTTGAAATGACGGTAAATTATCCAAGAACTGGAAAGTTTCAGATTCAATACAAGGCGGGAACCTCTGCCTTTTTTCTGTACCAACAATACTGTGCTGATAAAACCTGAGGATGAGGGACGGTCTCTACTATGTCTCCTTTTTGAATCAGGTCCTCGACTTCATCGGTTAAGAACCTGCTCTCGCTTAGGGAAAAAAGGGGAGGGCTTGGGGGAATTGACTTCCTCGGGGACGAATAAAACTCTAGATGAAAACCCAGAACCATCTGCAGCACCCAAGGGTCCTGTGTAATGCAAGCCCATTTGTCCACAAACAGCTGAGTCCTTCCTCCCCGAAGTGACTTAGGAATCTAGAATCAGTTTTACCTGTAAAATTGGCATCTGCTGCGCTGGATCCGCCTCTATAGCCTGCCCTGTGGGACCTGTCTTGGCCACCTCTGTATCTCGAGGGGTAGACGTTTGAGGATGAGGAACCTCTGGCTCTGTAGGCGCCTCTACAGGTCGTTGGAAGCCTCGGCCAGGCATTTGACCCCTATAACGCCCGGCCCTGGCAAAAAGGGGATTGTTGAATACTTTTTTGATTGATGTTTGAGCCTTGTCGTAGACTGAAAAGGTGGCTACATACTTGCAAAGTTCTTTCACAAACTTGTCACCAAATAATAGGCCAAAGACCCTGCTTCTTTAGAAGCTAAATCAGCCAATTTTGGGTCAATGCGCATGAGGAAGGATTTTCGCTGCTCAACGGACATGGCATAGTTGGCGTTTCTGAGCATACATATTGCTCGCTGAGCTCATTCTAAGATGTCTTCTGGATCCAAATGGGTGTTATTTTCTTTTGCCTGAACAGCAAGCTCTAGGATTTTTGTCAGGGGACTGGATAGGTCTAACAACTTATCTTGACACCCGTGCCAGGCGCTGTCTAGCCCTTTTTAAGGATCTTTAGCAAATTTTCATAAAAAGGTTGCCAAATTGGGGTGTAGTTCTGGACTGTCTGCCATCTTACCAAGGAGTGATGGTCGAGAAGACTCTGAGCGCAGAGTATTGAGAATGTCGTGCTCAAAATGATTGCATAATTTTTCCTGGACATAATGGGTGACTTCTGTGCAGGGAACCCACTCAGTGGATCTGGGGTGGATAATATTTTCTGGTTAGAATAATAAATTGCGCCCAACCATTTCTGCAACCTTAGCAGAGGAATGATGAGATTTGCGTTACTTTATGCGAGGTTCATATTCCGACTTGTCAGAATCTGTGGTGTGAATGGAGGTGTCAAATGAAGTGTCCCCTGAACCAGGGCCTTGGGGTTCAGCCTCTTCGCATTCATGATCCCTCAGCACAGAGGCAGCCATTTGTGCCAGGATATCAGCTGAAGAGGAACCCCCCTGCTGAGGATCTGAAACGTGAGTCAGAGTCTTGAAAGGGTAATTGAGAGGAAAAAGCATTCTGACTGGAGCCTCCCATAAGCTCTGATTGCCAAATCTCACCAGTGACAGTATAAAGGGCTTAAGGGCCTTGATTACTGCCCAGTTCATGGAATCCTGCACATCGTAACCCAGTGCTTCCACCAGACACTCTTCCATTTGGTATTCTTCCTGATTGTTTTGTAGATCCAGCTGGGAATCCTCCTCGTCGGCGTAGTACGCCATAATAGTGTATAATGAGGAGAGGAAGAGGTTCAGGGGGGTAGCCTCAAGCAGGTAAAGTAACCTGTGTGTGACAGGAAGGCCTATTCCACACAAAAGTTACTAAAGTATTAATTTATGGGTGACGTGAGCTCCTGCTTTCACCCTAGGCCAAGCCTCTGACATTATTGTACCTCGTCGGGCATTCTGGAGACCTGTTTGAGTCGGTATATTGTGCGCGCGTGCAGCCGATCGGAAAATCAAAGGAATTGCTGATCTGGCTGCAGCGCTCATGCACAAGCACCAAAGTAGAAAGAGGACTGAGTCCTCTAGGGGAAAGAAGCTACCCCGGTCCTGCTCCACATGAAAATAGTGAAATAAACGCGCATATAATGTTAGTGGCAACACGCATAAGTCACGGAACGTGGTGCGCTACACTTGAAATGCGTTACTTAAGCAAAACAAATGACAGTGTACTTATCTGATGCTGCAGCAGCAAAGCAAGAGAAAAGACGATGTTGGTGCAGGAATATATGTGGCAGAGACACCTTGTGATTGGACAGTTAAGGGGGCTTAGGCTCTTGGGATATGTAATTTAAAGTTTTATATATTGTGATTGGCTTCTGTGGTTTACATCAGTAAAGAAAGAGAAGCATAATCTGAAGCCTTTGGTCCTGCCATAGAATTCCATGATGGCAGAATACCCCAAGGGGCCCTGTGGTCTTCCTGGCAGAGCACAGGAGTGAAGAGCTGTGTAAATCCGTAGGGCTTGGGGCTCTGGACTGTGGGAGTGGATAGCAAGCAGCCTCCTAACTGGGGGGAGCGAATGGTGCGGACCTAGCTCTCCCTGGAGGCGGAGTGGCTGCCCGAGGCTCCTGGAATAGCAGTTACCTCCCCGACCTCCCTGGGCGCGGGCATGGATGAGAGGATCCTGGCCCCCGCCAGGAGCCTATGATCCTATATGCCGCATAATAGAAGCTGTGTCTTACAGCAGCGGTGGATGACAGAAGCAGCGCTATGGAGGCCCTAGGTGAGGGCAGTTACCTACATATGCGCTATCCCCTGACTGGAACCTGGCCTAGTAACTAGAGGGCCAGTAGGGGCCTGGACTGCATGCCTAAATTGTTGTGACCATGTGGTGCAGCGGGCTGCACGGCTGAGGGAGATATTGGCCTCTGCAGCCGCTTGCGGGAAGGACTCACTGACCGCCCTCCCATTGAATGTTTGCCTGGACCCCTGGTGCAGACAAATGCAGTAACCTCTTCATTTTTCTTCTTTGAGAAAGGTTTTCCTTTTTATTCCGCTAGAACTGAGGAAACTAGTCGTCACTGCCCTCATCCTTTCTAAGTTGGACTACCGTAATGCCTTGTATACTAATCTTTAGAAGCCTTTACTGAATAAGCTACAGATACTGCTGAATGCTGCTGCTCGGTTTCTGCTAGGAATTCCTAAGCATCCGTCCACTTCCAAGGCCTTAGTCTAACTGCACTGCACTAGACTTCAAAGCACTGTGCATTGCTTTTAAAGTCTTGCATGTCTTAGGACCAGAATACCTAAAAAATAAATTCATCTGGCATGTTCTATCTAGATTTTTGTGATCCTCATTTGCTCACAATTTGTTTGTCCCTAAATTTAAGAGAGCCCATTGAGGTGGAAGAAGCTTTGCCTATGGCACCACTCAGCAGTGGAACTTCCTGCCAGTACATTTGAAGAAATGTACCTCTCTGTCTTCTTTGAGGAAAAATCTCAAGACCTGACTTTTTAAACTTTAGATCTGTTTTATGTTTTCTTCTTCAATCTTTTCTTCTGTTAATTGGATAGCGCCATGACTCCTAAGGGCATAAACATGTTTTATAAAATGTATTTTCATTTCATTTCATAACCCCAGCAAAAACCTGCGGGGAGGATTTCCTGACCCCCTCCCTCAACTAGCAGACACCTGATTGGCGGATGGAAATGGGGGACAAATGAACATTGGGCGCTTCCCTTTAAAGGGTACTATTATGCTCATTTGTGCTGCAGGCATCCCACTTGCCCATCCTACAGCGCTGCTCCCCTTTGAGGGCACCTGGGATGAACTAGCTCTGTGCTTCAAGAGGCACTCACTAACTCAGGCCAGTGGCAAAGTATGATCAGACAAGATATCTGAACCCTGCAGAGCATATGGTCGATTACCCAGTGGCTGCTACAGAGATCCCATACTGTTGAATCTCCTGCACGTGCCTGGACCCGTGGAGGGTGGGGTGTGTGATGACCCTCAGGCACCGGCTTCTGCCTCGAGATAAGATGGGTATCGCACTCAGCAGCTGGAGCTGGTGATCCCCCTCTGACCCCGCTCATCTCTGAAATCTACTAGAGTGGCGGCTTGCTCACTTGAGGGTCTGCAGTACAGAAACCAGGCTGATGACATTCCTTGTCCATAACACTGAACCTAACCGAGGGACCTCTGCTTGAGTCCCATGCCCAAGGGCCGCACTGAGATGGGCAAATCTAGCAGGAAAAAAGAAACCAGTGATCCTTGTCAGGTCTGGGACACTCCCTTTACCGTATCAAGGGCCTTGACCATGACAGGGGGGGCCCTCATTGAAGAGGCACAGCGGTGCAGCATTGGATACCATTCTCCAAGCAATAGCAGCATCCTGTGAAGCATTGGAATTAAAGATCGACTCCATGGGCACAGATCTCAGCCTGCTCAGGGATGACCACTGATGACAAAGAGGGTCATCACAATGAAGCGAACCTCAGATGACCTAAACCCTGAGGCGACATCAATGAGAGACCGACTGATGGGGATGGAAAGCAGGGTTAAGGTGTTAGAATTGCAAGCAGAGGATGCTGAGAACAGGGCGAGAAGAAATAACCTTTGAATTATTGGGTTGCCTGAGCATATCGAGGGCAGTGACATGCTGCTTTTCTGGAAACATGGCTCTGCACTGAAGTCGCACCAGAGGGCCTCTCCCCAGTCTATGTGCTTGAAGGAGACTTCTGCGTGCCTTGAAGACCTCCACTGCCTGGAGCGGAACCTCACCCTGTTGTGGCAAGGGCATTGCATTTCAAATACAGAGACCATTTACTGGCCCAGGCCTGGATTAAAGGAGAAATCACTGCAGAAAACAGGAAAGTTATGATTTTTCCCAACTTTACTAATGCAGTGCAGCAGCAGAGGGCTTCCGTTACTGAAGCTAAAATGCAACTTAGAAATCTGGGCATCACCTATGCCATGCCATGCTATTTCCTGCTTTACTGTGAGCAAGCTATGAAAACTTGATGCAGTTTTCATCTCCCTGCTCTAGCTCTGGGAGTGGATTGAGCAGCTCCCCGACAAGACGACAGTCCTATGCTGGGCACACAACGAGACACACAGCAGCCCCGGAACAAGAGGGTGAAAACTGGCAAAAGGGTGATCCCATCTCGTTCCAGGTTCTGCAAGAGCATCAGAAAGCGGTGGAGATGGTGACGGCTATTAGCGGGCAGGGTCCATCCCCTTATTAGAACAGGGAGATCATGATTTGGAGGATTCTGAGTCAAACCATGCCTTGATAATCTGGCGTAACTCTGATCTCTCCCTCCCACAGGTTACCCCCAGAAGGCAGGCGAACTAAAATAAGGCTAGGTCATGGGAGGGCAGTTACTGGTCTGGTGTTGGGGTTGGACATGTATACGATGTACCCTAAATAGTGATATTGAGCATTGCTGATTGGGGCGAAATTGGTTTAATATAATTTTTGTTACTGCCTAGCTGGCGTGAAGTGAACCTGGGATGTGCCTGATAGAGGGCACCCCTCTAGTCACAAGTTGGGAATTTGATGATTGTAAGAATGTTGACCTGTTGCCTGCTGGTTTGGTTGGGGGTGAGTTCACTTCTCGTCCCAGGGCTGGGGGGTTGGGTTGTTGATGGTTGGAAGGGAAGGTTTTACATACCATCCCGCCTCCTTTACCCCTCTACTCAGGCAGTGGGCTGGACACACTAACCCCTTGTTAGCTCTCCTCATTAAGGAGATGACCCTCAGATACTGGCCCAAGCTTTTGTTATGGCCCCTCCCCCGATATATATCTTTATTAGTTGGAACATGAGGGGCCCGAATAGCATGGAAAAACAGTACAAAGTTCCTGCATACTTAAAGAGGCACAGTGCCCATATAGCCCTGTGCAAGAGACCCACCTGCCTGGCCCGGAGAGAGATGTGCTCCACAAGCACAAATATATGCCACAACATATTCCATGTTTGCTCGGGGTTGGTTGATCTGGGTTCACCCTGGTGTCCCATTTCAAAAGACGAGTGAACTCATTGACCCTGATAGGAGGTATGTCCTGATAACAGGGAGGCTGGCGGGCCAGGAACTGACCATTGTTGGGCTTTACGCCCCTAACTCCGATCAGGTGGGGTTTTTCAACAGACTATCCCGAACACTAGCCCTACACCTGATACAACCTTTTGTAATTGGTGGTGACCATAATAGTGTGATCGATCCTACCTTTGACCATTCACACTGATCCCTGGATGAATCCCCTATGATAATGCTAGCGCACACATTACAAATCTGGAATCAGAGATGGTGGCTAATAGACTTCTGGCGGAGACTGCATCCAGGAATTAGGGACTTCTCCTTTGATTCAAATATGCACACCCCACACGTATGGTTGGATACTTTCCTTTGTTCCCCGAAGTTCATAGAAAAGTGAGGCACACAGAATACTTCTGCTGCGCGGTCTCGGACCTCAATCAGATACTGCTTGCGCCAGACTGGCATAAGGAACCTCCCCAAATTCCAGATTGATGACTACATGTGGAAGCGCTAAATGACCCTGCGTTTCGTCAGTCCATGGGAAGGCCTTTATGGACTACTTCATGAACAATGCTCACTCGATGGCATCCTCACTACCTGAGTGGGATGCTTTCAAGGCATTACTGACTGGCTGGCACATTGCTGAGGGGGTGGGGGTTCGACGGACCCTCTTACAGGTAGTAGAAACCCATGAGACAGCACTGAGAAATTTGTAGAAAGCAAGCCCCGGAAACCAAGGACTACAGAAACAACTCCTTGAAGCAAAAGAACAACTGGCTGTATGCTTAGAAAAGGTCAGAAAAGCCCATGCTGAACAAGATAAATTGGGGACATTGCTGGCCTGGCTTGTCAACCCTACCCCCTGAGGTTCCCTAATACTGGAGGTGGACTCAAACACGGGATCGAGCCTCTATAATAGGAATGATATAAAGCATAGATTTGAGAATTATTATACACTCCTGTATGCCACCAACTTGCACTGGCACGGGAGACCCTGACAGATTTTTTGGGTCCTGCGGAGCTGCCGTACCTTAGTGCTGATGACACTGAGGACTTGGGAGGTCAGTAACTCTGCAGGAGGTGCACACTGCCATCAAAGCCATGGCCCAGGGAAAGGTGCCTAGGACCCTGTGGAGTTTTACAGCATGTACATGGAGGAACTAGCTCTCAAACTAGTGGATTAATTCACCACAGCTCATGCCGCTGGTCGACTGCCTACTGCCACATGGGAGGCACTGGTGATCCCCTTGCTGAATCCAGGGTGATATCCCCAGGATGGTCAAGCATATCGTCTGCTTTCAATGCTCAATATGGACTAGAAAATTCAGAGTTACATATTGGCTTTCTGCCTCCTCCCATATATGGCCACACTTATACACACCGACCAAAACGGGTTTATCCCAGGGCCGAATACAGCGTTGAATATATGTAGATTGTTCTCCATCATGGAGACTGTGCACCCAGGGAAAAATGAGGCAATGATTGTCTTGATTGATATAGAAAAGGCGTTTGATAGTCTACGATGGGATTCCTTGTACCAGGTGATGAAGGAGCTGAGAATGTGAGCAGAATTCGTTCAATGGACTAAGCTCCTCTACATGGGACCCTCAGCATGGTTGCGCACTAGCAGGGTAATCTCTGATTTCAATGTGGTTGGGAGGGGAACCAAAGAGGGTTACCCCCTCTTGTCTCTTCTATTCGCTATCACCATTGAACCCCTGGCTAGCAGAGCACGTACAAGGACATTTTACAGGGGTTGGACCATCAAGGCACCTCCCACAGAATCGTACTGTATGCGGATGATACGCTCCTCTTGCTAGCCAATGCGGAGAGGGAACTACTGGGGGCAATCTCACTATTGGAACATTTCAGCAGTATCTCCAGCCTCACTATGAACTGCCATAAATCACTAGTGTTCCACCTATGTCGACAAATGACAAGACCCCGTGTCTTGCACAGGTTCATATGGGAGGGAGCCTGCATGAAAGACTTAGATGTCAGAGTATACCATAATTCCAAAGATGCCCTGGAGGGTAACATGAGAGCAGCTATTCGGGCACTTGGCGCTAATATGGGGTTCTGGAAAACTATAGCCCTGTCCATAACAGGACGAATAGCAGTAGCAAAGATGGTAATGCTCCCCTGTTTATTTCACTATTATACTACATTAACAATAGTGATCTTCCGCAAATTGTTTACAGAGTTAAACTCACTGATGGTGGGACTCATCTGGGGGGTGGTTAGGCATAGAGTTGCAATGTCCAAACTGTGCAGACCCATCTCTGATGGTGGTCTAAAAGCACCTGATCTCGAGCTATAATACCTGGTGGGCCAAACTCAATGGCTTATCCAATGGCTGCACCCACAGCTGAGCCCTGAAGGGGAGGCTCCTAGAAGAACCCCGGGCCTCAATACCCCACTCCAGCTCCTCCTGACACCTAAATGCCTGGTTATTGGGAGCCCTGGGGAGCAAAAACTAAAGCAATTCGCCATTGCTGGCAGCATTGCCTGCAGCACACCCGCACCCTCCTACCTTACTCTTCAGACTTGCCATTACAGGCTCTGGTGGCTATAAGAGAAACTAGAATGCTGCAGGGAGTATTAGAATGAGCAGCATATGGTATAGTATGAATTAGCAACGTCAAAAGGGATGGCGAGATGTTGTTCTTTCAGGACCTATCAGATATATTTGAGTTGCCTCCAGGACAGGTTCTACATCATCATGTGGTAGAGTTGGCTGTGTGAAAGCATTGGGGTACCGGGATGATAGAACCTCCGGCCCACCAGTGTAGCCGCATACTCTGTACCACAATGGGTAAAGCGCAGGTAATCTCACTCATATACTAAGCGCTCAGGGCAGATATCACCACACCACTAGAAAAACTGGCTCAGAAATGGGTAGACGATGTGGCACTCCCCATCACGAATACAAACTGGGCCACAATCCTCGGCAACATTTACACAATATCCCACAATGCCAGATTTAAGTTAATAAATTAGCACTTCTTACACAGGGCATACCTTACACCAGGGAAAATCATGCGCACCTATGGGGCACAGGCTGTAGAATGCCCCAGATGTGGAGAGCAAGGAGCTGAAATGCTCGATATTATCTGGAGTTGCCCTGTTTTGTTTTGGGAGGGAGTGATAGCATGTATAAATGAGATAACAGACAGGACACTTCCCTGCACTCCACTGGTTTCTACTAAGGGGGTTCCAGCGACCAGCCAAACATAAGATAACAGCTAGATTTGCAGACCTAGCATTAATCCTGGCAAAACATGAAATTACAATGAAGTGCAAAGCCACTATGAGCCGCCAGGTGCACGAATGGAAAGAGACCCTAATTTTATGGGAGGATATGAAGGAGCAGTGCTGTTCCAAGAGGATGAGGAGGGGCTGCAGCACAATAGGTACAGTCGGGCCTTGGACGCCTTGTTAGAATGCTTAAAAGAGCCAATACTGATTTCCCTGATAGTTCCCAACTTTCTGATCAAGACCCAGTTGTACCATGACTGAATGTTGTGGGGGATGGGAGGGGAAGGCCCTGGATGCTGGGCTTCATGGCGTCAATGCTGAGAGCATCCTACCGCTGGCAGGCGGGATTCATGGGACTGTGCCCTTGTGAATGATTGGAGGCAGGGAATGGGAGAGGGAGGAAGTTGGGTTAGGAGTTAGAAGTTGTTTAATGTTCATGAATCAAGTGTACTGTTTACACTAATACTTGGACAACGTGCCTGATTTGTTATGTTTATACTGCAGTTCTATTACTACTGGTCTCTTTGGGCCATAACCCATACTGCAATCAATGTTGTTTAGTAAAAGCAATACAAATCTGCTTGGAAAAAATAAGATTGCCTAGGCCTCAGCTCCCACTTACCTGGACTGGTCCTCTGACCAGTCTAAGCTGTTTCGGACCAGGCTGTCTGCCTTAAGGTCCAGCGTTGTTGCATTTCTCCTCTCTCTCCCTCTCCTTCTCTTGCTCTCACTCACTCTTGGCCTTATGGGGTCTTCTCTGCTGTCCTCTTGCTCTCACTTACTCTTTGATTCTTCTTGCACTTTCATTCTCGCTTCTTTCTGCTCCTTTTCATTCACGCTTCACCTTGTTATTGGGCCCGTTTCATGCTTTGCCCTGTCTTTTGTGCCTGTTTTGTGCTGTCTCATCTTTTGTGCTCTGCCTTGTCTTTTGTGCCCTTTTTATACTTTGTCTCATCTTTTGTCCCTGTTTTGTGCTTTGCCGGCATATTTTGTGCCTGTTTTGTGGTCTGTCTCATCTTTTTTTCCCGTTTCGGGATCTGCCTCATTTTTGTTCTCATTTCGTGGTTTGACCCGTTCCTGTGCCCGTTGGTGTTTTTCTCCTTTTTCTCCTTTTTTCCATTTTCCGCCTCGCTCCACAGACTCTCCCTTGTCCCCCTTCCTGTGCTTTACCACCTCCCTCCCCCTCCTTACCTGTTTCTCCTGCATCTTCCTCATGCCTTCTCCTGCTTTCTGATTCCTGCCCCTCCCAAGCCCTGCCCCACATGCTCCTCCCCCTTTTAGGACCTAGTTAATGTGGTCACTGCGTGCCCGGGCAGCGGCTACACCTCTGACACACCAAAGGCATGCCAAAGGCAAGCCCATCTGCCTCCATCTACACCCATCCAAGCCTGGACCACACTCAGCACCACAGACACTGGTCCATCTGACCGCCGACACTACACTTCCTCTGACTTGCAAGCACTCAACACTAGATGCTGCTATGACTGCTGCCCCAACTCCATACCTCATTCCTCTGTAGGTCCGTTCTTATGTGCTCATTACCGCTTGTCATGCAGCATCACCCCTACACCACCTGCCATGAATGCATCACCCAATATCACATGCATTCTCCTCAACACCAGAGATCTCTGTAAGAATGCCACCAACATCTGGGACCTCATTGGCACACACACGTCGGACATCCTTTTTCTCCTTTTTTCTCTGAACCCAAGCTCAACCAGTCATTCACCTCTGCCATTGCTGGGGTTATCTGTCCTGGCTACAAGACTGCCCGCCGAGACAGGCACCACAAACCTGGAGGAGATCTTGCGATCATCCACTGAGATACCATCACCTGCACCATTTCTACAGACACTCCCACCGCATTCATGTAACCACCTTCAGCAACCTTCTCACTGGCTTCATCACTCCCATCGACATCAGATCCAACAACTTCTTACTGCTTTGCGACCTCAACCTTCATCTTGACAATCCAGTGGACCCCAACTCTACCACCCTTCTCAAGAGCCTCAAACTCACACAAATCATCTGAGGCCTGACTCACAATGAAGGACATACCCTTGACGGACCAATTGTACACTTCCACATCAACACATCCCACTCCAGCATGCCAAAGCCAGCCAGCAACTTCAGACACAACTGGAACAAGATAGAAGAGGTGAACTGGACCCAGACCTTCAGATCCAACCAGCTTACCCTCACCGGCAACCTACAGAACAACTTAATTCTATTCAACAACAAGATCTCAGACTGTCCCAACACACTGGGACCCCTGAGGAAAATTAGGCAAGAAAGAACAATTTCTTAAGTCTTGAAGATCTAAGAAACCCCAAATGTTATTGTGAGCAACTAGAAAGAAAATAGAGAATCAGCTGAGGCAGCACCTCAAGAGACACCTCCAAATCCGCTCTTAGAAGGTATCATGCCCAGATCAAAGAAGCCAGGAAATCGACATAACATAACATGACATGACATAGCATAACAACATAATATAATTTTGCATGCATGAAAGAGATGTATGTAGTTATATATAGTTGTACTGTTCCTAAGATAAATATAATACTATACGCCCAAGTCCGATGTGGACAGGGATTCTTGTGACTGGCTCCTATGTGATAAGTTGTAGTATATGTGGGAATACCCTTCCACCCTGGAAGATGGGACCGGGTGGTGGCACTGTAATAACAACTGATATACTGTATATGAAAATTAATATTATGATATTATGGTTTAATCCCAGGTGCTCAGATAGCACCGAGGCACCGAGGTTATGTTATGAAAAAACAGGTTGACTTAGACTTAAATGTGCATGAGGTGAGACCCTCCCACTTCTGTTATAGTCACACAGCCTCATGACATTAATGCACTGCACATGAAAGGGGTGTACTGCTTTATGTGTTTTACAAGAGTCTGCCCAGTACACAGTGCCAATAAGTTATAGGATATATTCTGAAAATAAATCTTCTGCACCAATTAAGGGAGACGTTCAAGGGAAAACAATGTTGATCAAGAATATTACTGAGGCTCCATGTTTAGAAGAGGTATTTCAAACTTCTTAAAGTCTATGTAAGTATTTCAGTTCCTGGTTTCATTTTCAGAGTTTTTGTTTGTTTTACTGGCTTAAAAACATCCATCTGAAGCAATGCCAGCAGGTTGGAGATTCTGAAAGATGTAGCCTGAGATGTCACTGACTTTGATCCAGCTTTTCAGCCTTATCTTCGTGAAAGTTATCGCTATCCTGCCACCAGTATTTCCGTAGTAGGGAATATCTAGGGGTGTAGCTAGGTCAGTAAAAGGATGGGGTGGGGATTGAGCTTCACATTTTCTAACAATAATGCTGTCATAAAATGTTTAAATATATTATATGACAAGCAGGGCATATGGGAGGGTCTTAAGGCTCAGTGGAAAGCGAGAGGAATGCCGATTGGTGGGGGTACTAAGTGAGATAAAACAATGGGCCCGATTCACAAAGGTAAATGTAGACGTTAGGTCTAAACTTAAACCAAACATCTAAGTTTATGACTTAGGGAATTCACAAAGGGCATTCACCAGTAGTATCTTTAGATCCCGATCTCCACCCTGAGAGGGGACCTAAAGACAGTGCTTAATTTGTGCTTGTTGTTTCCGGTGCTGAGCACCGGCACTTATTTTTGAGGGCCAGTGCTTAGTCTTTGCCTCAAGCATTTGCTGCGAGCAAAAGACACATATGGGAGGAAGAGAAAAACGATAAAGCATCACAATGGGAGCAAGAAGCAAGAAGAAAGCTGCATGAGTGAGCTGAAGGGGAAGGGAGTGGCTGTAAATGGATTGAAGAGGCCCGAGATGGCTTCAGGTTTACGCTGCCTCAGAATTCCGTGCTGGCACATTTAATTGCAGCAGCCCATGTTTAAGAGAAGGGATCTGGGCACCGGCATGTTTTTATTTACAAATTAAGCACTGCCTAAAGACACTACTGGTAAATGCCATTTGTGAATTCTTCAAGTCGTTAACTTAGACGGTTTGTGAATCGGGACCAATACTTTGTAAAATAGCATTTTGAAGACTTTCAAAACAGAAAGAGGGAGAAAGTGTGTGTGCATTTTTGTCTGTGTGTATGTAACAATTCCTGGTGAAATCTGACAAACACTTAACCATACCCAGCTGAAAGCACCGGTACCCAAATATTTACCTAAAAATACATTTATTAGGGAGTGTAACACCCCAAGCACCCCCACCAAGCTACGCCCCTGGGTTATCTGTGGTAGCTGAAGGAGGGCACACCCAGGTCCCATTCCTGGTCTTTCAGAACACAGTTCATTAATGTCGGTTTTGTATGGCACAATTGAAAGAATGGATTTGTATGACACCTAAAGGGCCCTTCATGGTTATTCATAACATGTGCTTTCTTTCTGCAGCTGGAGGCCAGCAAGCATATAAATGTCCGGTATGAAGTAGCCAAAACCCTGGCATTACTGGGTGAGTGGCCTCTCAGCTCTTCCTATTTTAGAAAATTAGCTCCTACCTCTCACTCCCCAATTATTTACTGTTGTCATTTCTATCTACTGCACCCACTGCTTAATTTGTAAAAAGTTAATAAATGTAGACGCAGATGGGCGCTTCCCATCTGCACCACTGGTGCCCTCAAAGCTGTGTTGGGAGTGTGTTTGAAAAAGTGGGGTAGAATAGGGAAATGACCAATGTTGGGTAGCAAAGGGCCGACACAATTAGGGTTCAGTAGGCCACTCATATCCCTTGGCACCGTGTTCACAGAACCTGCTGCACTAATGCTAGATACGCTACTCGTTCTGTGTGTTAGAAATCTTGTCTTGCACTGCTATTGCAAGTGTTGAACCTTTTCTGTGTCTAAACTTTTTTTGCACTGTTATCATCTAACACATGGCCGTTTGTAGTGCCTCCAGGAAGCTTAAATTATCCTTTTAAAAAACGAAAAGTGAACATAATGGGTCTCTTGGTACTGTACAAAACATGGACTGACTGATTCATTTTGTAAAATTGCAATGACAATCACAATATGAGTTGAGACTTCGAAGAAGCATGCAGCTCCTAACAGTTTTACTACTCTTCAGTGACCTTCCCCATCCTCTTCATTTAATTATCACTTTTGGCCATATTTGTGACCTGGTCTGCGTTGGTTGCTCTCACACCACGCACCTTGGTGCAAGAGCAACTCAAACCTTAAGTGAGATATATGAAGCCACGCAAGGCCTTTTGCGTGGCCCTACGTGACTTCATAAATCTAGAATAATGTTTATTTCTCCTTGTTTTTCCTCTTTTTATTTAATTTTACTCATAGAAAGAGGAAAACGCCTCTCAGGGTTGTTTTTGTGCAGGAAGGTGTCCCTTCCAATGTTCCCTGTAATGCACGCGCGCGAGCGTGCGCGCACCTTTCCTTCCCCCATCGCGCAGGCCCCTTCGGCAAGCGCGCACGTTAATAAATAAGCCTTTTAGAGCGATATACGTGCTCCCCTAAGGCAGATAATGCTCATATTTGAATCTGGATTGAAGTGAATGAAAACAGCGTTTAAATGCCGCGGGAAGTGTTTTAAACATCATTTGGCGTATTTTAGCATACAAGCGAGCAAGTGATATTTATGTTGAAAATTAATGGTTAATGAGCTAGGAAATGCTTCAGAACAGTAGGAAATGTGCTGTTATCAACTTTTCCATCATTGTCATACTTCATAGTTGTTTATATGCATTATCACTTTCTCAGCTCAAATAAGCCTTTTAGAGCGATAGTCGTGCTCTCCTATTGCAGAAAATGCTCATATTTGAATCTGGATTGAAGTCAATGAAAACAGCGTTTAAAGGCTGCGGGCAATGTTCCTCTGTTTTCTCTAACTGGGGTGCAGGTGGCACTTAACAGGTCATGTCCTTGGGGTGTGCAACCAGGTCACGAAACTGCCTTGATGCCCTATTGCATGGAGCAATGATATCCCTTTTTTGCTTTAGTGGTATGGAGAGGCTTATGCCAAAGATCTTGGCTAGTTATGCGCTGCGCGCGCATGAATGGTCAATTTCTTGGCGCACGTATCCTTGGCTGCAGCGCACAGAGACCGCACACTGCCGCACACAGTGGAAAGAAATTAGAGGGAACATTGGTCCCTTCCCGTTCAAAAACAATCCTGCCTGCAGGACAGGCATCCTTGTGTGATGGTGCAAGGGTGCTTGCATTGGGGCTAGGCTGCCTAAAGTGCACCAGCACAGGGGAAAGGACAGAAATGTGTGGTGTTCTTTCAAATACCGCAAATACCTGCCCTTTCCCTGTTGCGCCCAGCAGCAGGTGACTTGCTGAGTTGCCCTGCTCCACAAAGCCCATAAATATGGGCCTTTGCTTTTTATTTCTGAAAAGCATTGGCTTAAATAAGTAGAGAAGGGTGATAAATGTCACTGGAGTGTGTTAGGAACTGTCAGCCACAGCTCTGCCTTTGCAAGATCTCACATTTATTCAGTGCTCTTGACTTTATTTTCTTTAAATATAGCGCTAAATGGGTCCTTAACCCATAAACTAAGTACCAGTGCTCCCACTGGCATTTATTAGCTACAGCTGCACACCATGAACTTTATCGTCCCTAGATTCTTCCTCTCCCTCACATCTGCTTTGACTGCGGGGCTTGGACAAGAATTCCTGCCACCTTAAGCAATGTTATGTTTTGCCACTTTGGTTATTTTTAGCAGTGGTTCTGGAACAATTTTTAGAGTAGGGGTGCTGCCATCTCTGTCACATCACCCAAATTATAAGGTTCGTGAAACATCCAGGCGTCTTACAAAGAACAAGTGTAGCAAATGAGCCACGCCCATTCAGCAGGATAGTGGCACTGGTGTAACGAAACTTGAGGGGGCCTCCCTGCAAACTACATGGAGGGGACCCCTCTGGACTCAGGTGATAGGGGTGGCCCCTCCGTTAGAGCGGAGTAGCATCTCCCCACTGGGAAAAATGCCCCCAGGCACTGCCCAGAGATGAAAAATAAAATGGTGATAAAGTTAATTTGTTACCATTTCATTTTCATCCTCTCTCCTGAACCGAGTGTCAGGATGGGGAGGGTTACCTAAGTGCCAGCAGCAGGGAGGAGGGTGGGCTGCCTGTGCACTTGTTTAAAGTCTTGTCTTGTGACGGCCACTCAGACATGCACCCTTTAAACTTCTCAGCTGGGTTAGAGAAAGCCCAGGTCTCCAGTGTCCTCGTGAGCACCGAGAGAGGCCGCTCCCTCCAATCTTGGCTCTACTTTCATGCTGGTTACCAGCATGAACCCCCCCCCCCCCCCCTGTTTGCACTCTCCACCACTCTCGGTGGTTGCAAGCTGCTCCAGTGTGCTGAGAGGGGCCCCTTGAGGCTCGGGGCCCTCCCCGCACGGCGGGGTCTGCGGAGACCTTTGTTACATCCCTGGAGAGTGGTAAGGGCTGTTAAACTTGCACAAACAGCAGGTATACTAATAAAACTATATAGAGCAGAAAGGATAATGTGTGAAAATCAGGTTTCAGTGAATAATTATAATTTGCATATCACTGTCTTGATTTATTTGATCCTATTAAAATGTTTCCATCACACTTCAGAATTGCAGCACACAGTACTTCATTTGCACTTTTGTAACCACTGCTATATTTTGAAATGTGTACAGACCATTTACAGGTATTTACATTTTTTTGTGTTAGAAAAAAAATAACGTCATATACTGCAGCTAGATGATGACAAAGTTCTAATTACAAAATTATCCTGCTTTGTAGTCTTAGAATAAAAAGTAAACGTCTGTCTCATGTTACACAAGAAGCAGGAATTTTATAGCCTGACATTTGACCTCTTTCTTTATAAGCACAGCAGATTTGACAAGACAAAATTTAAAGGCATCATTATTAAGCATTTATTTTCTGAACTCCTGCACTTTATTTCTACTTCCTGCGCCTATATAGTTGAGTCTTTCAGGGGCTGTCTGATTGGCATCTGTTGGACAGTCAACAGCCTTTCTGGAGGTGGGTGTGACTGACCCTGACTGTGGGTGAAAAGGAAATCTTAGGAGGCCTATCAGAATATGAGTATCTGGACATCTTATGTGAGAGGGCAGGTTGCCCCAGAGCATGGGTGCCTGTACATGTCCTCTCTGCCTACATGTTTATTTTGAAATGTGATGAGCATCAAATGTGCTACTAAGCTGAGCCTGTAGGGGTTGATTGTGTTGCACAGGAAACCTAGCTGACTCTGATGGTAGCTTTATCTGCAGCACAGTGTTTTGAATTGAAATACGCAGCTATAGAGGAGTAATGGCAGTCTCAGCACAGGAGCAGGAGGTGTGGACTTTTGTGGATTTGCTTATTTGTATGGGCTCTTTAGCCTTTTGTCATACTTTGTCAATGTGGATCAGATGACCCTGCCAAGTGAATCTATGGTGACGTAAAGGCTTCAAACCCAGCAAGGACTTTCTTCAACAACCTTTGGAAGGAGGCAGGGGTATTCTTTAAGCCAAATGCCATAACAGTGAAATAATAATGGCCATCTGGGTATGAGAATGCTGATCTTTCTTTTTCTCCAGAGGTCAGACCAATCTGCCAGTACCCTGATGTCAAATCAAAAGTACTGAGAAAGTTTTCTGTCCCATAGCTGTCAACGAATTTGCCCTTGGAATAGGATGTGCATCTGTCTTAATGACAACATTGAGACCTCTATAGTCCACACAAAACCTCAGCTCTGGTTTACTTCCCTTGGAGTGAAGTTTGGGGGACTAAGACTACTGGGCTGGCCCAGGGGCTGTCAGAGGGCTCAATCACATCTAAATCCAACATCTTGCTTATTTCAGCTCTGATGCTATCCTTCACTTGGTCAGACTCTCTAAAGATTTTACTCTTCACAGACATATGGTCACCAGTGTCCACATCATAGACATACCTGTTAGTCTGACCAGGGGTGAGGAAGAGAACTCAGCATACTGCTGTAGGCCTTGCCTGCAGTCAACTTGCTGTTGGGCAGTGAGGGTATCTGAAAAGACCACTCCATCAACTGGCCCATCTTTGGGGCTGTGGGAGAGGAGGTCAGGGAGAGGCTCACTCTCTTCTTCCTGATCCTCATCAGTGACCATCAGCATGGCCACATCATCCCTGTCATGGAAGAGCTTCCTGGGAGTACACAAGTCAACAAGAAAGGTGACCTCACTTTTCAAGGATGGGGTAAGAGCCACTCCATTTGTCCTGGAGTGCCCTGGGAGCCACAGGCTCAAGTACCCACACCTTCTGCCCTGGTTGGAACTCCACCATGGCAGCCTTTTGATCATACCAGAGCTTCTGGAGCTCTTGAATGGCCTCAAGGTTTTTGGATACGTTTTCCATGTACTAAGCCATTCTTGAACATAGGCTGAGAACATAGTCCACTATGTCTAGTTTGGGCTCTTTCAGAGGTCTCTCCCAGCCTCCCCTCACCAGACACAGTGGTCCCTGTACAGAATGACCAAACAGAAGTCCAAAGGGGTACAAACCTACTCCCTTCTGTGGCTCTTCAAAAATCAAGCATGTTAACAGGATATCCCATCTCCTTTTGAGTTTTTAGGGGAGTCCTGTGACCATGCCCTTCATGGATTTGTTGAATCTCTCAACAAAACCATTTCCTTGTGGGTGATATGGAGTAGTGAACTGATACGTCACTCCACATTCATTCCACATGGCCTTGAGGTATGCAGACATGAAGTTACTACCTCTGTCTGATACCACCTACATAGGGAAGCCCACGCTAGTAAAAATACTTAGTTGGGCCCTAGCACCTGCAGGAGCAGTGGTAGGTCTAAGGGGTATAGCCTCAGGGTACCTGGTGGCATGATCCACTACCACCAGTATAAATCTGTTCCTTGATGCTGTCGGAGAGTCTAGGGGACCAACAACTTCAACCCCTACTCTTTCAAAAGGAACTCCAACCATTAGAAGTGG
Organism: Pleurodeles waltl; assembly: GCF_031143425.1. NCBI lineage: Eukaryota > Metazoa > Chordata > Amphibia > Caudata > Salamandridae > Pleurodeles > Pleurodeles waltl. Next base: position 1,113,039,165 of record NC_090446.1, read on the forward strand.
AATTGAGGGGGCCTTTGGGTGGCCACCTGTCTTGCCAGTGGCTTGACAGGTGACACAGAGTTACAAAACTCCTTCAACTTCTGGGACATACCTGACCAATAGAAGTGAGGTACCAACCTACTCCCAGTTTTGGTCTGGCCAAGCTCCCAGCTAAGAGGATATCATGTGGGGATGCTCCTGGTCAGCAACTTGCTGTTGCAGGCTCTCAAGAGTGGAGCAGGCCCTCTGTCCCTGGCACAGCTCTTCCCAGAAGGTCCCCCTGGGCCTAGGAGCTCTGCCGTGTAAGGCCCTAGTTCCTGGGGCTCAGTTCCCTCAGAGGCTGACAGGTCTTCTCCCTGGGTAGAGGGGATCTGAGCTTGGGGCTGCTCAGAAACTGGCTGACCAAACTTCTTACCCTTTCTCTTGGAGGGCTGGTCCATTATTCCAGGGTCCAGCACCTCTTTTTCACCCTGGACTTTGCTTTGTGCTCTAGTATTTACACACAAACAAGGCCCTACATCTATTTTGAAACAATTTAGAAAAAAATCAAAAATTAAAAAAATGTTTCCTAACTAAATACAATTTTGGATTCCTTAGTGGCACCACTTACTAATGGACTGGTACAGCAAATGTCAAGTCTTGTATACCACTGCAGTGCCACCAATGTAGGAAGCTGGCTTTATATATGATATATCAAAATGAGATATACCGTGCAAAGACTCCAATGGTTCCCTTGCTAGTGGACAGGAGCTTGCTCTAGCAATCCCAAGGTGCTTTTTTAGGGGTATTGTGGTCAAGCAGCCTTAGGCTTATCAGAGATTAGTGTTAGACATCTGCAAATACACACAAAGTCAATAAATGAGACACACGACTCAAGAAGGAGATCCACACCAATTTATAAAAAAAGTATCTTTATATATGTTTTGGCACCAGAATCAATATGATCAGGTAAGTAGGTTTTACAAAAAAAACCTTTACAGTTTTGAAAAGTTGACACAGTGCATTTTCTGGATTCTGCAATGTTATCCTATAGAGGAAAAACAGAGATGGCAAAACAGGTACAGTACAGTAACTTACGAGGCAAGTCTCCTGGACTTTAGGTAAGTATTGGGCAAGAGTCAGGATCACACAAACAGGTCACACTGGGCGACATGGGGGCAGCTGGGTGTAGAGGTGTAGTATGGCATAAGGTTCCCAATGTTACTCTATTGGGATTGGTCCAGTCTAAAAGATGCTGCAGGTGAGGACTGGGGATCCAGGTGGGAGGAACCAACATGTGGGTTCCAATCTTGAGATGTCCAGGGACGAGGGCACACCTTTAGTCCTCTTCTCCACGGGCCAGGGCGATAGGTGCAGAGGTGACCTGAGACGTCAGGTTTTTCTTCACCGGAGAACTTGTGGCTGATGGGTCCTGCATGCAGAGGCTGCAGACGGCGTTGGTGAGCCCACAGTGGGCAAGTCCAAGGTGGGCTTTTTCTCTGGAGGACTGGGGACCACGTTGGCACTGCTGGCCCACTTCAACTCTGGCTAGGGGGCACGGGTGCAGTGGTGCTTTCCAGTCTTGGGTTTTATGTGGTCTAGAGTCCTTGCAGTTGTCTTGGGGTGCCTGCAAGACACAGGGAAGCAGCTCCGCTGCCCCACTGGAGTTACTAGGTATAAAAAACATACACTCATATGTATTTATGTATGTATGTTTACATAAGTATATATATTTAATATTAAATGTTATTTAATTTACTTTATATACATTATATTTATGTTATGTATTACAGTGTTCAAGATTTACTATTTTAAACGGTCTATTTA